>NW_020230306.1:0-612500 GCF_003227715.2 Harpegnathos saltator
AATTGTTTCGAGCAATGTATTTATTCAACGTCACAAACACACACATGCAAGTATCTATTTGCAATTCGCATTGACTCGAACGATATTTTTTAGTCCCACATCTGTCATGCAGAATATTGTTTTCTCTTTCATTTTGACTCACCGAAACGACTTGCAGTCAGAGCCGGCCACGTTCCGCTTCAACTCTGTAACAAAAAATTCACATTTGCTCATCAGATTTGACCAACGAGTGCGGGCGAGTAAAAGAGTAGTTTACCCTCTGCGATCGTAATTCAAGTCGAGCCGGAAATTAATCCCAGCTCTAGATCACCAAGGTCAAACAGAGACTAATAGTAAAACTAACTGTAAACTTACCTTCAAGCCGACTCTGCTTCGCCCGAACCGGATCCTCCGGTGCGGCATCCGCGTCCACCGGATTGCTGTTGCTTTCCGCAACAACTGAAACAGAAAAATAATTTTCCCGGTTGATAACCTGCGGTAGAGAGAGAATATTTTTGAACCGGGACCAATCGAAAATACGGATATATTTTGATACGGAATTTTTATCTTTATATTTTTGTTCCAACATTGAAAATTTAAATAGGACTTGAAGCTTTCAAGAAAGCTGATGAGGAACAAGTTACAAAGGCAAAGATCGTAAAGAGTTGAACACAGATGTGTAGGAAACTTGTAAACTTTACCTTCCGGCCGACCCTGCTCTGCCCGAACCGGATCCTCCGGTGCGGCATCCATGTCCGCCGGACTTGCTTCCCGCAACGTCTGGAACAAAAATTTAGCGTTCTTAGTTGGTAAGCTGCGGTAGAGAAAAAATGGTTGGTCGGGATGAGTGGAGAATATTCGCTACGATTTTTTTTCTTTATTGACATTGGATGTCTAGATAGGAGCTCTTGAAAGAGCTGACGAAAGAAAATGACAATAAGAAGCGGAGACAACAGTTGTGTGCTCTCGAAAATATTCTTTTACGGATGGACATTTAAATTCAGATCCCGTAACAAGAGTAAACAAACTTGAAAGAAGCGCTGACCGAAAACAAAAAAGATCGCAGTCTAAGAAGCGATATGACGTTGAATATTCTACACAAAATCAATATTCTCACACAGGAATTGGGAATGATTCAGAATGTTTGATTGAGAACATGATGAATTCGAGATCCACGTCCATGGACTGTTATCCGTCTCTGTCTGGATCAATATCTTTTGTATACAACAACGCAATAAATAGATAGACAGACAGAGATTGACGAGAGTAATTGCAAATTCATAAAGTGATGATTATTAATCGGATGATGACGGATTGTGAATGCCGAGCGCGAAATTCCGACTTCTTATTCCCGGAAAATTCGTCAAACGTACGCTCTCGTTATCTGAGACCTCCCACGTAATAAATGATTCCACATACCTGGAAACGTGACGTATCGCTGCCGGCGTTCTGCTTCTCGACTGCTGAAGTCCTCCGGATTTCACTCGCTCACGCTTCTAATGCTGATACTCGCGATTCGACCGTGCAGTTAATGAATGAGATGCCGACGCGATGCCGATTGAGTATCTCGAGGACCGACGAGATATATTTCTTTTAATTACACGAGACGGAAGTGACGAGAGCGTCGCGCACGGCTGCTGCTGATGGAATGAGGTCGAATACATGAGGTGCGCGAGTATTATAATACGAAGGGCAAAAAGTGTCGTCGCTCGCGAGCCGATCAACACAATTGGCGCGATGTAAACATTGCGGGCCTCGGCGGCGGTTGAAGCAAGAGAGACTTGCCTTTGAGCGTCTCTTGTTTTCTCGAAGATTTCGGAACGACGAGGGGAATGCGAGGAGGCCTTTCAACTGTACGCAACATTGATGCACTCTATTTATTGATTACTGAAAATAAAGAAAATTACTCTGTCGAAGCATCGGACATTTGTTAGCTTTATGTTAATTAAAGAGGAATGTATACGATTAGAAAATGTGTTAGCAACTAATTGTACAGAGTGTAAGTTGTTGTGACGCCGTTTTCAGAGAATAATTAAAGGTCATGGTAGCGTTAAAGAATGGAATTTCATCCTATGCGAATTTAGTCGCGCTCTTATTAAATATTAGTCCTGTATAAAATGTCGTATTTAAAAGTATTGTTTCGCATTCACGAGATTTTGTCGTGAATTCTGCTCTCAGATTGGATCGCGGGTGAATACTTTTTAATGCGACGGGGAATAGAACGTGAAAATCTTGTATGCCTCTGAATCCGAAAACGATTAGGAGAAGAAGTGAATATTTTTCAATACGAAAGTTCGCATTTAAAAATTATCGATTGCGATTGAATACAAGGCATATTTGAAACGAATTGAATCCTTGTTAATGCGAAGCATTCACTACTGCCATCTCGCATTTAGCGCGGTGAAATTTAATGGGAACTAATACTTTTTATTTTCCCTTTCTTCGGATCAGAAAGCAGAATTCAGACGTATTCAAAATACTTTTTAATATGTTTCAGTTCAACATTTTATACAGGGAGATTATCCGCTGCGGACAATAACTCTTCTACTTTTCATTTAATATTCAATGATGATAAATAACATTTAATTGCATTCGTTTGGCTTTTTTTATTTCGAAAATAAGGAAATATATACCGGGGTGAGATTTTACCCATGACAACATTAACGTGATTTTCTTTGATGCTTTTTTTAAAAGTTCAAATATTTCGTCGACTCGCGGGATATTTATAATCGGAGTCTCGTCACATTAATTACGTGAATAACACGTGCTCCTCCGAGCGAATCGAATGCTCACCGACGGCCACTGTCAGTGCCACGAGCGAATGTCCGGAGCGGACGGGATGCTGAATTAAAAAACAAGGCGAAGTGAACGGGACGCGGACAACGATACATCATGCGTCTCCATACATGTCAAATTGTTTATTATAGAAGAGACTTTGATACGGCAATATATATTCGAAGATTTAACATTTAATACGTACTTTTATTTTTTCTGCTCCTCCCCCCTCTCCCCCGCTCTTTTTAGACCACCGGGCATAGCCTGGCATAGAGATGGCAACTGTCATTGCAGCACGGACATAAACCGCCTGAAAGTGGATGTAGCATGGACTTCCACCATATGCAGATTTTACCACCGAGACCTGAAAGTGGATGTACTATCGTAGTTCCCCTCTCAAAATGGATGCAGATGGCGTCCTTTCCCAGTGGGGAAAGTCGGTGTCGCAGAAAATGTCGTATTGGCCGCTCTCAGGTTACTCTCTGCCTATAGCAACCCTATTCTCGCCATAAAGCTCTACTCTCAATTCCCCGTAGGAACGGAGGTATGAACAATAAAATTTAAAAATGTAACCTCCTATATCTCCTTAACGGCTCAAGATATAGGAACGCGTTTTTGCCACAATTTAGTCCTGTATGAACCTTATTCTCACCATAAAGCTCGACTCTCAATTCCCAGTAGAAACGGAGATATTAAAAGTACAAGTTAAAAACTTTAACCTTCGATATCTCCTAAACGGTTAAAGATACAGGAACGGGCCTTTGTCTAAACGGCTCAAGATACAGGAACACGCTTTTACCACCATATAGTCCTATATCTATCCTATTTTCATGATAAAGCTCGACTTTCAATTCCCAATAGAAGCGGAGATATTAATAATGTACGAGACCGTGCTTGTCAAGTACGTTATTATGATTGTAGCATGGACATAAACCGCCTGAAAATGTATGTAGTGCGGATTGCCAGTGCATGTTTTACCGCCGAAACCTAAAATTAGATGTAGCTTCGTAGTTCCCCTCTCAAAATGGATGCAGATGGCGCCCTTTCACAGTGCGAAAGTCGGTGTCACCGAAAACGCCGTGTTAGCCGCTCTCATGTTCCTCTCTGGTCGTCGACATATAATAGAACAGAATCATCATTGTGAAAATGTTACCCGTTAAGAAATTCGTGTACACTAGCTATGTTCGTATCTTGATTTATAGAGGTGCTTCACCTACGAGGATCACTCAAAATTCACCTATAACCCTTCTCATTATTTCTCTAGTACATGATACATTGTAAGTCTTTTGTTCGCCTCTGTGGCGGTTGGATGTGGTTCATGTAACTACGCATATTTTTTGATCGTGGGAACTGCGTACGCGTGTCCCTGTTTTTCTTTTACCTTCATGCTACTGGAAAATAGCCTTACAGAATTTAATCTATCTATACCTTGAGAGTGGCGTTGGAGCAGTACCCTATTTTGCCCAGAGCCATTTATTGAATTGAATTGAATTGATGATATATTATACGAGGAAAACAATTTAAATGAACTTATATTTTAATTGGTTGCGTTCAGAAAACTAAGCGCTCACTGGGCGCTTAGTAACTATTGGTCTTTACTGTTAGATCGTTACATTCAGACTAATAACGTTGACTAATTACTCAACCGTTGTGTAACCGTTGTCTTTTCTGAACGTAGCCATTATCGGACGTAGGTCAGAGAATCTTTTCACAAATAATAAATCAAAATGGACGCAATTATGCAGATGGATGGATTGTATAATTTAATCGGCGCAGAGCCTACGGCTTCCGTGTCAGAAGTAAATATTTATATTTATTTGCAAATGATCCTCTATTTGTTTAAATCTTCTAGAAAAGTAAAATGCCTTCAAATATTTGCAATTTCAGATCAAAAAAGCGTACCGCAAAAAAGCCTTAACATGCCATCCTGATAAAAATCCTAATAATCCAAAAGCAGCAGAATTATTCCATGAATTATCAAAGGCACTGGAGATATTAACGGATGAAAAAGCCCGAGTAAGTATATTGATTTTACTTTGAAGTTCGTTAGTGTTATCATGATTAAATTTATTTCGTTTTGTGACTTTCAGAAAAGTTTTATAGTTTAATTTATTAAAATATATTGTTATATATGATAAGGCAGCTTACGACCAAGTTATCGCAGCTAGAAAACAAGCTAAGGAACGTGTTAAAGAATTTGATGCCAAGAGAAGAAAACTGAAAGAGGACTTGGAAGCACGTGAGGAGGCTTATAAAAAAACATTAGATCCTACATATAATACTAAATCTGATGAGGAACGCTTAAAAGTACTTGGCAAAATTGCTTGATTTTACTACAGTATTTTCTTTCTTTCTCTTTTTCTTTTCTCCCTCGCATTTCTATTTTGAAATAGGACATATAAACAGAAAATAGGATATTTCTAAAACATATAATTATTTAGGTTGAAATAGAAAGATTGCGTAAAGAAGGATCAAGGCAAGTAGAGGAAGAGATAGCCCTTTTACAGAAACAAATTTGGGAACAGCTTCATGGTATATCAAAGGATTCAGAATCTTCTAATGTGACAGACTTTAGAATCAAAATTAGATGGAAAGCACAAGAAAAAGATCCACTGAGTGGTGGATATAACTATGATAATCTACATAAAATGTTCTCTAAGGTAACATTACTGATTTTTGGATTTTTATATGTTAATCTTTTTTTTTTAGGACCTGTCTGATCAATCATTAATTTATATTATTTGGAAATAATTATGTATTGCGCATTTGCATGTATTAATTTTGAATTAAATAAATCAATGAAATAAATTTTTTTTTGTACAGTACGGAGATGTGATAGCTCTTGTTGTATCATCTTCGAAAAAAGGGAGTGCCATGGTAGAATTTGGAGATAAAAGTGCAGCGGTAAATTTGTAGATTATTGTTTAAAATTAAATTATGAATACTGTAAAATAAAAATTGTTTTTAATCGGTTTAGGAAACTGCATTACTAGCAGAAATTGGTTTAGCCCAGAACCCGTTAACACTTCGTGGCTTATGGGATACTCAGAAACGTGCAAGACATATCGCAAGTAATATGAAACCCAACGTTGGAAAACCTATATTTCCTGTTAACAAATCATATAAGTCTTCTGCTTCTTCTGCCCCTGATATATTCGTATGCATATTTTGTTCGAATATTTTTACTAATAAATTGGAAAGTTAACTTATACGTGACTATACTATGTCGCGATGATCTTATGTAATATTTTTGCACTATATAGACACAACAAAGAAGGATGGACGCGGAGTTTGAAAGTTCTGTATTGGCCAACCTGAGGAGAGCAGAAGAACGTAAACGACTTATAGAGGAATTAAAGGCGCAAGAAGGAATTTAATCCCAACATCACGTCGTACCTGTATTTATCCGTGTATTTATATAATTTTACATAAGAGAGAAATATATCATTAGTAAAAATATAATTATTGCACATTACCGTTAATATTTGATTTTATTCAATTCGTCAGGAGTGAAGCGCAACACCGTTGAAATGGCATTTAACATGTGCCGTTTGCTGGACGCATCGTTTGTCGTTAAATAATTTATAAATACATTCTTCAAGTATTCTAAATTGGCACCTTCTCTCGATTTACACGCTTCCAGCCTAGAATAAAAAAAATTTTTTTTAACGATCGTTTACATGAGATCTTTATTATGACTTTTAAAAATACCTCTTTACTTTATAATATTCATGTAATAATTACCTAGTGATATGCGCTTTCAATGTTTTATTTTCTTCCTGTTGCTGCTCCTTCATATGAAGTATTTCTCTTTGCTGCTCTCTCAGTGTCCCTTCTAATTCCAGGGTTTTTTTCCTTAATGTAGATACTTGCACTTCCTTTCTGGCCAATTCCTGAGTGTAATGTAGTATCGGTGGGCTATCATTTGTTAGTAATCCCGTTACCAAATCAGTAATAGGCTCGACAGCACTTTCATATCTGACTAAAGGCGCTTTATTTTCTGTCGCAGTAGCAGCAACAGCAATCTCTTTGTTAGGTAATAATGTGCGAAATGACGTTTTCAATGTTAATATTTCCTTATCCTTTTCCTCTACGAGAGCCATGGATCGTTCTCTTTGCCGTAGCAGTTGTTGTTCCAATAAAGATATTTTGTTGCGAAATTCAGTATCCTTTTGATGTAACGTATGTTCCAGCTTTGAGTGTTCTTCTTGAAATAACTAAAAATATAATATCAGTTTGCAATTCTTCAGTTGCAAGATCAAATGTGCGAAAGTCTCTAGCAAGATATAGATTTGCAAATTGCACTTGGAAAATTAACTACTATGAAGATGTTACTTTTTGTTGATGATCCAGTTGCATTTGCCAGTCTCTCTCTTTATTCAACATTTCTTTACTAATCATACGTATTCTTTCCTCTAAGTTGATGTTATGGACTTTGAGGAGATGCAACTGAGTCTTATCGTGATCCTTGTCAGATATTAGGGATAGCCCTTGATTTTGTTGCTGAATACCACGAAGCGCATTGGACGACACATTATATTTGCATATCACTTGATGCTTGTAGTCATCAAATTCTTGCAGAAGCATGTCGTACTTCTCTTTATAATCGGAATGTTCATCTCGCAGATCCAAGCTATTCAGCAACTCTAAAAAAATATATAGAATCGCGTGATACGTTCAATTCAATCTATCTTAATCATATTTTCTATTCTATCAGTTATATTAACATTATTTACCTTTTACGCAGGCCGAGTCTTTTTTTTTATTATCAAGATCCAACAAATGAGTATACAGAGTCTTTATCTTAGTAATAATTTCTTCCGGTCGGTTATTCGATGTTACAACTTCATGTTCGGTATCCTGTAAAGCGGCCAATCTATCTGTCAATTTTTGAATAACTAATCGATCCTGTTGCCTTAATCTGTCGTAGCTGCCGACGATTTCGGACAATTCAGCCAATCGAGCTTCCAAACTGGCTACTCTCGCTTCGTGTACCATCGCCAGTCCTCTTGCTTCTTGCTCCGCGGCAGCAGTTCTTTTCTGCTCCTGTCAAAACATACAGCTTGATTTGGTTATATTCAACAAATAATAACACGCTAAGTAATTTCCGACGTCTGTACTTCGCGAATTGCATTCAAGTGTTGCTTCTTCATTACAGCCATCTCAGCTTGCAGCGAGAGAAGAAGCGGTGGTGTTTCCTTCGCCGCTTCTTCGGCCTGCTTGAGTTTGGTCTTGGTGATCTCGAGCTCAGCTTCGAGAATCTTGCACTGAGTCTTATTCGCGAGATGCGTCTTTAGTTGCGCCTCCAATTGTTCTTTGCTGCATCGCTCGTCGCACAACAGCTTTTGCAATTCTCTGCAAGAATTTTATATCCGCAAATATGAGTCGTGTAATCGGATCGCATGTAAATGTATCTCTAAACTTTGCCAATGGTTTAAATTTCATACAATCTCAATAATCAAGTTGTCAACATACTTTATCATTTTAAAATTATCAGCCTGTTCTCTTTCTCTCTCATGTCGCTCCATAATTAACTTGCACTTCATATGCTCGATTTCAGAATGATTGACTCCCTGGGACTTCTTCAGTCTTTCTTTCAAGTCTTTGATTACTTTCTCACACTACAAACAGCATTAATAAATAAATTTAAATACTTCTGGTAACGTAATAATGTTGGATTTTATCTTACTTCATCCCGTTCACTTCTCAGTTGCTTTTTGTCAACTTGAAAGTTTGCCTCCATTTTTGATTTCTCTGCCGACAAAGTAGCCAATGAGTTCATTAACATACCTAGTTGATCCTTTAATTGCTCTACAGTTTCTGTATCTACAGAATCTGTCTTGTTTTTGTATGACTATGATTACAAAGAATATAAAAAATATTAATAATAGCTATATTTATAATCATAGTTAAAAACTTGTTCATTCTGCTTCTATCATTATACCTGTCTTTGATGAACAAGCGTATCATCTTTATTAGATATTTTATCTACTTTGGTTGTAGTTTCTGTATTTTCTGTACAAGAATCTATAACCTTATCTGAAATAAATCCCTTTTTGAAGTAACATTCATTTGACATTTTTGTTTAAACTATATGTAATACACACCTTTCTGATCTTGCTCCTCTGATTTATTCTGCTTTTGCATAATAATCTTTCCTTCAGTAGTAGCCATTTTTTAATATTAAATATAATTATTAATTATTAATATTAAAATTTAATTAACTATTGTACAGTTTAGCATGACCAGAATCTGTAACACAAAAATATAGGGAAATAATATTTACATGAAATATTTTTTTAAAGTATCATCAGTTTCTTTTGTTATTTCAAATATCTGTAGTAAATAAAATGCAATATTTCAGAACTGTATTTTAAAGATGTGAATATGAAAAATTAAATTAATTTAGTATTCTATCAGGTAAAATGAATATATATGCATTATGTACTATATTCAACATAAGTTTATTAAGCTATCAATTTGTCATAATATATAAACAAATGTTTTGCTTAATCAGATACTTCTTTCTTCTCAATATTCACAACATCATCATTAGAAATAGATTTTGTGGGAGACTCTATTTCCAATGTTACTGGCCCATTATTATGTATAGAGATTTCCATCATTGCACCAAATTTACCATCTATATAAATTTTCCGAGAACATATCATTAAATTATTATTACATACTTAATGGAAAATATAAGATAGACTATACATATGTTAAATTGGAGTTACCTTTTATCAATTCTGGACTATATTTTTTACGAAGCTCAGCAAGAAAATTCATATAAAATGGTTCTGATTCTTGTGCAGACATTGCTCTGTGAAAATCTAATTTATTCCCCTTTAAAATATGATATAGCGTAAACTGACTAATGCATAATATTTCGTATTTCTTGTCCATTACACTGGCACTCCATCTTTTACCATTGTCGTCAAAAATTTTGGTATTCAATATCTTTCTTACTCTGTGACATACAGATTAATATTCACATATCTATACTTATGTAGATATATTACTTATGCATATATAAATATTGTTTTATTACATATATTCCACATCTGCTCTTCCATCATCTCTCTTTATACCAATCAATATACATAGTCCATTACCAATGCTACTAATAACTTCCCCATCAACTGAAAGATTGCATTTTAACTACATCAGTGTAAAAAAACATAGGTACACAATTGTCATAATTCAAGCTAATTTATACTTGTATCAACATAGTTATACACGTATTTGTATTGTCTTTCGCATACAAGTGTAAATTTGAAATTTCTTATTGATACAAAGTGCATAAATTCGCAAAAATTTTGAAATTTAGTTACGGACATTAGTGTACTTTATGAAACATCTTGACATGAAAATATCTGTAACCGAAAATTATTACCTAGGACCGAAGCTTTCGATACTCGTTGTATTACTGCTTTCATGTCAAAAGTAATTTAGCCTGACGTATGTTTCGACAATAATTATCCTTCCTTCCACTTTGTTTATCTTAATAATAACAATTAGAGATTGGTTATACCAGAAAGGAGCTTAAGACCGGCCACTGGGCCGAATACCCCGAGACGTTTTTTCTCGAACGCGCCCTCTGAGGAAATGTATATACACTACGTCCGTTCTGATGGTAACGGCAAAGCGTGAACGGTTCTTGTTCACTCTACTTCGGTAAATGTGCACATAAGGTTAACCTCCTCAAAAGTTCATGACCTTGATATATATTGTTAAGGACATGTTCCTGAGTGTTATGCCAAAAGTTGCAGCCGTCGCTCATTGTGCATTAAAAATTATTAACGAAAATTATTAAATAATTATTAACAAAAAAAGTTGAACAGAATGTATGTATGTAATTTTCGAACAACATGTACATATTTTATTATTATAAAATTATCCGTGATAGGATAATATATCTCCCCTTCCTCTCCCTTCCCCTTTTCACTCTTTCTTCTCCTTTTCATACGGTCAGACACACTCTCACTCTTGCTCTTACTCTCACTCTCACTCTCACTTTTATTCTCGCTCTCACTTTCACTCACCGTCACCCTCTCATTCTCTCACGGACTTCAGGAGCGCCTCTAGGCTTATTTGTCCAACGCTATTGATTGTTATCCTGTAGGTGGTGGTTCGATTGACCTTGATAATGGTCCAATAGTAATTCAGTAATAGTTGGATACTAGTTTGATAGCTATTAGATAGTGGTTCGATAGCCGTTCAAGCAATGACCTAGTAATGGATTTGATCCATTGTTGGTCAGGGTATTAGCCCATCTTTATCATCAATGAAGGCTCGTTATTTATATTGTTATTATCCAGACGACAGTCAAAAATGTTTCGTTCCAGAAACGTCGAAGAATCTAGAATTTTATATAATTTTTTGTTGCACATCCGTTAAATTTTCACAAAAATTGAATGAAATCACATTTAAAACAAGCAAGCATTCACTTGATGAAATGTATGCAATGAAATGCTATCACTCGAAGGCATAAGAGAGAGAGAAAGAGAGAGAGAGAGAATAATTCACTTAAACGGAGTGAGTTTGTAATTTATAAAAATGAAATTTCAATTGATTAAAGTAATTCTGTTCGTGCAACGGTTGAGCACGTCGGACTAACTCTTCAAATTCGAGTTCGAGTTAAAATATTCACTCAACGATTCAGAGGAAAAATCACTCGACATGAATGAAGTGACTTGAAGTGGACTTGGAGCGACCCTGTTGCTACTTTATTATTTAAGTGGAACTTCTCTTGAATAAATTTACCAAGGACATTATTTTAATATTATATCGCTTTATTTTATAGATTCATCTTACGCTTACCCACATTGTAATGTTGCATATTAATTATTTTGCAATTTTAAGATATAATGACGACGAAGCTCGAGTCGATACCTTAGAACTGAATAATAACGAAATATCACAGTTCGCAGGTATCAATGAAGCAGAAGACACCGATGAATCGAGTAATCGGTTTATCAGTTACGATTGGTCTTCCTTATCTATCATACTCCCGAACCAAGACAATATCACTCATTCTTATGTGTAAACACTATTGTGTAAAGAGTAGAAAGATATAAAATAAAGTAATACGGTTATTCATTCAATTCTTTTCGGCCAATAGACAGAATATAAATTTCGTCGAAAACCTGATAAAATATTTGAACCAACTGCACTAATAACATGTATAATTTTAAGATGGTTGGGGCAACTGATCTAACCGTGAAGCCAAGCTGGCCAGTTCATCGACAGCCTCGCTGATTCTTCTTCCGTAGACCGAGTCCTTCTCCATTACAGAAAGTACAAACTTTGTCCTGTTCTGAAAGGTGAACTCGTTGTAGGATGTTGGATCGCTCATGATCTGTGCGTTGAGCTTCTCGTCCATCAGTACCGTAGGAAAGTATATTATCGCCGTAATCAGGGAACCTAGGCGCTGTTCTTCCATACCATCGACAACTTCCGACCAAGCGGGTCTCTGCATCAAGCCGATCCCGTGAGCGTCCAAAGTTTCGCATAGTATTTCGTAATAATGCCGCAGCATCGCGCTCTCCCAGGTCTCTCGAAAACTTCGGTCAGTACATAGATAGAAGAACTGCGAAACGTCGAATGCCAAAGGTAAGTATTTCGTCAGCTGATAATCCACCAGTAGACATTTGGGCGGTACGTCGTTGTTGAACATGAGATTGTTGCCCCATAGGTCTCCGTGACTAACCACGTTTGTTTTCGTACAGGATGTTTTGAAGATGTTATTTACTTGTTCACAAGCTGCACGTATTAGATCAGGATTGTGTCCTAGACGCTCAGCCACAGTTGTGGCAACATCAACACCCGCATCAAACCACTCTCGTACCCTATAGCCTTTGTCAAAGTTTCTCTTCGAAAAAACATCAGGATACAATCGGTTGAGCGGTGAACCAAGGCGCGCTTCCGCTATCAAGGAAGCGGCGTGTAGATGCGCGATAGTGCTGAGACTCGCTCGCACGAGCGTCTTGTTGAAAAGCTTGTCCCGCATTGTATAACCTTTGCCATTCAGTTCTTCGAAGATCAACAGGTTCTCCTTCATTTTGTAGCACACAGGCGCCCATGGTTCTCCACGATACTCCTCGCAGAGTATTGGCATTAAGGTGCTGTAGAACATCGTCTCCACTTTGAAGAAGCCGAGGTTTATCACGTATTCGACTTGGACGGGTATCTCGTAAGGCAAAGTCTTAAGAAAGAACGGCAGGGTGACCTTCTTCTTCTTCCTCGTCGTGGCTGTCACAGTTAGACGGTAATGAGAACCGAGGTATCCCAGTTTACCGTCGGAATACGGTCGAATATTATATTCAATCGAATCCACTTCGTAGTTCAGCACGTTTCTCACGATTTTCTTCACCTCTTCAAGTGAGAGCCACTTTCGAATAACATTGTTTTCAACGACATTGGCAGTTTCTGTCTCTAAATGCTCTTTCCTTCGTATTGCCGTGTTAGACATTCTTCCTGTAGATGCTATTTTCGAATGAAAATGCCTGAAATCGTGGCAACTCGTTAGCTTTTATACACTCTGTATATTTATCAATTCATTAACTGATTCCGTCATGTGTAATATAGAACGTAGCATATTTCCATCAAGATATTCTTTCGATAAACACATTCTCGACACAATGCAGACGATATGATAAGAGCTGGAATTGCTTTAATTACGTTTCTGTTAACTTGCATTGAACCGTGACGTTGCATTCCTATGTAAATTTATAGGCAATTCCTTTTGAGTTGTTTACGTTATTACGCCGAAATAACTAGCATAACATTTTTGAAAATCCCTAAAAATATTGATTCCTATGGAGTACCTTTCTATGGAGATCAAAAGTACTCCCGTTGGAAAATAAATATAGTAAGTTTACATGAGTTTAAACATCTGATGAAAGAACTGCTGAACTGTTAATAATATCGTAATATAACATGTATAGACGTAAATGTTTGTTTCGACGAATCACTATTTCCATTATCTCCTTAAAAGCTACAATAAAACTTTTTATACCTCTACTAAATCTGTGTTGTCAACATTAGTTTGTCAGATGATAAGATATCGATGATGAGTCAGCACAAAAGTGCTATTATTACAGGTTGCGTAAAAAGTTCGAGCGGCATCTATGCTTGTACGAGGTCGTACAAGCATTGAAGATGATCCACGCAGTGGACGTCCAAAAAGCGCATCAACACCAGAAATCATTGAGCAAATACATGTTATTGTTTCTGAAGATCTGAGTGACTACGCGTGAAATTGCTCATACCATAGGCATTTCATATGAACGGGTACGGCATATTTTGCATAAAGAATTACAAATGAAAAGGGTGTTGGAAAAGTGGTGCCGCATATGTTAACAATTCAACAAAAACTCGCTCGAAAACAAATTTCTCAGCGTCATTTGGATCGTTTTAAGAAGAGTAAAACCGATTCTGTGCATCGTTTTATAACTATGGATGAGACTTGAATCTATCACCATGATCATAAATTGAAACAGGAATGTTTACGATGTACTGAAGCTGGATGTTCAGCTGCAAAGCAAACAAAGCATGAAAGATCGGCAAAAAAGGTTTTGGCATCAGTTTTTTGGGATGCTAAAGGGATTTTGTTAATTGACTATCTGGAAAAAGGTAAAACAATTAACTCTGAATATTATTATAACCTTTTGGATCAATTGGACGCAAAAATTCGTGAGAAAAGGTTTGCAGCACAAACAAATCATTTTTCACCAAGACAACGCACCTGCTCACAGAAATGTTTTGTCAATGTCTAAATTCAATTAATTGAAGTATAAATTGCTTGATCATCCACCGTATTCGCCAGATTTGGCACCCAGCGACTTCTATCTGTTCCGAAACCTGAAACAATTCCTCCGTAGAAAGCATTTTTTGTCGAATGAAGAAGCTATAGCAGCCGCAGAAGCATAACCGCATAATCGCAGACCTTCCAGGAACACATTTCCGCGATGGAATAAAATTATTGGAGAGCCATTGGGCCAAGTGTATTGAAGTTAATGGAGACTATATTGAAGAATAAAATTATTTGTAGAATTAGGTATTCTTTATTTCAGTTTTGCTTCGCGAACTTTTCACGCAACCTGTACCTGATTAAGTTTAAACTTAATTTAGCAAAATATAAATTGAGAATATACAAGACGGACTATTTTCATGCCCATTTGTTGCTCAAATCATGTTGTTTGTTGTTTAAAAAAGTTTCAATTAAAAATTATTTTATTTCGGAATAGAGTATGAAATTATTATCTTTAATGTTTGATTTTTGAATTGTAAATCTTTACTTTTGGATTTTGATTCCATTAAAAAAAAAGAAATTGGTATTGGTAGAAAAAAATAGTATACTACTCTCTCTCTCTCTCTCTCAAGATGTCTTACGTCTTATATTTCGTAAAGGACTTTTTGTCAATCAATGTACTAATGGATCCGTCAAATCAACGTTTTGTGCCAAAACTGGTGAGAGCGATAATTTCGAATTTTACATAGAAGCTTATCTATAACGATTCTTTTTTGTTTATCGACTACATTTTGTTTTTGACAAGTAGAACTTTAGTGTTGGATGCAAATGAAACATGCGAAACAATCAAACACATTCATAAGCAAAGCGTGTTATGTGTGTATGTAATATGTCCAATACTTCAGAAGATCAAACAGAAAGAAACGGAAAGCGAAGACCTTATATCTTTCTCCTTTTAAGTCGTGTGATAAGAGAAAGATGGAACATGCCTTTCGCACTCCGCCACGTTTTACGTGTAGAGTTTGCATTCTATGTTCCATTCACTCTCATCGATGCGTATGTTACATTCCCTCGGGGATAATATCCCTCGGAATACAATACAATTTTGCGTGGCTTAGTATTATATGCTAATTTATGAATACTTTATTGCCAAGGGTTGCTTTTTTACATGATTTAACAATCATACTTTATGCTCTATCCACCCGTATCGGGTGCGATCTTACATTTGTTACGTGTATCTAATATCATCTAATGTTTTCTTACGCAAATGATTACCTGAAGTGTTTTTTTACACACTAAAAATCAAAATCGTTAGGTTAAATTAAGTTAGTGCATGGATACACTTAGGAAAGTAGTGTACTATTATACCATATATGATAACACGATAATAGTATAGATATAATATAATAATGTTACTTGAGGACTTTTGACATTAAATTTACACCAATTAGATACGCGTTAGCGGATCTCGAAAGTTCGTCTCATCCGATCGTTTATTATTTATCTGTTCGTTATTCCTGACTCACCGATATGTGCAATTTTCAACGAAGAGCATAGTCTCTTTCGCGAGGTTAATCGGAAGAAAATGGCGAATTAGCCGGTTCGTTGGAAACAACTCGCGCGATTCGCACGACATATGGAAAACCATCCCCCTGGAGCTATGTCATCTGACAGCTGAGGGGGAGTTCTCATCGTCGTTTTCGCCGCCGTAGTTGTCCGTTGTCGTCCTAGTCGACGGTTCATCGTCTCTCGTTTCTCGACGGTGGCGGCGCGCGCACTTCGAGTCGCGTTTGGTTCGCGCCGCTTGAGGAGTTTAGTAGCTGCTGCGCGGCCGCGTGCTTCGCTGACACTTTGTTAGTCTTCCCTGTTGCATTGTCAACAATCGGCCGATACCCGGCGAATATTCTCCAGCGACAGTAGGTAAAAGGGGAAGGAAAGACCGAGGCGAGCGGGAGGAAACGAAGACGCGTGCCGTCGCCTGAAAAAATTTCGCGGGGGTGTCGCGGAATCAGGAAAACAGATTTAACATCGACGTGCACGTTCGAGTAAACGCGTCGCGTCGCGTCGCGTCGCGTCGCGTCGCGGTCACGCTACCCATCTACACCGGCCTCTTCGACGATTACAAGTCATTTTCGCGACGGCGACACGTAAAAACTCGAGACATCGCAGATTACGAGAGTGGAGAGATTCAAGCGGCATACACTCGTCATAATGGCCATTAGATTTCCCTCATCGTTTGTTTTTCTTCCCCGAGCGAGGTGAAAGACCTCTCGACGGAGAGATGCGAACCGGTAGAACCGCAGCGATACGAGCGAGTCGATCGATTACACTCGAGCGATTTAACGCGATAATCGATACCGTTTACGATCACTCGCGAGTGTGAAAGAGCTATAATCCGTTCGCCCGTTCAAGTTTCTTTACTTACGTATTTCGTACACCGTGACCCGCGAGACTTTACTGAAGTTAGCCCTTTCTTCGGAGATAATGGCCGAGAGCAGTGGTAATTCCTTTTTCCCGTCAAATTATAACTCGAATATGTCGCGACGAACGCGTCGAAGCTCTCGTCATATTCGATATCAAAGCCAGCGTGGTCTTGGCACTTTTCTTTCTCTTTTCGGAACTTGCACCGGGTCACATGATTTCATTTCGCGTCTCGCATACGATTCCCCCGAGTCGAGAACAAGGTTCGTCCGTCTCCGTCTTTCGTTTCGCATAGATCCATCAACGTCGCGAGACGCGTCGGGATTTCCCGGTAACAATTCTCGCAATTTTAACCTCAACGATTTGAACGTCCGCCATTGATTGTCGCGCGCGTAAGAAAGCATTCTGTCGAGACGCGAGACGCTTTCCGTCTTCGTCGCGATACGTAACGCGAGCCCAACCGCACAGACTCTCTCCCTTTCGCCGGATAAAAAGACAAAGAGAAAAAAGATTTGAATTCACCGGGAGTGTCGCGACAGATGAACGACGACAACGCGCGAATTAGCCGAACAATCGCGCACGGAACGAAGCGGCGAATCATCTCGACGAGAGTGCCCGACGCGTGCTCGACCTGGTGAAAAATCGCCGTCGCTTTGCATTCTCGAATATTCCTCGCGGATAGCAGTGCGCGATCGCGCGAATTAATAGCCGAAAAGTGCGTGGGTAAAGTACTGGCGCGAGGTCGCGATTACGGCACGAAACGGACGCGAGGGCCACGCTCGGCTCGATGGCCGCGAACGAACATTCGCCACAACGATCGGCAAGGAAGCACGGGCCGCCGCCACTGAACCGATCGCACTTATGATCGTTTAGCACCGATTGATAAGAGAGAGACACGCCCTGCGCCGCGATCGTCATCGTTGCGCGTTGCACATCACAAGTTCATCGCCGGTCCTCCGTCCTCCGTCCTCCGCACCGACGAGACAGACTCACGTTTCCGTCGATGGACTCGGTAGCGGAACGTGGGGCCACCTAGCCGTCCAGCAGTCGCTGTCCCTGGTGAGTAAATGTCCTTGCGCACTATATGCTTGAAATTATTCAAATGGACGCCGTTGTACAATTACCGTGCGAAATACACGCGAGACTTCAGCTTCAGCGCGGTGATCCGCGCGTCTCCCGCACAAGAAAGCTCTTTTCGGCTCGAAAAGCCCTCCCCCCTCACTCGTAAGGTCGTCGATCGCATTGTGCGCATGCAATTATAGAGATTATTTTGCCTTTCTCAAACTAAAATATGTCGCGCAACTCGCCGGCACTTGCGGCTAACGCAAGTCTCTATGGTATGGTTGTTTGTTTAACACGAGCGGAGTGTCCGATGCGATTTTCGCGCGCGATGATGAGTTTCACGTAACGATTGCATTTCCAGTAATTGTGATCAATGATCATTGATTGGTCTTTAGTTGACCACTGGTCCTCTATCTTGAAATTGTAACGGTTGAGTGCTCGAGACAGTTTTCTCATCTCATTTTTGAATGGAAGTTATCCAGCCGATGGTGGGGCGCGCGTTTTGCACGAATGATAAAGACTTCAATAATTTATCCATTATTTATATTTGAATAATTTAAGGTACAGTTGCGTAACGTTCGCGGGAAACTAAAATAGGGCATAACGCACCCTGAGGCGCATTTTAATCACTTTCAAGAGGGCAACGGGTAATTCAAGAGAGAGAGAGAGAGAGAGAGAGAGAGAGAGAGAGAGAGAGAGAGAGAGAAAGAGAGAGAATGTGTGCACAGAGAGCACAAAGAGCACGAGGAATATTTATTCCCCGGTAAACACACATGTCGAAGCCTCCGGTCAGTAATTTGTTTAGTGGGAACTCCGCGAAACAGCAAATGAAATTCCATTCGCCCGGATCAGTGGAGGATCAGAGGAGGATTAGCGCAGACTTTCGAGGAGGCCGTGATTTACATCTGCTTTAATAGCACGAGAGCGCCGTCGTTCCTATTAGATTTTCTCTCCGCTCCGCGAGGGAACTGTATCCCGGAACGGCCGACTTCCGAAACCGCGAGTGGAAAATTTGGTATCGATAGCGCACGGTTTATAACAAGATCGGCAATCCTAATGGAATAACCGTAACGGGGTAATCGCAACCCTCGCTAAGATGGAGCGCGCTCCAATTCCCGAACACGCCTGTATTCTTATCAGCGTAGCCGACTGCAGCCGCGTAATTCGCTTTATCGCTCAGTCGATTCGCGTAAAATCGCGCCTGACAATGAGGTCAAGTAAGCCGTATGTTCGTTGTCGTATATAAATAGTTGTGTACGAACACACAGAATCTCTCAAATGGACATTCATCGTTTCCGAGGTGCCGTTGTAAACTTGATATAAATTTAGCGAATCGAAACACATTCTGCGAATATAAATAGCTTCGTGCGTTTGTTTAATCAATCTCTATCGGTCTCCGCGCAATTTAATCTCTCGTACCAGAAACTTGCACATTTTTGCACGTTAGCAACATGATGGAACCAGTTTCAGCCGGGCAAAAACGTTCAGTGTATCAGGTTGCACTAGCAACGTGCATTTAGCGGTAACTGTAGCCAGTTAATTTTCAATCCGAAATAACGTCGCAAAACGTGGAGGTTTGCAACGACATGTTTACCGTTCTCAATGTGGTCGTGCACACAATTTTTAGTTCCTCCCGCCTAACACGGAGATTCCTTTTTATTCCGGTCCAGCGTTAAAACGCTGTAGGCGGGGCAGTTGTTAAATATTTGTCGTACGCAAATGTGGATTTAAATGTTGAATTATGGAACTGTTGAAAGTGCCCCTCACTACATTGCGCGCTGTCGTGTCCTTTGTACGAGGTACAACTCATTCTGTGCGACATTCGTCGAGGAACTCTCGTAGCGGATAATGAAATTAAGAGAAATTGATAGAAATGTATGTCGCAAAAGCAATATACGTAAATTCACAACTTTCTTGAAATTCAATATTTTATCGAGAGGTTTCGATTTCCTGTTAAATTTCTTGCCACGTTCCTTTATTCCACATTTAAATGTCCTTTTCGACGAAATTATAATCAAATGATAATTTATATCGCGAATAACCATCGTGAATGACCGAATTGCTTGCGAAAAGTCATTCGTCGGGTCGGTAATGATTTCATCGGCTTGGCGCCAATTTTTCTCTAATCATTCTTCCAAATCACTCGTAGGCAATTAAGAGCGTCAAGAGCAGAAAAAAAACAGAATGAAATTCGAACTGTTTCAATCTGATCTCATTTCGACAATTTTGGAATTAACGGTAATGAATTTCTGCTCGCGCAGTTTCGCGCTCTGATTAATTACCGCGAGTTCGCTAGAAACACGCTTGATGGATGTCGCTTTATCCACTTCGGAGAAATAATTATTCCAGCAGGATTTTCATGCATAGTTGGGATACTGATTAGAATTACTAAATATTTATTGCTGAATAATAACTTTGCTCCACTGTTTTTAGAGATTAACTTCCTCCGTAGCTAAGCAACGTGTGAAGCGATCATTCGGCTGATATCACAGCATGTCTACCGCAATATTCTGCGATAAACGTGAAAAATCTGTCCTCGTTTCGCGCTACGATGAAGCTCCCTAAACTTGATTTCCTACGCCTTCTCTCATTATTCCTCTTTCTCTCTTTCTTTCACACTCGGTTTCTCCACTCGGGATTCTTAAATGTTCTTTAATTTCGTCTTAAATGCCAGGAAATTTAACGGAAAAGTGCTGACGCAGGCTAAATAATTGACTATTTTAAGTTAGCTCGTTAAAAGAAAATCCCAGAACGCGATGGCTAAACACGAGTTCCTTCCGCTAGCAGCTGTGCGTCGTAGCTTTGAGTATCGTCTATGAGAAAGTGCGTCGGACTCTGTGAGCGAGCGCGGGGCGGCATTCTCGTCTAATTTACGATGCAGTTAGCTGTTTGAGGAACAACTACGCCGCGTCTTAACTCGATAAATTCGTCTGGCGATGGACCATCGTTGTGAGTTATCAGGCTAGTTAATAAATGCGCCGCGCCCGCTATTTCACGCCCGCGCGATCCGCTCGCAAAAGCGCCGATATGCTTTTTCTCCCGCCTCTTCCTCCCCTCTCGAGCTGTTATTAGCGCGTATGGTCGTCCTCGACATACCGACAAACGTGTCAACGTTAAGACGGATTGCAGTTTCGTATTAATGCAATTGAAATAGTCCTGACGCGGCGGCGGCGGTGGCGGCGGCGGCTCGACGCCGAGATAACGTGTAAATAATTGCGACGAGCAGTCCTCCGCTGTTTCTACGACGTATATTTTTCGCCGCGACGATTAATACACGTCAACTCCGAGGATTTATCACCGGCATCCGAATGGAACGCATCGTGCACCGCTACTGCGGGCGCGGAAACCAAAGCTCGGGCTAATTAGATAATATCGAAATTTCGAGCACGTCGAGTAGCTCATTTTTCTCGCCGTGCTTCCGTCACGATTTTACGCTTACTTGATTGCGTCCGATTATGGAAATAATGCGATAAAAATTAACGTTCCCGATCACGCGTCAGATACGCCTGCGACATACGAACGGACGATTTACTGCGGCGATTCGGCCTCGGCTTTCGGCGAAAGAAGTTCTCGCCAATTTACCCGAGATAAATCGACTCGATCTCCTCCGCCGGGGAGGAAAGGGAGATGTTAATTTTTTGTTCCGTGTCCCCTCGCTCCCTCTGCCCACAGTTATCACCTGCGACATGTACTTGTCGACGTGCTCTCACCGAATTACCGCCTCCATCATCTCTCGTCACTCTACGCCCATAAAAGATCCCGAAGTATCAAAATGATCCCGCGCGCAAATCGCATCGTCCAGTAACGTCTTCGTAAAACTCACCCCTCTCTCATATTTTACGATCGGCGTTTTTACACCACGCTTATATGCACCTGTGCACGGCTGTTTATATTCGCGACCGATGAGTGACCGTGTATATCTCTTGGGATGAATGACGTACGCGGGCAAGTAACAGGAGCTTATCTTGAATGCGCTCGGTACGCGTGCTGGGCATATCCTGATCATTCCATATGCTCAGGACACTTAGAGTACTCCCCGGGATATTCTGGACATCAATTTGAGACGGTCTCGCACCGTCTCTCAAATATCCTCGAGCCGTATCGCTCGCTAAATAAGAATATAAGTTAGATCAGAACAGAATATAGATGTTACGTATTCTGCTATAATCTAACTTAAGCAGAGAAGTGACGTCGAATGATATATCAGCGTCAATAATACATCATTTGACGTCATCATGTCTGTCGGGGAGTAGCAGATAATAAATCTCCTCTTCTTCGGCCGAAAGATTCGATAAATTTTACGAGAGCACTCGGTGGGGCCTCAGAAGATGACCTCAGGGCGCGTTTTTTGTTGCAGGCGTGTCGATTTGAATCGGCTGATAAAGCCGTTGAATAAATATTCATTTATCTTGGGACTGCGCGCCGTTTCCTCGCGCGCGCTCTCGCTTTGTGTCTCGTCTGACTTCCTAGCTCGCTGACGCCGTAATACCTATCAGCCGCTCCGTTCATATCGATGGGCCTATCGCGTGTATCGGAAGGGCCTTCGACCGATGATGTGATCGATGTAGGACGTCTGCTGCTTGCCTTGCTGGGCGTGCATCCGAGCAAAGCGCGCTCGCAGGGAACGCTTTCTCGCACACACACACACACACCTCGCACATCCCTCGTCTCTTCGCACGGTTAATGGCCACGTCGTCGAGAGCATTATCGAGTGACCTTCTCCTTTCGTCTCTTCTCGGCCTTCGCACTTCGCGTCCTCCATGCTGGACAGCATACTTGTATGCGCGCGTATATATATATATATATATATATATATATAAATGGCCGATGTATGTGTGTGAGAATGGTAAAACCCCTATTTGGGGGGGTCACTCTTAAAAGCCTCATTTTTCCCATACATCGTAAAGATCATCCTCCTGTACTGTAACAAGGACTAAGCCGTCGTTCGTTGTTTATTAAAAAGTTGTTAATGACAACAGTTTTATAAATAGATCGCCGCGTTTTCTGACAATTTGCAACAGTCTTTTTATACAAAATTGAAAAGTATATAAAAATAGTATACATACGCGCAGGGAAGGAGGTGCGAAGGTGAAGCTTTTATTTATCTAGGTATTAACAAATACGAAGAACGCGATACAAATTGGAAGTGCCTCCCCTAAACGGGAGCTATGCGCGATGTTGCGCGAACTTCATGGCAGATTACGCGCTTATGCACACGTTATCAAAACAACTGTTAAAACTGTTAAAACTGAATTGAATCGAGTAAGATTGTCGGATGCGAGCAAAAATAAGCGACGTTGAGATTTGCACACGTATCGCGTCTCGTGAATGACTTTCTTTCCTTGTGACGTACGATTTTTCTCTCTTTTTCTCTCTTTTCAGTCCGTATTGTAACAAGCTGGTCGTGGAAGTTATCGAGTGCTTTCATAAATCTTCCGCTATCCCCTCCTCTTCGGTCTTTTAAATGAAGAAAGTAGAATTTATTCCGTGCTCGTTTTACTTTGAGCGGTATTTTGGTTGAGACATATCTAGATATCGCATAATGCTCCAAAATCACTTTGAACGTGTTTAGAATATCCTAGAGAGTCGACGAATACATGTCCTAAGACGTTCTGAACGCATTTAAGACGATTTCAGGTTTATTTACGTCATGAACGCGTTGATTTAAATCGATCTTGATGAGATCATTGAACAAATATGAATCTAGTTTAGTTAGAAATATATGTATGTGCACGCGTGTGCATCTTCGATTGCGTATATTGAGTATAGTTTTTCTTTGCATATTTTATCCATAGGCGTATATTTTTGCATGTTTTATCCACAAGCGCATAATATTTGCATATTTTACCGCTCCTCCACTATTTTTAACACTTATCTTCTTTTACGAGTATATTACTCTCTTCGCAGTATGCGAATGTCTTCCCTGTTTTCTAAAAAAATTCATCTACATGTACAAATACAAGGAATTACACAAAAACATCCTCTAAGATGCTAATAGATTTCTTTGAAAGTACCACTCTTTACAGCTACACATTAAACAAGGACACTTTGGGATATTTGTCGCATTTTTATAAAATAGGAAATTTTACAATGCGCGCATTGTAAAATTTACTTCAATGTTGTTCTCATCACTGCTGTTTTAAATTACATTAAACGATTACGATAACAGGTAGATTTCGTTAATTAAATATCCAGTCTATCAAACTTTTATCGAACGAAGTCTGCGTCATATGAAGTATTTCCACATTTAGTTATTTTTAATTTTAACGTCAGATCGAACTTTTAATTCCCGAGTTAATTACATCTTCCTTCTCTCCGCTAACAGTGAGATGTGTGATAAAAAAACACAACGGCGCTTCATATGATTTTTAATACATAAGCCACCCGAGACCTGCGAGACCGATTTTTAAATAATGTAAATATATTGAAGGTTCGTTTTCGACATGAGCTTTCGTTTCTAATTAAAGGAATTGCGCGTATACGATACGTTTATAAAACTTTCGAAAAAGATCCGTGTCGATTTTGCGTCTCGCCAGCACGAGAGACCGATACGCGCGAGTTAAAGAACTTTAAACAATTTTCGAACAACAAGACTGCACGGTAAGGATGAGGATGCAAAATCGGCGTCTTTCCTCGCATTTCAAACGTTTTCCCTCTTTCAGAGGCGAATTAAAACCATGCGCGCACCTGGCGAGCGCAATATGTTCGCGATATTGCGACAGCCCACAGTAAATAATTGTCCCCCGCTGAGCGCGAGGGCGGTTTCATGTGGCTCGGCATAATGCATCCCGCTTGAATCTCTCGCGGAGTTGAGGTGAAGTAAATATGTAAGAGAAGAGCAACGTGTTCCCTGTGCACAAATTGAGTTCCGATACGATTGTGCCGTGATACATGCGCTCCGAAGCGCGGCCCCGATACAATTGTCTCGTCTCTCCCCCCCGAATATATATTTTCGCCCGAATCGTGAGAAATCGGCCGTGAACGGCGACAATTCCGACAGTATTCCTCTTGCGATGCTAGTGCGTTGAGCATTGCAAAGGAGAAGAATACCGACCGCGACCGCCGTCGCCATTTCTTCATGCCAATTACGCTTTAAATAGCGATGCGTTTCAATGCAACGCGGATGTTAACGTGTTTGTCGCCGTTTTTTTCGCGCGCGAAACAGCTCGGCCGCTGCGTCTCGCCGTTTTCATGCCGTAAATAGCGGAATGTTTTCGTTATTCCGAGCATCAAAGTTCATTCAGGTGCGCTTCTTTTCGCCGCTCATTGAGTGATTGAATATTTTGTATCATCCGTATGTGAGCTTGCGACACATGCGGTTGTCGTTATCGCGACGATACGCTAAACAGTAACTGTCGTTTCTCTCTCTGTCTCTCTCTCTCTCTCTCTCTCTCTCTCTCTCTCTCTCTCTCTCTCTCCCTCTATTATTTATATTTCTCGCGGATCCCGGGGCCTATCTCTTAATCGTCGCAACGATCACGCACGATTATCATAATTGCGACGATTATTCCGAATTTGGTCGCAGGACAAAGAATGGTACCGCATCGTCGACACTCGGCCGTCTCTAATTTCAACGGCGAGAGATATTTCAGTCGCAAGCTCCGGCGCAATTAATCCGATTATCACGACTATCATCCTGCAGGCACTATTTCCCCCGACTCCGCCATTTGTACGCGCCAGGTGTGCATAACTCGAGCGGTTCGCACATGTAATTTGCATAATTCCTAATATAGCGAGGCAAAAAATTAATTTCGCGGGAGGACTCGGGCGAAACAGCGCGACGCATTAACGGCATCGCCATTTTCTCAGGCAATCCTCTCCGTTCGGAGCGAAGGAACGGGAGGTATCTATCCTTTCCTTGGTACATGGGCAACTCGAAGTAATTGCGGGACGGTAGTGAATAACGCAGGAACGCTCCTCTCTCTCTCTCTCTCTCTCTCTCTCTCTCTCATCCTCTCTGTCTCTGCCTCCCGTCAGCAAAGTGCCGAAGGGAGCTCTGGCTAGTAATTGTCATTCAAAGGATCTCGTTGCGGTGCGGTTAGCCATGTACGTTCGATTACAACTAGCTTTCGCGGCATATTGTTAGGGAGTTTCCTGGTTATACTGCATATTGTTGCAACAGCAGATGCTCCGCGAGAGCAACTTGGAGCTGAACCTCCCCGACGAGCGAGCGCTTGCCGTAGGAGACTGCAGCTTGTTTGTAAGTTTTTAATTCTCCGCCCTAAGCGCGGTTTCTCTCTCAGCGCGCCTCCTTCCTTCTTCTTTCCTCTGTTTCTTTCTTCGGGACGGCGAGAGGGTGGAGGGGGTGCGCGCGAGCTCGGCTGAGAAATTAAATTTCACTTTACTTAAGATCAATTGTATGGGAGTTCCATGAAGTAACACGCAGTCAAAGTGCAAGCTGCGGGCGCGGGTGCGAGCGCTGTCTCCTCGTTCATCGTGTTTACGCCCTCGAGGTCGCCCTCGAGGTCCCCGACTCACGATCTCGAGTGTCTTCGGCGAAGTCGCGAGCAACCGGTCGTTTCTCTCACTTACCGGCGGCGGATGTCCGCCGCTAAAAGGACACCCCAGGCCCGCGAGACATCATGCAAATATCCGTAAACTACGCGCGCTACTTTTAGCGACCAGCCGCGACAAGACGACGAGTAGAGTAGTGGTGTGTGGCGCGAGATGAGGACGAGGCGCGAGGAAGGCCTCGCGCGTCGCGCGCGCAGCCGTCAGTGACACCGTTTGTCAAATACGGATAACCATGACGACAGCGAACACAGCTGTGACCCGTTTCGACGGTAGCTCGTGAATGGCGAGCCATCGGAGGCGAAGTTCCTCCTGCTGCCAGTAAGGCTTTATGCAGATCGAGACGACTTGAGACCTCTCGAGTCCCGCGCAAAATAACGCGCTTTTAGCGGCCGCTCGCGTACGCGCTCCGCCGCTGGCTGCAGGCTTTCAAGCGATTTAACGGCGTGTCTAAATTAATTTGTGTGTTTACGAGTTCGCGGACTTAGAGCCAGACAGAGAGATCGATACCGCGTTAGACCGTGCGCTTAGGCTGGAATGATTTGTTGGCTAACTGCCATCGTCGTAAATTCTATTTTCACAGATACATGCCGCCAAATGCGCCGGCGGCCGTGAGATTTGCCGGCGTTGCTGAAGCCGTCGACCAGCGGGGAGATAATGGAAGCGGATCCTGTGAAATTTCTTGCCGAGGGACCACTCGTTTCCTCATTCGTTTCTTTTCTCCTTTCCCTTTGCGCACGGCGACCTCCGCTCGATTTTAATTCGTAGTTTCGCACACAAAGCATTCTAGGTGTAACGAGACGCTCATGGAGTAAGTTAAATACGTACCAAGTGAGATACTGTCTAAATTTCCTGGAGTGAAGTGAGCCTCGCTCAAAACGAGCGACTCGCAGTGAAAATATCGTCACTCGGAATCGCGAGAGTGAAGCTTCCGCTCAGCAGCTTACAGGGGATTATTCTTCACGAGTAAATGTTTCAATCAACCAGGATAAATTTTCCTGTTCCTGCAGCGGTATGGAACACATCGAGTCATTCGAAGAGCCAACGGAAAGTCATTCGAGTGGCTCGGTTGTCACGTCATTGTTTAAGAGCGGAATGTCGCTCAAAGAAATTTAGGGAGCAAGCTTTTCAGAGAAATGCAAAGTTCGCAGTTTTGCCCAGTGTAACTTGGATCTCTATCGCTCTCTGATTGCATCGATAGCACTCTCGCGTATAATTCAAACCGCAATCACTGAATAAGTATAAGGTTAAACGTCCAATTCCACACAGTGTAGGCATAATAGACATCTCCTGTTCCCGTGTTCTCCTCTAATATTATATATTCTCTCCTGCAGGGTGTGTGGGTAAAACGAGTTGAGACAGAATAATTTAAATTTCAAACGCTTCGCCAATCAAAAACGAATTGCTGCATCGTGCTATATCGTTCGTCCTGCATCTGCAATTAATTAAAGGTTCAGTGGCCGCTAATTTAATAACGATTGAACGAGCAGGATTTTAAGGCTTCGCGGCGATGCAATGAGCGAGCTGTCGGTCCGACTCGCGCGCATCTCCTTCGGAAATACGCGATTATCACGGATACAGGATGTTGATACGCCGGTTAGATAGATCGTCGGAAAGTCGTGGTCGATCGTTAATGCGTGGGCGTGTTGGCCAAGTGCCAGATAACGCGAGAAAAGCCACAATTTCTCGCGCGCTACGGTGTACGACGCTAAAACAAAACAGCACCGACTGCTTGAGAACGCGAGCGAAATATATGCGGGAGAGTGTCGCGACTAAAAATATATTCTCCAGGAAGGTCGTCGTATGCGTTCGAAATATGTCCCGTCAAAATGGCATGCGTATGTATTCGCACGCGTGCGCACACACATGCATATGTACAATATATGAGGTCTGTTTAAAAAGTACCTTCGGGACCTTCCGAACAGACCTCATATATTTGGTAAAATATTTGGTAAAATCGTCTTCGGAGGTATTTTCTTAAATGCTTGAAACGACAAAGCAAAATAAATCGGCGCAAGACCACCCGGTGTTAATTTTTATTTTTACGTTCATCGATTGCATTCTACGTGGGCGCGTTTCATACGGCGCTCGGTCCTTTTATCCTGCTGCCAAGACCTGCGTCTATGTACATCTATATACACGCCTGTGGCAGATTTCCTCCACGCAGGAATGCTACTCTTTTTTCGCGCGACGGTACACATTTATTTCGGAATTCTTTTGTAACAGGTTGTCGTAAAGTTTCTGTTATTGTATGTATGTGTGCGTGATATATGTCGATAACCTACATACTGTATAATAAAATTTGTACTAAATAAAATCTCGAAGTAATAGAATCACAAAAGTCACGATAAATGTATATAACACTTGCGCCAATTAAAGGATATATATTGTGTGAAGAATTGTGTGCAGAATTTGTGTGAAATATGAATGTGAAAAGAGGAAAAATCGGCGCTCTTTTTGCCGTGTGATAAATTAGAAATAATCGTCACGATAGCTATAATCGCTTTAATACTCGCGGATGATTAAAAGTATTCAATTACATGGAATTTAATTTCAATGTACAATTTTCAATATACGAATAACTGAAATACGCGGTCGCTGACTGCTGATGTTTTTTTTTCTTTTTTTTACGTAGAATCACGCGATATAACGATATAACGATGATATTATTATAATAATCGGAACAACGAAAAACATTTCATTATTTTAAGTAGAAATTTGTGTATACTATATATAAGCAAACGAATCAAATAATTTCACATCAGCACGTTATTATTTACCAGTTATGACAAAGTGCGCAAAGTGAACAGATATCTCGTGACTTCGAAATATATTTTGCTAAACACGAGATATCTTGTGAGATGTACGTGCTACTTTGATAATAACCGAAAATAACCGACTTTGATAATAACCGAAAATAACCGACTTTCATAATAACCATTTTGATAACAATTAACTTTCCTTCGCGAAGTTTAGTAGACCGAGTCGCGTGTTCCGAATTGATATCAGCTGTTAGACTTTGTCAATTCTTCCGAGGAGTGCAACGAACTTCTTGACGGATGTCGTGTCTCATTCGCGAGTTCTATAAGTTTCAATCGTTAGATGGTTGACTAGAGATTGGAAGGAGCGCCCAGTCCCTCTCTCTTTCTCTCTTTCTCTCCCTGATTGACAGCCGAGCTTATCAGACCCATACCTGACCTTCGCGGTAGATCGTTGAGAATGGTTCTACCGAAGACTTGCGATTAGTTTCATTCTGCGAGAAAGTACCGCCACCTGCTGATCTTAATGGAATGGAAATTGAATCGGTCTGTTCCGTAGACACGACGAACTGGAGTAAATGGGAATAGTTGCGGGGGCGTGAAATTGGACGCGAAAATATCCGGGCGGTTTTGTAACCCGAGTGAAAATTAGGACGGATCGTCCGGCGGCGCGCGTGCATTGAAGCCGAAAAAAATATCTCGCGCGAGGTATCGCGACCCTCTCAAAATAAATCCACGAGCGTGACGTTACGTAACCGTAGCGTTACGTTCTTTTTCCGTAGATCGCGTCTATCGCGCTACATTTATCACTCGAGTCCAACGTCATTAGGCGCACCTTCTCGCCCCATTTACCTTTACATTTATTTTTCATTGCGTATCGCACGACTCCCGCAATTTCGAGTGAAACGGGAGTGAGTACCCGGTGTAAAGGCAGGTCGAAGGGAGAAAGGAGCGAATGAAGAAAAATCCTCGCTGCTCCTCTTTCGAGTGGCGTTTTATTCATTCGAACGAGATACACGAGCGGCTGGGATTCACGTCCGTTTGGAATCTCGCGAATGCTCTTATAAACGGCGATCACTGATATTAAAATACTTTATACGCATACACATACGCGTATTATGCATCCCGCGCGATATCTAGATTAATTTCTTTTTTTAAAGCATATTTTTTGCCTTCAGTTCTATTGAGAGCTTCCTCACATCTAGTCCGTAATTTCTCTTGTTTCAGATCTGGTGTGCTACGGACGTGATGTCCCCGCGGTATATACACTCCATCCTTATAACTTGCCAATAACGCCAATCATGGAAACGCAGAGCGAGGTAAGGGGCGCTATACTATCATTTCACCTGCTCATGACATGTAGAGTGAGTAAAAAACGTTTCGCCCTCCGCTCGCTTTATGATTTCGCGCGAAGCAGAGGAAACGTCGCAACGCGAAAGGTGTTGCCGTCATCTCATTTTCATATAAATCAATTAAAAAACCTCACCGCAACGCAACGTTCTTTGTCGTCTTCGGTCTCGACAATAGTGTCTCGACAAAAGACGAAGACAAAAAAAAACGTGCGGGGAGGGCTGCGCGAATATATTTCTTCGTCCGTTGTAGCGGGCAAATTAAGAACTATGGAATTCGTTTGTTCCGTCCCGTCGCGCGCACGCTTTTGTTCCGCTCGCTTCTTCGCGTCTATGTGGAAATTGCGCAAGAACTTCGCCGGCAGGTTTCTCCCCGAAGACACGAGTATTTTGCATTTACTGCCGATCTTTATAACTTTCGGCGAAACCACCGCAACTCCCGCCGCGTTTCATCGCCGAAGAAGAAGGGGCTGGGGGGAAATTTTTATGGGAAATTTGATGCGAATTTCAGCGCGCGTATCGCGAGTCGAAGTTCGCGAGAAAGCAACTCTGGCGGACGAGACGCCTGTCATCGGAGAAGTTTTGTCGAACCTTTGAGCTCCTTTTAGCATACGTTTCGCAAATAAGTCTTGGTGCAGTGTGTGCTCATTTCGAATAACGATCGTATTTCTCACAGCGACTACGCTCTGCGCTCACGCATGAAATATTCAAAGGAGCACTTGAAAATCCTCAAGTTTCGTCGACCGACATTCGCGTAAACGAAAAGAAGCGTTCTCGTCGTCGTCGTCATCGTCATCGTCGACCGTGCGCCTTCATACGCTTTATATGAATCAAGGCTTTTTCGTGGATATTTTGCGCCTCGTTAATTTAAGCAATTTACTCACACCGCGCTCTCTTTGTTCCCGCATTCTTTCTCCGAATGTTTAATATCGCTCTCGATTCTTTGTCACTTTGCACACACACACCGCGCCACGTGCAGCGAAAATTCGTCAAATTAAACATTCATAAAACACACGTGTGTCGCGCTGAAGCGCGGCGTGTCAACGTTTAAAAGGCGTAATTAAAATTTCTTTCGGCCTGGGACTGGCGCGCCCGGCTGAATTTTCCAATTTGTTTATGCCGATGAATAAATTGCTTCTCCGCGGAGGCCGGAAGACCTCCGTTCGTCGGAAACGAACGCGATTGAACTGGCGCATTATTAGGTCTTTAGCGGAATTACACGCTCTTGTTGTTTCCACCCCTTTGTCCGCTTGTACCCGGTGTGTAATTTTTTCCTATTCCTTCTCTCTCCCTCTCTCTCTCTCTCATTTTTTTCTCTTGACGAATCGCCGGCCCGGTGATATAATGAAGATAGAAATAGAAACGCGTTATATCGATGTGTCCGCCCTAACGTATCAAATCGGCTGGACACGGTCGATTAACCGATATTCCGCGTCTTCTATCATTCTCAGAGGTGGAATCCTCTCGTGAGCCTTCGTATCGATGGCACTCATCAATCAATAACGTGACAACGAGATCTCGAAAACGATCGACAAGAGCAAGCGGTGAGATAGGAGTGAGGCAGGAGAGAAACGAAGATAGATTTGACGTTTCCTTGGACAATAACGGAAGTCAAGTTATCGACTGCGTCAAACTGTCATTACACTTGTATCACCTTCTCCGGCGGTCGCGTCTCGGCCGGGCAATTATTTATTTTATCTCTCCCACGAACTGTGTTATTTGTTATGCAAATTACATACTGACGCATGTACAACTGCTCGTGGTTCGCACGCTAAAAAACAAAGTGTCTAGACCGTGAACCGCGCCGACAACGTTGCGGTGTGTAATGATCGCGTTCGAAAACTACGCAGATGAACTACGCTACTCGGTCGTGTTGACAACACAGCCGTCGTATCGCGGAAAATAACGTTCGTTCGTAATGCGATTCTCCTGTATCGCGAGTTGTAATGTGATTACTCGGGGTTAGATCTACAATGGGAAAGAGAAACAAATCGGGTAAGAAGAATCAAGTTTCAGGATTACGTGAGTTTGTTGTAACCGAGTGAAATCAAGCAAGTACCGGGTCAAGTCAACAATCTCACGTAGGAATCTCAAAGTGCAAAATTTAGTCAGCGGTAAAAGGTAAGCAGAACTAAAACGTAATTGTGTGTACGATACAGATATTTTTCCAACTAGCGAATTACTGAAAAAATCGTGCAAAATACGAGCAATTAAAAATAATCATAGTTTTAACTTTGTTTCGTTAATTTTATCGTCGGTAAAAGATTGTGTGAATCAGACAACAAATATGACTCGTAACGTGTTTGATCAGCTTTATGTGTCACCGTGTTAAACTAAATTTGAAATTTGCTTCGTATATAAACGAGATTAAGAGAATTGATGAAAATTTTGCTGAAATTCGTCAGTTAAATGGAAGCTATGTACAACCTCGAAATTGTGTTTGGTTAACTCGATTCACGTTGTTTCGTTGTATCTTTTTTATTGCCCGCAAAAAGATCTACGTTTTAATCTGCATACAAATTGAAGAGAAAGGAAATTACTTCAAAATTTTCATTTCTTTCTTCAGGAAGCATGAAACGTTCGTGTACCAACGTAAGAAATTATTACGCTGGAAATCCGTCTGAAATCGCAATAATTTTGCTCAAGGCATGCATATCATAGGGGATTTGAAATTGAAATTTAATTCACTTGTGAAGCAAACTACAGTCAGTGGGAAGCGCTAAATAACTATTTATGCACGTGTCTCGCCGATCGGAACAATAGTATACGTCAAATTTTCCTCATCTCGCACGTATGTGTATGTGTAAGATCAGATTTTCGGAAGTTTGGGATATAAAATTCATTTATTACATTGTAACACTAGATACCAGCAACGCGCGCGTTAGTACGCGCCATTTGATCAAGTCTTTTTTAAATATAATAATATCACGCTGACGTGGGTACACAATTCTCGCGAGGCGACTTCTCCCATCGGCAATCAATGCGATTTGGTATAAATATCTCGTGCACTAGGTAATATAATGTTTCTTGAGCATTCAAGCCTTTGCGCTCCTATGTTCAGAGTGACTGGACAACTTGAAAATAATTACAGACCTACATACACACGTACACCGCACAACACTTTGAAAATAATTACTAACCGTAAAAAGTTAAATTGCCACCATTGTGTTGATCCCGCGACGTTCAAGTCCAAGTCCAGATTTGCGAGTCTTCAGCATCCAGCTTCCGTAGAGTCGCCAGTTGCCGCTTCAAGTGGATCGCATTTCATTCACTTTACTTCACTTTTTTCACTACACTTCACTTCACTTCGCTTCAATTCACTTCACTTCACTATACTGCACTCGCGGTCACATATATTATTAACATTAACGGCATTGAATAATTTAACGAAAAGTACGATTAACTTCGACATATCGGAAATGCACTCGCGAGTCGCGTGTAAACAAACCGCGAACCGCGTTACGTCCAGTAAAGTTGAGAGGAGGAAAAGGAAATATCTCGTTTCGCGACCGGTTGCATTTTCTTCGGTAATGAGATTTTTGTTTAACATTAAATATTTCTTTCTGACAGTGTACACGTAAAAATTTAAAGAAATTAAGCGAATCACATTGATTTTCATAATGATCCACCATCAATAAGCTCGTTATCGTAAATCTTTGTTTTTCAATGCAATATCAGGAATTTAAGATCGATTACGTTCTGCCGTAGATCTGCAGTAAAAAAATATAGAATCGTTGACTGGATATAAGGATTAATGGCTTACCGAGAAAAATGTGGAGAAAAATGCACGGACACGAGCATGTTAATCTTTAACGATCGCTGTAACTCAATGATTTTTGCTGGGATACCTATGCCCCAGTTTCCGATCGTGTAAAGGATTAAGTACAGGAATATGAGAAGCCTATAAATTTTCCCTTCGAACCAACTCTGCTCTCGACCCGAGCCGGATCCTCCCGTACAGTGCCCGTATCCGTGTGATCACAAATACTATCAGACCTGAAGCAAAACATGTCACACGGAAGACATGTGTTTTCTGATAAGTAAGCATTAGGTAGTAGGGAGAAATGTAAATATACCAAGAATATAAATACTGAAGCTGGATACTGAAAGGATATATTGTGTTATAATATAATACATATTATAACATATAATAATATAAATATATATTTTTTTTTATTAACACACACACACACACACACACACACACACACACATATAACACAAGAATACTGTTGCATCGAGAAACTTCAGCATATCAGAAGTATAAAGATTCAAAATAATATACTTTTAAATCAGTGGAAGTAAAGAGCGATAATTACCTTCAAAATTCAAAGATGCTACTGCTGCCGCAAATGATGCTAGGATGATAATTGCGCGTGTGCGATGTAATATAACGTACGTCATGTACACTCTGACCGAACCGGAAAATCAGAAATCACGCGCGACGTCTCCCGATTTGTTAACCGGCACGTCAAGAGCTATTATGAGCGCGCGACAGCGTGGCACATACATATGTTATCGATCACATGCTTTTCAGCCGGCAAAACACTCGATAACACCATTACATTTGCTCACTCATTGATTAATTCCACACTTTAGATTTAGATATTAACATTATTGTATTATTTTGCTCCCCTCTGACACAGAAGCTGTCAAAATATGCAATTCCTCCTCGCGACAATGAGGCAACTCGCCCTACCAACAAGATTCTCGCTTTTCCACGCGATTTTCCGTAAAAGTGATCAAAACTTGTCCGCCACGAACGTCGTGAATTTAGAAAAGAACGCAGCCGGTTTCGCGAAGTTTTTCGATAGCAAGTTCACGTTTGTACGTCTCATATATATGTACACAATATTACAAGCACGTTCGACGCTAAAAGCAACAGTCAATTTCTGCAAGTTCATAATGTCCGCTGCTCACGTACTCATGCGCACGATACATTGCGCGTTATTCATAAACTTAGATAACATTGATGTGTAAGCTAAAAGCGTGACTCTTGCAAACACCTGAGCGTGCTGCTTCTCTGTACGCTACACATGTGCCGCGACATTTGCTATTTGTTAGAATTTATTGTGCTCGTACGAATTATCACGTATTCGCGAATCTCTCGATTTAATTCATTTCTCCAACGGCGTCATGTTTATTCCGAAGTATCGAAAGACGCGTTTCCCGACGCGTTACTCGACGCTGCCGCAGTCAAATGCCCAATTTTTTTTTTATTTTATAATTGTTTTAATTATTTCCTGCATAATGTAATGTAACGATAATGATAACAACGGCGGCAAAAAAAAGAGAGCGGAGTGGGCGAATGGCGGCATTTAACGCTGCATATGTCGCGAGAACAGGAACAAAACGCTCGTAATTAAGCATGCTCGTTTGATTTTTGCTCGCTAATTTACTGCAAAATACGGAATTCGAAATTCAAGCACAGAAAACTTATTGATTGGCATTTCGCGCGGAATGTGCTGCGCATTGGAATATGTGGGTTAAGGTTATATTTTCTCTCTCTCTCTCTCTCTCTCTTTCTCTCTCTCTCTCTCTCTCTCTCTCTCTCTCTCTCACTCTCTCACTCTCTCTCTTTTGTCCAAAAGAGTTTGATTACGTCGGAGCATTGAGTTAATAGGAGCAGGTGGGCCGATGTTAAAATGGAAAAGTCCGCTCCGCAATTGAAATCCAGTTTCTTTCTGTTTTAATTCCGTTCGATTTTATTTTCATTTCCCTTTGGTTTCCGCCTATCACGCGTGCATTTCCGCCGATCACGCAGCGCAGCTGCGCGCATTTCATGCGCTCGTTTATCAAAGTCCGAAGTCCGATGACGTCCGTTTTTACCCTGTAGTGAAATATAACGCAACGAGGCTTGTACGTTATAATTACGAGTGTCTCAACTCTTGCACTTGACCGATTCGCTAAACGACGAAGACGACATCGGAAACTTCTAATGAAGCGCTTTTAACTGTCATGGGAGCGCTTTGCGCGCTGTCTCTCTCTCTCTCTCTCTCTCTCTCTCTCTCTCTCTCTCTCTCTCTTTCTCTCTCTTTCTCTCTCTCTCTCTCTCTCTCTCAGTCCGTTTTTTCTCCTTTTCAACCATTCCTTCCGAAATCATTAATATGATCTCTCTTTTGTTGTTTCATTTCTCACTTTGCGTCGATTACAGGATGTACGGTGTTTTTCTTTCCCCCATTGCGTAAATACCTCGTCTCGCTCACATGCAGGGAATTACCGTATGTGAAATCCTGTGGACGCAGGCGGTGCGCCTGTTCGGCACATAGCGTGAGAAATTTCAGCAGGATTTAAACGCGCGAGTCCATTGCAGCGGACTCCCGGACGCTTTTAATTGGGTGTTAACGCCGCTCTGCTATTTGCCGGCGCTGTTTGATTTGCTGACACTACCGTGTCATGTTTATGAGATATGAGAAACAGCGATTTTTCGTGAATAATTATCTCATTTGTCGAAGCGTGTTTGGAAATGGCTGCGACTTGATAACGATTAAATACAGTTTGACGGACGGACGGACCGTGATTAAACGTATAGCGATAGAGGAAAAATCACCAATCAGAAACTGTACATTTCTCCTCTACTCCCGGAATTTTCTTGTAGCGAAATTTCAGCCGAGCAGGAAGAACGAGTTACCATCGAGTTACTCGAATTCGAGTGGTTTTTCACCGATATGGGATAAATTTTCGAAACTCCGAATATTTTCACTCAAAATTACAAAGTGACGCCGATGTGCTCCAGAAATGTGCTCGCAAAAACCGATTCACTCTAATCGATCGAAACATTCATTCATATAAACTGAGAGTTCGCTCGAAATTGATATTAAATGTGCACTGTCGAGTGCGATTTCGAGTATCTTCACTATTGCCTCGAGTGAATTTGCACTCGTTTCGAGTGAGTTTTCACCTCGGGAGATTCAGGCGATAAAGATAAACCTTTGTCGATAGCTTTCGATAAACATCGACGACTTGCGAAGCCGCTGGATGACAGATATTCCGTGAAATGTTACCGTGTGTTACGATCTTGGTGATAAATATTTGGATTGTAAAGGGCTCCCATCTCGCCTTGCATAAATATCCGTTATGTAAACTTGGTTCCACGGTATCCATTCGAATCGGGTAAATTCCGCGTAAATAATCCGTAGCTTTTGTTCATCCAGATTCATCTGATGGCCAAATATGCGCAATGTAATCCGTTGTTACAACGCATAATATGATCATACGATCTAATTAATTAATTAATAAGAGATAGTATTGTCGGTTGAACAACACGGACGCGAAGCGAACTTACTTGCTGCGAAACTGGATAATTTTTTGTTAACTGTGCGCCATTCAACGATGCACCTAAACGCCGTGTCGCTGGTGGTTACTTTTATGTTAATTGCGTCTCGAGTTACAATGAAAGCATAAATAATGTCATATAGATAAATTTCACTATTCGTCGCAAGGAGAGGGAGAGAGGGGGAGAGAGAGAGAGAGAGAGAGAGAGAGAAAGAGAGAGAAAGAAAAACGTAAATTGTATTATATTTACAAACACATTAGAGATACGATTAATAATATGTATATAAGATTATACTTTCAAGATAAACGTAAAATATATAATATACTACATACATATTTTTATTTCACACACACGTCTTATCTCAATATAATTTTTCGTTTCTTTATTTACTCTGCTTTACGATATAACTCTTCCACCGTGTCCGCCGGTTAATTCCGATATTTTATCAGCAGCCAACGTATGATGTTTCGCAGAAATGTCAGAAATCATTACAGAAAAAGAAGAGTGTGCTTTCCATTGTAATTAATGTTTTCGCGTCATATCCAGGCCATGTTCGACATAAATTTCGTCGTCGGGAGTTATTAACGTCGCGCATTGAACGCGTGACGATTATTCGCGTGCGACGAACTTTCGTGAATATATCTCGATCCGAGAATCGAATCCTCTCGTCTTCCCGCTTAGCGTGTCTGCGCGTGGTAGCAAAAGAGCTTTGTCGTAAAACGCTTCACTTCATTATTTCACGTCGCCGGCAGCAATAACGTTCATTTGTATGCAATAAAGTTATTACGCGTCGTGTCGTAGTCCAATGAAGCGATTTCCTCAATAATGCGTTGAAATTTCATCACGGCGCGCCGTCGATTTGCGTACGTCCGGCGAGAAGTTTCGAAGCGGCGGTTTATGTGACAAAACTGCAGCGCGACGATAACTTTCACGAAATAATCGGCAAATTGCCAAGTGTTTTAATGAATATCTCGTGTGCGTGCGGTGTGATGACGTTCGAACGTGCAGCTGTAGAAAATATGTAGAGCGCGTCGGGGGAATATAACGCGAATTGATTCAACGCTGAAATCTACAATTTCAGCGAAAATGTGTTTCATACCCGACGAGGTCGGTTTATTTCGCACCCGATTTCGCATCCGTCAAAGTGTCTGTTTTTCATTTAGCGTCTGATGTACGAACGCCATGTTACATCTAGAAAAAGTGGGAAAAACGTGCATTTCTAGCTTCAGGTCTGCCAGTTTTGCTCAGCCTGCACATGACGACGGACTGTCTCTTAATTTTCCTCTCGCTTCCGTCATAAAAATAACATCATAATTGTACCGAATTATAATTTATCTGTATAATCACACATATAATCCAGAGAGATGCCTTCGTTTTGAAATACAGACTCGCGTCGGACGATTTTCGGACGATATCTCCTGTAGAGTCTGCAAGAAGTCTGGAGATGCGCAACTATCTGTTAACATGAAGTATTAACTCGACTCGACTACTCGAGTTCCCATTTTAGTCGCGAATCGTGAAGGATGCATGTAGTTGCACGTAACACAGCATCGAGTTATGCCGCGGCGCGTACTAGACATTAATTGCTTACCTCCACTTTTACCACTGTAACCCATTAATATTCCACGCGTCGTTTGCTCAACAGATGCCGGGAAACACAACGGTGGGTAGCACGCTGTTAGACCAAGAACTCCATCGAATTCTCATGGAGCGTAGGGAAGAATGCTGGAAGCTGAAAGACATGAACACGACGCTGCCGCCAGGTAAAGTACACACACGCACATATTTATGCGTATGTAAATGTGTATATTTCACGTGTACGAATAAGAAAACGGATTCCTACGGAAGAGGCAAAAATCGCGGACAAAAATGCACGAATGGCGCCTTTATATCCGACGCTACGAGCACTGCCTTCGTATTGATTTTATCAGACCCGCTTTCTTTATTTGGCCACTCAACAACGGCCACTTACAATTGAGCGTCGCAACTAATCGGATATTTGCATAATTCCGCTAACAGATTACAGGTATCTGTCAACGCGCACTTCTGCCACTTCCGATCGATCGAGTCGGATTTTGCAGTCCGTGCGCATTTTCAAGTAACACAATGTATATCTTGTATATCAATGTATATCTTGAAATGAAAATATCAGAGCGTTACAACGCGCGTGTATTGACATGACACACGTACACGCACATACGCGCGCTTATTCAAGTATACACAGTAATGCAATTTTATTCCGCGTGAAAATTAATACGATCGCAGCAAAAATTACGTTTGTTATATAATACGTACAATTACTTAAAAATACACTTTATTAAAAGAGAGAGAGAGAGAGAGAGAATGAAAAATATTTTTCTCCTCCCTAACGATCCGTTGCCGACTATTGTTTCTCTCTCGCGAGAAGCGCACAAACGGCAAGTCATTGTGTAAAATTCCTAAAAGAGTTCTGCCCCTGTTCTGCCTACTCGTTCTTCTTCGACTCAACCGCCGCGCTGTCCTTTGCGTACACATGCGGTTCGGGCAAGAGCCTCTTGATCTTCCACAGAATAAACAGCGCGGTTAAAAGCACCGCGCTAACCACGAGCAGTAAGAAGGCGTAAACGTCCAGTAAGTAACGTTGCCACCAAGAGAGACGCATGGCCGGTGATTGAAGGAAGTTACCGTATTTCACAGCGTATTCCACCCAATATATAGCCGTATCCAGAGCGCTCATGGGACGATCGAGAAACAATCTCGAGAGTTTCTGTACGTTCTCACTAAAACAAGCAAGAGAGAGAGAGAGAGAGAAATGAGTTCGCCAGAGATTGATTCGGCCGCGGGATTGGGGAGTAACGTATTAGCGTTATACATGTTATTTTTTCTCAGCGATGTTTTCGACAGTCAAGTGTCGACGGCAAGTTCTTCTCCATTTTCTTTTCTCGTTAAGCAACGACAACAGCGACGTAATTACATTTTTCGGTCAACGAAAGGGTAACGAATGCAACCCCTTTACCCGCGCATGCTGAATCCAGCCGCATGAAACGAACGGGCGAGGCGTGCAGGGTCTTCGCGAGACCGAAGTGGTGAAAAAGTGGCGAAAATATCGTAAGGACCTGTATTATTTATCGCGAGTAACGATAACGGTAATTAGCCACTTCTCCAAATGAGTAACGGTGACGGTGATGGATCGTTTCGGAAAAAGCAGTTTCGCCTCGCGAAACGCAAAACGCCGTCGAAAGGCTAGAAGAGCTCACGACCGACGCGACGTGTTTTCGTCAACATGAGACCGTCGTCTGTCCGAGCGGGATCTCGGTGTCTGCTCGAGTTGAAAGCACGTCGAATCTTCCGCTAGATTTTCCATTTGCCCGCCGTCTATTCTCGTTCTGCACTGATAAAGCATCTCGCCCTTTATTCGCGCGCTCTTATGCGCGCGGAACACACACGGCGCGCCTCGCACGGCCTTTTCACGTACAGACGAGGACAAGCGGTCGATCGGAATTTAAGGTGCATACCGATTGGGACTGGAGCTGATGCGCGATACGCACCCGAGAGTTAAGCAAGATTCGATTACAATAGCGCGCGAGCACGCTCTGTTTGTCCGGTGATATGTAACGCGGCGCAACCGGTTGCGGATCGATCGACTGGCGGGCTAATAAGATTTAAAGCAGCGAGCCTCCAGGCTTTTGAAGTCCTTTTAACATGTGGCCGCCGGTTGTGCAACTTTACTGCATTAACTTACATCAAGAGTGGAGTCGCGTTCCTCCCGCTAAACAAAGTTATTCCATTCGCCGCGCCGACGGCGGGAATGAGCGCCCACGGCCGGTGAGGTCAAACGAGTAGAAATATGACGGGGGAGAAGACGAAACGAAATTGGAAAATACACCCAGGAACGAACGTATTATTAGATCGAGCGAAAATAAAGTGACAGCGGATAAGAAGGGAAAGGAAGGAAGAGGAGAAGGAGATAGAGAACGTAACGAGAAGATACAATTAACTCTTACGACGTCACCGCATTTTATGATAATCGCCACATGTTTGTGCCTGCCCGAGACCCCTCTGCTCACCGAGACCCCAAACATGCGTGCACTTTTGTATGTTTATGTTTACGACACGACGAATGTTATGATTTCATTAATCTCCACTGAACACGCCACAATTAGTAGCTGGGTGTATAACGCCTACGTTTTCTGGCAGCCGTCGTCTTCGGCGCTGGTACTCACCGATAAGTGGGATCCTTCAGGATAGCATTCAGTGCCGATGTTAATTTCTCCTCGGTGACATCGTGTACAGAGTTTAGCGAGATAGCCACCTTTTTCTTCACGCAAGACTGGACATTGACATGCTGATCGGCAAATAGGGGGATGCCGATCATGGGGACTCCGTAAGAGATCGCCTCCTGCGTTCCCATGAGCCCGCCGTGCGTGATGAAAGCCCGTATGTTTTTGTGTTCTGCGAGAATTGAGAACTGAGGTGGATTGCTTTTACAGCGTGACAAAAATGTCATGCGGTCGGACGTCCAGCGGATATATCGGGCGGGGGACGGCAAAAACAATGGAGAACAATCTAAAACCGAAGGGATCCTCTCGTTTTTTTCTCCCCCGGCTTCACTCACATTCAGCTGCTTCGCGAATAAACTTCGGTGACGCGTGACGTCGTCGCGCCAAGCATTAATTTTCAAGACGTTTCTCTCGATTCTCCTTTTCTTTTTCTCTCACGAGCACAGCGAAAGCGTTTCAAGTTTTCTCTCTGACTGCAAATACAGCGTCCGCTAGTTTCCTCGTGAATGACTAAATGCAACGTTGATTTCGCTTAATTCGCAGTCATGTTTTTTTGAAAACTCGTCGACGCGCCATAAGTACAGAGCTTAAAATTTTCCTGGAATTTTCATCGCGCGAGAACTCGGCCGAAGAGTGACATTTTTTGTAAAGTCGCTCGATTTATATGCAAATGTCGTCGCGCTGAAAACGCGCCAATTCATACGGCATACAAATGACCGTTCTAATGACGATGAATAAGAAACGGGCGGGAATCTATCACCTTGACGCTTCGGCCGCGCAACGGACCCGGTAATTACGTACTGAGAACGGTGATTTGCGGGAACCACGACTGCGTCATCACGTTATCTGGCAATCCCGGCAGCAGATCTTCCTTCCTTGCAACTTTCATCAACACGCGGACCGGCGCAATCTTCTTGAACGACATGTAGAATATTTCCATCAATTCCTTAGAGAAAGTTTCGATCCTGACCATGGAGCCGAACGTAAAGTATACGCAGCCGTCCTTGCTTTCGTCCAGCCATTTCTGCACTTCCTGCAGACAGGTCTCTTTAGAATGAATAAATCGCGACAATTAATCCTAAGCTCCGGCTACAACGGGCTGTCGTGGAGATCTTCAAGTGCGTCGTTCAAAGAGCAAGAAAGTCTTTGGAAAGGGAATTTAATTAATAGACGCTTTGTCAATTTTTTCTTCGCGAAGAAAAACAGAACCTCTCAGGTGTCGCTTGGAACTTTTATAATGAGAATAAAAATCCAGTGTGTCCTCCGACGACTTTCCGACGAAAGAAAATCCTTGAATAAATCGCGAAAAATGTACGATATTTTTTCGTAAGAAGATTATCGTAAAATGATAATTTTTAATTCTACAAATTCTCCATTTATACATGGATTATTGACGTACCAGTACGATATGCGACGTTTTTCGTAATTTTTAATCAAATTCCTATGTAGTGTTGTAAACGATTCTGAATAATCCATTTGTTATCTGTGCGCGGACTAAAGAGAAATATTCTATTGAATATCAAAATGCACGTTTTCTATCTTTTACAATTTTTATTTTTAATCTGTAATTTTTATCTTTAGCCGTGAAACACTCACACACACATAGCTCTCCGTTTCGATCGTCTCCACACATCATATCGATTTAAACGACGAATTTTATATTTCGCTCGACGGAGCGGCGATCGTTTTTCATCTATCGCACGTCCCGACATTTCGTCGTTCCAGCCGAACGAAGAGCAGAAACAAATGGAACTGCGTTCGCAACGATACTAACGATAAATCGTCTCAGCTCTCCGGTCACACTTCATTGCAGCCGAGGAAGACTCCGGGATACGCGCGTTACGGATAATTGAGAAAGCCAATTTGTTCAAACGTACCAGCGACAATGGCCCACCATCATCCTTGATGTGCAAACCGCCCACCTCGATTACGGCCGGCATGTACGGCCTGATTCCCTGCAACGCGGGATGCGAGTTCACCAGAAACAAAGATATATCGCTGTACAGCTCCCTGATGAACGTGTCTTCGATACCAAAGTACTTTCTCACATATTCCACCTGGAAGATCGCCTGGTAGTTGATTTGTATAGATAATATATTCGTGATGAGAAAGTTGGTGAGCCGCTCCTTGAAGTTCATGTCTTGATCGAACGTCGAAAATAGGCTCGGGATGAAGGCGGGATTGTATGGATTGCCGATCATTTCGTGGAGCCAGTCGTAGAGCGAGGTGGCTATGACGGCTACCATCGGGACCTTGAGCAGACGACCGAAGGCCAAGTAACATGGCGCCGTAAACACCTGTATGTGCAATGTCGATCGTTCTATTAGTTCATTATTCGCCAAGTCATCGCCGTCGTCAGACATGACTATGACGGCGATGATGACGGCAGCGAGGAGTCGTGACTCTTGATCGCATGCGATCGCTGAAAATATAGGTCAAGCCGCACTTATTTCGGGGCAAAGACGCGCGGGTTTTGCGCGTGTGGATGGATGGATTAACAGTCACTTAGCGATACGCTCCTGTTGAGCCGCACTTGTTAGCCGGCTTGTTGCGCAAGGGGGACTGGTCTGCTATTATGGTGACACTTGTATCACGGTAACGGCGACAGAGATAAATGCGACGCACCGTGTGGAATGTACGACGAAAAAGTGCTTGAAATGACACGGTGGACGCACTTACGTCGATTATTAATACCGATGAAGATCTATTAATATGACGAGAGAGGACCACATGACACGCTTGAATTCCGCTTATTGTACCGCTTATTGAAGATTCAACTGATGATTGATTCGTCATCAGTAAATCAATGCAATTCGAGGCGCGTGTATGTTCTTTTTCATGTCTCGCTAGCTCTCCGTCGGCCGTACTGCCGGTTTCTTCAAATGCAATTTGTTGTATTTTATGCGCAACTTAATGAATGTGCACACAGAGAGAACGATTTAGTTGAATTTAACAAATGCTTATTTAGAATAGTCCAAATAAATTTTTTGATTGATCGAACGAAGTTTTGTTTGACGCAATAAAAATATTTTGTTGCAGCTTAGTTCCAACGAAATGTTTTTGTTGCGTCGAACAAAATTTTGTTCGATCAATCAAAAAATTTATTTCGACTATTCCAAATAAGCATTTGTTAGATTCAACTAAATCGTTCTTTCTGTGCACAGTGATATCGTAGTGCCGTCGCACTACGGTGTTCGAAATAATAATTTAATCGTCAAAAGTTTGATAGATAAATACAAGTCGAGTCGCGTGTATTATTCACTTGATTCCATTAGCTCTCCATCGGCCACACAAACCATTTTTCAAATGTAATTTATACGGGTAATGCATTTCATGCGGGATTTAATGTATCAGTCACCGGTGACCGTCACATTATTTAACTAATAATTCAATTATCAAAGATATGGTAAATAAATGTAAATCGAGACGCATATATCATTCATTTGGCTTCATTGGCTATTTATCGGCCGTTTTCCAGGCGATTTTCCAAATATAATTAATAATACTTTCACACGTGACTTAATGAGATGTGCGACGGTATCGATTGAGACGATATGTCGCGCAGATACGCCGGAGAAAAATTCGAATTCGAATTGCACCGCGCAATAAATATATCACATAATTTCTTTCTATCGACAGATCCGAACGCTCTCGCACTTTGTTGCACTGTGAACGTCGCAATTTCACAGTCTATTATATCTACTCGTTATATATAGTTGTACTTTCCGCCTTGCCTTGTTTCTTCATTTGCCCTGAAAGCCCATATACACGACCATTTCACTATTTTTATTGCGCAAGACAGCGTGGGCGAATACGCGCGAATGGATCTGTCGTGAGAATTGTATTGTTCTCAGGCATAACTTCGAAATCGGTTTATATCGTGTTAACGTAATAATAACACAGTTATTTAATTTCATCGTTACGACACATTTCGGCCGAAAGCTTAGTTGTGTCGTTTCAGAGCGCAATACGGATTTCTTACGGGAAGCTGCAGGAGCGCTATAATTTCCTGTATTACATTGAACGCGAAAAATCGAGCGGGAAGAATCACATGTCACGATCATGCAAAATTTGTTGTACGAACTCTGCAATCGAGTGAAACTAAATAAAAAGCGAATCAGATTAACAACCTGACGAAAGGAAGGACCAAATTTTTAAATTTGGTCAATAGTAAAAAGAGTTAGCGAATCTGAGTTAGCTGAACTGTTCATGTGTTTGTGACATAATTTTTTTTATATTTTTTATGTAGCACATAAAATCTCGAAATTGAGTTGGCTCAAACAATTCAATTTGAGTTGGTTCGATTAATCTTTTTTTCACAGTTTTTTTTTATCCAGAAATCACATTTTTATAGCGTAAAATATAAAGTCGCATGTAAGAGGATGAAATAATATTTGAAGAAAAGAGTGAATAAGAAAGATAAATAAATAAGCATAAATAAAAACAAAAAAACAAAAAATACAGTAAAACAAAAGTGAAAAGGGTAAAGAAAATGTTAGTGTCTAGAAGTCGTTTCGCGATGGACATTATTCGTCATTTACAATTGATCTTAGTGATGTAAAAATTAATACGTTGAAGTGTCACGTTGATCTTCATTAATTACTTTAATGCTTAACTCAAACATGAATCACTAGAGATACGGTAAATGTGTTTTCGAACTATTCGAGTTCCAATGAAATCTTGCTTGATTCGGATTCAATCTATCTAAGAATTCCGTATTGCGCAACTCCGTATTGAAATACAAATCTCGCATATTGCCGGAATATGCGCATATTATCGGAAAATCACATTTGATTTGTGCATTTATTAATTCCTTTTGACAGCCGGCCATTAGAGAGATCTGCTTCTAGTTAAGGCAATATTTTTCGTAGTTCTCAAAGGGGAATCAAGGAACACAGATTTGATTAATTAAGAAGAGCTAATGGAGTTGCAATTTGGACCGAGGATAAATTGAGGCAGAAAGTCGTCGATTCATCTCATACGTTGCCGCGCACGGCTGAAGCAAAATTCATCGTACGTTGTCATTCTGTCGCAGTTTAATCGCTAGAATCGCAATCAACGGGATCTACTCCATCAAGATAATCACGTGGGAATGCTAATGCTAATGTGAACTGAATAATTATAACTTACAACTTGCTACTGTTTGTATCGGAGCTTCATAAATTATACAACAACTTTCGCGATATATTATTTGTCAGCCGTTGCAGTATTGTTAAACTCACAATGCATTATGCAACATTCGTGCGTACACGTGAGCATTCGCCTCGTGAGTTATGTTTCAATGCGATTCGTGCTTGCATCAAATTTTAGGTGTTTAAGAATACTATATCGATAGTGTTACTGATTATTCGCGATCCTGATAACAACGAGAGAATTCAAACATGTTAATTAGCGGACTAACGAAGGTCGTCATCGATTATCGTCGAAGGCCCGCCTGTTCCAGTCCTAATTTTGACACAATACACTAACACGTGGATTATTGGTACTTCGATACGAGTGACGTTCGAAGAGGTCGTTTAAATTAATAGTTCGCAATGACGCTGCGATTATTTTTATTGCGAAACGAGGTGATATTTTTTTATTCTCTCGATTGAGGAGTGATTCGAGTTTGCTGAACTTCGACTTGAATAAAGGCTGACAGCATCGTTGTTCGTGTTCGCGGTGGCGTAGCGAATAATTATAATGATTAATTAATAACTTCATCGCGCTACATGTCGGGCGACACGAGTCAGCTCATTAACGTCTCGTTAAAGAACGATAAAAACGTTGGCTTAACAAGGCCGGGTATTCGCTTTCAATCCGTCCGTGATTTATATAGTTTTATCAATTACGTGTCCGAGTATCGAACTAGCACGTTCGGTGTCGCAGCTTATCGGGCATTTTTCCTTCGGATTGTTTGATATTTTAATTACGAGCAGAAGCATCAATATAATGCACTTCACATAGATGAAGTATATAGTTATTGCGTATGAAATTATTATATCATTGATTATCGATAAAGTACAGTGACTTAACAGTTTTTGCACCTGTTCTGTCCTGTACTCTCATATTTGTTCATGAGATTATTTCTCTCTCTCTCTCTCTCTCTCTCTCTCTCTCTCTCTCTCTCTCTCTCTCTCTTCGTCGCTCGCGCGGCGGCATAATATTATATTACACGACGTTACGTTATTTTTCAACATGTGCATCGTTATCTTTCATTGTCATCATTTTTACATGAAACTTGTTATCATGTTAGTCACTACTTCGTGTTATTGGTTCTCGAACGAGTTTTGAACGAGTTGTAGTTTTCCATTTTCAATAATCTTTATAGTTAGAACGAGTCATAATAAGAAAAATTTAAAGCGACTGAATTTGCAATTCTATTTTCCTTGGTATATCGAGTACAGCAAATATACAAGCACGATACTTATGTTTCAATGAGGCAAAAAGTTGAAGATCTCATCATTCATTATCAAATGAGCCGTGCATGAACGATTAATGCAGTTTCATGCATACTTTGTATTTCCGATCTCAAACAAGATTCGCTCAGGTGGGGATTTGATTGAGATTTAATTGAGCGATACTCATGTGCGTATTAAGGTTCAATAAAGCCACTTACATTCATTGAACTAAAACTCGCTTCTAATTTTATCGCGCTTTTACCGTGTTTTCGTCGCGTTTGGATATATGTTACGATACGATATCATATATCTTATGCAATAATGCTCGTGCTTCTGGATATAATGCGTACGATTAGAAAAGCTAGTGTGTTTTGACTCAATACACGTGAAAGCTTTATTAAAATTGAATATACGTAATTAACGGAATTACTAAATGTACGTAACTTCTTGTGTACGAATAAGAGTGTTGAGCATACCTCTATAATAACGAGGTCGTAGGGAGGATCCTGCGGCGGATTCTTGATCAGATTTTGCAATGCTGGATGGCCTAGTAACTCACAAGTATCGCTCCCGAATATTTTGGTCATATATTTTATGGTAAAACTGTTGAACGAGAAAATATTAGAGGCGGATAAGTTGTTCCGAACTTCGGGGACAGAACCGGCCAGACTAATGTCCGTGTAATTTGGTATCGGCTTCTTCTGCGGGAAATGCGAGACAACGTCTACTTGATGACCACGTTGCACCAAACTTTTCATCAGAGTCTGTATCATGACCCAATGACTCGGTGAATGAAACGGGAATATGCCGAGAATCCGGTATGCATTGGCGATTTGGTCGCAGCTCGCCAAAATCACGAGAACAATTGATAACAACTTCATATTGACTTAAAGGAGACAATCGCTGTTATAAGTCAATAAATTTCAGATCCGATAACTATTCTGCAGCAACTGTGATTATTCAGTTCCGCCATATGCTACGGCTACATCTGCGAAAACATCATCATATGATTAGATAGAGAGATAAAATGCAATAATTACGTTATTTTTTACGTTTTTGAATCATATGAACGAATATTTCACTCAAACTCAGAGTGACTTCTGACTGCATACAGATGAACGTTTCTAACAAATAGATCAGATTCACAAACGTAATTTCGAAGGAAAATATTCACTCGGCGATTCAGAGCGGAAGATTCGAGGAACTTTCCACTCTACATGAGTGAAAAGTCCCTTCGCTTCGAGTGACACCTCATCCCAAGAAATTTGGAGAGTTTCTCAAATAGGAGACTAACGCGTTTTTGTATCTTCCATAGAACTTCACGTTGTTCTAAAATGTAAAAAAATAAAGATACGACCTGTTTATTCCTGGAGGACTATGTGCAACTTGCGCGTGGAATCTAGTTGGCGTACTGTGATGAACACTCCGATCTCAACTGAACAACCGACTGCGAAATTTTGTACCGCGACATTCACGGCATATAATACTTCGCGTCGTTCGAGCGCAACTTCGTTGCGATTGAACTTGGTGCAAGGCATTACCGTACCTCTTAATACGACATCTATCGGCACAATCTACAATATTGCTCACTGTACGATAACATATTGAATACGAAAGTATTACCTGTCGATGGAAAATACATAAATTATATCTCTCGACCGACATAAATTATATCTCTGTGCACTAAATGCTCTTGTGTGTGCGCGCTAGTATATCACCGCCAATTTAGTACTACTCTGGCTCCTACCGTTGAAAAGCAGATATGCAATAATAAAATAGACGAGTGTCGGGTGGGAGAATCTGATATCGGTTCTTGTTCAGTTTGACGTAAAAAACCGAAAGGTCGGTTGCGTTCTTCCCTTTCTCACGCGAGATAAACTCCGTCTGTTATATTTCTTTATTTCTATAGCTTGCATTTTTGGGTCATTTCCGATGAGATGTGAATTTTCGGCTATAATACCGTTCTTCCGAAGTAATTTGCAACAATAATCACAGTCGAACACGCTGATCGCTGATTCACTGAAACATCGCGACCCTCTCGGACGAGACTAATTAAAATATACAGTCTCTAAAATTGATAATTAATTATGTTTATTTATCTTATTACATTTCACCTTCCCAAAGAAATTCTTATTCCTCGTCTTATTTAAATAATACTATAGCACAATATTATATAGTATAATATGTTGTGATGTAGTTTTATAATTTAGCAATAATAATACCATCACGTATATTTTTCTCTTTCAGTCAATCGTCAATTTTCTTTGATCCATCATTGTAAAATAATGTAATCGTTATTCCGCGTTGCATTACACTAGAATTTATATTTATATTATATAAGTTCTTTTTCTCTCTTTTTCCTCTTTTTTGCTAAGATCTTTATGTCGCGTGAAAAGTCCATCGTCTTACTGTACACAGTTCTTTCGTGTACGACGATACACACACACACATGACATTGTTACACACAAAGATGACGCAAACAATAAAATGTGCGCATGATTCTTTCTTTTAAGTTGATTTTTAGAAAACCAATTATTTTAGGCCTAAATTGATTCTAGTTATTTCGATTTCAGATTTATACACAAATCGATTCTTTTCTTAAACGTCATCCATCACAACTCCCAAACGTCCGACCGGAACGGTCTTCGCGGACCCGATGCATAAGTCAGTCCCTTTGATCGCACCTAAAATCCGCTCCATCAAGCGTGAAGATTTAAGGGTTTCCAAAATGTACACATAGCTTGAAATAGATTCTGACGTAAGACGCTGGTCGAGCCAACATCTATTTTACATACGTAAATGCACAATGTGCTCGAAGAAACTCACTATTACGCTTCGTGTACGTAAATGTTTATACAACGAGCGAAATTTTTATCGTCGGGAACGCGCACGTTTATCTCGACGAAAAAAAATTACCATTACTATCTCCGTTAACTTTTATATCGATTTTGCAAAATACGCTTGTCTCGTACGAAGAAACTCAAGCGCAAATTTCTTCGTTCAGGAGTGTATTTCTCATCATTATTTCAGTGCGATATCGTATACGTGTCTCGTTCTCGTAAACCAATCGTCAGAAAGGAAAGGAGAGAAAAGTAATTTATTTTCGATAAAGTTTCAGTTGGCAAGACCGCACGGACGTCTCTCCCTCTAATACAATTCGCGTTATCAGCATTTCTTCAGAAGTTCACATCTTGCGAACAAGTGCGAACTTTGCAGGGCACGTAACCGAGCGGTGAAATCTCTCAAACATGATTTCGCATTAATGTAGCGTATAAAACCTTGAAAAAACTTCTTCTTTCACCACCACGTACAATAGAAGTAACGTTGAATAGAATTATATACTGATTCACTTAATGAGGACGAACTAATAATTGGCAATAATTGATCATCAGATAGCACATGGCACGTCGAAATCGCGAGAACTACCAATATGGCATGGTCGAAATTATGTAGTACTTCTAGGCTCTTTTGGACCATTTTTCTAAATAAATCAATGTCATTACTAATTGTGTTTCTAAACAACAATAATTGCGGATAGATGACTGCTATACATGACACAAATGTAAAAACATAAATGTAAAAAAAATAATTTGAAAGGAAGTTACTCATCGGGACTCAAATCGGCTACGAGTCAGCCGTGCTGCCGCTGCGTTTTTTTACGCGCTCTTCGATTAAATGTTTTGCTCGAATTATTATTTGTAAGGTTCCCGATATTCTTTAACTTCGATTGTCTCGCAAACGTTTGAGAAGCACGCCTTATCCCTTTGCCTGATATTATTTGACATGAATACCTACCGCTACGAGTTTCGTTGAAATAGTCTGCATAATTTGCGGTTATAATAACAATTCAGAAAAAATATTCAAAAGAATTTCAAGGACAACAAGGACAGAGAAACTTAGGATTACTGTTATTTTTTGGGTGAACATTACTCTGCACAAACTCTCATACAAACTTTGTTTAACCTGAACTTCTGAGCAAGTATAAGACCGATTCGACATTTGTGTGGATGTCGCATACGTACGATAAATTGAACTTGATGAAAAAAATGTAGACTCTTCGAATTCCGTTATAACCGCTGATAAATTCGAAATATATTATTATATTTCGAATAACTCGAAAATTTTACGAGTTTGCTTAGGTTAAGCACGCGAGCGCGTGCTTTATACGCCGCGAGATTCCTCTAATCTCCCAGTGATCAGTAATAAGTAGGTGATATATATCGCGAGGGTTGCCTTTTATGACCGTGCCGTAAATCGCGCGGAAAGATTTATCCAATTCGCCACGATGACTGATACGACGTTATATTTCTTTTTCCTTTTTTTTTCCTCTTCTGCTTGCGATATGCCCCCCGACGATATCACGACCGACTCATTATGTATTCGTCGTTTAATCCCAGCACGCTGTCAAATGTAACGCTTTGACAGGATCATTGGCTGTGTGATCTCTCTGTAATCATCTATTCGAATTTCTGTTTCAGAGCCATATTGTCCCCTTACATTCGATGGGTGGTCCTGTTGGCCGAACACTCCAGCGGGGTCGACTGTGTACACGCGATGTCCGAACTTCATCACCGGTTTTGACGCATCACGTAAGTACATGCTAATTGCCTTTATTTATGAACACGTCTCCCAGATTGATAGTTGTTATATTTTCCACTGACTTTAATCTTTCACTCGATCGAATGCTCGCAGGAATCGTTAATGTATGAGCTGAGAATTAATTATAGTTTGAAAAGGACAATATAACATACAGGCGCATAATACATAGTAATACTCCTATTGATTTTTTTATCTACATTTAATCGATCATGCACCTAGGCGTCTTTGGCAATTTATCTCTTACTTTCGCTTCTTTGAGATGCAAATTACCTTCTATCAAACACGTCGACAATTTTATTTTTTATATTCTCCCACAAACTTCCAACTCCACGTCTCAGCGTCTTAAGTCTTCGCTGTCTCACGTTTCTATACTCTTTCTCTCGCCAAACGCTATCGAGCCGGAATACTTGTCCGTTCCCATTGCGATCTCGTAATGATTAATAATTGTCAATTTCGTAGTGATTTTACCGTTGGAATATCACTTATATTACTATCAATCCAATCGTTCGACGATGCATCGCTCATCTTCACTTGATCTGACGGCAAATATTCGTATCCGCACGATCTGTAATAATTCACCGGCGAATCTCGCTGGTACGCACGTCGATACATCAACAGATATGTTTAGCACTCTGGCTCACGCGTTGACACATGACAGCATTCACGACATTGCTAACACAGGAACGCGACCAGAAATTCGCGCTCCAGATCGCAGTTTCAAGAAACATTTCAAGGTCGACGAACAGGATATTTTTTCTTACCACTCTTCCTCCCGAGATCTCGATCGAGGTCGACTGAGCCACTCTATTAGGAACCGAGTCGCCTGCACGCAGAAGCTATCGTTAAAGACCAGTATATTACGGCAGACCCGTGTGCCTAAGAGTAGCTATAAATAGGCGATTGCCAAACGCACATGTCGAGCAAATCGCGGATACTTTGAAAGTAAAAGAGAATCCCACGTTTTTTTCTTTTGTCCCTCTCTTTATCCCTCCGAATAAAGTGGCCACTCGATACATGTCGCGCGTATCACGAGAGGTTTTTGTGCTATTTTGTGGACTATTATTGGATAAAAAAGAGGCTTATGTGCCGCAAAGGATGCATCCGTGTGTGCCGTGCTGTATTCAAACACACGCTGATAATGGAGGAGAAAGACCGAGAGAAAGAGAGGCGGAAAAACGGATGTACGCTATACCAACATCATATCCTCGTCCGAGCTGCTTAAAAACAGTTTTATTAACATTGTACTGTTGTGTTTATCGCACACATCGGTATTCTGTATGAACGTGTTAGCGATTTGGAAACTTAAGTACAACGCGAGAGAAGTGGCTGTCTTTTATCTGTCTCGGATCGTTAACCAACTTTTATTGCCGCGCGCTTATTTCCCCCGGAAGACCACTAATAGCGTGTTAAAGACCTCAGCTGTGTATCTGCACATCGAGATAAAAAGAGAGCAGTCGCCTCGCTGGGGAGAATGAGAGAACTTGACGCCTGTGGCGGTCGATTTGCTCTTCTTCCTTTTTTTCGGCTGGGGGAAACCCGCGTGGGAATAAATCCGCGTGTGCACGACATGTGAAACCACATTCGCAGCGAAATCGTTGTTTAATTGTGTGCAACGTACGATCTCACGGTGTATCGTTCGTCGTCGCGAAGCGTGCGCCGTCATCGAAGGTTACTATAGAAGATGTAACGAGTGAAACACAACAACTCAACCTTTACTCTCCCGCGAGTTACTTACTTTCGGTTCCCACGGTACCTACTGAGTCCTCAATGTCGAACTTGGCATTGTAGTAGGAAACTTGGTTTTTATGCTTGTTTAAAAGACTCGTGATACCAAGGTGATTCATGTTCAAGAGTTTGTCAACAAGTCCGCAGTATCTCACGTTGCGACATGGCATGTATTCTACCAACAAACTCACAGCCATGAAACAGGACTCCACGTTGCCGGTCTGGATGAGACCATTCACAACGTCAAGCGTAGACTCGATCTTCAAATTGTTGAATTTATCGCAGTTTCTCGCATCCACCATGTTGAGCAGATGATACTTGAAAGTATCGATCATGTTGGGCATGAACATGAGCGAAAACGTCTCAATCAAGTTGGGCATTCTCGCGCTGAGTTTCAGGCCATATTGTTCGAGTGACGTGCTCATCGACCAGTCTTGCGCATACACCAGAAGCATGTAAGACTGGGGCTCCTTTTGAGGCGTTAGGACGGACAAGAAGAGCTCCATCATTTCGGAGATCCGCGAGGCGTAGCATTTCTCGCGGGAAGCAGTGATTGTGAAATTCTTGATAAACTCGCTGACGGCGTAGTTGATCGGATAAAAGGCACTTTTCTTCTGATCGCACTTTCCCCAGTCTCTCTTTACCTTCTCCTTGAAGACGTCGGAGAAAATCTCCATGCGCGTCTTGTACATCGGGTCGACAGGCGCAAGTGACAGACATAAATTCACGGCGAATTCTGTCGCCGCATTCGCTACATCTTCGGTCTGGTGAAACAGGTATTCGGGCAGTAACTTCTCGACGTACCTAATCGGCACGTCTGTTTTGGTGCGCCGGGCCAACATTTTTAATATACTGCTGACGCATTCGCACACATTTCCTCCGATCCTCACCTCCTTCGCTAGCATGCTGTCTATCAGGTTGAGCATCAACTCGATGTACTCCATGGTGTACATGTCAGGTACGTCGATCGGATGTAGTTCTGGGAACAACGACAAGTTCCTCTCGATGAGCACCATCGCCATCACCTTTTTGTACAAGGACCAACTATGGTCACTTGGATCCTTGAGGAACAAGTTCTGAACGGTCGTCAGCAAAACAGTTCGTATCGAGTGCTGTTTCATTTTCTGCCATATGGACGGGATGAAATCCTCAAGTTGCTGCGAGGATGCCACTAGGTACATCATTCGGATACCGTGCTTTACAATGCTGACCCGTTTGTCCGAGAGATTCTCCACGAGCGATATCGCTTTCGGCAACGGGTACCGTTTGCATATGTACATCAACGCCATCAACGCTACCTGCATGTTCGCTTCGCATAATCTGACCACGAGCTCGGGAGATAGCAGCGGATTGGCAAGTTTCATGACGAGCGGTATAGTTCTCAAGAGAAGGTACTCCTGCCTGATATCCCCAGCATTTTCCCAGATTTTCGGACGATGCACCTGCGTGGGTATCAAAGGCTCTGCCAACTTCGCCGCAGTGTCGCCACGAATCAATAATGTCATGATGATCAAGTAACTCGGCTCTTTATTTTGCTGCCACTTATCTCGGCAATAATCCAGGAACCGGATAGGCAGGTCCTTGTACCAACGTATCGCTCTGACGAAACGATGCATGCTCTTCTTGCGGTCATGTACCTTGCAGGCACACAAATATATCTCCCAATTGTCCAATATCGACTGCGAGTCTCGTTTCAGCGTCCTCATCACCGCACCCGTCTCCACGTCGTTTTTACACCTGTCTTCTTTATTCACTTCTTCTTTATTGACGAACCAACAACTGTACAATTCCGGTTCGTGCTTGCGAAACAATTTGACCACCTCATTGATGTAACAATATTCACACTTAGATCGGGTATTTGCAAATAAAGTAGGCAACAGCCACGGGTAGTCGTGGACCGTCATGAGCTTGACTTCTGTGAACGATTTCTTGCATTCCTCGTTGAGATAGTACATCGCACGGGCGAGATCGAGCAGCAAGTGCCTCGTGCGTACTTTCCAATCCTCAGTTTTGTTCTGCCCTTCTAGGACCTCCATGCAAACGATGATGCACCGCCTTATATAGTCCGGATTTTTTCGAAATATATATTGGAACGTCACGGTCAGAGGATCAGTATATTTGTACATCACCGTGTCTGTTAACATCTTCATCTGCTCTATGATCGGCATATCGCGCTGGAGCCTGTAATGGATCAGACCTAGGAGAATGTTCTGCGAGACACAGCCGTATTTTGCATAAAACGTAACTACGATCTCGTTCAGGACAGAGTCGACATTTTCGTTCAAGCTGTGCACTTTATAGAGCGAGGCGATTGTGTCTAATACTTGATCGACCGCCCATATCTCTTCGTTCTTATGCCTGTATAGAAAATACTTGAGGTAGTCTACGAACGCCTTCTCGTCGTTGTTCACCTTGCACGTGTAAATCATCCGCAACAGCAAGTCCAATCTCTCCCTTGTCTCGATGGCCGCTTTTATCGAATTTTTCAAAGACGGTATCGATTCCGCGGTAGGCAGATAACAGATCCAAGCGTCCTCGTACTCAATCATGTCGGTGTCCGAGTACGAGGACGCTTGGATCTGTCGTTCGACGTCGCGCGACAGTTCATCCTGCTTCATCTTGATCCTGGCGTGCTTGACGCGCTCCTTGGCGGGCATTATTTTCAACAATTTGTACGTCACATTTCGAGGCGTATCCAAAATGTCAGCGTTGTACTTTTCCCGGTAAGATCTACACAGAAGATCGAATGCCTTGTTCTCCGGGTAATACTCCAAATACACCAACACATCGTCCATGTTGAATTCGTCGACCTTCTCAGGCAGCAGATTCGGAATTATCTTCTCGATTATCGTCGCGTCGCGAATCTTGTTGACTGGTATCAATGTATCGATAAACAAGGACGGCTTTCTTATCAGATACTCTACTCCATTCTTCAGGAACGCATTGACGCACGTGTTACTCAGTTTTATGTACAATGGTATCCTGCCATATCTCTCGTAGATCCTTGCGAAAGCGGCCGGTCGCTTCTTCATCAATGTCGGCAAGAAGCTCTTATAGTCCTTTATATTTTTATCGACTCGCAAATTATCGTCCACGACGGAACCTTCCCAGATGTAGGGCGAGTTAAGGTAGCGCGCTATGAAATCTATGTTCCTGCGGAAGATCTTCTTGGCGATCGTGATGGGCAATTTGATACTCTTCTCCACGATCGTACGGTAAGCGAAATCCTCGTCGCACATCACAATCAACGGCAAGGCCTGCCGAATGCCGAAAATGTGTTCTACTTCTGTGAACATCTTCCGCGCGAACTGCGAGTCCTTCAGTTTATGGGCGAGTTTCTTTATGATATGCACTCTCGTGTTCACCGAGACATACGGAAAGATGTGTTTGCAGAAGTATTCCACATTTACGACGTCCTTGTGGCTACCGTCGAAGAACCAAGAGGCCTGGAGAGCACGTCGCACTACGGTTAGATCGTCGGATTTCAAGGCCGACGCTACGTCCTCGTATATCTTTTGCCTGACGGCGACATCCACGCGCAGTAGCGGCTGCAGCTCCGACGGCAGTTGATCGATATCTCCGCTGGCTTTTTGTTGATCCTGGCTCAACTTCCGAAGCCATTTCCATTTTTCTTTGGCGGTGTCGCCCGGTAGTTTTTGAATCGCGTTCAAATATGGCGTCGCGAACATTGTGTCATCGGCCAGTTGCGGGTACAAACGGAACTTGAAACACACGGCTGACTAACCGATATGTGCAGACACCTGCTTGCTCTTGCCCTGAAGTGTCTCTTGTCTCCAAGTAGACCGTCGTCCGAAGACGAAAGCACGAAACACGAACGCTCGCGCGAATCTGGAAGAAAAACTATTTGTCTCGTCCACTTTGTTTAGTTCACAGTGTTAAAAGTTCCGGAGAACAACGCTTTTGAGTCAATCAAGGTTGGGACGATTTTCACTGGCCAGAAAGTACAGCGTGAATTGTCACTGCGAATTTTGACATTTGCCTGGACATTACAAGATATGCGGCACGCATATAATAATATGGGTAAAGCGACAAAAGAAAAACAAAAGGCTTCAGTCACCGCGCGAAGGTAGCACCGGTTTTGCACGACATGTACCATTAATTGCAACCGTCACTAACATGTATGCTGAATATCATATTGCGTATTTGCTTATATAGGAACACTTTTGGCCGGTGATGTTTTAGGCCGAATTACGCAACGTCTTTTAAGTTTCTTTCCTCGAGTGAACTTCCGATACGTAGCCTTGTTTGATAATGTTCTTGTCTGCTTCGAATAGATGATTCACATACAGCGATCAATACGTCGCAATTCACCGCTGTACAAATATTAGTTTTTGCTGTTTATCGTTGAATTAGTGTACCCTTTCGGAACTTCGAAAGAAATAGAAATATATAGTTGAGAAACTTGGTGGTAAAATGAGGAAAAGAGAACTAGTGCAAACTAGTAAGGCGAATAGTGATGAAGAACAGACCAATAAGTAACGGGACTCTTTTACGCGTCTGGAGACGCATGCACTCGCTTGAATTCGCATGACAGCGTTCGATTGCACAACGGTTAGGCTATCTGTACGTTCCTGTACCTTCAATGTTTGTTTTATCTTCTGTTGATACATTTTATATCCCTCCTTCCAATCCTTCTCTTCCTTTTTCTGTTACTTTCTTTCTTCTGTCCTCAAAATTGTCAAATATATATCTAAATATATATATATATGTTTAATTTAGAATATGATGTATACAATAAAATATATTCAAGATATTTATAGTCAGATCTTATATTTGTAAAATCGTCTTTTTAAATTTTATCTTAAGATATAGCAAATATTGATTATATCATTAGATGAATTTAAGACAACATTAAAATCAAATTATAAATATCGCTTTAAAAGCAATAAGCTTATCTCCATCTCCAGGTTCGTTCTTTATAGCTGGTTGATTTTGAAACGGGATGGAAATTGTAAACGGAAGCAAATTTACTAGAATATTCATAATTTCATTGGTTAATCTAGTAAATTTGTCCATTTTTGTAATTTCCAATTTTCTAGGTACATAATCGACCTCCTGAACTGGAGCTGTACTGTAAATCGAAGGAAAACCGTAAGGCAGAACCGATGAGTGCAATAAGATAGAGTGAAAGAAAGTACTTGTTTCATTTTAACTTTGCACTAGTTCAGAAATTTTTCGAAAGTGACTAGACTTATGAACGTTACTGTACTGAAACAATACAACGCATTACATTGGCGTACCTCTTGAATTGAATTGTTGGATCAACGAGAAAGATAATGTTAGTATAATTTTACCATTTCAATCTTGTTTGAAGATAGTAATATAATAAGAAATATCAAATTTATTAAATATATTATATAATATTATATTTATCATTTATTGTATTTACTTATTATTTTCAGAGTGTCATTCGCTTATACAGTCGCTTTTTCAACGTTTACACCAGTTCTGCTTTAAAGATCACTTTAAGTTACGTTCCGATATGCTAATATTGAAAGCTATAATATACGTTACATGGATTATATAGATTTTGGATACTGACAGAGTGAATATCAGGACGCCATTTTAGTGGCACACACTTCTTGAATTGGTACAGCCAGTTCAGCTGTAAAGAACAAACCTCCTGCTCCTTTTCAGGGCTGTATGAATATGTGATATTTAATTGTCCTGATACCAAATAACACAATGAACTTGGTTATTTTCTTCTTTACTTGTTTTTAAATATGCAAGATATTTAATAATATGTAATAAAAGGATAAAATGAAATGAAAATCCATGAAATCAATAATCAGTCTTTTCTTAGGAAAAATATTGCCTAAGAGAGAGAATTGAGACAAATAATTCATGAATAAATATTAAAGCGGAATTTTTTCTTGACAAAAGTATTGAACATAAAATTTTTCTAATCTCTTTATATTTCTGTGTTGTAATAATTTTTATATCTTTCACTTAGTAAACAATTCGCGTAAAAAAATAAAATAACAGTTAATATGTTTGACAACACGGAAGATAAACAACAAGATTTACCCTGCATAATAAATATTGCATAAATATATCGTAAGTTTTAGTAACAGTAACCAAGTTTATATATATAGTAGTACGTAGTAACCTGAATAAAAAGATCAAAAAAGTAAAATTTAAATTATATCATCGCGTAGTGTTATTTTTTATATTTCTCAATATCATGCATAAAAAGATTTAACTTTACAGTCAAAGTTCTAATGAATAGATGCATGTTAAAGTTTGTTTCTTATCTTCTCCCAATCACAACGTTGCTCTCCTTTACGGCCGGTTTTCATTCGCAATTCTTTATTGATATCTAAGTAATCGAACACGTTCCCTGGCTTCAACGGTGTCCACGTGGTCGGAATCAAGTCCGTAACAGCAGGTGTTGGGTTCCTTGAATATCAATTATCAGTATGAGATTCGCACGCAAAGCGTTCATATAAAAAATTCGGAAAAAAATATTAAATATACGGTACCCTGTTTTAGCAAAGTCCGTCCACATCTGCGTAAAACGGTTTATTAACTTATAATCTTCCGAATCAGACGTAAACGGTGGTATATCAAATCGTTTCGTTAAGTAAGGGTAAAATAAATAACATGTGTCTTCAACATGAGCCGCTCCTATAAAATAGAATTATATAGTAGGTTAATTCTAAACACGCAAAGTGACGATTCGCATTTTATGTCTATAAAATATTATCAATTGTTGTTTTACTTCTAATTTAAGTTTTACTAATAATTTAGTTCGTTCCTTAATAATTATTCATAGAATTACGGTGGCCCATTCTTCTTATAATTTTCATAAATTTGCATTTTCATAAATTGAAAAAACTATACGAGTACAAACACACTTTTGCTTTTCGAGAGTAAATATCTTTGTACTAACTTAAATCAACGAACATAGCGATACCTGGTTCGGTGAGGTCCATCGCTTTCTTCAAAATGGAATCTTTACTGTCATATGAGAATTCATATAGATATGTCGATTTGTGTCCCAGTTGCATTTGTATATTGGCTACTTCTTGAATTGGACGGTGAAATTGTACGTCGGTGAGGAAATCAGCGTAATGCCCCATAGTTTCCTTCGACAACGATTTATCACCGAAATAGAGATATCGTATGTCATTAGCCGTTATCGATTTCTTCTTCAGGTCAGCCATAACTCTTTTTGGTATAGTATTCTCGAAATTAGAATTCACTAAATTAATGGACTTATCATTCAATCCTGAAATAATTTCGAGAACATTATTAATATTAATCAGTATATGTAGGACACTTCATTAATATTAATCAATACATGTAACATAAATCTAGTAATATTAATAATCGACGAGTGTTTGTTAATTTTTATTGAGAACACTCCCACTTATATTTCTGACTTGGACCAGTGAAAAATAAGATTTTACTGCAAAGTCTGCAATACAGAAATTCACTACACGTTGCACCAAATCCACCATTACGTTTGTGACTTTGGAATTATTGGCTTGCGTACGATGATACTGTCTATGCTCGCAAACTGCATCAATAATGGGAGCGGTCGAGTTATTATCGACTGATTCTTTCAGCGAAATTTTATCGATTGCAGTACACTTTTAACTGAACCGCCGGTTACAAATATAACATTCAAGTAGAGAATACACAATCCGTATTTTGAAGAGTGCATTCCATTATTCACAGGCACGTTCGATCTTTGCCTAGCCTTCTTCAATAGAAATCAAAGTAGACAGAGATCGAATGCCTGTAGCGCATGCCACCCTTCTCAAGTGGCATCCCTTCGCAGCACCCTGTGGAGCTTTCAGTCTAGGTGCATAAGTCTATGTTCGGAAGTTACAAACTTCTTAATTTGTCACAACGTTATTCAAGCCGCAACTTCAACATGATCCATTAGAAACTTCTTTTCGAAACGTCAGTGTCGTAAGCCACACTGACGTCCACAGTGTTATATGTAGTATACTTATTATTCCACGACAAGCAACATCACGCGACATTGTTCACGTCTCCGGAGACATTTTCAGATATGTATGTATATTCTTATTTGCATCGTGGCATGACGCGAACTCACTGCGTGTGAAGAAGATCCCTTCTCTGTCTGTATAACCCAGCATGAGTGGCACTTTAATTCCACGTTGTACTAACACATACGGATCGTCCGTGAAGAATGGATCCGGTGACTTCAGGTCCATATAGGGGGGAAATGCGATCATGAACAATCGGCTTTCCTGCGAAAACGAATTATCGACAATTATTCGTTTTCTTTCGTCGATACGCTTTATTCGTCTCGACTATTTCATTCGTTGGATTTGCGTTACTCGACAAAAAATAATCATACATTGCCATGTATTTATAAGGAAAAAAATGCTGTTGCATAAATACGATTAAAACATTTGTTTATATATTTATGGCAGCTCATAGACGTTCGACAAAATACGGTTCGACAAAAATGACTTTTCTTCGAATACCAGAGCGAGACTAGTCATTTCCTGTAGTTTCTCGGGCGCTCAACACGAATCCGCTTTCTAAATTGCTTCATCACGTCACAATTTTGAGAAATTTGCAGTTTTAAAGTTATAGAAAGAGCTATTTCTACGTATTTTATAAACGTCATATATAAATTTATATAATTTATGTACAATTCTATATAATTTTATATAACTGTGCGTAATCTTCCTTGATGGGCTGCCTTTCCGCGACCGCGATCGCACAGCGATTATGACTTTTTTAGACGTTATTAAAATACTTACGAGGGGCGATATGAGCGTCTGGCAAACGTTTATGATTTCATTCGCGTCGGCCGTTTGGAGAAACTCGCCCACCTCCTGCAGGTTTGTGGTCTGTTTTCCGAGTTTCCCAGCGAGTTCCAAAGCTTTCTGACGTCCTGGTAGGTCGAAAGCCCATGGGCACAGCAACGAGCCGCTTTGTATGATCATTTTGTGATATAAACCTGCAAAACACGCTTTTATAACGAGTATACGAAGGGATTCGGGGGATATAAAGCTAAATCCAATACTGTTCTTTCTTCGTCTCAACTTCTTCCTTCGTTTTAACGATACATAACAAGCTACATTACATCCAATGGATGCCCTTTTAATGAGATTTCTTGACCAACTAGGAGTTGACTTTCCGCCAGCGGAGAAATAACGAGGAAAATTATTATTCTTATTATTCTCTTTTATGTTTTATCATTTTACAAGTTTTGACCCTGCATCATGTCTCTGTAAATCCCGCATAAAAGTTCAAATAATAACAAATTGAGATTCTTTTCGGATAAAATTAATTCAAAAGTACGCTTTGGCTGAGAGGAATGTGTGTGTTATTTATTCGCGCGTAAATAATAGTTATTTATTATTTATCATCATAAATATATTTATCGTCATAAATATAAATTGTTGCTCTAGTTTTACTATCAGATCGATACTTTTAATCCCGTATATATATTAAGTATTGTATGATAAGCAATCTGTAAAGCTAAAATTAAACGTTTGTACCGTTTTATACCATTATGATTTTATAAAACAATTTATACGTCGCTTCGATTTTTTGTTATCCTTTGTGTATATGTTTTCATGTGTACAAAGGATACTAAAGGATATAAAAATATAATTCTTTTCATTTTTTCCGAAAAATCTGGCTTTGGACAGCTCAGTATTTTTTATCAGTTACTGAAACCACACCTGTCTCTCATCCTTATCGCAAGTGAAACTCCAATTCTGTTAGAAATATTAAGGAAGGTAAAAAGAGCACTCTCTTAGCTCAAGGCACTACCGTCTCTCGCGATTACTTCAATCAGGAATTGGACCTGGAATTCTCGTATTTGCCAAGTAGGTGGATAGGTCGATAAGTAAGAGCTGTTATTGACATTTATAGGAGACGCTTTCTAAAAATATAAGGCATGAGTGGAAAAAAGGAAAAAGATATAAAAAAGCACGAAACATGTGAAACATTAATAACGCTGCGATATGAGAGAAAATGGAAAAGCTACTCGGAGCAGCAAAAGCTATTAGCGCTTCGATGTTTTCGTTGAAGGAAAATCAAGTCTGATATACCTGTGGTTGAAAGCACATTTGATGATTCACTACTCTGTGTATGTCTGTCTGTGTGTATGTGTATTTATGCATATAGATAAATCTGTGACATATATACCGTCAGCTAACGGACACGTGGTCAAAAAATGCGCTATAGCTGCGCCGGCGCTGTTGCCGAAGACTGTGATGTTTTCTGAATCTCCACCAAAGCTCGATATATTATCGCGAACCCATTGCAGCGCCATTATCGTGTCCTTCATACCTTGATTGCCCCAGGCCACGTTGTTTTCTAGGTTGAGGAAACCTGAAGAAATTTCGTTTCGCAAAGTTGACCTAACTCGAGTAAAGTTGCGCAAAATTGGGCGATTGACTTATTCTACGTGGAACTTAGTAACGAGATATTTTCCTGGCTTTTTCCGATGAACGAAACGTGGATGTTTTCGAGCTGTGAACGCTGGACACGAAAAAAGTGACAAAGTGACTTTTCATCTTCAGCTTTCTCTAGCTTCTTCCATTAACGAAATCTTAAAGTGCATAAGTGCCAACCGATCTACAATTTAAAATTAATTCCGACTTTATAATTTGGAATTTCAAACTTTCGAGATTCTCTTTACGTGACACTTCCGGTATATATTCTATAAGCAAAGAATCATAAATATGCAATATATCCCGCTTATCAAGCCAAATTTTTTTAAGTATCCTCCGTGTTAAAAGGAAAGGAGAAAAACATTTGCTTTTTCATCATATATACTGACTACATCATCTGTATGACTCATATTCGCTATGAAATGTCGCTAGTTGTTTGCGATTTATAAAGATCGGATTATATAGAATAGCGGATAATATAGAATATTAATAATAAAATTATCGCACTGATAAGTCAGTTTGACTTATCAATCAGGTGACAAATCGAAGTAACAAATGATAGTAATATCACGCCGTATCTTCTGTTGTTCCGCGTTCAATCTTAGATTCCTATCCGTAAATCACGCATAAAGATAATACTCGCTTAACCCAATTTTTACTAAAGCGATAAGATTGCGTTGCATTATCGCATCGATGAAGCAAACTCTCTCTCTCTCTCTCTCTCTCTCTCTCTCTCTCTCTCTCTCTCTCTCTCTCTCTCTCTCTCTCTCTCTCTCTCTCACACATTATGAGATTCACATATTTGAGCGGGATACACCGTCTATTCACTGCGTCTCTTATCCACGAATTAGCGCAACTTGTCCACTACTCTGCTTCGCATTTTTCGTTACTTCTCATTCCTTGTTAACATTCCTTGTTACTTCGCGAATATTCAACACGAATCGAGTTGAAAATAATTTTAAACATGCGATAATATAATCGATGCTTACTTAACCATTCGGATTATTCGGATAATTATCGCTTCATCTTACTGATATTCTGATAAAGTTGAATGTCATAAATCCACGGTCACACGCATAACGTAACAAAACTCGAATTAACCAGCGCAAAAATTTATTCGCTTCGAAATTTAAATTTATTTTCACGAGCAATCGTAAAAATACCGCGTTTCCGCCATTTATCTTATATAGGAATCAGAAAAAAATACTCTAAAGAGAGAGAGAGAGAGAGAGAGATGCACACACGCACATCAGTCATATCACCTACCGAATACGCTCAGCCTATAATTCAGCGTGACTAGCACGACGTCTTTCCGCACGATGTGATCGGGACCGTACAGTAAATCATTGCCGGAACAATTAGTATAGCCACCGCTGTGCAACCACACCATCACGGCGCGCTTCTTCCCCGGCTCGACGTCCGTGGCATAAACGTTCAGGTAGAGGCAATCCTCGGTACCGACTATTTCGCGTGTGAGTAGGTCCATTTGCAGCGAGATGCCGCCGAATTTCGAGGCGTCCCGTACACCGGTCCATGAATCCATTGGCTGTGGATCCTAAATACATAAATCGTCCTTGATTAGGATTAGGCAGTCGGCCTTGGACAACGATGTTTGTTTTAACAGAGAACACTCTGTTAAAGCGGCTAAATGGCCTCCTCTGTGGCTCTGACGAAACTCGATGCACGCGCGTGTAGAAAATTAAGAGATCTATTCTATCGACTTTGTTAACGAAAGTTTATACAGGATAAAGCTGTCCCCCAAAGTTTTATCCTTCGCTTGCGTAGTACGTGCACACGGCAAACCCGTGCGCGCGGTGCCAAGATAATTAACTTTTACCGTTTATATTTCGAAAGCTATTGTAACCTCGATACTTTTGTCCTAGGATTTTTATTTCCTATTAAATAACAGGGTCACCGAGTCACATCGTTGAAAACGAAGTGACTCGTAACGCGATAACGATGCTACAAGAAGCTTCTCACGTTTCTCCAGTTATCGATAACGTTTCGAGGTAAAAATCCATCGTTTGCGGCTTCGTGCTACGCCAGTGTGAGATATGTAAATTCCTCTTAGCACTTTGTCCTGATTATAGGTGAATACTAATGCAATATCGGTCTCAACGTCGTCTGACACACGCAGCATTCCGCGAAAGTCTTTGATAATTTGCTAAGGATTACATTTTTTTTCAATCTAACATGTAGATGAAGATTATACGGGATCTTTTGGAGACGAAAAATCGTGAAGATCAAATATCAGATCAAACTGGGGAGAAAAGCCAAATGCCATTTTGCAAAAATCGCGATAGTTATTAAGTTATTAATGATTGAAAATTACCACATCTAGAGGCTCTTTAAATTGATAACTTAAATTTATTTATCTGAAAAATGGTAAAGGACTTTTTGTGTTGCAGAATGACCTAATCTACAATTATATGACGGCTATTTTCATTTCATCAATAACTTAATAATTTCTGCAATTTTTGCAAAATGACACCCGATTAACCTTCACGAACTTTTGTTTCCAAAAGATCTCGGACACCCTGTACGTATTTGTGTCATTAAGATGAAGGTAGATCAGTGCTAGAACCTTATGCGGACGATCATTTATAAAATTCTGCGCAAGAATAAACACTACGGAGAACGCAACGAGTGCGACGAACGATTCGTATCGCCCGCCATTCCCATTGAATATTACGGCAACTTTTCAACGCGCCTCGTTGCCTCGAGAGCTTGGCGCTCTCTAGTCAAGGCTGAACACAATAGAGGCAGCTGTTCTTCGACTGAGATCGCATAATCGGAATGGGCAAAGTCTCGTGTATTCTTATGTACTCACTTTGAATCTAAGCTTGCCTATCGGCGGTTGTGCGTACGGTATCCCACGGAAAGCGGTGTAGTAGCCGCCATGGACATTCTCCTGGACGATGCCGCGTAGCTTTCCCTGGCGTACGTGCACGTCGACTCGGCTGTTCTTCATGACTGTCACAGCAGAACGCGCGATGGTTCGAATGTTATTCAGCATGTTTGCGTCTAGGCACGACTATTTTTTGCCTGTTTATGTGACTAACCCGAGCTCAGATTGAGCCGAGCATCAAATGATCGGGCGTGATCCGGACTACTGAATTTGGGAACGATATCGCAGTACGAATAAAATCGCTCTTGGATCTTAGATCGTAATCGCTAACAATGATATTCGATGACGTGCGCGAAAGAAAAATATGTCGCTTGTTCTCCCGGAAGAACCAAATGTACTCGTAAGCTCGGCGACGCGCAAGACGTGCTGAGTGCGAATTGTTATAAAAATTAAGGTAAATATTTACCTATGGGGACCATCTCCCGATCTCAAAAATCTTTAAATTGTATATTATGTAGATCACCACTCTGAGTAATGCAGGAAGGTTTTAGCCGGCGTCACTGTTTATTAAAAATTTATCAACAAAAAAGTTTGGTATATACGTAAGTTGCAAGTGCGTTTAGCACGGCGCGCCCCATCTCACTTGTCTCTCTTCATCTCCTTCCCATTGTTTGTTTTCAATCACTTTCGAGTAAATATCGGGGAGTGGGGATAAGGCGCACGTAGCGCGCCGTGCTAAACGCACTTGCAACTTACATATATACCACACACACTCTTTTTGTGAATAATTTTTTAATAAACAATGACCGCCGGCTGAAACCTTGCAGCATTACTCAGAGTGATGATCTACATAACATACAACTAAAATTTTTTAGATCGGGAGATAGTCCCCGTAGGTAAATATTTACCGAAATTAATTAGTATATCATCGAGAATCGCGAAGGTTCTTGTAAAAGGACGTGTTCAAAGTGCAAAGTGCAATGCGTCAAAAGATCAAGACTAATTGATTTGCGAACTCTGCGAGAATGATCCGGATCGCGATCTAGAAGAAATTACGACTCGTAACTCGGTTTCCTGTAATTATTTAAATGCTAAATTCGGTTTCCAACGTGCTCTGTTGCGTCACAGTTCTAAAAAATTATCGGGTGAAGACATAAAAAATTTTTTTACATATTTTGTCATATCATAATTACGAAATGTAACGTATTGAAAAAGTATTAATGCAATCAAAACTAAGCATTAAAAGCTTTAAAGCTTTAAAAAGAATTTAAAAAAAATGTCTACGTCCGCGTCCGGATGCTTTTTTCAAAACAGTACGCTTCCAACGAATAGTAAGAAATTATGATAAATTATAGTAATTTCTTTAAGAAATTACAATAAATTACGGTAATTTTTTTTTAGAAATTACTTATGGTAAATTATGGCAGTTACAATAATTCATTATCGTTCGTTTCTTCATCTTTTTTTGGGAAATCACGATAATTTCTAATTATTTGAAGCGTACATTTTCCAATGTGAAGATATTTTCGTTAGATTAAAAAAAGTTGAGAATAAACCTGCATGAAAATTTACATATGTATACATGTAAAATAGTATAATTATAAATTTAGCTTTGTGTGCGAACAGCATCGGCCGCGATGTAGAACATATTTTCAAGTTTTTTCCTCCAAAAGACTCATGCCTCCTCTCCCTTAAAAACTTGTACACATATATATCTTTTTATAGTTCATTCTCCTCATTGATATAAAAAAAGATCGATAACAGTGCTCTGTAGCATTTCCAAATATTTACGTTTCTAGCTCGTAATATTCCGGTTTATAAGAAGAGAGAAAAACGAGCGGGCGCGCGAGAAGTTGCGCGCTCGCTCGTTACAACTCGTAAACACAGAAGCGTCATCGTACCCTGACGTCACTGCGCGATTGCGACCTTGCATCTCAGAGCTGGTCCCATAGCTCCGTGCGATACGGAGTTTCCTTTTCTCTACCGGAGTAATCACAAGCGACATGTATCGGGTGAGCAAGACGTCACGCGCGACTTTATCGCTTCGATATGCGACTGCTTTTAGTCGTGATCGATGGCGCCGGTAATCGAGTCATGTTCGCTGAATTAAGCGAAGATGTCAGCTGCGAAACGTGTCGGCTGCATCCTTGACGCTGCGATCTAATCTTTGCACCGTGTATGTTAATTCAACGAAATATAATTAATCGGCTTTGTTGTTGCCGTGTACCCCTTCATACGCACGCACGTGTGTGCGCATGCCATGTCACACACACACACACACACACTCATACATATGTGGGCCAATGATGCGAGAGTATGAAAACTTGACGCGCGCGTATGGGCACGCTCGTCTTGCTATTGTCCCCAAGGTGCGCAAGGAACATTGCACTCTCCCCGATGCACTATGTATGTAAATCAAGCCGCGAAATTTCCCGGACAAATAAAGGGGCGACGGCTCTTCTTTTTTACCGGCACGCTTTTTATATGCACACACGCGGAGTGACCTGATTTCTCATTTTGATTTTGATCTATCCTCGAGATTTATCTCCTTGAAATCGTATCAACGAAGATACTCACCGCTATCAGCGAAGTCTCGGTGGCTGATGCGAACTCAGCGCAAAGCTTTTACTACTTTCCTCGCTCTCTCTCTCTCTTCTGTTGCTCTTTGCCTTCGTCGCCGTTAAGGTTACTGCAGTCGACTGTTGCAGATAAGGTCGCATTGCAAGATAAAGATTATAAATTGAAAGCGCGCACTAGCGCGAATAACTAAGAAAATGGCAGACATTCTCAAGTATCTTATACTTGCGACTATCGTAAGTACGCGCTTATCTCCTAGAGTCCTAGACCGAAAGATCGCTTATTTCTAACGACGAAGTGTTTTTATTATTAAATTCATAAACAAGCGATAAAGAGAGCTTCGATCGCAGCGAAGTTAGATATACAGAAGAAATTTAAGCGACAAGACGTAAACAGTAAATAAATTACTCAATCAACAGTTGAATATTTTTATTATTATATTTAAAAATAATGAATTTTTATTCCCTTAGTCACTTTCCTTACTATTTACATTTTGCTGCCTAAATTTTTTTGTGCGTCCACCTCCTTAGTCTCTACTTCAAAGGAGCAGCTGTTACTATTGTTTAGCTCAGCTCCTGCTAATCCTTTCTCCGCGTGCATGCGAACATTTACACTCCTACGAGGACGTGAGAAATTCTTGGCGATGACAGATGCTGATATGATTGAACACAGAAAACACAACTGACAATTATCCGGCGGATATTCTTTTGAGGCTCTGTTTGAAGTTTCAAGTTTCTTAGAAATATATTGTGATAAACATCGATGAGATCGCATATAATAACAATGATGATATCAAACGTGACGCTGAGTCACGCAGAGAAAAATGACGACGTCAGTTGGCTGAAGTCGTAAGGACGTTCGGACAAGAAGTCCAGCGCCGACTCCAGTGATGTACATTCATTAATCACAGGCACTGCCGCCAGAAAAGCACAAATTTCGCCAAGAGATTCTTCCGATTCGCATCTCGCTTGATTCTTTTCAGAGCTGTGCGTGCGTGCGTGCGTGCGTGCGTGCGACAGGAACTACACCAGCGGAGGTTACCATGAAAACATCTTTCGTATCTCGGCCGTAACGAGGATTATGCGGCACGATCTCGGATAAAAAGTGATATATAGAATCGTCTTTTGTAGGCGCCACGTCGCAAAGGCCGCGGAGGCTTGCATTAGCGTGCCGTATAAAAGTGGTTTTTCTCATCCATCAAAACGGCGCGCCGGCGTGAAATTACACGCGAGCGCGATCGATAGATTTCAGAAAGGGCCGTGGACTTTCTCCACATGCGTGCGAACATAATAAGTTCTCGATATTCTAAATTTACATAACCGAGTGGGAACACCGCGGAGTGAAGGAAAGGAAGGAGTCGTCCATTTGCGTCTACAATCGCGTAATGGAAGACTTACAGCCAGGAAGTTGACTATTTTTGTAATGAATGTTGCTGTAGTAACTAAACTTGTAATAAATATCGCTGCAATGTTGTTAATGACAATAACCTCACACGCACATACCTGCTGCTACTTCTTTGTCGGAACAACGAGAAGATACAACAGACGACGATTGTAATTTTAGCGGGACCTTTTTTCACTCTCGGTGCAATGAAAGTCTCTAATCGCGAGTATCGGCGTGTGATTTATTATTTCACCTTATTTGACATTTTAGCTTATCTACGAGAGGATGATATTATGTCAGTGTGTCCGATATAAGCCGAAATATTTTTATTCTTTAATGTCGTAACAACTTGCAACTTTCTCCATTGTCAAACCGATCTCTTTATTTCCACTTATTGATTTAACGAGAGCGAATGTCAAAATACGGACACGTCAAATATTTTTAAGAGAGAGCCTCAATTTCAACTTTCGATTTCAACAAAATTTTTTACTCTGACGTTGGGACGTATTTTATTAACGAAAGCAGTACGTGGGATTTGCAGTGACACCGATTGCAAATTTGTTGTAATTCGATGTTTCATACAAGAGACGTTTCCTCACAACAAATTTGTCTTTCATTTCGAAAGATTAAATCAATCACTAGCACATTCTTCATTTTAACTCGTGCAAATATTGATCAAGTGTCGTCGTCGTCGTCGTCGTAACAGAGAAACAAATCTTGTATATGTAACTTTTAATTCCCAATTTTTTTGCGGAACTTAATATGATCGGATAGACTGATGAAATGTGCTTGTAACGTACCTTATTCCCCAAAGATAGCAAATAACGAAGTAATTCGAGGTAGCGGATTCGAGGTAGCAGCACGGAATGTTTCCATCAAACTACTTGTGTCATCAAAAAATTGCAAACGAAAAACCTGCATTATACCGCTCATTTATACTGTATGAACAATTTGAATGTAGCGCTACGTGGAATATGCGCATACTTATTTCTGACTAACTTCTCCAATGATACCATTAACCACATTCTCATAAAAAATGTATAGGGGAATCGTATCACGTGTTAATGCGATACAAGGTATAAATATGCATGAGGAAAATAAATATTGATGTGTGCAAAGTTGGCAAAATTAAAATTTGTTTCTCACTGTCGTTTGTCATTGAAAAAAAGTAATTCGTCATTGACTCTTAAGAAACAATGATTCTTTATAGTTTTCGTTATTTTCTTCAACGAGTTTTAAAAATCCACGATTTCTATCACATGTGGGTCTTACATTTATAATAGACCATATGTACAACGCGCTCAACATGCACGACGTAAAGATAAAAGTAACGATTATGTAACGCCCTTATCAAGTTGTCACTAAAAAGGAAATAATGGCTTCAGTTTTCGCAATCCCTTTCCTTCATATCAGATTAAATACATGTGAAAGAACTCGAGGCTATTGGGCGGGGCGTAACGCGAAGATTTCCTCACCACATTTTTTTCCCGAATTCCATTTTCGAAATGATAAGAAAACACAATTGGTACGAACAGCAGCTCGTACATAATCTTACATTCAATCTCGTTCTCCTCTCCACGTCGGAAAGGAAGAAATGGCCCGATAAAATGGCACGTCTCAGATATATCCTGCTCCTCCAACACGGCGCGCTTAATGGATCGCGTTCAGTCCACGTCGAGCTAAAAAGTTTTTAGGCTCTTTCCGTAAAACGGAAAACCCGACGGTATTGAGTGTACACTCAGGTATTTGCGGTCGTTTTGCACAGAGTGTAATATTCTCTCTAAAAGTGAATCAGTGAAACTCATTGTCAATCAGCGATTATGCACTGATTTTCAGTGCTAAGTATACTACTGAAAAATTCAGTACTGAATTTTTCAGTGGTATACTTAGCACAGTAGTATTCGAATTTTTCAGCGAAATTTTCACTTTTAGAGAGTTACAAGCAGAGTATGGACGAGTAAAGTAAAATTACCTGTAATGCCATTACTGTTATATGGTCGCCTTTTTCGCAACTTGGTAACAGCATTTTTCCGTATTTCGTATTTCGTATTCCGGTAACGCTGAAATCTCTGTTAGACTAGATACTATTGGAGATCGAAGATTGCCGGTCGAGCAGAGGAACTCTGGACAGATTGGTACAAAGAGAACCAGGATCGAAATTAGCCGATTCGTCGAATTCCACTCTCTAATTCGTAATCCTCAATCTCTAATATCCAGCCTGATACGGATTCTTACTTCGTGCAGGCAGAGCGTACTTAGACGGAATGAACGACAGCGAATTATAAAAGAGAATCTTTCAAACGTGAAAAAAGCAACGAGAATTGTAACGATTGTTCTTGGTTCCTGAACAACGGCGACGAAGTGACGAGTAACGCTAACAAATTATTTTGCAAAATAAATAATGGAGCGAGACGACAGGTCGCACTTTTAAGAAGCGACTCTCCCAAGTCCGACATTACAAGTATATATTTTCGCAGCCGTCGCGTTTGACGAGCAAATAAACTCTCTCCGTGCGCGTAGCGCCTGGCGCGAGGGATTAAATCAACCGCGAATATGAAATATTTTTCCAAAACATTGTCCAAAAAAACAGTATCCAAAAAAAAAAAGAAAAACTGTAAAAGAGATGAAAAAAAGCCTGACGCAGCGTGATCGTCGCTGGGAAATGTATATTTACGCATACTAATGTGTTTGCCAAACAAACGGAGACGCTGAAAAAGTAACCGCTCCCCTTCCTCGTTACGTTGTGTTTTTTTATGAAATTTACCCGGCGGTTTGATACCCCTTTTATACGCTTACGCGTGATTTGCGCCCGCAAATCTGGCTCGCGTTCGATCTGATCCGCAGTACGTCGGGTTTAATTAACACGCGATGCGCCAAAAATGCCGTGCCTTCCCTCTCGCCCCTGGAACGCGTGGAACTTCTGATTGGAAATTTTTTACGAGGGACAGGTCGGATATTATTGTACAAACTTCGCGACGACGACTTTTATGGACAGGTGAACGCGCTGCAAATCCGGCAGCGACGGGACGAATATCGATTAGCTCTCCGCGTTAAAACGTATTCTCGCCGAGCGTTATTCGTCGAAACGGCTTCGCTCTCCTAAATCCAACGTGATTCTCGATAAAAGGCGGCACCGGCTAAAATTCGATGAACGTCCAAGATCAAATGTAAATTTCAGCCCGGCGCTGAACGTGCGAAAGTGGGTCGAACGTCGCGCCTCAGATTTCCGGATTCTGTTTTTGCGGGGCCACCTCCGACATTTTTTACGCGACTAATTTGCAATTACGGCGCACGATTTGAACGAAGAGAAGAGCTAGAGAGAAAGGAAATTTCGGGCCGAAAGCATTGCATTGCACGGAACAGCCTCGACATGCAGTGTAATTAGTTTATTTCGCAATTTTTTAATCGTATACGCATTATTGATTCGTTATTTATTGACTGCTCAACGAGCAATGCGTATAGAAGCGGCAATTTGCGATAGTTTTAATTAACGCCCAGAAATGAATTTGTACTTGTAATATGGCTCTAAAGTACGGGCAGTCTAATTAACACAGCTTTTTGCGAGTCGCACGATGTGTGAACGAAACTATGCATCCGAGATGAAATTTCCGTTTCAAAGTGTTTCAAAGGAAGATTTCATATCGTTATAATCGCGCTCGTGAAGCAGAATGTTAAATTTTTTTTTTTCATGAACACTAATCAATCGCATAACATGCGAACGAAACTACGAATTCAAAGCGAAATTTTCAGTGGAAAATGTTTCAAAGGAAGGTTATATATCGTTGAAGTCGCTCCCGTGAAATAACATATACAATTTTCTTGTACAGCTACATTATTCAGAGTCCCCTATTCACTACGTTTTATATCTGAAAATTTTAGGATTAAATTTCTGTAATAGAAATTTTGTCGAATTTTAAAATTGCAATGCCCGCTAATATGATAATAATATCGCGATATCTTAACAATGTACATACACATCTAATTAAATTTAAAAATCCTTTTATATCGATATTTATTTACATTCGAACAAATATGGCCAAGTATGGATTATAAATTCGGTTTGCATGGTATCCGAGTTTTGTAGGAATTACCATCTAGATAATGAAGAACATTAATGAGAGAAACAGAAGGGCAGAGGAAGAGAGAGAGAGAGAGAGAGAAGATATATCGAAGTGTAGCGTGTTAGGAGTAATTTAGTTGGCAGAACTTCGCTTAAACTCGATTGCTGTGGTCTAGTCTAGTCTATTACCTCCCGTCATATTTTTTTTCTCTGCTCTTACACAATCAGGCAGATGTACTTGTGCAGCAAACAAATTACGTATTACAAGCAATCATCAATCTGCTCATAAAACAAACTTAATTTTGTAGATATCAGCTCTGTTATTGCGGCAAATTCCCTCGCTCGTATCTCGAGCTAATTTAAGTGTTGCGAAACCAATTCATTAATTTTGCCAGAATAACCGGTCACTCGGACTGTTATTGTCATATCCGCGGATTGGACGCTCACCTTATCCGAAAACGGACGTAACGAAATAATACGCTCCTGCGCGCGATCGCATCGTAACCCTATCGATCCTTCGCAGGCGCAGCCACCGCGTCGTCGACGATGCACATATCGGTATCGGAGGAATGGGTATCGAAACTTCCGCGAACATTCTGCTATGGTATTACCAAAGTTTCACCAAGCTTTCTCTCTCTCTCTCTCCCTCCCTCTCTTCCTTTTCCTGGCTCAGCGAGGTGTGGTATGGTATTCAAGATGTCCGAGATATAACGATGCGAATCGCGCTGCGGATCCTTCGCGACTTATACGTGCATCATTGCGCTCGTAGCTTGCAAATGAACGACTCTCGACGAGCTTTTTTTTCCGCCGCCGATTCAATCATTTTGACACACAATATGCACAATCATCCCTTTTCTGTGTACAAACGCCCGCCTGATTGCGATTCGAGTGTCTTTTCGAGGCGAAAAATACTCTACGATTCGACTACGCTTGCCCGCCGATAAAACGCTGGAAGCGTTTCGCTCACGAGAAACCTATCGCCAGCTGTGCGACTCGAAACCGAAGGGCTGCTTAGCTTACTCCAATCTAATGAAATTGGGAAGGAAGAGAAGGGACTTGGAGGAATCTTCCGAATGAGACGAGATACAATGGGGAAGAGGTATATACAGAATGCATTTGGACGGGATGTCACTTAATGGAATAATTATTAATGAAATCAGCGAAACCCATGTAGCGCGTCCCAAATGGCAAAAATTAATTAATTATCAGAACACAGTATTTTATTTGAAAAAGAATATCTTCGCGGAGAAATTAACATTGTTTCAATTTATTTCTTACTCGAAGGAAGAAGCAACGCTCCAAACACGTAGCGATCTTTTAATTAACCTTCTTTCTGTTTAATAATAATAAATACTGATCTCTTTTGATGTTTTATTTTTGAATTCCTTATCAGTGGGTTTCCGAACTTTTTTGTTTTACGGTATATAATTCAATAGAGTGTACTATTTATTAGAGCGGCTTTCGACAAATTCTAATTAAGCTAATCGATAATCAGTCGGCAAAATTGCCAACAGCGATTCGCGGTTTATGTAATCTGTTGCACAACGGTAACAAATAAATCAGTAATCCTCTTTGTATTAGCAAGACAGAACATAAAACAGATAATAACGTAAGTGGTAAGTAATTTTAAATATAAGTTTTTAAAAAAGAGACGATGTCATTCTTCGCAAGTCAGACAGCAGAATTAATTGTCGATCAGATTAATCAGAATTTCATATAATTTGCCCTTGAATACATTATCGATCAGCTGTTATTCGACAATTTCATCAACCCTCCCGTATCGCTTGGCTGTTATCTAGCTTTACGCCTTTAATACACGCAAATCTACCGTACAGCTTTTCTCTGAATAATAATAATTGAATATTATCTATGTCATAAACAAGTCTTTTTATTGAATAATATAAAAAATAAAACATAAGGTAGACAAACTAAAATATATGTAATCCCCTAAGGCATCCCTGATATGTGAGATTAATGATTAACGTAGAACTCCCAGAAAAGAAGTTTATTGCGGGAAGATTGATGAACCGAAAAAATTATAACCGACGCGCACCTAATCATTTAATATCTAGATTGTAATATATTTATCGTTATATTTTAGAAAAAGGTGCCGTTAGAATTTAAAGTCAAAGAAACCACCACCGACATCTGTCACCTTCGGTTTACAGTTTTAACAAATTGTTAGCGAGGAAAGCAGAGAATCGCGCGACGTCGCGGTCGATCGATGGAAACTGAGTTTTCGATAGAAAGACGATATAAATAAATAAGAAGACTGAACGACTGACCCCGGATCTTTCCGCAATTTATCAAGCAGACGATATCTATGGGAAAAGAAAAATGAGATTCTCTCTCTCGATATGTAACGCACCGCAACGCACCGATGCGAACATGAAAGAAGCGTGAAGCCATTTGCATTCTCTCAATTTTGCCGCAGTTTTTGCAGGCCGGCTCGCTGCCCGAAATGTGTAGTTAATTTTTTCAAAGCGAATATAGCTGCGCCGTCTCGCTCCTTGCGTTGTTACCTCAGCCGGGAATTATATGTATAGAGCTGCGTTTTTGTTTATTTAAGTACAGCTGTGATTGTTCCGAGAATAGCCGGTAATAAAATCATCCAAAAATAATGCCGTGCGCGCGACGACGAGGCACATCGTGTGAATTATGTAATAGTTACTAAGGGGGTATTCTTACCAGAAGCGAACAATAGAGAAAGAAGAGAGAGAGAGAGAGAGAGGAGAGGGGGAGGGGAGGAGGAAATGGCAGGACGAATTCCGAGATTAAAGCATATTTTTTTCACGTTATTTCACCAGTAAAGGAAGATCTTAAGGATGACTTGATGGAATCGGGCGCGCCCCGTCGGGTTCCGCTGTCCGGCAAAATTGATCCGTGCTATCGCGGAAGGCGAACGTATTCCATTCATTTCCCCGTTAACGGTTAATCTCGTTAATTAAACTGACCGCGCCGCGTTCAGAATGATTAATGGGCGTTGAAGCTCGGGCCGAGATATGTCGATTTAGCGGCGCGAAATAGCACATTTTGCCGCTCGCCGCCCTCCCTCCCCTCCTCCCTTTCACTCCCCGCTGCCCCCGAAAGTGGTATCTTTCAAACGATATTGCGGGCAATACCACATTTCGGGAAACACACAAAGCCGCTAATAGCGTTTCATTATCTTCTTATTACCCCGATATGCACGAGGTAATGAGAGCCGCCCTCTTCTCCTCCCCTCTCCTCGCCCTCAGTACCGAAATCATCGCTGAAGATATCGCGCCCGTATCATCCGTGCTATGTGCGCATCGTTCGTTCATTTTTGCCCTCCCCGCATCTTGTGCCTCTCGTTTTTCGATTAGCCGAGTCGCTCCATCGCGACACCCTCCTCCGCCAAAGCCGCACGCAAGCTCGTTTTTATTCGTAAATTAAACGTCAGACGTTCTCTTTTAACGAGCGCGTAGTCCCTTTACGCGCGCGCGCCTTTGTATACCTCGCTCCATATAATTATGTTATATATATATATATATATATAGAGGTGTATGCACACATACGTATATTTTTTTTAAAGCTGAATGAGTTGACGAGAAATGAGGGGGAAGATAAATGTGATGTAATGGCGGTGGCTGTCAGAGGGAGGGGGGTGCAAGAAAGGGTGATGGACGAATTAAAGGCGGACATCGATACCTTACGCTGAGCGAACATCCGACGGGTTTGTAGGCGAGTCTTCCGACTTGCGATCGATCGACCCTCATCATGAAATAATGAGCGACCACACGAGCCGGCACATGATTGCTGCGCGCGGAATTTTTTCTCTCGCTTCCTCTCTCCCTCTGACGCTTTCTCGCTCCCTCTCTCTTCCACCTTCCTTTCGACAAATAACCGTGCACGTAATAACGTATTTTTTTTTTCATTTTACCGAACTGAATTATTTACTTCCACGCGATAATCATCGAAATGGTTCCATTTGATAGAAGGGAATCTCCACTTGATTGATTGACCGCGAAACCTGTCACTGATAGCTGTAACTCTGACACTCTAGGTACTGATTGAAGTTTAGCGGGGGAATCAGCCGTCCGCCTATGCCCGTCAATGTCAACGAACGAAACTTTGCGCCGACGAATTCGTCTGTTTAAAGACTCCCTTTCTCCTCCTCTCTTTTCTTCTCTCACGATCTGGTTATTCTGAATCGAAGTCAGCCGGACTTTGATCAGTCAATATTGATCAGTCAAACTGCCATTTAATCGAGAGATCGCGGAGAGCGTATAATTTTTACACATGTTTGAGACTGTTATCGATAACCTCGTTGACAAACATTAGCAGACTAATCGTACATGCAACGCGGCGACTGGGAAAGGGGATATTCATTCGAGGCGGGGGGGGGGGACCATGCGATATTCATCGCATGCTCTAATGAGCAATTAGCGCGAGGCGAGGTATAAATCGTCCCGACGAAACCGTGAACACCGTATTGCACTCGAGCAACGTGTGACGGGACGAAGCCAAAAAGCAGCTCAAACAATGCACAATGAGAATCGTTCGAAAACTCTCGCCCAACCTGATTTCCTCGATCTCTCTCGAGCAAATTCGCGCCGTGCGAGTGATCGAGCATTATCTGCAAAACCGCTCTCGTCGATTTCCGAAATATTTCAACAGTTGATGAAGGGGGACACGGGGGGAGAGGGGAACAGAAGTGCCGGAGTAGCTATTGCAGCTATGTGAACGTGGCCAAACGCGAAAATAATCGAGGCGACTGAAATTACCAGTGAGCTTTAATGGGTTAAATTGCTCGCGCACGGCGCGCGGTCACATGGTCGGAAATACATGTGCATGTGTATATTCCGTGGAAAATTGATTTTCCTCGAAGGCGGAATGCCTTGAGCGGCGTCGTTATCGAGGACACGCTGCGTCCCCACACGCGTATGCGGCATGATGCCGCCCGGACTTCCTGCACATACCGGATAAATTACCAGGAGTCGTATATTTTAACATTCTGCCGCACGGCAGGTCGAGTTACGTCTCATTATTCATTCGCCCCGCGTCGCATTTGCCACACAGCCAGGGACGTTATTTCGCACCCCCGCGCTATTTGCGACGCCGAGAAACGTAATATATTCTTCGCTTCGAAGACACTTCCGCCTCCCTCTCTCCCTCCCTCTCTCCCTTCCTTTCACTCCCGCGTGCGTGCGACGCCCGGAGAATTTACGTTGTTCGCGGCACTCGCAATTTCATAATGTTGCGCCCTCCTGAATTGTTCTCGCGTTAATGGCCGTTTAATCGTTCCGCCCGCGAACACGTGTCCATGCGCTGTCACCGCGTCACCGCCGTGAGGTACTTTGCGTTTCGGTCAAGGTGATAATCTGAGATGAGCGAGAACGACGAGCGTGCATGGAGACACTAAGTATACAAGACAGACGTCGATAGCGGTGTTAAGAACGACTCGAGTTACACGAGGAACGCGTAGCATGCGAACGGCTACGTTTCGACAAAGTGGGATAGCATGTTCAGTCGTGTTTCATAGGATTACGGAAAACCGGTATGGGGTGGAGTGCGAAAAGGGTTGCCCGAGTAAACCTTGATGAACGCGCAAAAACACATCGAGCATGGAGACTTTGAACGTACGATTCTTTGGTGTGCGTCTCGTTGAATTGGCGCGAGTAAAACTAAAATAACCGAAATAATAAATACTAATGCAAATGATAAAGAAGAAAGAACGCGGAGATGATATACGCCTGACGCGGCGCAAGACGTCGTCGTCGAGTTGATGTTGAGTCTGCCGGCGAAAACTCGCCGGGATGGAAAAAGAAAAACAGCAAGGGAGAAGTATACTTCGCGAGAGATCTAAAATAACAGTTAGGTAAGCCGATAAGGGTCGGAAAATAGCGCGTCACGTGCAACGCTGTCACCGTTGCGAGCTACTTCTCCGCGGGGTTGAGAAGTTACTTTTCAAGAGTAACTCGTTACCATTACCCCATTAGTCAGTGACCGTTGCTCGTTTTGAAAAGTAATATCTCACCGTCACCGTTGCTGAAGAAGCAACGACTAAGTTGCTGTTTCCGTTGTTTTCTCCACTTGGAAGCCGGGAGACCTTTTTTCACGACTTATCGACGCCTGTTTCGCCTGCATTTATTTTATTTACGATCATAGATGAAAGAAACGTCCTACACATAGTATCCTGCGTGCGCAAAGCGCCGCAGGGCGCAACATTCGTATCCAGCTTTTTCTATTCACGCACGTGCAAATTTATAACGGATGAGCCTGATACACTTGATGAGGAAGGATACACTTTCGACATTTCCACATTTGATGTTTTTCACTCATTTCAATTTGATTAATTAATTAATTAATTTGTTTCGATTTTTGCGCCTAAAGCGACGGCAGTACGTGGTTTCATCGGAGGTACGCTCGGTTATTCCCATTGAGCTGTATAATATACTGGAATGAATTTTCCGATATTATAGAATTCCTAAACTATAGAATTCTATGACTCACTTATGTAAAAGATAGATATGTAGCTGGGATTTGTCTCTTTTTGCGCACTATTAACTTAGCTACGAACATACAATATTCACCACCATTTGACGTAGTGCAAACTTGTAGTTTTTTTTGTATATATATATATATATATATACAATATCTGATAGACCAATGTTTTCAACTTCAAATGGTAATATAACAGCATTAATCAATCAGAGAGTCGTTGACAAAGATAACGATCAATCTAGCATATGCATGTCCTTCTCTACAAGCTGGGCCATCCCCACTCTTGACAGTTCACTCGAATATAAATGTATCATAGAGTTCAATGGTTATTCCGGCCATTTCACAAAATTTCACGTAACAAACAAATGTAGCGTTCTGAAACGTCGCGAGAAACAAGCGGGCGAACGTAATAGCGTACTGATTAACCGGTTACTCGCGCACATCCTGGATATTTACGTCGAATCTCATCGGCTAATTAAGGACGGGAAACGGCGCGGAGCAAATGTTAAAAGGAGCGAGGAAACGAGAGAATACGAGCTCAAAGTTTCCTTTTTCTCCCCAGAGTAAGTTTAATCAGGCGACGTTTCGTGGGAGTAGCTTTAAGTTCGGCTTGCATTTTGTTTTATTTGCGAACTATCAAATTGGATCTGCGGGATAGGTATAATCCTCTCTCCTGACCCCTTTTCTCCTCCTACCCCTTCTCTTCCCGCTCTTCTTCCTCCTGCTCCGTCTACTTCCTTGCCGACGGAAGTGATATCAACTTCTCCGATTCTTGAGACGTTGAGACGCCGCTGCCGGCGCGGTTTTTGCAAAGCACCCTTCTCATCGGGAAATTTTAAATTAGCTTGTTGTCTTGCCGGGGCGAAAGGAAGTTTGAACGAGAGAGTTTCGACAAGAAGTGAGAGAGTAACTTATCGGATGACTATGCGCTTTCTCGTACGGAAATGTTTCTCTCCGTTCTGTCTCTACCTTTCTTCGACGAGTACACGTCACGTCAGACCGATACGAAGCCGCCGGTGAGTTTTCTCCGCTGGAATCTTGCAGTTCACTTTCCAGCTTCTCTTCTTTTCTCCCTGGACCCTCATACCCGATTATCTGTTCTTTGTGCAAAGTTTGCCTCTGCCGATAACAAGAGGCGCAATTTTAAGCGGACCAATAAGGCTAATAAATATTCCGTGCGTATCATCGATATCAAACTTTCATGCAACTTTGAAACTTTTCTACTCTTCAACAACGTGCAATAACGAGAATCTACGATTGCGCGACAAATGTGCGAAACGAAATGTCTCGTTAATTATACAATTAAATGTAATTGATCATCTCTTATTGATGGATTTCAATGTGAGAGTGACGCGACGGTGCAACGTATGAGTTAATAACTTTATCGCAGATATTAATGGTAATTTGTGCATCGTGCGTTAAATGCACCCACATTGATTCGTATTCAGAACCGAGTAATTTCGCCCAAATTATAAAACACATGCAGATATATTGAAATGAGAAAGAAAATATCGCAAGTATTACCGAAGCTCATAGCACTGAGAAATCAATAAAGTCGACGTTGATTTTCCCCGTCGCCATAAAGTTCTTATTTTTCTTTCTTTTCCGTTGCAGTAATGGCGTACAAATATTGCGACGAGAACGGCACATGGTACCGGCATCCCGAGTCTAATCAGATATGGAGCAATTACACGACCTGCGTGAATCTGCAGGATCTGAGCGTGAGTAACATTTCATATATTATTCCAAAACCGTCCAAAGGGGAGAGATTGGCCAGCGACAGCCAATGTTGCCGATCACCGCATCAAACAAATATCGAGAGGCATCGAGCAGCATAAAGAAACATCGCGAGGGCTCTCATCAGGATCGCGCGCGCGCGCGAGAGAGAGAGAGAGAGAGAGAGAGAGAGAGAGGAAAAATCTTGGAAGATTCTCAAAAGAATTTTTAATACTGTCGCGCTGAGCTGTTTTATCGCGGCTATTTAATTCGGCCCTCTCGTCTCCCATTTATGTTCGTCTTCTTCCATCTTTCGCCCTGCCCGCTGGGAAATAACATGTAAGTTCGCTCACGCGAGGCCCAGTTACATCTTCCCCGACGGTCGTGCAACGTCCTGACACGAATTTTCAGTTTTTGCCCCGATTATTGCCATCCTAAGGACTTCTCCGCGACGGCTGCAACACGATGCACATCGACTCGCGTATATCCCCCGCAGAAAGTAATATCGTTTGAGCGAGCGAACCGGTACGCGCCATTGTTGAAATATCTGAAAAGCACGCTGCATGCGGCAAACGGGTATTACGTATTTTGCATTCGCGACGGTCGAACCCGGGCGGGACAATTTTAGCACGCGACTTCGCAATCCATCTCGCGGAACGATACGCTGCGCGACGGCCGACATTATTCGCTTAAGCATCGCTGATACTTCGTCCATCTTGAATCATAATGAGGAATTATAATGAGCAAGAGTTTGTGTGCGATTTGCGCTTAAAGAATTGATCTCCCGTCCGCCGTGATCTCCATCCGTCCCGCGGGACGAAATTTATCGTAAGGCGCGACGCGGAGACCTCAAGTTTATTTTATACTTTGAACATCAATGAATACACTGTGAACATTTCAATTCCATTGATCTTATCGTTTCTGTTAAAAAAAATTCGTAAAAAAAGCAGCCTGCTCCGCGTAATGTAATTCCTCCCTTAACGTGAAAGTGAATCACGAAACGTCAGAGGACCCGATGCGACAGCCGGAAAATTACACCGAAGTCTCCGAATTCTCGATGTTGAATGCGCGAATTCTTTGGGAAATCTGTCGTCAGGGTCTGCGATCTGTACGACGGGGAATCCGCGTGAAGTATTTCTTGGGATCTAATCCGATTGCCCGCGAAATCCGTGCAGATCCGAGTTATCCGCAACTCGTATGGAAATTTCGCAAACACTCCCAAGTATAGCATGTGTGATTTCGATTAGATTAGCCGGACTTGTTCCAAGTATCCTATTGCGATACCAATCGCGAATCTCATTCTTACCCCAAATGTAGGTTGCCAGAACTTTAGCTGTATTCCATCGAATGTACGACAGTTGAGGTAAAACTGGAATTCTCTGTTCGACAGCACGAACATGTATCGCACTGCAGCCAGAAAGAAAAGCATGATTTCTCACGATACTCCTGTTTCAATTCGGGGAAAAAAATGGTATTCCCGATTGCTATCGTCAACAACTGTCGGGTGAACGAGAGTTCGGGAATTCTGATCGAACTGTATCTCTGGGAAAGTTATACAGGAAATTCCTACAGAAGAAATTCCGCAGTTGGCGCCTCTCTTTTCCCTTGTTCAGTTGTTCAGCCGGGAGGAGTTGATTGATAAACGATCACTTCGGCGAACAGCGAACACCCCCCCCCCCGTTGCCCTCCTTTCCTTCTTGCCAGTCAAAGTGTAAAGTTCAGAGATACATCGTCGTGTCTACGCCAAATTTTTCCAACGTTCTCCAAGCGCGCTTTCGCGGTTCTCTAATGTCGAGAGGTCACACGTTACCAACGGCCGCGATAATGCAATAAAGCGTTTGCCGTTTCGCTACAAAGCGGCTTTTACGTAACGCCATCCACGTCGACCCTTCTCGCGTACTTGACAAGCGCTATTCATTAAGACCAGCTTCATTTCGGGACCCGCGCGCACAGCCTGATCAACCTTTGGAACGTGTTCCGTCATAACCATGCTGGTCCGTCACGTCGCACGGCGTTCAGCCTTTAACGCCGGTTGACATCAACATCGATACTTCATGCACTCTTTTGTCACAACGCCGTTGAAATTGCGAGTACAATTCCGCGCCACGGAAAGCGCCCTCGAAAGCGAGAAGTCTCTTTGCTGATATAGAAAAAGACAGCGCGCGCCGATGGTGAACAAGCTTACGGGGGGAGGCGGGGGGGGTAGGAGGAGAATGAGCGAACCGTAAAACGGAATACAAATTGGAGGCATCGACCTGCAGTCTCGGGTTTTGCAGCGAAAATATGTGAACCGCGAGCTACGTGGACGGTCTGTGTGTAATCTGGCTTTGCGTCATGCGCGCGATGATGGATTGTATATTGTTATGTATTACGGATTACGGCAGAATGGATCTTTGTACTCGTCAAGGTCGAACGGGATAATCGGGGCTAATCATTGGGCGAATAAAGCGATGGGGCGATTTCTCAGTGGTAACAATCGCGATAGCGGTGAATCACAATATGAATTTCGTAACAAAGAGGGAAAGAAAGAAACAACTGGCGTAGGGAAGGAGAAATAGAAATATAGATGAGATACGGCGGAGAAAAATTCATGGAACCGAAACGTCTTTGTTGATACGGAATGAAAGGATATGAACGAGATAACGCGGAGTGAGCGAGGCACGAGGCGGAATACAAATTAGAGGTATCGAGTCGTAATCTCGGATTTTGCGGTGACAATATGAAAGCCACGAGATATATAGATGAGCTGTATAATCTGGCGTCATACCGCGCGCAATGATGAATTATGCTAAAGTAAAGAATCCGACCACTTTGAAAAAAAATATTTACTATTTGTTTTAACAATAATGAACGAAAGTAATAATTATTGTAAAAAAAACTTCAATATTTGGCGATTAGTTGAAAAAAATATACCCAATTTGATACTTTTGTATTAAAATAAAAATTAATTAAATAAGTATGCACCCATTATTTTGCCAAATCATGGGTGCATGCTTATTTAATTAATTTTTATTTTATATAATATTATATATAATATACGTGTTATATTTCCCGTTAGCACATACTAATTTTCCTAATTGCGGTCAGGCACTGGGACAAATTATATTCAAACATTGGGCCATAACCTGTTTCGACTGTCTGGTACATTAATGCGCTTCATTACTTATGTAAATATTTCATTAATAATTATATATATATATATATATACATTTAAATCATTTTTTTCTACTTAAAGGAATCTAAGTTTTCGAATAAATGCAAATATTTATATCAAACCAACTATTCTTAATATTATGTATTGTATTTTTTGTGACGATCTAAACGTCCGGTTACTGGAACATTTATTGCGGATTATCGGTAAATCGAATCTTCGCCAAGATCCAACAGGATAATTGAAAATCGAGGCGATAATTGAGGCGATACGTACAATTGTCGCGGTATAAATTTCTGAAGAATAGAAATGGCTAATAAGAGGCGGCAGATGCGACGGGAAGAAATATGAGATGTCAGTGCCCGCGATATTACCGGGTATCAAAAAAATGAAAAAAAAAAGAAGAGACGTTGAATATGCCACGGCGTGTGGAATCTTACGGCGGACCCATATAATCTGAAACGTACGCGAATTTAGAATGTGAGGGACGTCGTGATGAGTGTAACCGTCGTAAAAGTAAGCGTCCAATTTCGCGGATGAGAGGCACAATGTGACTATCTCGTAATCTTACCTCCTCCTCTTACTCGACCTCCTGCGGACCACATTGCTGTACGTCAAATGAAAATGCAAAATTAGTTCAATATTTCGATATTACTTCGCTTTCCCTCGCGGCCTAATTGCAATTTAACCGCGATTACTCCCGTCGTTCCGCTCAATTGCAGCCATTCGTGTGACGTAGCGGCAAATGCCGAAACGGTGAAGGATACTCGAACGGGCGCAGGCCGCGTTTATTTATGAATAGCGATAAGACGCGCCGCGCGCGCGCGCGCGTTTCCCTCTTTGGTCCGTAACGAGGTCGGTCGGTTTAGCGGAAAAGCTCACGGGGGAGAAGATATATTTTCGCATATACCGCCCACTCTCTCGCATTCTCCCGCGCAATAATCCACCCGCCTGTTTACTTAATCCTGCCATTTCTTCTATATCCCGCGGAGCGTGAAATTCCAAAAGGATTCATTAAACTCTGCTAATGACACCGCGGCAGATACGGTTACCCTCGTAACGTTACGCGTAACGTGTCCTTTTATCTATTTCTGCAAATTACAGAATAATGTCTCTCTCTCTCTCTCTCTCTCTCTCTCTCTCTCTCTCACTCACTCACTCTTTTCCTAGACAGACATGTTCCACAGGACATGTTCCGAGGAGGAGTTTTTAATTCACACGTGTCTGACGTGAGCTGAATTCGCGGCGCGTACGTTGCATTTTCAAATGAAGCCGGCTCTTTGTGCTCGCATGGTATATTACGTGTGTGTGCGTGTATGTGTACAACAAAAGCCGTTGAATTCATTGAGACACAATGAACGTTTACACATGATCGCTGATCCACTGTAGCTCCTAACGGCTAGAGATGTGCGAATCAAGAATTTTTATGTCGAATCGAATCGAATCGAATCTCATTTTTTAAATTCGAATTCGAATCGAATCGAATAAAATCGAATCGAGTTATTAAAAAATTTAAGATGACTATGCAAACATGCAAATAATAATGGAAGATTTTAATATGAAAGGGAATATTAATATTGTAATATCATCTTAAAGTAAAATATATATTAAAATATTTAAAGTAAAGTAATTTATAATAACTAAGTTATTAATTATAAATTAAGTTAATTACAAGTTAAGGGTTCAAACATACACAGACCCAGATGGCCCGTTTTGTAGCTGATGCATGCAAACGATAATATATTTTATTCCTATTCGATTATCTAATCACATTAGATTCGATTCGACTCGAATTCGAATAGTTCGCACTATCTCTACTAACGGCTTTATAACATTTAGCTCTCGTTGACATAAATATTGCCGCGAAAAAGTAAAAGGCAGTGGAGAGACAAAAAGAGGGGAATCAATTTCCGCGAATAAATAAGTAGTTAATATTTAAAAAGCGCAGAGAGCGTGAAGCAGTGATTCTCACAATTCAACATGAGCGCGCGGTTTAATTCCGAAAACATGCAAATACACAAATTACACCGGCAATCGGCGTTCTCGCTCTTGTTTATCAATTATCGTGAAAGCAGCGGTGAGATCCATTGCGGAAAACGACGACGAGGCAATCGGAAATATACGGCGAGCGTGAAATGTTCATTATTCTAATGTCGCGTTACGATTACATATTCGAGTTTCAGTTTCGGAAATGCGTACCTCGCGGGCGAGTTCGAGACGCGCGGTTGAAATTTCAGAAGAGTGTCCCGTTTTTGTCGATGAATGACATATCATGACATGATGACATGACATGATTAATCTTAAAGAAATATTAATTCTTCCTACCGGAACAGCTGGGAAAAGAGCTCAATTACAACGCGGGGCGGGACACTTCGTTATTATGCGAGATGCACGCGCGCGACCGACGAGATTGCACTTCGTCGGAAATCCTTGCAATTTTCGACATTAAACAACTTCACGGTCGAGAGGCAGGCGAGACTCGCAGAGGCCCGTGACAAAAGCGACTTCGTCTAGCGTGCCCAGTTCACCTTTTATTTAAATACATAATAAATACAAAATCTCGTCGTCTCTTCGCAATCGCGGGACTGAAATCCCTGAAAATCCTGCGGGGATTTCAACCCCGGGAATTTTCAGTCAGCCCGTCGCGGCGTCGGCTGGCCGTTCTCAGCTTGCCTCAGCCGAGGGACCGCGTCATTAAAATTGGTTATCGGCGACAAAAGCTCGGCGAGACCAAGGCGAGAGAGGAGACGGCCGGGAGCCGTTGGCACATGCTACTCTTCGAAGTTAGATTACTTACCGAACGCGAGGATAGTTATAACGACCCCCTTAGTCGGGTGCAGCCGATCTTAGCGCTCATACCTCGGGCATAATAGGGAATCTAATGAGAGTCGCACGAAATAACGCGCGCGCGAGTTTCGCCATGCATGGGCGGCTTAGGTGGCGTTTCGACCGAAAAGCGAGGAATCCGTCTTTCGCATTATACACGTCTATATATACGCGACCCTAAACTATTCATTTGTTTGCTCGACATGTTAACGGTTAGGAGGCGCACGTGCGTGTGCGCGAACGAACGAACGATCGATACGCATTGTTGTCGATGTGTGCGGCGCGATAAGTTTACGCATGCTACTCCTATGATGTGCCGTGTCACACCGAGTCGAATAGATTCTATTTGCGCATATTCACGGTAATACATTGTGGCTTGAGATGGGAGAGAGTCATCGAATAATGTCCCTTTCTGTCTTATCTTGTTCTATTTTTGATACGCGCAGACAAGAATATATTCTTATCGTCGAAGCGACTATGAGAAACGATACACACTCTGTTTACTTTCCTTTTTCTAAGGTAACACCAGTTACCTCCAGCAATGAATATATTTCTCTTGATAATAGAATATACAACAATAGAATCTTAAAGCATACTCGTCAGAAATCTTGAAAAAATTATCGTCAGAAAAGAGGAATTTATCCTTTTCTCGGAATTATATTACGAACACGCTTGTCTTCGACGTAGAAAGCAAATCGAGTTTCTGTCTGCGTTTAGTTTAGTTATTAACTGTAACCAAAATGAGTTTTCCGAAGAAATTTGCCGAATTAACAGCCAAGGATGTTACATGAATTTAGAGGAGGTAATATGCGATGACAAAAACAGTATTTGCAGTACACGCCGTAAACTTTGGAAAATTTCGGACGAAAAAATCGGACGTCGGTCCGAGAAATTTAGGGACGGGAATTTCAATCTACGGCGATGAACCTCGGTTCCGGGTTCCGATCTTTTGACTCTGAAAACGTTGATATTTCCGCTATTGCGGGAACTGGGAGTCAAAACTTATTATGCGAGGAACCGCGCAGAAGGAACTTGAAGTTGAAGAAACTCTCTCAATGAACGGCGGCTTAAGAAGGTTTCTCCACTCAAGCCAACACAGACCCGGCACGTTTGCGAAAAAATGCCGCCTCAGCCAGGAGTCGAGCCTGCTGCGGTCCTTCGGTTCTATTTTTAGCGTGAATCTCAATGTTATCTCAATTTTAGATTTTGTTTGCGCTAAACGCCACAAAGGCGCGCTACAGCGCTACAGTTGACTCCTGAGAATCCGCTTGAAATAATTTTATGCTCTCGCGGAAAATAGTGTCTTCGCGCGGTGACTCCTCTCGTCGATCAATGTCGCCGCGATCAATGCGATTTACATCCGAGTGCTGCATGCGCTACATGACGTGGCTCGTGTTTGAATTATACGCTCGCCATTCTTCGCATTGATATCCGAGAGAGTCCCCGTCGCCGCATTTCGACCGCGTCGCTTTGCATCCAGCCGGCCTTCGTTCGCTTCGCTTCACTTCGTTTCAATCCACTGCAGCCAGGCGACCGCTAACGTTCCGCCGGTGCTCGGCGATTTAACGAAAAGTACACGACAAATTCCGGCACGTCCCGGGAGGTGGATATACGAGAGTCGAGAGTCGCTCGGGGGAAAACTCGCGAAAATCGTGCAGGGGATCACGGCGCTCTCGAGCGCAGGTCGGGGAAGGAAAAGAAGACCTCCCTCTCTCTCGTCGGGCGCGCGTTTGTACCTCGTCAAGAAATGACGTTTTTCCTCGGCGGAAATTCAAACTTTCGGCAGATATGATAAATGTACGCGCTCAATTCGGCGTGAATGACGGCGACCGGGATGACATAGTAACGTCAAGCGCGGCGGAAAATCTCCGGAGCTGGCAATCGCGCGAACGATGGTGAGCGATTTATCGCGAGCGGAGCGGATATTCGCGAATTTCGTAAAACGATGCCGCATTTCCACGGCGCGTGCAAAGTATCGCGCGAGCCGTGTAAATCGCGTCGATATCAAACGATCGTGCGGTCACTTTTGTAACGTCAGCTGACGTCACACTACGCAAATTTCGCGCGAGCGAATGAGCGAGTGATCGATCGGCGGCGATGTGCGGCTCGATTTCTGTTTGACAATACGACAGGCATGGCATCGGCGATTCATCCCCCATATCCCGCAATATTAATAGATTGCGCACGGGAGCGCCAATAAGCCGTGATGCAGCGCAAGTGATAGCGTAATCTCTACATCGATACGTAATAAGCTGAGAGCGCAGCGGCGGCGGCGGCGGCGGCGGCGGCAGGATACAATTATCGTTTGTCCGCGTTGATAAAATTTATCGTGTCGCCGCATGCAACTGCGATAGCATTTCCGAGCCTGTGTTAATCCGATTGGCCGAGCGGGATCGAAGAAAAGAGGCCCGGACTCGCGCCCATATACCCAAAAAGGAGTATTCTATTTGTAAAGTGATTTTTTTCCCATAGTCTCATATTCTAAGCGAAGCCTTTTACAGAAAAAGAATTCCTCTTTCGATAGAGCGATCAAAGTGTGAACCATTCGTCTTTTTATTAATTTTAATTAATTTTAATTTTAATTAAAATTTTATTAGACATTATTCCAACTATTTCCTCTTATTTCAAAAAGATCTCCTCTTATATCCGATTAATTTTCCTCTTATACGAAGAGGAATATGTCGATTTGAATGTCGGATTCTTTTGTTCAGTCATGCTCTACCTCCATGACATGAACGAAAAAATAATCATATGTTCATGGGCCAGAATATTTGGCTTTTTGAAAAAGTGTGTGTTGTTGTATGACATATAACGAAAATAATTTATCCATATTTGGTCAAATACAGTTTATAACCTATTGCAAGAAGTTGAATAACATATTCTTTCCTTTAACTACGTTTCATACAACTAGTTATGATGAACATCTTTGTAGCTATGAAGTCCATAACAAAACTGATTGGAAATTTGTTTGTTGATGATGATCTCATTTCGTTTGTGCCTACTTATTGCAGAATTAGAGCCAAAAGTACATCTATATATATATATTACTTTTCGCTGCGTATTATAATAATTTTTTCAAATTAACTAGTGTAACCTGTGAGAATAGAGTACAGCAAGGATAAATAATAATCCTCCTAAGAGAAAATTAAATAATCTGTATATAAAAAGAAATTTATGTTGAAATCAATCAGATTTGCATTATACATGTAACATACAATCCCTCTAACTTTAAGAATAATATGTTTATAATATTTTCCTTTTAATCTTAGAGGAATCCTCTTGAGGCCATATACAAGAGTAAAATCTTCTAAAATTTGAATGATTCCGCTTGTTCTGAAACTACTTTTTTTTTGGGCTATATCTATCCTATTACTGTATCAAGTGCCGTGTAATCTGAAGATAGAAGCCGGAGACTGTCTACAGCCCCGGAACTTCATGAATTATTTAGCGTCGCTGGGCATACCGGGAGAGCCGTTTAATAAAGCCGCGGAAATTCGTACTTATATACTTGATTTTCATGATTATGAGATATTCACTGATCCGAATACACGCGCGGCCGAATTAGATGCATGAATTTGTCGCACCCGCGCCGCGCATATGGCGCATACGGTATCGCGTTGAATGTGTTTCCGCTTTACGAGCGCACTGGATGATTCTTGCCTTGGCTATTTTCAGCCGCGCCTATTTATTACGCGCATGTCGATAAACGCGTGACTCGACTTTTCGAGCGCAGATTAACGTCGACGCGTCCCTCTCGTCTAATTACCCGTGAAATTCAGCGCGTCCGTCCGTTCTCACAAACCGCAACAAAACTCCATGAGTCATGTCAGCCGTCATAGATCACAGTTCCACCTCCGCAGCGGAACTGTGATAAGTCATAAAAAGGATATACAATTTTCAAATTGAAATGAATCTCTCTAGATACTTGCAGGAGATCGAGATAGCGTCTCCTGAAAGCGTTGCGTCTATGCGATTGGTCGGCCCGATTGATCCGACAAATTCGTCCCCTTTCGACGCAGATCGATGTTCGTGTCTGAATCTGAATTTAACCGGAGTTGACTTGCCGGTGCCGTGTCGGTGCCTGCTTGTTCGGTAGTAAAATGTTTGTCTACATTTTGCGCGCAACTTGAGCCGTGGCTGGTACCTTATTCATAAGTAGCAGTGGAACGTGAAAGCATGGCCTGCGGCTTACGTGCTGCCGCATTGTTAATAAGTAACGCGACGTTTGTGTGCGTATGCGTATGCCGAACTACAAGAATAATGCCCGCGCTGGCCGACCGCATTACGGAGCGGAAGGGTTAACATTGCGCCAAAGCTCAAAAGCATCAACATCCGGTCATCCGGCCGTAATAAATATAGAAACAGGTTCTTTGGACCGTAAGTCCCCTCCGTCGTGCGTCATTACCGCCTTAAATATTTGATAAACGGGGATTTTACTGACCGTGCTTTGAACAGGATCCGGCTTCGCCGCGCGTTTCCTGTTTGCCCGCCAGCCAAAAACGATCGCCCGATTCGCGTCTGGTCGCAGGAGCGGCTGTCCTTGAGGCAGGTCGTCGTGTCCGAATAGCGAGTTCCATAAACTTTACTTCGTGCCTGGTGGACATTTGTCATACACAGGACAACGTTACGACGTCCTATAACTGGCCGACTTTGCTTTGCAGATGGGGCGAAATTTGCATGCGTCGGCGTAAAGGAAGTACGGCGGGTTATGTTGGCCGAAGCCGTGAGGATCTTGCCCGAGCGGATGAATTTTAAAGCGACGAAAGGCGAACGAACACACCATCTCTCGCTCGCGAATATCCCTCCCAACTATCGGCGAAGAATAAATCGAAACAGAAAGAGAGGGAGAAGAAGAAAGGAAAGACGAATAAGATAAAACAAAAGGACGAACGGACGCGATGAAGTTTCACGACTCGTCAGAACTACCGCGAGAACTTGCAGCCGATCCTGATGATCCTCAACCGCAGCTGAGGTTGCGCTCCATCTTCCCGTATTCGAGTAATTTGATGGGTTTCCGAAAACTAGTTTCGAGTTCGACGATCCCTGCGGGATCTCGCTAACGACATGGCGAAACTGCTACTGCGATCTGCTAGCACTCGAACGCGAATTTTTGTGTCCTCAGACTCCTCAGAGACCTCAAAGACGCCGTATAAACGCCGTGCTGGGCAAAAAGCGCAGAAGGATCCTTCCCGTTTTAACATTTTGATTGCGAATCAACGATTCGGCTACGCCTCTCGCTTCCCTCGCGCCCCTTTGCCATCTTCACAGAGAGAATATCGTGTGTCATTCCCCAAAAGATTACAATTTTTTATTTGATCTTTCTTTAATCTTCTTTTATGGGCTTTTATAGGAAGAAAAAACTTCGCGAAAGCCACTCACGTATTGGACCGAAGAAGAAAAGCACGATTCTGTGATATAGATAAACTTGTTAAATCAAAATTCCAATTTATCAACTCAAACTGCGTTTCCGATTGTATCTTGTGTTTGAAAAAAGAGCTGGTTTTTCGAATATATTAGCGGGGTACGTGTGGAAAGAACACATTTTACGTATAACGATACTTGGTGCAAATCAGCGAGATTTACGATAAGGCTAGATACGTCTCGAGACAATCTAACGGAATAAATCGAGGTGGTGGTTATTTCCTCCCACGGTCCACGTGCGACGAGATTACGGCGACGACACGATAATTAATCAAAGAAGCGATCGGGGTCAGATTCGTGTTACTCGCTCTCCGCTTCGTCGACCCTCTCCACCTACAACTGCGTAATTTCTTGACGAGATAATGCGATTGCCAATTGCACAGTACGAATTAATAAGAGTGAGGGCGAAAAAGAGAGAGAGAGAGAGGGGGGAGGGAGGGAGGGAGAGAATTAAAATAACACTCTAGGAAATTCTCCGACCGATCCAAAGTGAGAATATATATCTGCGATTGTTACAGTGGCAGCAAAAACTAAACGGAATCTACGAGGCGGGATACGCGATATCCTTGGTGGCGCTATTGCTCTCCTTGGGAATCCTCACGTACTTCCGGTAAGTTTGTAATTTATCGGCGCCTTTATTACCGCCGTTATGTCGACAGTATATGAAAATTTGTATCCGCGCGCGCCGGTACATCGAGACCAACGCGGAGTTACCTCTTGATACGTCACGTACGTCTGAGATTGTACGTACGTGCGACAGCAACGAATCAAATTGCTCGCAAAGGGGGACGGAGGGGCCGTAATATTTTTTTTTCACAAGCACCTCTCTTCCTTGAAACGTTTCGCGCGATGATTGCTGCATGGCTCGAAAAATTGGCGAAAGGGCAATATATACGCGGAGAATAACGCGGAATAAGGACAAAGGATAACGTAAACTGTGGAAATTGGCGACTATATAGCGACCGACTAGAGTCACACACGATATAGTTGCGCGAGATATATCAAGTTGATAAAGGCGACTCCATTTAGACGCTCGCTCGTACAATTGTCCGGTGGATTTGGCGAGATCTCTCTTTCTCGCCGGGTCGCGTGGCGCGCAATTAGGATCCGGCGATTCCGATAAAAGCTAATCCTAATTAAATCCCCCTCTCCTGCTCGCAGATCTCTGAGATGCGCACGGATTACGCTGCATATGAACCTATTCACTTCATTCGCGCTCAACAATGCTCTGTGGCTGATCTGGTACAGGTTCATCGTGGCCAATACGGATGTACTAATTAATAACGACGTACGTACGTATTGAGGCTATTCGCGAGCATGATGAGGTGTTATCGTCGATCGGAGATAAGACGCGCAAAGACTTTCACGTGAAAATGTGAAAGCATTCATCCGCCGGTACAGCGGAAACGTATTGGTATTTCCGCTGTGCTACCATCTCCAATATCAACGATATCTCAATTGTTTTTATATATCATTGGAAAAAATAATACATACGGATGTAAAGCGTGGAAAAATCGCAGCTGCGACACGCGGAACGTTATGAAAAAAAAAAAACAATCGGTTGACGTTTGCTCGGGAGATAATACAGGTGGAACGTACGCGGGGACCGGCGTAACTTTATTAGTATCCTCCAATCGCACACGTTATTGACTTATTATTATTTGATGCGCGCTACTAACCTCATGAAGATCAATTGATCAAACGAGAATACGTACATACGTGTCTCAAGCTAAACGCACAAAGTTGGTTTTGTTGGGAAACGTTCGCGCTGTGACGGCTTTACGTTAACAATCAGAAAGAAATGTGCGCGCACTTAGGAAATGCCAATAACCTGATTATACGTACTACGTATTAAGGCTGCTTCATACTAGCGATACTATGATAATCGAGCGAAGTAACTGTGGCATTGAGTCGTAAACACGTAAACACATTTCTCAGATCGCAAAATGCAGAAGACGATCGCAATACCGCGAAGAGAGAGAGTGTTTATGCCGTACGCGGTAATCGCGGAAGAAGGACATAATAACCGGTCAACCGCACCATTAAGAGGCACGTCGCCGTCTGTATCGGATTTTGCAGCTCGATGTCACAATTGCTCCGATTGACCGCTCTGTCGTCGCGTGCGCAAATAGTTGGGCAGTTTTGAAAGGACTTCCATTCATGAACTTCCACGCCTTGCAGATACCGTGCCGCGTATTGCATGTGGTCCTTCATTATTTTCTATTAACAAACTACGCCTGGATGCTCTGCGAGGGCTTCTATCTGCACACCCTGCTGGTGAACGCATTCACCAGCGAGCACAAATTAGTGAATTGGCTGATGGGACTCGGATGGTCGGTGCCGGCTGTAATCGTCACCTTGTACACGGCACTGCGCGCCTCCAGCAACGATCCTGCGGACACCGAGCAGTGAGTAACAATTCGTCAGTTGACGATCGCGTTAAGAGGATTAGCCCGCGAGAACATGAGCAACATTTAACGAAGAGAGGCCCTCATCGCGCGCGACGATGGGAGTGCGGTGGCGAAAACTGAGAGAGAGAGAGAGAGAGGAAAAAGGAACATTGAGCGGGAAATTGGGTTTTAAGGCGCGATAAAGAAAGCTTTTATCGCGCGAAACAAGAAGAGGGCGGGAGACGAGAAATAAAGTCGCTTTTGCACTCATTTTCTACCAACTGTTTTTTTCCGCGAGATTCGGGGAGAAATTTGCTAACATTACACGAAGGAGCGTCCTTCTGCAGGAGATCTGACAAAAGATTTCCAAGAGATTGCGAATCTATCGCTCTGTCCTAACATCACGATGTGTCGGATTTCTTCTTGCCGACGGTTTCGCAGCGCATTACTGAATAGTTTCTCCATTTACAATGTTTCTTCTTGAATTCAATCAAACTCGGCAATCCGTGAAAGCGATGGATAGCGTAGCTCGACAATCGGTTAGAGTATTTCCTATTAAACTTCTATTTGATTTGAGTTCACCGCGTTATGTCTGTGTGGGGCAAAGACGTTAAATGTTTTTCCGATGTCAAGATAATATCGATTCAGAAAACGTAAAGGTGTTCTCCAAACGACTCGGGGAACGTGAATCAACATTGATCTAAAATTGACCGCGTAAATGTTGGACCGATTTAAAAATGTGCGTGAGAAGAAAAAAAGAAGGAGAGATTCATTCACGACGTTAATATTATTATTATACTAAAACTACCGGCGACTAAGAGATTTATTTTTGTCAAAATAACAATTTTTGGGAAAAGACAAAATATATAATACGAAGAAAAAGTATATTTATTTATTCTCCTTAACTTTATTCAACGTCAGTTAAAAGTATAAAATATATCGCTATAAATTGGAATAATTTCTGATTTATCAAAGTCAATAAAATTATTTTTATCTTCGATTCAAATGTATTTAATTTGATTAATTTTATTTTATTATTTGTTTTTTAAAGAAATTATAAATCATTTCGATCATTTCGACGGCGCTGGTAGTTTTGGTGTTAAACATTCATCATGGTGTTGTTTCTTTCTTTATCACGGACGGAATATGACGGATATTTTTATTTTCGTTTCGAGCAAATTTTCGCTCGTTTCGTACGTAAAATTTCATTCTGGGAGAGTATTGTGCCGTTCGCGGAATGATATTAAAAGGGGAATCACGAAAGAGCAATGCTACCAGAAGCGAAATTGACACAATCGATCGATCCCGAATGAATTAAAGAAGCACGCGCTTTCGGTTTCGCAGTGGATGGCTGTTCCTGAAGCGTTCTGTCGACAAGCGAATTAGATGAGTCCGAACGATTGTTTGAGCTTCACTCAAGGGGATCATTGACTCGTGACGCATCACCTCGACCGCGAAAAGGTGGTCAACATTAATTCCTCAGCAAGAAGGGCATGCGGTCGGTCGGTTGGTCGCTCGATCGCGTACGGTAAAATTAGGTATGTCCGGTATCGTGAAACCGAGGCAACTAAAATACGCCGGGGTAGAAGATCGAAACCGCGATGCGACAATCACGTTACCGCTCCATTATATGCGACAGCTAGATGAAAACTGTCGATACACACATCGAGGAAAGGGACCGGTCTTGATTCCAGCAAGATAACGCCCGCAGCGGGGGCGAATCAATATCGAGGGAAATTAACGAAACGTCGCGCTTGCTTTGTCGGATTGAAATAAACCCCCGTTGGAATAATACGGCGATAAATTGCGATGTGTTTCGTCAGTTTCGCTGGCATCATATTTATCTTCAACCGGTCGATACGGACAATTCCCTCGATCTTTCCTCCACTGGACGACACTCGGACTCGAGAATGCCGCCTCGATAAAATTGTTTTCACGATTACTATGCTTCTCTGTTATCGATAAAAAACATTGAAAAATATACAGAATGTTTTTACATCGATCCTATGACACCGTTGTCGTCATTGGGATTATCAACCCAATATTTTTTGTTCGAACGAATTAAATTGTTTCTAGAATTTCATTAAGAAAGTTCCCACTTTGTCATTGATGTAACAAAATTACGCGCCGGAGGATGATAAAATTATGTAAAGAACGGACAAAGGAGTGACATCAGAGAATCGTATCAGAATCCTGTTTTTGTTTGGCCTCGACTCGCAACAATAACGGCTCACGTAAAAAGGTAGAAGATAAGTATATGCAATCTAGCAGAACGCTTTGATTTAATATCCTTCTAAATCTCACGTTTCTTCGACCTTTCTGCGATGAACGAGCTTTTTATACCCGGCGATAGAAGGGTCGTCCTACATAATTTACTACCAGAACCTTTTCTCCCGAAAAAGACACTCATGCGGTGGTACGTACACATACAATGCCCCGCCTTATAAGCGTACCAACCCAACGCTGAGGGGCTGAATTTGTGTGTCATAAAGACTACTGCAAGGATAACAGGGAAAGGACGACAGAGGAATGACGTGGGGAAATATTTTCGTACTTATTAAATTCAAAGAACCCCTGCCGACGGCCGTCATATCTCTCCATTTTCTTCCAGTATAGCGAAAAGGCTCGAGAAAATGGTGTATTTTTTTCTAACGCTCTCATAATATTCGCGTGGCTTTGGTTGTGTTATCTCGCGGCTCGACTTGAAACGACGGAGCATTTCTCCACCAACCTTCGCCCGCATTAATAATTTCGTAAGCCGAGTGAGCCGCTGTGGCTTTAAGGAAAGTTAATTAATGCAGACGACGTGCGACAATTAATCATAAGCAATTGGGACAGGAGGTCTGAAATTCGGAGAATACAGCGCGGAACAAAACGAATATCTCGTTGGAGTTTAGAGAATGTAACCAGTAGGAACATATAAATACAATACAACGAAACCCTTTGGAATCCGATTTGGCGGATTTGTAGCTTCATAAAATTATAATGAAACACAATATACACGGTGCTTTATATCTCCGTAACAATATGCAGCAGTCTACTTTTTTGGAGAACGATTCATCGTGGCGCGGATCTCCGAGCGCGCAACGCGGTAATTTATTTTCGCGTGCAAATTTCGCCCCACCAGACCGGCACGGCGCCCACGTTGTATAGAGTTTATAATATACAGGCGGAGGTTTCGCCGATAGAGGTCAATGAAAGAAGACTAGTAGTAGTCTAGTACTCGGCAAATTTGTCGAAAGTAATTTAACGAAAGTGCTACATGTTGCAATATCGGTTCGGCAGCGAACCGATATTGCCGTCTACACCAATCTACACTGGCGCAATGAGACCCATTGCTTGCGCCGGTATATCGGGCGACTTTAAAAGTCCCGCAGAGTCGACGATTGAACGCGACACGCTGCGCTCGAGAAACAAATTCTAAGTGCATAAGTGCATTAATCGTCGGCACTGCTTAATCTCACCGTCCGTCGAGGCTAACGAAATATTTCTATTATCTATTTATTTCCTACGAAATTTCTTATAAATTTGCACGGTGAGTTACACAATCTATTGTGTCCAAACTGTTCCACAAACGAGCGTGCACGCCCTTCCGATCGTGTCGTCTCTCATTCGAGCCCACAACTAATCGAGCTGATTGATATCTAATGAGACGATTTCAATGTTGCGCCTTATATTGCCTTATATTATTCGTGATGCTTGTTGCTAGTGCGACAGCTATTACCGGTTAATTAAAACCGCCATTCGCGTAGAGACTCGAGGAGGCTCGTTTGAGCGGGCTCCAGCGAGTGAAATAAAATCAGGATACGATACGAGCACTCAATCTTCGCGCCAGTCGTCGGAAATACGCCGCGCGCTTGCATGAAACGAGCAGCGCACGTATAACAGCGCTTTACGAGCAACGTCAATTGAAACATATCGGAAGATTGATGAAATAAAAGGCTCCATAACGAGCCGCATCGACGCGTTGTAAAGCATCAGTTCGGCGAAAATAATGCCATGTTAAAAGCAAATGTTGTCGAATCAATTGCTTGAACGTGGAATCGAACATAAGTATGCCTCGAGACTCGCTCTCATATTTATCGCGCGATAATATTTTCATTATTTAACGCACGAGTGACCATCTACTTCGGTATAATTGGAAGAGTGAGAGAGAGAGAGAGAGAAAGAGAAAAGGGAAAAACGTTCAATAAAGAACCGTTTTGCGCAAATAACAGACGGGTACACGCAAGACCAAAATTAGCAGAAGGAATTAAGGCGCAGCCGTAACGGCTAAGATGTTTGTTTTGAAATAGGGACAGCTTTAACGGTCCGTATTAATAGTCGTCGCTTGTAGCTTGTCTCACGTGAGATATTCAGAGTTCTGAATTTAAAATTAGAGAGACTGAGTTTTTCAGTTGAATCATATGATACACGCGACGTCTTTCCGAAGAAAAAATAATTCCGTACAGTTATGAGCAATTATATCGTCTTCTCTCTATAATTAATTGTCCTTGGGGACAAAGGAGTAAGATGGTACAAGTACAATTGAAGCATCTATCTTGTATTTGACGTCCGTCTTGTCTCGCAGCCCGTGACGTCGACGTTCAATTGCTCGCGACTGTATCAGCAATTTCAGTCCGGCTGAAAAATTAAAATCTGTGTAGCCGAGCTGTGGAGGCGAGCTTCAAGTGACGACTATTCTTAAGGACCTAATTGACTATCGGCAATTTTTCATCGAGTTATTTCTTGACGCGAGAATAAAGCACCTTCAAAGAACGATCGGGATCGATCCACTTCAGAGACCGAAGGCGTGAGACACGACGTGAGTCGACGAGAAGCAGTCGACCATCGAGGTCGATTTGTGTCTTCGATATGACGGACTCATATGTCGTTAGCGAAGGCGAGATTTTATTTTTGCTATCGGAGAAGTCTGCTCGCGCGTTTGCGCATGCTCGTGCATGACCGTCCCGACGTCAGCATCCGCCTCTCGCTTGTATGTTTATTTTTGCCGGTGTATTTCTGTAGTATACTCCCCATCATATGGTAAATATTTTATAACCGGTCGCCAATAACCCGACTTGCAATATCTGGCGATCCTCCGACCCCTCCCTCCCCTTGCGCCTGCTTCGCTGCCTTATTCATCTTTCTTCCTTCCTCAGTATCTATTACGGGGTTGATCCTCTCGAATTATCCTCTTGACATTTTTCATCCTCTTGTTGTGTCTGGGGATTGTTAACATAAGAATTTATATTAAACACTACACACAAATCCGCTCTACGGATGTACTCAGACGCGAGTTAAGACACAATCGATACTCCGTGCAAAACAGATCCGTCTAAGATTTCACTCTCTGTTTCCTTATTAACAGAGTTACAGAAATATCGCGCTCTGCGTGTCTGCGAAATTTCGTGCTCATTATGGTATTCTCATTATGGACCGTAAATATTTGATTCAGCAGTTCTGCAAGACAGAGAGCGGCCGAGTTGTATTTCGAGTTCCCGAAGGTCCGGGCATTTGCACTTGAGGATTCCGTTATTCAAACATTACGTCTCGCAGCTCCAGAAACTCGAAAGTTAGAAATGTCGAGGAGAGAAGCGAAGCGTCAGATATAATTTAGGGACCTAGCAAAGATGCACGCGCGTTTGGATAAATATTGTACACGGTGTAAAACGTGCGGGATACTGCAAGGCGCATTCATGAATTAACCCTCACAACCCGGACAGCCATCACAGCAGCGCGGCGAGGGTCTCATCTTTTTTTACCAATCTACCCTTTGACCTGTACGAAAGAGTTTCACTTCAAAGACCGGAAAGCCGGAAGGCCGGACCGTAAGAGTTCACACGGCGTAATGTACCGATTACTGTCACGATTAGGTGCTGGATCAACGAGGGCAGCTATATGAGCGTGCTTGTTTATCCCGTATGCGTATCCACTATGTTGAACCTGCTCTTCCTGTTTAACATCGTGCGAGTGCTCCTCATGAAGTTGCGCGCCGGACCCGCCATCGGAACGCGCCCGTCGCGATTCATGCTGCAGGCTTTCAGGTGACACACGAGCTAAATTCTTCATACTTTGTATGCTAACCGTTGCGCGCGCGTCACGTTTCACATCGATGAGACGGCGCGGCGTGGGAAAAGAGGAGAAAAGAGGAAAAGAGGAAAAGGGAAAAGGGAAAAGAAAAGAGCGCAGAGTAACAAACGGCAGTCTTTTCTCCGCGCGGCAGTCGTCGACTGAAATGTATTCTCCTCACGAGGAATTATCAGCGATTGCTTCGATCGTCTACCCGTTAGAATTCACTCGACGACATCTTGAAGCGGCGTCATTAGTCGCCGATAAATCTGCCGTGGAACTTTCGCTTGAAGCACCAGTCTGTTCTCGTTTAAAGCCAAGTTAATACTTTGAATAAACAAATGGCTGGTGCTCCTCGGAATGGTCGCAGAGTAATTTTAGTCGTTGCGAAAAAATGACGGTGTTTTTTTCTTTTTTTTTTTCTTTTCGAGTACAAAACTCGCGGTAATGTTTATTATCATCGTTGCCGACATTTTACGAAAATAGGGTCTAATATTTTGTCATCAGGGCAACGTTACTGTTAGTACCTCTCTTGGGTCTTCACTATTTAGTGATCCCATTTCGGCCGCCCAAGAAGCATCCTTGGGAGCAGTTTTACGAGGTCCTTTCTGCGATCACGGCTTCCTTCCAGGTGAGCGCCTCTAATCTTTGTCGAAGTCCTTTTCGAGAGGATTTCTACTGTAAAAATAAAACTAATTCGACTAATCAAAATTGAATATATATAATCATATTAACGATGATGACAATGGCGATAGTAATAATAATACTTTATTGCACGTTTGGTATACAAATGCTGGATGACGCATAAAGATCAGTTGCAAACGCGATCGCACGATAAACGTGAATCTTCGTTTCTTCTTGTTGCCAAGCACGTGTTTGATTGCGAAGTGACGAAAAACGTGCCGAAAAACTCTGCGTACACGAATGCGCTCTTCTGCTACGTACGATCAATCAACTCGGATATTTCGAGACATTCGTCGTCGTGGAATTAATTCGTTTGTCATTCTCCTGCAAATTCTTGGACCAATATATAACGTTTAAAATAAAAAAAAAGGAAAAGAAAAAGTATATCAACAAATAAATTGGCGAGTGAAGTTTGGGATGTTGAAATACGTAAAAATATTTCGGATACGATGCAATTTTGCGCACGCTGATAGCTTTCCACAACAAAGAACAGGATTTTTTTTTTTTCTTTTGAAAACTGTCAATCCACCCGAAACTGAAAACTCGAATAGCCGGAAAATGTTGCAGTTAGGGAAAATAGGTGTACGTTTATTTTTTGTGAAGCCAATCGTCCTTTTAACAGTGAAAATCAGTTCAATTGCGTTAAAGATGTATGCTTTTTTATGTATGTGTGATGAAAGAAATACAAGTCGCACGCTAGGTGTTTCCGCAATTATCATATCCATATTCAGCAAGAAATAACGATTTCTTCCTGCTATAAGTAGTGGGATATCAGACATTCTTTACACACACATACACACACACGTAAACGATAAGAAAAATAAGAATGACTCTTGACAGACGTGAATAAATTTCAATTTAAATTTTGTTTGGAACTGTTCCAACTCCGAGAATGTTTCGCTTCACAACTTAATTAGCAAATTATTGAGCGCTAAAAATAAAGTGGAAGAAAATACGGAAAATAACAATCTCGCTGGTAAAATCTTTGCTGAACAGGATTCTCGACCTGAAATGAATTAATTAAGCAGATTGAACAATAAAAAGATTAATCTTAATTAAGCGGATTGGTTAATTAATGAAAGGATTAATTAAAGTAATCATAATTGAAAAACAGTGATAACTCCATGACATTGCGTAGAATAAAGGAGTCACCTGTGTACGTGAGCTTTGCACTACAATGTGCTGCACGAAAGAGAGGAAACATTCCTCCGATTACAATCGCAAAATTTGAACACTTTTCTATATGCGAAAATTCTGGAATTCGACAATACATTCCGGATCTTAAATAACAGCATTACAATGTATGAACCGTAATTATTTATACGTAAATTTATACGCAAATTATTAATAAAGCGCTTCATATATTCATATCTGACGCTTTGTGCAGGATAAAATGTCATTGAAATAAATAAACATTATTATCAAGTCCTTTTTCGAATTCAGCGTGCCTACACGTGTCTCGAGCAATCAAATTTTGTGTGGAATTGCGCTGCACGACGCCACCGACAACACCTGATTGCACTGTTACATACGAACCGCTTCGTGTCGCGTAAAATTGTATCAGATCAGTGGAATCGCGATTTCACAGAACGACACTATCAAACGAAGCATTTTCCTTGGAATTCTTTTTTATCTTACCGGAGAAGCTCAATCGTTAAAATGCATATCTCTTGACAATGCAGCATGTAGCGAGGAACTCTCTCCGAAAATCCATCAGTTATCTTTGCGATTTGTTTGTCACGCTTATATTCGGCCATGACTGCAATCATAATCTGCCACAAGGCAAAGATACGCAGGTACGAGAAATCTATAAACAATATATACACGATACGATATTGCGAGTTGACCTTGCTGTGATATTTTTCATTTTTTCACTTTTCCATCTTTTCGTTTCACGATACTGCGTCGATTTCGCAATCTGGCGAATCGTAATCTCTCAATCTCGCGCTCAATAATGCACAACGGAAGCATACACACACAATCCGGTGACACGGAATTAAATTTGAAAGTTGACCGGAAGTGTAGTGTTCGTTCCTCCGTAGTCTGTGTGAGGCGCGTTGCAATAAAGTCGACGGGCGTCTCTGCCGGAAGCATTTTCCTCTCGACCTCGAATATCGAAATAAAACGCAATTTTTCCTCTTTCCAGGGCCTCTGTGTGGCGGTACTTTTCTGCTTCTGCAACGGCGAGGTAAGTTTCACGACCGCGGTGGTTCAGAAGCGGCCGCCTCCGCCCTTCCTGCAGTAACAATGTGTAATGATATTTTTCCTTGTGATGTTGCCAGGTAATAGCGCAGTTCAAGAGAAAGTGGGAGAACAGCGTACCGTTGCGAAAACGAACAAACTCCTACACGGCCACGACTGTCTCGGTAAGAAGCGATATTGACGAAAAGTCCGAGGTGTGTTTTTGCGACCGAGGATCGATTTGAAACGCCACCCAGCTTTCCCGCTTGCCTTCTCGCGCGCGACTCCTGTCCTTGAGGAATAAAACCCGGTCGAGAGCAGATGGATCAAGAGGAATGTGCCGGCGACGCATTCTCTGCAAATTGAATCCCTTATCTGTAAAATCGGGGGATTCATTCACGGGCCTCCCGCGGCTCCTGCCTATTTGATCTTATCGTCTGTGTACTCTCGCTAACTCGTTGTTCTTCATTTTCTCTTTACTTACGAACGACTGAACCAACAGTCTCTCCCCCAAACGCTTCCGCGAGACGAAGCCGATGATCGACAGCTCCCCGCTAGTATTTGTTTATTTCGCTTGCAATCTGAGTGCACCGCTCTCGCGCAAATCGCAACGATTTTTGCTTAACACGCGAACAATTGAAAATAGAGAAATAAGCACGCTTGAGCGTTTACTCTTCATTCGACCGCCGACTCTCTAATCTCATAGCTTCCAGGATTATTTTGAAATTTCTACACGTGATTTGACAGATTTCCAATGGCTCGTTGCTTTTTCCTTCCTCACCGGGAACTCGCAAACACGCGGAAATTGGTAAAACTAGTCTGCGGTAATAATCGGTAAAATTCGAGCGTATTACTTTTGAATGACTCGCGAACACGACACAGTTGAAAGCACCCCTGCAAATTGATTTCAAAGGAAAAAATTCACGCTTGATACACGAATGTAACATTTCCCGAATTGAAGTTCCTGTATGCACGACTCGTCAATGGTGCGATGCGGACTAACACGGTCGGCCTCGAATTTTAACTTGCACACTAACGAAAACACATGTACTAACATTCGCTCGCCAAGCTGCGGTTGTGCAGTTTTTATTGGCAACGCGGTGCACCGTAACTGATAATAAATCGTGTGTCATAAACAAGTAAGCATGAAAAAAGGGTGCAAGGGGAAAGATAGTGATAGAATGAACTAAAAGGGGTGCGGCGGGTATAGAAAAAGTATAAAAAGGAGGGAAGACAAAAAAGAAAGAAGGAGGATGAGGAGAAGAGAAAGTAAAAAAAGAAGGGACTGGGAAGGTGATTGGAGTAACGAAAAGGGATGAGCAGAGAGAGAGAGAGGGAGGGAGAGAGAGAGAGAGAGAGAGAGAGAGAGAGAGAGAGAGAGAGAGAGGGAGAGAGAGGAAAGAGGGATTGCAAGTAAGTGTATGGAGTAATCTAGATCAGTAATAGTGATAGTGGGTTGTAAAGAAGAGTTAGGAAAGTAGAGAAAAGAAGTTGCGATGGTGAAAAGGGAGAGACAGGGATAGACAAATGAATGAAGACATAAGAGAAAATGAGAGAAAAAGAAGGGATGTGAATAAAAAAAAAAAAAGAAGAGTGAATGAAGGGGGTGGGTAAAAGAGGGAGAGAAGTGAATGAGATTAGAGTGAGATAATAAAAGAAGAAAAGATGAAAGAAAAGAAGAGAGAGAGAGAGAGAGAGAGAGAGAGAGAAAGAGAGAAAGTGAGTGAGGGAGAGAAAGAAAATGAGAGGGAGATAATGAGGGGGTGCAAGAGTGTGAAATGGGAGAAAGAAGGTGAGGGCGAAGAAGAGAATAAAATGATGACAGAACGATAAGAGGATGAGGCAAAAAAAAGATATAAAAAGAAAAAAATAAAATAACGAGAAGAGGGACAGCGAAAGAAGGAGAGAGCAAAAGGGTAGGAGGGAGGGGGACAGGAATAAATATATATATATATATATATATACGTACATAGACATGATCCGTCCGTATCGTGCCAGTGACAGCAGCGTGCCCGAGTCGAGTCCATTGTGGAACGTTGGCTGTTTCAGTTTATCCGCTCGACCGCAGGTCCGATGGGGGCGGGAGAGGAGAAGGTGTGATTATCAACCAGCCGCGTCGACGATGCCGGAAGACTGCAAGCTGACTGACCCAATGCTGACTCAGCATCAGGAGCAACAATACCAAGCCGTGCAGATGATCACCACCAGTCGGACCAGTAATCACGGTAACAACAACCACGCGCAGGTGCTCGTCAAGCGTGGCGACTTGGATGACAAGAGCGACCAGACACAGTGTTAATGACCATCGATCGAGCAGGATTGATAGCGCACAGGACCACGCTTAATAGTATTGTAAGCATGTGTTTGTACGTGTACATGGATGTGCGCGTGGATTGTGTGCGTGTGTCGTCTAGTGATGCAGGAGACGCGACTGAAAATACATATACATATATATATATATATAAATTACATGCCTATATGTATGCATATATATACATATATACATACATATACGCATATATATATATACACACACACACACATATATATATACATATGTATATGTAAAGGACACAATAAATATGAAGTACTAGTCTCGAGATTTAGCTGTGCCATTTGTTCCCTGAAATAGTATACATCTCTCTCTCACCATCCTTTTGCGAATTTCATTATCGAATCGATAATAAAAGTAAGATCAAAATACTGAATCAAATTTTGTCCTCACAGGCACGAAGAAATCCGATGGCAGCTAAATAGAAAAATCTCCGACACGCTTCATGAAAGTTCGCTTTATCAATTTGGGGCGGCTCCGTTAACGAAAAGCCGTAGAGATGAAAGTTTCAAGATTCGTTCGCGTATATTTCCTCGCAATTTCCTCGCTTTTGACATCCTCGCGACTAAGACGAGATAGACATATGTTTCCAACTCGTAAGTTCTAAACCAGTTGCTGCAACTATATTGGATTATAACATCTCAGAGGCAAGAAATCAAGCGTAATTTCTTCCTCCATCTTCTTCCATTGTACGCGAAAGTTGATGACATTTCTTCTTCGTACAGGATATCTCATTTCCATCGCAGACACTTTGACCAACTTATATATAATGAAGATAAAAAGCTACAAATCAATTTTAGAGACAGACTCAAACTGAGAAATAACAAATAAAAAAGTCCTGTCGCAATTATTAATGCATCAAGACAAATAAAATTAAGATTAGGGGGTCGTTTTAATACTGTCGAAATCGATAGAAATAAATTTTTGTAAAAGTAACTATTAGTCTGTTTTAACTTTCTAAAGAAAATGTAAAAAATCTTGAAACTTTCAAAGTTTAATAGCAATTTTACGTTAGCTAATTTAAAACTTAATCCGTCGAAATTTTTCAAACTGGAATACATCGAACATCGAGAGAATGATACTCTGTAAATTTTTCTTAAAAGAGTTGTCGTTTTATCGCTCACAAAAAGAAAACGGGGACTAGCCTTTCTTAAGGAATCTTGAAATGTATGATTTTATATATAAGTACCAATGAGATTTGCGTTGACTACTTGGCATGCGTAGACCTACTTATTTTCTACCGCAGGAAAGGACGAAATGTGAGGGAGGTGAAATGAGAAATTTCGCTGGTTCTACAGAAACACTGGAGAATAATTATTACTAGTCTAACGTTTGAGTTATGAACAAATACGGACAATGGTAATTTATGAGAAATTATATATAATTTTCTTGCAAAGTCTGTATTACACAACACATATGATTCGCGATCGATCTGCCGCAGAGCGAGGTAAAACTTTGGAAAATTGGAAGTCCACATGCCGATGGACATCGCGATGTCCATTCGAGAATCGCGCGAACTCCTCAATCGCAACAAACGTTCCGTGTTTAGACTGAACGATCTGCAATTTGCGAACCGCGGGTTCAACATTAATGTCCACAGCGATATTATACCAGATATCCTTTTAACATCATTATCGGTCTATCAACTTAAAATGTAACAATATAATTCGCATTCAGTTGTACTTCTACTTGGAACGTCGTATCCTCGCGTGTAGATCGTTAGCCGCTTCATAAGAGAGGATCCTATTTGAAATGGTATGGGATCAATACTGAATACGACACAGTGTTAAAAATCGTTTATCCTAAATAATATTCTCCAATTCCAACCTCCTTCCGCAACATTTTAGATAGATCGTCGATATACAATCGTATAATACAAATGGCAAATATCGGTTGTATGATCTAACGTACCTTACAGATTACTTTGGAATGAATATAATAAATAAGAAAAAAAAAAGATCGCAGGGGACGAGATCGCTGACGTAGTTGTTAGAAAACGACGATAATGAACAGAGACAAAGCACGCGTTCACCGTCTCCTTCTCTAACTCTTTCCATCACTATACATACATAAAAATGTCAAAATTATATAGCAAAAAACATTTTTCATTCGCCAAACATAATAATACGATCCTATACTGTTGCTGATAATAGTTCGGTACTTAGCCCGAACAGGAGAAAAGAAGTCTGCAAGAGCGAAAGAGAGAAGAGAGAGGGATAAATTAATATAATACAAAGCAATCGTACAATAGTTCTAAAAACTCAACTAATTGTTAATATTATAATCGAGGTACGTTTTCTTTCTTTCAATATATACATATACATATCTACATACGTACATATATACATATACATATGTGTGTGTGTGTGGTATGTATGTGTGTGTGTGTGTGTGTGTATATGCATACATGTAGGCATGTAATGTGTATATATATATATATGTGTTATGTATTTTCAGTCGCGTCTCCTGCATCATTCGACGATACATGCACACAATCCATGCGCACATCCATGTACACGTACAAACACACGCTTACATCACTATTATTATTAACTGTACATATTGATCATTTAACGTTATTATTTACATTAACTTTTGCTTTTTCATAAAAATATATCGAGAATGCACGGTTTTCACTTGTTCTTCGTCTCTCCGTAACGCTAGAGAGAAGAACTCTAGTAGAATGCTAAGTCTGTCTTAACGTAAAATGTGGATGGTACTCGGTTGCTTCCATTACAATACGTATGATTCTTTTGAATTGCGCATAGTTCGTTATTCCATCGAGTTTCGTTATATTATTCATTATAATGACAAAATGAATACTTTAAAACGAGAAAATTCACAAAGAGAGAAAGAGAGAACGAGAGTGAGTGAGTGAGTGAGTGAGTGAGTGAGAGAGAGAGAGAGAGAGAGAGAGAGAAACATCGGAAAATTAAGTTTAAAGATTTTAATAGGTGGAAATAGTCGAGAGTGATGACATACAAATAGCGACGTTCGAATTAACGCATTTCATCTTTTTTTTCGTTGATTAAAACTTCACGACAATACTTTTCTTTTAATGTAATCGTCACAATTTCCTGCTACTTTTAGTGTGTTTTTAAATTATGCGGTGATGTTGTCGGTTCATGGGCAACAATTATACAGTCTGGCAGAATACGCGCCAGACCTGAGAACGCGATTTTATAAGAAAATCAACAGCAAATAATGGTTTGCCGTAATACAAGGATTCAAATATGTTTCTTCGAATGTATCGTATGTTTTTTTGAATGTAATGTATGAATTTATACGGACAACTTTTTTGAAAAGAAAACTTTTACCTAAAGATTTTCAATTTTTCATCAAAGTTTTATCTTTTGCATAATAAATAATACACGCACACGGTAATAGCAACAAGTGTAACGTGATATTAAACAACTGTTTTAAAAAATCATTGCTCGAATACAATGAAAAAGATTCATACATATCATGCATGATAAATGTAACACTTAAATTATGTAGTGAGTAGAAAAAAAGAACTTTCAAACTGATATGTTAAAAGTTCTTTTCTTCCATTCTCTTTTTTCCTCAGAACTGACTGGTATAACGCTCCAAATCGAAATATTTTGGAAATTACTGGTTTATAATTTCACGCAAAATTTCCCAAGTATCCTTAAGTCTAACAGATTTTCCTTGCGAGAAAGAATCAATTTGGATTTGGACACATTATGTGAAGCTCGATTTTGCCTGAAATTACCTTCCGGACACAGAGAATAATGCAATACGGCTGCAGCGGATGTATAGTCATCAATTAAGTTGAATAGTTCATGACGATCGCGTTCTATTGTCTAATGGATGGTACTGCGCTTAAAACGATGCGCACTGTGTCATTCGGTGTATTATTGTCAATAAAGTGCTGTCGATGTAAATAAACAATAAACCCCATAATCAAATTTTGCCTTTAATACTTTCTTCAGATCAGAAGCATAAAAAAGATAGCGCAAATCGCAAGTTTCTTTCTTCTTCTTTTTTTCTTACAATGATCTGTATAACGTGTTGATTATACAGAAAAGTACATACACAATCGTCGTTGATAACTCAACAATTAACAATACTCATTTTAACTTGTCGGAACAATTATTCGCGTATTTTCTTTTTCATTCTTTTTTTGGAGCTCGCATTGTCGATAACGCGTGAAGTATACGGTGAAGATAAAACGGTCTCTCCAAAGCAGATCAATGAAAACGAAAAGGTGTCACGTTTCCGACCACACCAGGTGTGGATCGTCACCTTTCGAACGTGCGCGCGCGCGCGGTATCTTCTATCAAAAAGTTTACAATTATCCCTTACACTTATACTGTACAATATTGTATCGCTTTTCAAGGTACATATGACATGTTTTTTTGGTGGCTTCAGCCAACACTAGCTCTCTCGCGCATCGATTATCTTACACCTTATGTTTATATGTTACAGAGAGTTACATATGTATACGTCCTAAATCTCTTTTCATTTTGGCACTCGTGTCTTACTTTCGCGTGTTATCATCGTTCTCCCCGGTATCATCTTCCACGCTCTCCTCTTCGTTCTCCGACGCGTCTTGAATATAAGATATACCCTGCATCTCGTCCGTCTGCATGCCATCATTTTCGTTCCGTGAGCTCGCGTAATCCGCGATCTCATACGCGCTCTCTGGATAAATGTACTGCGCCGCCTCAGCGTTAGAGTCCTCGTTATCAATGGTCAAGACGTTTTGCTCGATCAAAATCTGATTACCTTCCGAGTCATTAGCGACCATTAACACAGTGCCGTCCAGATTGCAGTGCATTTGGCCGTCCCCGTCCCTACCATTGTCCTCCGTTGCATTCTCCTCATGCTCGTTCATGCTGGAATCTTCCTCGAAGTCGTCGCTCTCCGCGTTCGTTTCCATCTTGCAGAACTGTCCGTTACTGGCCAACACCTCCATACCGCCAATGTCCGAATCGCAGTCGCGCTCGCGATCGTCATCGCCCGCCGCATTGTCCGAGTCCTCGTCCCAGATCACGCGCAGGATATTATTATTATTCGCTGCAAAAAAATTCGGCGCATTCGAGATCGAGGAAGCGTCCACGTTCTCCCCGTCTACGTTCTGTATCTCCGTTATCTCGCATTCGTTCAGATCTCTGTCCACGTGCATACTCAACGGCACCATAGGACTGAGCTCGTGCCTCGTGCGGTCCATCGTGCCGCTGTGCTCCTCCTCTGAGCCGTTCTCTTGCGGCATCACCGGGCTTAATACAGGCGGACCACCGTAATCATCATCCTCATTCTCTTGTTCTTGCCCCTGCTCCTCCTCCTCCTCCTCCTCCCCCTCTTCTTCTGCCTCCACCTCTTCCTCATCGTCGTCTACCTCCTCCTCCTCCTCCTCATCTTCTTCCTCCTCCTCCTCCCTCTCTTCCTCTTCCTCTTCATTATCATTATCATTACAACCGTCATTACGACTATCGTTGATACCACCCTCATCATTGTTATCGTCGTTATCGTCATCGTCATCGTCGTCCTCGTCATCGTCATTATCATTGTCATCTTTTTCCTTATCCTTATGATCATCAACATCATTATTATCATTATCGTTATCGTCATCATTATCATTATTATGATCAATATTATCCTCACCTCTTTTTCTTTCCTCTTCTTCCTCTTCCTCTTCCTCCTCTTCCTCTTCTTCCTCCTCCTCCTCCTCCTCCTCCTCCTCCTCCTCCTCCTCCTCCTCCTCCTCTTCTTCTTCTTCTTTCACCCCTACCTCGTTACTTTCATTTTCGTGATCGTCATCGTTGTCCTCCTCATTCTCCTCATCGTCATCTTCGGACAAATCCACATTGTTCGCCGCGACTTTAGCGGACTCCTCGAGATATAATGCCTGAAATTGTTCCGTGTTTACAGGCGCGCGAGAACCCAGCAGCTTGCTCATATTATTCTGCATGGTCTGTCCCGCGACCGTCGTGTTGACGACGGACGCGAGATCGGTTCTCGGATTCTCCGCGCTCCTGTCCACTGATGGCTGCCCCAACATGCTGGTGTCTCCGCCGCCGCTGCTGCGTATCCTGAAACTGTTGACGTCACTTACGCTCTTATTTTCGATCGCGCTTATCTCCATCTCTGAGTCGGAGTCGACACTCTCGGAATTGCACGACATGTCACCGGTCGCTCGACTGTTGGTCCTCGTGTCGGGCTCGGACTCATTCTCCTCATCTTCTTCATCCTCCTCCTCGTCCTCCTCCTCTTCGCCCGCACCGTCCTCGTCGCTGGAGCTACTGTTACTGCTGTCCGAGTCGTCGCTGTCTTCCGAATTATCATCGCTGTTACTGTCCTCTTCATGAATGTCCTCGTTGCCCTCGGCCTCTGATTCGAAGTCGCCTTCGTCGCCTTCGCCGATCACTGATGTCTCGTCGGCGATTAAACTACCCTTCTCGTCGTTATCGTCATTCTTGTCGGCGTTATCGTCCTCCGCGTGATTCCTGAACTCAGACTTGCCGTTGCAGCTGGCCGCGTGCTCGTTCAGCTTCTCCTCACTCATGAAACCTTGCTGGCACTTTTGGCATCGGTAGTTGCCGGGCATACCAATGTGAATACTCGTATGTAATAGTAATTTGCTTCTCGCATTGTGATACCGACCGCAGATCTTGCACGTGAAGTTGTTGCCCTCGCACGTCAGAATGGCGGCGTGGATGGCTTTCAGATGGTCGGCCAGATCTTGATAAGTTTTACAGAGCTTCAGGCACACCCCGCACGTAACCGCGGCTTCAGTACGATGAAAGCGAATTAAATGTTGCCACAAGTGCTTCTTGGCTGGCCACTGCTTGCCGCAGACCTCGCACGTGCACTCCGTGTTGGTCTTCTCATCGTACACCTTGCGCGAATCCTTCCGCGAGCATTGACGCGTATTACCAGTCGTAGGCCTCACGTGCGACAACGGCATGAGATTCGGCACTGGCTTCTGCGCCGACAGCTGCATGTTGATGTCCTCGAACAAGTTGAAGTCGGGAATGTTGAGGTTGGACTCGTTCGTTGGCAACATCGGCTCCTCTCGCTTGATCTGATTGTTGTTCTTCAAGTGCGCTTCCAAGATCGAGTTCGGGTTGTTGTTCGGCGAGTCCAGTCTACGCTCAAGAACGCCCCGTCGCGTGCATATGCTGATGTGATTCCAGAACAAGGCCTTGGTGGAGAATTGCTTCCTGCAATTCTTGCACTCAAAGTTGTTCCTGTTTCTCATCTTGCGCTTGCTGTTGTCCTTCTTGAATTTCTTGAACATACGCACCGGGTCGGTGTTGTGGACGTTCTGGTAATGCTTGGAGAGGGTCTCGGAATTGAGGAACATCTCGGGACACATCTCGCAGTCGTACGTGTCGCTCGCCGGTCGCTTGCCTCTGGTGTCGTTCGAGTCTTCGTCGCACAACTCTTCATCGAACTCGAGGTCGTACGGCTCCTCCTTCACGAATGCATCGGGGGTCTCGTAGCCCTCCCTTTTCGCCCCGAGGTCCATCCTATATTCGAACGCGGCTAATTGGTCCTTCGGAACATTGTGTGTGTGCTCATAGTGCTCGCGTATGTCGTTCTCGTCCGTGAAGACCGCCAGACACTGTTTGCACGTAAGGAAGACCTTGCCATGGCACTTCTTGGTGTGGTCGAAAGCCTTCCACTTGGACGCGTACTGCTTGCCGCATACCTGACACGTATTCGGCTTGGAGAGAACGCCGCTATGCTCCGTCTCGACGTGCTTCTTCAGGTCCTTAGGATCCTTCATGGGTATCAAGCAAACGCCGCAAGATACTCCGATCTCGTTACGATGTAACGACAGCACGTGCATTTTTAGCTTCAGCTTGTTTTCCACGGTGTCGCCGCAGAAGTCGCAAACGTTCAGGTTACTGTGGTGCTTATGATCCTTTCGATGCGACTCCAGGTCCTCCTTAGTGCGGAACAGCTTCTTGCAGCTCGGATGTTCGCACGTCAGATCCGGGTGGTCCATATGATTGACGCGGTTGTGCGTCATAATGCCCAATTTAGACGTGATCGTTTCGTTACATAAGTGGCAGGTGTACGTGCTGTGATGATTCTCGATATGCTTCTGAAGACTCGCACGGTCCTTGAATATTCTCTCGCAGGCCCGGCAACGAGTCAACAACGCGCCGGGGTCCTTACGGTAGTTCTGGCAGCCCTTCATGTGGCGCCTGAGCAGATAGCGCTTGTGGAATCCTTTGTTGCATTTCTCGCAGTAATGCACGACACCGTCCTCGGTGCTGGAGGACTTGCGCGTGACGCAATTCATACGGTTCTTGCTCACGTCGAGCTCGTACCTGTGAATCTTGGCGATATGCGCCATGAGGTGATCCCTCGAGGCGCTGGTCTTCATGCAGTACGGACACGTAACGTCCGTGTGACCCTTGTGTACCCTGTTCACATGCTTCCACAAGTGCGATGTTCGGCCGTAGCACTTGTTACACAGGTCGCATGGGAACAGACTGTGCACCAAGCGTCTGTGGTTGACCAAACTATCTAGCGTTGAGAACTTGAGGTCGGGACATTGGTCGCAACTCAACTCGACCTCTGCGGCACCGTTATGATCAAGTTTCGACGATTCGTTGGTCGTTTCATTAATGCTGCTATTATCACACGCGTCCACCTCCAAGCCGTGGATCTTCCTATGTCGGGACATCTTTGATTTATTGGAATAGGGCCTACCGCAAATATCACAGCAAAAATCACCACCGGTCAACGGCCAGTGTTTCTCCTTTACGTGTCTGCTTAACTGTACCACGTCGGAAAATATCTTTAGACAAACACCACAAACCCTAGGCACTGTGTCCGAATGTACTCCCATCACGTGCTTCCAATAATCGACCCGAGTGGCCCACAGTTTCCCGCAAACCTCGCAAGTGTTCGGCGAGGCGCCTTGTAGCACATGGTGCTGGGCATGCTCGTTACGTAGCAATTTCGTCGCGAATATCTTTCCACAATCTTTGAATTCGCACTAAAACAGTTGAAGCCACAGTTAATGGCATAAAGACATTTCAATGGCGAGAAATATGAGGAAAATATGCCTTCGTTGTTGTTTCCAAGATTTACCTTAATGGCGGATACATCGCTGTGCATGCTGTTGATGTGCAACCAACGTTCCCATTTGCTGGAATGAGGACTGCCACAAACCTCGCACACAAAAAAGAAATGGAACTGCCCTTTGTTGCCATTACCGTTGACGCTCAATACACCCCCGCTTCCCGCAACATCTTCCGAAAATACCTGTTCAGACTGCAATATAACGAAAAGCTCGCTTAAATCCACGCATTCTGCTCCTGACAGGCAGCCTTGCTTATTATTGCTTTACTGAACAAAACACCTTTGCGACGCATGTTGGGCAGATTAATACACGAGTGACTCAGTTACCTTGTGGGCGTTCCTCTGATGTCGTATGAGATGATCCTCGTTCGGAAATGACTTGTTACAAATATAACAATCGACCTTCTCGCCGTCCTCACCATCGAAATCCAACATTTGCTCGTTCCCTTCGTTAATGTTCAAGTTCTCGTTGTAATAATTACTATTTAACTGTACAAAATGTGCTGGATCGTACGAAGGATCGATGTTGTGTATCGAGACATGAGCAATTAGCTTTTTCCTCGAGTCATGCTGTCTACCACATATTGTGCAGCTGTACCTGTGTATACCAGTCGTAAAGGTGTACTTCAGCGTTTCTTTGCTGATAATGCATATCAGCTTATGTGCACGATAAAAACAATTTTAGTTACGAAAAATGAGACTTTTTTAGAAGAAGAATATTCGCGCAATGTTGTCTTAGATTGTACAATCCAAGATAAAATTGTGCGAGTGTAAAAGTAGCTGTGTTCGAATAACAATCATAATAGATTTTCTCTTCCTACCTTCTTTGTTCGGATATTAAAAGTTTGGATCCTCCATGGTACATATTAACGTGACTCTGAAGCTGCGTGTTATCGGAGCAAATCTTCAAGCACACTCCACAGGCGAACGCCGCGAATTCCTTATGCGTCGCCCGTATGTGCAACCACAACGAGGCGCGATCGTTGAAATCTCTCGTACAAATTTCGCATACAAATACTGTTTCTATTTCTATCATGTTCTCGTGATTGTTTTTAATATCCTTCTCATCGTTCTCCAAATTTTCCTGCTCAATAATACACATGTTACAATAGATGTGTAACGTACTTGATAATAAACATGTAATAAAACGTGTAATGTATAAAATCGTCGTAATGATACGTTCTCCTCCTCCTCTCCCGCCCCCCTTTTGATGCAACGAAAGTCGCGCGGAGCAAAACTCTTACACTTACCTCAGGCGACGACGAAAACTCTCGCGATTCCTTCATCTCGTCCTGCTCATAAACGCTGACGTCCATCTGATCGTTCCAATTCTGAGGCATCACGACTTTCTTCAGGCATTTATCGCTGTCAACAATGGGCATGGGATCAACACCGTGCATCGTCACAATATGCCTGCTCAACGATGACTTCACGACGAAATCTTTCTGGCACAGTATGCAAATAAACGGCTTCTCAGCTTCGTGCGTGATCTCGTGCTCCTTCAAACTGTCTACGGATGTGAAGCTTTGCGGACACGCTTCGCAATACCATCTCTTCTGGGGATTCGCTTCGCAATTATCTGGAAAACAATGCACTCCTATGAAGTAATTTTAATCCTACAACGTACAAAATCCCTCTGTTGGAAGTAACTTCGAGTAATTACCCGTCTTGGCTAATTTCCTTGGCTTGCAATCGGACGTCGAGCTATCGTCGTAGTCCCGTTTGAGACTCTCGCCTTTAGTCAACGCTTGCTTCAGTATAGTCAACTGTGGATTTTTGGCTAGTTTAGCTTCAGCGTTCCTGTAGTCTTTGTTCTCGTCATCCGTATCTATGCTGGAGATATCGGACGTGTCGGCCAGGCTCTTATTGTTTTGCGGCTCGACTTTCTCCAGCAAAGCGATACGCTGCTCCTCCGTGCAGACCTGGCTATGCGCGTTGAAATCCGCTTGATCCGAGAACACCTTTGAACACGTTTTGCATTGATAACGCGCTTCCGGGCGGAAGAACGAAACCGGTAAGTTCGCAGGCGCTGGTAGACCAGCGTGGCGCGATTTTACGTGTTCCTCAAGATTTATCCGCGTCGAGTATATCCGCGAACAATATCCGCATGTTACAGCAGGATGTCCCCTGAAGCAAATCAATCGTCAATCAAAGCTATTAGAGACGTCTATTGCAAATTAGAGGTGGCAGTAACAATTAGTAAAGGACAGCAAACACACAATAGCTATTATCGCAGTCATCAGTATGCGGAAATTATAAATTTGTCTTATTTGCCATTCCTTTTTGCATCTCAATGTGCCTTTAACGCTAACACTACCAATGCAATCAAATGTCATGCAGTCATGCAGTTTGTACTTTCTTCATAACGGTATATTTTATTTTTTCAATTTAGAATAAAACGAAAAGGAAGAAAAGTAAAAGAAATAAGCAAGAAATAGACCTCAAGATCATTCAATGTTTTAGACTCGAAAATCATTTATTACTCCATCATGGTAGACAGAGCTCGATCGACTTGATTTATCAGAGCAATTCTAATTAAAAATACCCAGGATGGGCATCGTACGCAGTAAATAATTCAACGTACAAACAGCTGCAGAGATTAGCAAAATTCGCTTACCTATGTGACGTAGAAACGTGTCCCCATCGGTGCTTCGCGGTGGAGTACGACTTGTGACAAAGATCGCATTGATATGGTCGCTTGAACGACGTGTGATCGTCAGTGATAACTTTCTCACCGATCACGTCGCCCTCACCCACGTGGATCCTCGCATGCAAGGACAAATGTCCTTTCGAGCTGAAGGCCTTGTTACACAGAGAACAGACATAGACCTCGTGCTGTTGCGACGTGTGCTGAAAAACAGTAGCGGTGTCCTGAGGCGGCGCGGCGACGTTCTTCGCGTCGCACTCCTCGTTATCCTCGGTTACCATCGGCGTCATCTCCAAAAAGTCGCTGGGATTCGTCTCCATGTCCATCTCGTACTCGTACTCTGACCTTCGATCTTCCGAGTCGTCGACCACCGTTGCTTCACGTCAAAGAGGATACATGAGTGACTACACTTAATCGTGCAGAACAAGTAGAATAAGAAGATATAAAACACGCCGGACATACCTTCATCTGTGCCCTCACTCGTGTCGAGGATCTCTTCGACCTCGGGGTCCGCCTCGCCATCGGAATTCAATCTCGGCGGTGTGCCTAACGCTGCATTAGGATTGACTATAGGTGCCTCCGGAATAAGGACTGGTGTGTTTTTCTTCTCCTTGAAAAACTCCGCGTGCATCTCGTCGCACTGTGCGGCATTATCTGCATCGTCATCGTTCGTCTACGACATACAAAATACAAAATTGTTGACACTCGTGCGAAACTGCACCTCCAGAATGTAACGTCGGTACCGCTACTGTCTGGCTTCTTCGGAAATTCCTTTCCTTCTTATTGCTCATATTGGAATGTGGGATTAATTAACGCGTAATTATCTCTTCGCCGTGGGAATACGTGCGAAAATTAAATATGTTTTGCCGTAAAAAGTTGGATCACTTACCGCTTCTCTTGGTGGCTGACATCTCTTTAATAAAGCGACTGCATTGACGCAAGCAGTTCTAAAGTCGTAAAAATTCTCCAAATTAAACACGCATCTATGACACAGAGACTTCGGTAAGCCATCGTCCTCTGATATCTGGAACATAGCAATCGTCAATGTTTGTGAGAAACTAATCAAGTTTCCATGACCGTGTTTAATAATGAAAGTTGCGCGAAGACGCAATCCACGCAAGAAGAAACAAAATTGGTTGCATCAATGTGACAATAAACGAACCAAACGAGGCGGAATTTCTGGTTATTGTGAATCAAAATCAGTTCTCAATTCAGTTTCAAAAATCGGAAATTTTGTCTTTCAACTAAAACACGTATGGTTCGTCACGTTAATTGGACCAATCTTTTCTCCGTATATTCTCGGCCTTGTAAACAAACATTTTAACGAGGAAAACTATCCCATACAACGTTTTCTGTTTGCGCGAGCAAATATTTTTTTATCATTTGTCGCTCGAATCATGCAAAAGAGATTTCGCTCGTTCGCAAACATTTATTGTTTATTATTGGCTTATTTGACACATACAATTTTTCATTGTTAATGATCTTTTTTATATTTTTTTGCTTCTCGTTCTTTCTCTTCACGATCATTCATATTCATTCATTTATCTTTGCTCATCGTACATGAAATGAATCGTGGCGAAATGAAATAGATAATAAACGAATATTAAATTTATCGATGTGCGTCTTTAAATACAAATATATAATGTAACAAGCGAACCTCGAGAACTTTACGATTGTATTTGACAATTTTTCTGTCGCATATTTTCGATAGCGTGAGACATTCCTCCATGGGAACTCTTAATTGCGAATTAAAACTCCTTACCAGTTAGTAGTCGTGTGAGTTTTTTTTCTTTTTCTAGACGCGCTATGTAAAAAAATCTTCGGTAACTTCAGCTTGTGTCATCGATTACGTGATAATCGATAATCGTGATTCAAGGCAGTTAATTTATTACATGTGATTATTATTACAACATCCGTTAGTCGATTACAAAAGCTTGACGAAAAGTTCCAAGTCAAATAATCCCGCCCTGGATGTTCCTCCATTATTACTAATATCCCCAATTAGTTGTCACATCATTAAAATTTTCCGAGTTCCATGCGATACAATCGTTCGTCACCGGTGAGTATCTCACGGTAATCATTTCAGCGAGTACGGCCCGGACATACGACCTACAACTTGCGGACGTGATTAGCTCCTTGGAGATCCTTCCCGTAACCGAGGATCTCGCGGGCGGAAAACGGTTCATCCTTCGGCAGTCTAACAAATATGAATTTTCATTATCGCCCCATTAGTACAAAACTGTCGGGAACGAGGAGAAAGAAGACAAAGCGAAGGAGGGAGCTTCTGACGTATCTGATCGAAGACTATTAAATTCCTGATCCGGACAACAACACCAGCGCGAGATCAGAGTTCGCGCAAGAGTGATTCGGGCAAGTTTCGCGGGCTGATCGCGTTCTTGGCCGCGAGAGTTCGAGAACATCCGCGTTTCAAGGAGCATGTCCATCCGGACACGAGGCTCGCCGGAGGAGGTGAGCCAGCCTTGCGCGTTAGTACTACGCAGTAAAGAGGTGGTCTGACCCGGAGAGTGCGACGGCGATAACGCTCGTCACCAGGCCGGATCCCGTGAAGGAGCATGAATGCCGTGGCGGAAAACAAAATGTCGCCGGCGTGTCGCGCGACGAGGCGTCCCTCCTCGAGGATCGAGTGTCGTGAGAGCGAGCAAGAGAGAGCGTGCAAGCGAGCGTGCAAGAGGGAAAGAGCGACAGAGTGAAACAGAGGGAAAGAGAGGGAGGGAGGGGGAGAGAAAGAGAGAGAGATTCACGAACGCGCATCGGGTCGTTACTGGGTGAAGGTTTCGTTCTCGTTGCCGCTGCATTGTCGCTCGTTCGTTCGCTCGCTCGCTCGCTCACCGCCACGTTGTCCTCGGTCGAGAACGATTCCACTGGGTGGATATTCGTCACCGAGGACACCGTCGCATTCGACAAACGCAATGGCCGACGATGATGACGGGAGGGAAACCTTCACCCAGTAACGGCCCGTCGACGTCGAGAAACTTGTCCCTGAATCGCTCTCTCTCTCTCTCTCTCTCTCTCTCTCTATCTATCTCTCTCTCTCTCTCTCACTCACTCACTCACTCACTCACTCACTCACTCACTCACTCACTCACTCACTCTACCCATCTCCATCTTTCTTCTTTTCTACCTCTGTCCCTCTCTCTCTCTCTCTCTCTCTCTCTCTCTCTCTCTCTCTCTCTCTCTCTCTCTCTCTCTCTCGCTCGCTTCCTCACGATGTTCCATCTCGTTTTTCGGGAGAATGGAATCGAGGACGAGACGTGTTGTGGGCCAACATGTGCAAGGTAAATTATTCAAAGGCGTAAACGCGCGAAATTGTATACGTGAGTAAGAGGTAGAGAGGAAGAGAGAGGAAGAGAGAGGAAGGGAGAGGAAAGAGGGAAAGAGAGAGAGAAAAATATTCAAAGAAAAAGGAACAGGACGGGTTAACGTGGTAGGAAATAAAGAAAGGAATGACGCGGAAAATGAAAGAGAAAATAGCAAAAGCGAACGTGACAATAAACAGGATAACATCGACGGTGTGAGGAACGCGAAGAACGTGGAACAAAGAAAGAAACTCACCTTGAACTGTAGGCACGCCTGAATCTTGTCGACGAGCTGACGATCCTTGCCGTCCGGCCCGAATATGTCCACCTTGGCGGCATTGTAGGACGCACACAGGCGACAAAGCTCGTCGTAACTCACTCTCGACTCCATCGTCGTCATCATCGTCGTCGTCGCCGCCGCCGCCGTCTTCGTCTTCTTTTTTGTCGTTGTCGTCGTCGTCGTCGTTGTCGTCGCGTCGCCGATATCGTCAGCGCCGTTACGACGCGACTCTCTATCTCTAGCACACACTCTGTCGCGCGCGCTCTGTCTCTCTCCCTCCCGAGGAAGCTCACACGCGTCCTTCTCCGTCCTTCGTTTCCGTCGACGGCATCGACGACGAGCGAGTCTCTGCAGGGCGACGACGACGCACGACGGCACGATGTGCCGTCACACTTCCACCGACCTCACGCACTCACCCGGACAGGCGAGAACTATGATGGACGCCGTCCGTACACGCCGAGCGAACAACGACCGCGCGTCCGGGAGCGAGTTCCTTCCGTCGTCAACGTTCGCCAGTGCCAACTACGTTGGCCAGCCCTCTCCTCCAATCCCGAGGAGCCCACTTCGTCGCGTACCTGCGTAGCCGTCTGCCGCGCCAGCTAACCACCCGCCGGGCTAAGGAGGCTCCTCAAGCAGCCTACCTTCTCCTTCGCTCATCGGGCCGCATCCTTCAACAAGGAGACAACAACGACGACGACGCTGCCGCCGCCGCCGCCGCTGCTGTCGATGCCGCTGCTGCTGCTGCTGTGCTGTGATGCTCGGCTCGCTGCGATGCCGCTCTACCCGGGCTAGGCGCACACTGCACCGCACCGCACCGCACCGTACCGCACCGCACCGCACCGCACCGCACCGTACCGCGCCACGCCGCAGCGCAACGCAGCGCACTACACCGCCGCACCGCACCGCACCGGTTCGGTCGGTCGGTCGGACGGTTGGCTGCTTCTCCGTTGGTCAGGTCGTCAGCTCGTCGTCGTCGCCGTCGCTGCGGTAAAAATGCACGCACGCACGCACTCTCGCTCTCCCTGACCTCCGCCTCCTCGTCGCGTTCTCACACGAAACGTCGCTCACCGCCACTCGCCGCTACTTCCTGGCGATTCTCACGACAGCGAGAGACCCGGGCGCCGCCATCTTGTATACAGACACTTGTTTCGACGCCGGTGATGAGAAGCGATGCCATCCGGTGACTCCGTGTTGCTCGCCGAGAACGCGTATCACGGCGATGCGTCCGAGCGCACGATCCGCCGCCGCCGCCGTCGCCGCCACCGCCGTCGCCGCCGTCGTCGTCGCCACCGCCACCACCGCCGCTGCTCCTCGAGACCGGCCACCGCCGCGCACTCTGCTTGCCCCGTGTGTGTTTATTCTTTTCTTTAGGGAAACGCTCGCATTATCGCCGGCGTGGCGCGCGCGTGTACCGCGCGCGTGCGGCGGTGCCGGCGCGAATGGCGATTACGCCGTATGAGCTAATCAACAGTCGCGTACGAGGGAGATATCAGTGATCGAATTTGAATACTTCGCGGTGCATGCTGCGGGTCGGGGCAGAGCACGCGGGAATACTAACGGCGAACGAGTCGACCAATCGTAGTCGAGACATGTGGAGACGACGACGCGAATACCATAGACCAAGCATTCCGTCCGCGAGGTGGAGCCGGAAGTTGGCACTTTGGGACGAAGTGAGAGAAGCTGTTGATTTTCAGCTGCTTTCTCATTCTGGCTTAAAGCCACTATGTGTGGATGTTTGGTTAGGTAATGTGTGTGTGTGTGTTGTGTGTGTGTGTGTGTGTGTGTGTGTGTGTGTGTGTGTGTGTGTGTGTGTGTGTGTGTGTGTGTGTGTGTGTGCGGAGCGCGTTAAGGGTCGTTCGCATGCGGTCTGCTTTTTTTCGCTGCAACTCCTGCATTACCGCGCACTCTAATTCTGCTCTCCTCTTTTTTTCCAACCAAGTCTCAGCTGCATACAAGTTTCTGTAGTTCTTGAAGTTCGGAGGATGTACGCTAGTTCTTCTTTGAGAGAGTCCAGGTTAGTAATAAAAAGGATAATGAAAGGAAAGAGATCAATGTAAAAAGAGATCTTTTTACCGGCTTGTGATTGGTTGATTTCCGTGTACTGTTGCATTGTAAAGTTCGGCTTGATGAAACTTTATAGTCGATGACGACACGTATTAATGAGTTTTGAAATGTATCGTTTGGTGCTCACAATAAGAAAATTTCTCCCACGTAAAAATTGGGCAAATTTTTTTATTTGGGACGAAAACAGATTGTGAAATTTATAAAAAAATAATTTTATCAAATTTTAGTTGCACTACCAATGATTAACCAAACCGACAGGGTTGTTGAGAAATTGTTGCTGAGATACGAATAAGAAAATTCTTTTGTTTTAATAAGTTCTTTTTCAAGTGGCTATTCTCAAAGAGCTATTTGCCTTGCATTGCTTTTTGTTTTACCGACAGAGAAAAGAGAAGCTCATCGATAAGCAGAGATTATGTAATTTTATTCTATTTTTATATAGAACCAGTGCTCCATAGGTTTATCACTCGTAGAAATTTAAATATCATAATAATTACACATTCTTATTATTAATGGACTACATGCACAAGTTCTTTAAGCTATAACCATGATTTGAACATAATTACATCCACTTGCTATAAGTAGACATTTTTATGTCACCAGATGACGAGCAGAACGTATTAGAAAGTCATCTGGATGAGTGTGTGCAAAATGTTCACTGAACAAAGGATCTCTATATTGATCTTCTTTATCCAAAAAGAATATTGGTTCTCCATAATAGGTACCAACTTCCCATTTCTCGATATTCTTCATTAATTCTGCCTCTGTTTCTCGGTTGTATCTCATTTGCTTTAGAACGCTAAAATAAGATAACTACATTAAGGAGATCTCGAGTTGCAAATCTCAACAAATATAACACTAATTAAGCATTTAAATTTGTCAACAATATGTAAGACCAAGAGTACATAGAACTCTTACGCTCTGTCTCGTTCCGCCAGCAGCAGTGGCCATATAGCTAAGTGTGCGCTTCTCATCTCAATCTCGTGTCTTTTAATCCATATGAAAGTTTTATAATAGCTGTACATCCCAAACAAAGTGCTGCCTAGGACAAGCCCAAAGCAGCTCTTCGCTGTCAAATTTCACAAAAGAGGAATGTTAAGTGACGTTGACATCAAATCTCCAGAATTTTTAAATGATTCTCCATAACAAACAACAATATTGCATCAATAATGAAAGAATTGTTTACCGTTGAGAACACTACGTAATTTAACTCTTTCGGTTTGAAAAGGGGCATAGCCTCCTTTTGGTGGAAGATCCTGCATTCTGCTCGTAGACGCGGCACTCATATTGTCGGTTTCTCGACTTTTTCAACAATATCAAATCGAACTAGAATATCGCTCAGTTATCGCGCATGAAAGAATCCCGAAGACACCGAACCACGTAAGGTCGCACTCGCTCTTATTCTCTCGAATATAACGAGCACGGAAATTGTTCCGTTTTCCTGCAGATTATTTTCAATTGCATGCACACAGATCGGAGTTTTGCTTATAAATCATGTCGCCAGAGGCCACCAGCATCTGCAGGTGAAGTCATAAATTATCAAGTTAATTACATAAATTCGACTTATTTCTGTGATGTCGATATCGAGATAGACAACAGCTAAGGCCCAGTTCCACAACTTGCTTTAAATGGAGTTTAAAGGGCTATAGTATACAGAAAGCATAAACAGCAAGCTTGAGCAACAAACGACTTGGCCAATTGCAGTCGAGAATTTCAACATGACTTATACCTTCTCAGATGTGATTCGTCAATTCACTTGGTATGAATTTTACATTTTTCTGTTGCAATTCGCTTAAATCACGAGCGTCGCCTCTCAATCTTTTCGCAGTGTATGAAAGCAATCACTTGAATGAAGAAAATCTTATATTTAAAAAAAAATAGACATTGATATGCTGCGGAAAAATAGAGAAGAGCAAAGAATGCGGCCGAGAGAGAGAGAGAGAGAGATACAGATATTAACGTTACGACATCTCAACCAATCAAGCCTCTTTAATTACCAATGTCATAAGTTGGAACTCGCCAATCGTGTCGCATGCAACTCGTCGCTCCTGTGCGTCCTCGCCTTGCTGACGATCGTCACGATCGAACGCGAATAACTCCATCTGTGAGTCACGACACATAGTGGAACGTTCGGTGTCAGTTGTATACTGAGAGAATTCGTGAGAGATGGTGCTGAACGGGAAATATTGAGATTCTGCCGAATAGGTACGTGAATTAGACGTGAATTGTATTTTCATTTCGCATATGCGACGACCCGGTCGCGGCTGGGCGATGTAACTCGGGCGGCTTGCGGGGAACGCATACGCGTCGGCCAGCGTCCTCCGTCGGGCTTCTAGAAGCTGTGCTCACGATTACAATGTCCCCGAACTTAATTCACTTTGGTCGTTTCGCACTCTCGGTCTCGCCGTCTACTCCGGTTTCCGAGCGCTTGAATTTTTTTGCCTGCACATAACCGCGTGTCTTTTAACATGGTGGGGTAAGAGACACGGACGAAGTGTTCCCTGTAATCGCACAGTATATGGAACATCACATAGCTGTGAATGGTGCATATGGCATATCTCCGCGTCCTTGAGAAATAAGGGTGGATCGGTCTGTCGTACGCGCCGCATTGATACAATTTTGTAAACTATTTCATGCGATTTATGTTTTTTGCTAGTTTCTCTGCTGTTCGTGGGGATTCGCGGATACGCAAGCGATATTGTATTTGAGTAATTTTGTCTGGAAGTTGCGCTTGAAATCCTGTGAAAAGTGATTGAAGGTTTCATTGAGGTATCAAGGAAGTTCCGTGTCAAAATATTTACATTTACGAAATCGAAATACGAGAGTATTACTTTATTTCATTGTTAACAATTCGAATCTAAATTTTGTACTTATTTTCTGTGAGAATAACATGTTACTTTGTTATTAAATAATACAATTTTATTGTCGATCAGATGTGTTGATATTTCCATTGTGCCTCATAATGGAATCAGGAGACAAGTTGCTCCCTTCACGGGGACTGAAGCAAGTAAAAGTAGATAATTGGGGGACATTCTTCCTCCAGAGACTTCAGCAAATTTATGCGGATGAAGAATTGTTTGATCTTAAAATTAGATTTCCTACAAGTGAGATCACTGTACAGGTTAATATATAACATTGTATATATTTTATAAAAATAACTAATTTAAAATATATCTGGCGGAATATATTCAACTTTACCAATGATATTGCAAATTGAATTATTTTCTTAGGCACACCGACTTGTAGTATCAGTATGTACAGACTATTTTGTAAAGTTGGAAAATCAGCAGAAAGAAAAAAATGAGAATTATGATGGTATAATTATTATGCCTTCAGACATGCCTTATGAATGTGTTAAGTCTATCATAAGGTATGTATAATATAATATATAATAAGAAATTGATGCTTTTTCAAAATCATCTGTAATATATCTTACTGTATATTTCATAGCTTTATGTATACTGGACAATTGGAATACTGGACATCAGAACAACATGCTTTATATCGTACTGCGCAAAAGATGAACATGACAGTGCTGACAAAATTACTTGACGCTCAATTTAATACAAGCACATTACAAAATGAGCCGACAAAGACTGTGCGTCCAGTTGCAGCTGTGTCGAAGCCTTCAATATCACCAGCAAAAGTCACCACTAGCTCAACATCAAGCACCTTGCCTGAGCAGCCATTACCAGGTAGAAAGTATGTATTTCAAAAGTATATAATGCTTCGTGTGTAATTTTAATCTGGACATAATTTAGCATTAACGATTCCTGTTGTTAAAGACTCCCAATTTGGAAAAGAAAGATAGAGGAATCTCCTGCAACAAATTACGAATTACGAACATTCCATAGCACACCCTCGCTCAGTAGACCTATGGAAACAACTCCAGGTCCATCCAGATTCGATCTTCCGGAAGCAGACGAGATCGCTCTCGGGGTGTTCTCCTCATTCGATGATATCACATACAATACAAAGCCTATCGTTCAAGCATCCGATATATATAAGACAGGAAGTTCCTTCCGCAAACGTTCACCGGACAGGGACAGTAAAAACGACACGACTGAGGATGAGGACGATGACAGTCCAGGAAACGATAAGGGTCTAAGAGACACAAATTCGGATGATGATTGGAGCATATCGAAGTCTTTCTCGAGATCTCAAGATGGGTCAGCTAAAAAGGTGCGCTTCGACCTAGAAGAAAAAGAAAATTTGGAGAAGCCTAAGTCGAACACTCGGCCAAGTTCTGAAGATTCCATTAACAATCATGCAAAGATTATCAGAGAGGTGTTGAAGAAGTACCCGCATCTTGTGAAAAACAACAAAAACATTCGCCTGAAGATCATGCAGAAGGAGGCGAAGTCCTCCGACAGCAATGCCGCGTGCAAGACAAAGGTATCGTATGTGGTGCTCAAGTCTGATCATTTGCTGTCCAGCAACAACGGTGACGAGAACGAATCCAAGTGCAACGGCAGTATCGACGGCAACGAAACGGGTCCGTGGAAGTGCAACAAGTGCGACTTGGAGGAGGAGTATACAAATTATTACATGTACAGAAGGCACATGCAGGATGTACACGAAGAGAAGTTCGATCCACGAGTTTGCGAGCATTGTGGCTACAAGGCGACCAAACGCAACATTCTCATGTATCATTTATATACCAAGCATAATGTACCTCCGCCTAAGAGCTTGTGTTTCCCGAAGTGCCAATCTTGCTCATACGTCGCCCTGTCGGAGAACTTGTTGGTGCGGCACCAGATCAACCACAATCACAGACCCTCTACGCGGCATCACCCACTGCCTGCGGAAGACGTCCAATGCGGCCAATGCAACCAGTCGTTCAGGACTATCACCGAACTCACGACTCACCAGCTGAGTACCGGCCACGACGGTGTGACAGACAACAAGGAGAAGGGCCATCGTTGCCCGTATTGCGGTAAGATGTTCGTACTGATAACGAACTTGCAGGTACATTTGGACTGCAATCACAAGGAGATGCGGGACACAGAGTCCACCACGTCCGCGCCGCCGATATCCTTGGAACCGTCGTCCGAGGCGGAGGCGCTCAGCCATGTCGCCAGCGGAATAGCCGCCTCCCTCGGCGTGGGAGACACGGTTACAGCCGAGGTGCAAGAGAGCAGCTCCAACAACCAATACATCGTTCCGGACATGCAGCTGGAAAACATAACACATAATATTAACTACAACGAGCACAAACTCGAGGGTCAGCACATGATCATGCTGGTGGACAACGAGAATTACCAGCACGTCGAGAACGATCACCAGCAACAGCAGCCGCAGCAACTCGACATCGCCGACAATGAGCAGATAGTGATGCAGGGTACCGAAGATGGAATGATCGTATACATTCACGGCGCGAAGGATTCGGAGCGACGCACTTACGACAGTTATCAGTCCGATGATGTTTCGCAGGAAGAAACCGAGGAGATAGTGGAGGAGGTAGTCGAGGAGGTCGAGGAGGAAGTCATGGAGGAAGAGGAGATACAGGAAATCCCTCAGGACATGTTGGAGGAGTGTGGTGATAATCAGGTGGAGGAGGTGATACAGTACGTCGAGGAGCAGACGGAAATAGTGGAGTACGACGAGGAGCAGTGTAGCGAACAGAGCAACACTACGGGCGAGACTCATGAATCCGTCATGATCATTGAGGAGGAACATGTCGAAGGGGAAGAGGACATTGACAAGTCTGCGAGCAAGCGACGCAAAAAGGTGCGGAGCTTCGCCACTGATTGGGACGAGGACAGTATGAGCATGACGGAGTCATGAATGTCGTAATGTCGGATCTTTCGTTTGCTTGCAATATGTTATTAACTTTTACGATGGCTACGATTTTAATGAAACACATTAATAGCTTTCAGTAAATTTTCTTTTTACATCTAATCTGTGCGGAGAGTATATTTGTTCATTAGCGAGAATTAGTGACGGATGGTCGACGTATCGGTCTACGTCGTGAAGAGTTTAGCGGTAAGGCAAGAAGATTTAAAAATTAATCAAATCATTAATTACATTTATTAATAAGCCACAGGGAATAAAGGTACCGATATCAAAGATACTGCTTCTACATGTGAATTCTATTGTTGCACAAATGCATTGTATTATCCGGATTACTTCTGTGTATGATTTTCTCCTCAGCTTCAACCTACGCAATTAGCGATAACGTGTTCGAGATGAAAACCTACTTGTAAGGCTCGTTTGGGAAATTTCATCAAATAGATCTTTTAGTACATTTTATATCATATGGCATGTAAAATTATATACACAGGTGAAGCAAGGTTCTGTCATGATTCACAGATCCTCGAAAAGCGGGCCTTACAGTAACATTCGGCATAATATAACAAGATCTAATATATTTTGCATTGATGAAACAAAAAACGCAGTTATTATCTTCGTTGTAGTAGTACTTTTGTAAGCGTAAGAATTTAAACTAAATTTGACATTATCTTATCTTTTTAAACACGAGAACATTTATATACATGTAGCTTATGAAAATATATATGTTACACTTATTAATTAAGCTTTGGATTTATATTTCACGAGAATCCATAATCACACACAAGTCGTTAGTGTTTCTCACACAGTCCGAAGTAAAATAGAGGAGCTCGTTCTGATTCATTCATACTAACGGCAGTGGTGTGATTCAATAAAAGAGTGAACGGACCTTTTTTTTTTTGTAATACAAAACAGCTGATCAGGGGTGGACTTTCATTAGTGCACATGAACGCCGTTACAAACCGCCACTATCCCCACATCCAATCCAAATTCAAGTAGAAGGCGACTCAATGGCAGGCTGCTGGAAGCAAGCTGAATAGCTATATTATCTCGTCGGTGACAATATCGATCAAAAGTTTCGCGCTCTATCTCGATGGCGACGGAGGCGGATCCGCACAGTACCGGTTCTCGATATCGTGGAACCTAACGTGTTTTCTTCTATTCGTTTCCACGAAAATTATCGGTTATCGACGCGTTGATGTCCGCTTGCGAAATTAGCCCCGAGCCGTTTATCAAGCGCACCCAAACTTACGAAACTCATTATAGATAGAGAATACCAGCGTGTGATAACGAGAGAAGAACGAAGGAGAGAAGCAACGTCATCTGTCAAGCTGCTCTTCCCAACTGCGCCCCTCGTCATACTTTCTGTAAGCCGCATGAAACAATAAATTGTCCATTCTCGCTGGTCTCCTGTACATCTTCGGCACTTACAGCCAGACGTATTTATTAAGAGGGAGGAGAGGAGGGGGGACGACACAAAGTGAGACCAAAACGGACTTTTGGATTATGCTCAGACTTCAACGGAAGAAAGAGGCAAGGAAGAAATTCGAGGAATCGACGAAAGTGCAGCAGGTGCAGCAATTGAGAGGAGGACGAACTCTCACTCTCGCTCATGGTGTACAGTCGTCGTCAGCAGTGCTGACGGTGTGCTGCTCGTGCTGTCGGAGTGTACAGACCGAACGTCGTGTAAAGTGCATCGCAGTGCGAGCGCGCAAATGTCAGAGGACCCGTGGTGGAAGAAGGCGAGAGCGTAGGAATGTGACCGGACGCAGTCCGGCAATTTGAATCTTTTTACAATTCTGAGGAAACTGTCCAGCGGAACAATCGCCGAGGTCGTCGTGAATCGCGCACGATGGAGGGCCAGCAGGTGCGTAAATTCGCGTTTCAGCCCAGGGAAAAGCGACTGTACAACTGTTGCACCGAGTTCGATCAACTCGACAGCTATGACTCATTCTATTAGCGAGCTGGGAACCAATTCTTGGTCGTTTACGTCTCACGCCAAGATCCGTCGCTGTAATCCACATCTCTCTAACTCTCCTCTTCTGCTTCTTCTTTCAGGTAAGAGCGCTGTACGATTTCACCGGTGAGCCAGGAACCGCGGAATTATCTATCACTGCCGGCGAGCTTCTGACAGTCATGCGAGACAACGTGGGAGATGGCTGGTGCGAGGGATTTAATCAGAGCGGCCAGTCGGGCCTGTTTCCAGCGGCGTATGTTCAAGTGGTCGAACAAGCTGTTTCTAGTATGTGGCATAAAAGATATATCATCGGCTCTTGTTTCCATTTTGTCCTATCTCTTACCATATGTTGAAATTGTATAATTATCTGATAAGAGATAAGCTAATCATCTTTGGGGAAGTGACGTAACATCATTGCTAACAACCTAATTGTGTTATTTTATACACAGATACTATGACATCGTCCCAACAGAGCTCAGGTGATTATTGGGACGACGATTGGGACGATGATTCTGAGGTTGGACAAACACAGGCGTATGTACCACCCACGCAACAGCAACAGCATGCTGTACAAGTGGCGCAGCAAAACAATGCTGACCATGGTAATCTTGTGCCCATGCATACCATACATTCTGTGATACCTGAGAGACCTATACCCAATGTACCAAAGAAAAACAATAAGTTTTCCACACTCATCAAATCGGGAGAGGATAGCTTCCTAATGAGTGTCAGAACGGTAAACGTGCCTGACAGCGAGAGGATTTATATAGAAGAGAGCGATAACGGTCGATGCACGTGGGTGCCGACCGGAGAGCCATACAGTTGCGTCGTTACGTCGCCTAAGAAGGAATCCAAACTGAAGGGTCTGAAGAGCTTCATTGTCTATCAATTAACTCCTACGGTAAAGAGAATTGTCTCTTCAGTTTTTTTTTATGATTATGATAACGTTCATGATTTTACCTGTGTACACACGCGGTAATCTAAACCGATTTTAAGTTGTATATTTTATTATTTATGCTAATATTTGTATTATACATATTTTCTTATTCATATTAGCTTATAGATTTTAATATAAGACAATTTAGCACAACGTGAATATCTCTATATTACAGTTTAATAATATACAAGTCTCGAGGAGATACAAGCATTTCGATTGGCTGCACGAACGCTTAGAAGAGAAGTACTGCTTTATTCCGATTCCGCCTTTGCCAGACAAGCAGATCTCGGGTCGCTACGAGGAGCAGTTTATCGAGCATCGGCGTACGCAGCTGCAGGAGTTCGTCGATTACGTGTGTCGGCATCCGGTGTTATCGCGCAGTCGTGTATGGGAGCATTTCATGACCTGCACGGACGAGAAGCGATGGAAAGCGGGCAAACGGCAAGCGGAGAAGGACGAGCTGCTGGGCGTGAATTATTTCAACGCCATTCAGTGTCCGGACGCATCGTTGGACGCCATCAAAATGGAGATCCAGACGGACACGTTTGGCAGATTTATCAGCGGGCTGGACCCCGTGGTGAAGAACTTCATGGCTATGTCGGTGGACCAGGCGAAGAAACACCAAGTGTTGTACAGAAGAGAATTCCAGAAGATTAGTCAGTCGTTCACGTCGCTCGGCCACGCGTTGGAGGCGGACGACAACAGCCGTGGCAAACTGACGCGAGCGTTGAAGGCCACCGGCGACGCCTACAACGACATCGGCAAGCTCTACGAGGAACAGCCCAAGTTCGATTGGGAACCGTTGGCCGATAAGTTCCACATTTATCGCGGTATTATTAGCAATTTCCCTGACGTCATCAGCATCCATAAGGTATGTCGCATGTCATGGCCACAATTAAGTAGCGTCTTATCTGGGCGGGTTAATTAATCCATGTGTTGTTTTCATTCTTGCAGAGCGCTGTGCAGAAACGAAAGGACTGCGAACGGCTGGTCAGCGAGCATAAGATGGAGCCGCAGCAATTGCGCGAGCTCTCTCACCGAACCGACGTGATAGCGCGCGCTTTGGTCGCTGAGGAGATACACTTCCAGACGGAGCGCGAGGTGCACATCAACAAAGCCATAAAGACACATCTCACGGAGCAGATTGCCTTCTACCAGAAAATAGTCGACAAGCTGCAGGAAGCGTTGAGTGCGTTCGACGAATGAGACTCGTGTTATTGCAATTCCGCTTGAGCGAGACATCCGATCGGCACGAGTGAACCAACGCCGCCGCTAATGGTTAATTGCAACGCTGAGTGCATACGCGACTACGAACGACAAATGTACCAAATGCGCATATTTTCAGTGAAACTTGTACATATATATAGATTTTCTTTATACAGGGTGTACACGAGTTCCTGACACAACTTTGTACCACACGATTTAACATTACCGATAGTATTGTAGTTGATTAAGACGCGTATAAATATTCCATTGCATCGTGTCGTAATAGGCAAATTCGGATGATTGACTCGGCTTGAGCTATGATCCTAGTACACAAAAGTGTAGACAAGTGTAGTGATGCATTATAAAAATGTAGTAAAGAGTAACGTTATGTGAGTCTTAAAAGCTTTCTCACTATAGATGTAATTTTCATGGCCATTTTCATATTTTTATAATCTTGGCTCAAGCAACCGAGCTACAATGTCGGTAATGCTAAATCGGTAATGCTAAAAAGTTGTATCGCGAATTCGTGCACACCCTGTATACACTTGAATTAGAGAAGAGTTGACGCCTAGGCGGCAATTACGTCGCTTTTCTTTAGGAGTGAAAACGCCGAAAGTTTCATGCTGCCTTTGTTCAAAAAGTCACATGATTGCTAAAGTCATTAAGGTTGCGTGAAATTTTTCGCATTTTCATTCTTAGGGGAGGAAAGTTACACGATCGCTACCCTGAAACGGCCGAGCAAAATCGACGTTATGTCAATAACATGTGCTTAATCATGTTGATCTTGTGAAATATCTATACGTAGAACGTAGAGAACAGTCATCAAACACGCATTACGTTCTTGTTGTTACGTCATATACGTCGAGTTTTGCAAGGTGATCAAGTGTTTACGCGCGCAAAGAGCGATCCATAGCTGGAATTGATGTAACTATACGATAATCATTGAAGTGATTTTAAGAAATTGTAATATATTTCGCCTTGATGTGTTTTATCATTGTTAATCTATCTTGAGATTTTTTCTTTTTTTTTCGAAAATACCAATGTATTTCATCTTGTAAGGTATTTTTTTTGTCGTCAGTCTGATGTTTCTTTCGCTATGAATCTTGGCGAAGCTGACGCTATGTCGCATCGCCGTGATATTATGTATATATGTACTTTCCACAGGAACGGTATACTCAGATTTATTATAAATATTGCAAGATATTTTTAATCGCAGAATGATTTATACCTGTGGTGCGACGTTGGAAATAGATATTGGGATACAGTTTTTGCAATACCGTCTCTCACATACGATAAACGTAAAATCGTAAACGTTATTCACTCAGAAATAACGTCGCCATGTATGCGACCAATAGCATTCACGAGCAATGTTTACTGTATCTGAGAAACAATATTGCAAAAACTCACTAATTACATGTTCTTCGTCACTTTTCCACGTGTGAGAGAGATGATGGTAACATGCGTCGAGATTTCTACGAGAATATTTGGTACCAGTGAACGTATTTGTATTGTATATGCAAAATTCGGAAATCTTCTTAGTTTCGAATAAGAAAATATAGCTTATACTTCTAAACGATATAATCAAAATCAAAGACGCGAAAGTGTAATCGCATGAGCTTGTGCTATGTTAAACGCTTCGACTGTAACGTAAAACGGAAAAAGATCAGAATTGTATTTGACGAGCAGCTAAAAAAATGTAGAGTATTATGAGTGTATTATCTGCTTTGTAAGATTTTAATTATTCGCCAAGCTTGATGTCGATTATTTCCCTCCGCGGAATGAACGTACGTTAGTCATCCGATGAGCGAATGAGAGAGAGAGAGAGAGAGAGAGAGAGAGAGAGAGAGAGAGAGAGAGAGAGAGAGAGAGAGAGAGAGAGAGAGAGAGAGAGAACGATTTGTTGGCTTGAACGATGAAACGGGGAAAGATGAACTAATTCGCGCACGTGCATGTGCAATGTGTTCTTGTGGGATATTCTAAAGGCAGCCGGCGACACGCATACATCACGCAGAATGTATTATTTACTTGTAATCGTGATTACGAGTCTACTATACATTTTTATATATGTAAGAAAGTGGTAGAGGCGCGCGCGCGTAACGACGAACGGAATAACAAAGTGTAAGACACGCTACATTCTTGTTATTGCATTTAAATAAATTGTACAAATAACAGAGCTTATACTCTAAGAGAGCTATAGACACGTACCATGTTTTTATAAACCGTATTAGCGAGAGAATGTGTTCCTTTTCTTCATCAGGAAAGGAATTCCAATAAACGGCTATTGAGAGAGTCAAGAATTAAATATCATTTATTATTTCTTTTATTATATATATTTTCAATTAACTAATATATATATATATATATGTATATATAAACAATATTCATACCGTTTTCCCCCATATCATTGCCAGATCTTGAATTCAATGTTATTTACAAAATATCCCTTGTATTACGAACTTATATCACGCTTCCAACGAAATCGGCAATGCGCGCGTGTTTTGCGCTACTATACAAATACAAGTTTAAAGAAATTCGAGACAGCCTCGATCGCTGCCAAAGGAAAATCATTGTGCCGTTGCCGCTAATAAGTCAGATCAGGGGTTAATATCATACAACGGAGAAGAAGAAGAAGTAATAAAGCCGCCCATGACTGAGGGGCTCGGATGTGACGCGATAAGCCGCGTGACTTAACGTTTAATACATCATCCGAGGGAGGAGATAGTTGATCAATCGCGATCGGTGGTATCAACAAGCGGCCGCTCTTCTCCAAGATTACTTCTCACGCAAATATATTGCACGCGACGATACTCCTCTTCTCTCTAATTACATAAGCAACTTGTACAAAAATAGCGCTTTGTGTGCAACCACATGTAGTACATCACGCATACCCGACAACTAAATTAATTACATTAAGTAAATTAAACGGTACAACCGATGCTTCGTTCGCCTACGTTCATTCGCCAGGGTATATCGATCGTCAATCCTCCACGGGGCCAATCTTTCGCGCCTTTACAAAACACACTAACTTCGCTTCCCAGCAGAAGGATCGATAGTGGAAAGCAGCACATTCAAGTAGCGTTTTTCCATTTTTTTTCTTGTTTCTAAGCGATAAAGTGAATGTCCCAATTAGCGACGGTCATACTCCGCTGACGGCGTTGATAGTTAATAGTCAAACGTCTGTCAAACCTATACAATTATTCTTTAACTTTTTCAAATACAACGTTCAGTCATTTCTGAGAAGATATAAATAAGTTAAAATCTTACCATAAATTGGAAAATATAATACAATTTAAACCGTGAATGTTCAAGCTTTCTAAAAAAAAGTCAACTTTCTCTCTCTCTCTCTCTCTCTCTCTCTCTCTCTCTCTCTGTATACTTTTTTTAACATGTACATTATTAATTTAATTTATTCTTACGATTAGCTCGGTTACCAAGTCGGACATTCACCTTACTTAACACATTAACTGCCACTGGTGACGGTAACGTTGTAACATTGCTGTATCTTGCCAATTTATGCATGAGATGCGACCGCGATTATACGCAATACATACATAGTCAATGGGAAACCGATAAAACGAGCTCGCAAATATACGCGCAACGAATTGCATTCAATTTGAGTTGAATTGAGCGTTAAAACAAACAACGGAAATCAGCGTGGCAGTCGACGTGTTGAAAAATAAGATTTTCTCTCCCGCGCTTGTTTTCATTTTTATCTTTTTTTTTTTCTGTTTTCGAATACACGCTTTCGGACTAGCAATAAGCCGCGATACAGAACAACGTGTGTGACACATGGTAACGTTTTCGAGATCACGGATTTTAAATCGAGAAACAAACATCATACATGTGTCGTCGAGACGCGCGACATCGTCGAATCGGATAACGTAACGAAGAGCCATGGAACTGCGTTCAGCACCGCCGAGAGGACATGATAAACATTGGCACATTAAACTCTATGTTACTTTATTTTGCATTTTATTCTAATCATTCCTTGCTCGGCCGACATGCGAGAGCAGCGGTTATTATATCTTCATTATTACACGGTATAGAATTTCTTCTTTTTTTCTTCTGTGCTTTATAACTTCTCTGCGGTAAGACAGTGACAAAATAGTCTCCGGCGGAGGATGATCATTGAACTCCGTGTGTCTTGTTCTTTTTTGTCTTCTAGCGTACAATACAGAAGCCTCGCACAATAAGAAAAATTACAGATAGGAAAATACAGCGCGCGCGCACCGTGTGTTATTAATATCATCAATGTTTATAAGAACGGTGTTCTCCATTCTCTTTCTAGATAATGATCGAAATGTCCTTGTAATTAATGATATACACAGATGCCTCAAAGGATCTAGCGGTCGAGAAGAACCACGAGAGACACCTTTGACACACCAGCCTGTACATTACACGCTACCGTCCATTTTCTCCTTTTTCTTCTCTCTCACTTTATGCACACAACAGTCAGACTGGCCCTTACATCTCTCTCTCTCTCTCTCTCTCTCTCTCTCTCTCTCTCTCTCTCTCTCTCTCTCTCTCTCTCTCTCTCTCTCTCTCTCTCTCTCCCTCCGTTTTTTTCTTTTTATAAATGAGATTGCACTACAATAATATTCGTCCTCGTCGCTACTTAGGATCAGCTTATCTTTACATCACATTTACAGTGTTCCTGCCGATATGTTTGTTCGTACGTGGCACGGTACTTTAAATACAAGCTAAGCTCCATCTTTTAAATCTCGTTTTAGAATTTTCATCGCAGAGCCATCACAATGCGCGTTTTATCGTAATATAGCGTAAAACGAATATCTTTTTTTCCTTTCTAACGAATCTTTCTTATTAGATGACATGATGTTGGTTGCACTGTGAAGAGAGAAAAAACCTCGGGGTTTATGTCGAAGGAACGTATTTAGTTAAAAATTGTACGATTTAAAATGATATTCCATACTCTCTCAATCCGCTGTGTACTTTATACATAATATCACTATATTATTTACAATTAAATTATTCGTGAATGTAAACAGCAAAGTCCTCTCTCGTGCAAAGAAACGGATTTCGTTACGTTATGTGATGAACACCTGGTTATATCCTCACTAATGCCGCGTACGACAATGCGACCATCATCATGTCATCCAAGGCACTTCAGAGAATACGGTTTACACAATGAAAGACACTAATAGTCGAGTAAGCTAACGCACCACGAGATACTCAGATACGCGTACAATTAATGATAATCAATCCATAGTAACCATATTTGTTATCCGCCTGATGCGCGTTATCGTGATACACAAGATGAAGCTGTGTCCTCTACAGCCGTGAAATATTACAGTTACCGATATTTTACAATTACCGAATTCAGGGGTGCAATCGAGAACACGAACGAATTCAACGCGTCGAGAAGAAAAAGGCGAAGAAGTTCAAGTGAAAATAAATTTTCCTTCGTGGCATTCTAAACATGACATTTCTCGCGCTTTTTTTTCCGTTTACAAAGCGAACTTACTTAGTTTCAAGGTGAACGCTAAGATTTCCCGAATGGCTCATTGAACGAGATTCACTATATAGAGTTGATGTTCTCCAACGCATCCCCAAAAGTAAACGCATCGGTACTCGGTATTCTTTTCTACAATATCACCTTATACAATTGAAACGAGTGCCCGCTGTACGGACGGATACCTAACACGATAATGCCAAGAGATTATTTATTATGCGTGTGTGTGTATGTGTATAATTAATTTCGAGAGAAAGAGATAATAAATACACTATGTAACAACAGGGACGCTCGCGTCGTTTCGTTCTCTTCGAGTTCGATTTTTTGCAGGAGGCAACGCGCGAGCTCCGAGTTTCTACCTTCGCTTCTAACTACGAAACACGGAGACAGCTAGTCGGCCTCTGAATTTATCGCGAATGCGTGTGATCTTCGCGAGGAGTAACTTGTGCTTCTTCGCGACGCAGCGCGATTTACATGATTTCGCTTCGACATATCCGCCAATTACAATCGATTGATTGGAATAAACAGCGTTAATAGATAGAACCACCGACAGAGTTGATTCTATGAACGATAATAAACTCAATCCATTGCCCAATGGGTCTCTCTAAAACGCTTTTATCCGTTATATTCACCACCACGATCAGTCGCGCATTCTGTGTAAACGGAGCATGCATTAAAATGTATTTTGATTGAGACATGATTTACAAGCTTTGTGTGTGTGTGTGTGTGTGTGTGTGTTTCGGGCAAGATTTAACAGTAGTAGGAAACTCTCGTCCTCAACGAGCGAATTACAGCTGTACATAACGTTTTATTTTCACGGAAAGTTTCGATTCTATTGCAATTTCCACGACGAACATTGCGAAATTATAACAATATTGTACTTTGTATTGCACTTTCGCTCGAAACTAATGGCATCGTAAACAAATAATAAAAAACCGCTAGCTAACATTTTCTTTTATCTCTCGTTGACTCGTTCGTCAAAATTTAAATACATCTGCACTACGTATCTGATAGTGTTGTATATAAACAATTGCATATTATCGGATATATATATATATATATATCCGTTTATTACGTCTTGAAATTATTCACTGTAGTCTAGATCATTTTGCACTGATAGCTTATCACACTCCTGCATCTATCTTTCTATAAAAAATAGACGAAAAAGAGATTTGAGTACAAAATAAGCTACATTGTGGCAAATATAAACTGTAACAAATAATTTTAAGACATAGTAAAATAACACGATACAACGTAGTAAATCTTTACAATTTACAGTGAAAATAATTACAACAGCTACGATAGTAACTTTTACAGAAGTTCTATAGAGCTCTTTACATCTGTATCTTAAAATCAGGCACGCAAGATAGCCTATGTGTTTTGGGTGTATATTTGTGCATTATGTACACCTTACAGCTTGTACAAATAGAACTGGTAGTGCAATATATATATGTATATATATATATATATATTTATATTTATATAAATATTAGCAGATTAATGTACATACACGTATGTAGATGTCAAGCTAGCTCAGCAAAACCTGTCCAGAATTTCACGTTAGTATAATAATATCACGGTATAATTATAATTATACATATATATATATATATGTATATATAGTAGAAGTATACAACGCGTGTACAGAATACGTAATACGTAAGATAGCGCATTGTACAAGCGTTTGCTACCTAAACATTTACATTCTAGAGACATGTCTCTATTACCAAAAACATATAGAAACATGTATTAATAAAAAAAGGAAAACAAAAGAGAAGAAAACGGAAAGAATAGAATATTTCTTTCACAAGCTATGTCTCTGTGCATTAAGTGACCTTTCGATATCGTCTGCGTTCCTTGATGGCAGGTTTTTGAGGATTGATTGAAAAATAAACTTGATTCCTATAGATAGACTTGAGATATTCTTTCTCTCTCTCTCTCTCTCTCTCTCTCTCTCTCTCTCTCTCTCTCTCTCTCTCTCTCTCTCTCTCTCTCTCTCTATCATTCCGAGATGCATAATTATGGCAAGCGAGGATTGAATTATATAGGAACCTGGACTCATAATTATCTTGTGTGTACGGTATACAGGTCTCCCTATATTGCACAGAATCGTATCAAATAGCCGCGCGCTACTTATCACACCGAATTTTACAAAATATAAAAACTCGTCGTTGTACTGTGTTCGCGTAATATATATGTATACTTCATTATAATAGCAGATTCGATCTAACGAAGTGCGCAAACATCGGCGACACGCAATCTTCATAAGTCTTATCTAGAAACGCATTCGTCTCTTGTACCATCAGATCGACATTGAACGTATCCGCAAAACGTCAGCTACGAGTTTGGACCTAGTCTTTACTTATGCGTGTGTAACACAGGTAACGTTGTACAATTATAAGAACAAAGCCTGCGAACGTAACTATCGTACGTTAGAAGAAAGTACGAAAGTCGAGTTATTACTGCGCGGGCCTGTCAAAGCAAATCGTTCACGTGGTTTATGCGACTGGATGATGACCACGTGCTTGCGTACGTTCATGCGTATGTGTGTGTGTGTGTTAGTATGTCATAAGTTTCAAGATAGTTTGAATGCTTCTCCTTAAATGCAATTCCGAACGCAATAATATCCAGTGAAATAGCTGAACTTGTGTCGTTTGAGAATTTTTAACGTTTAAAGAAAGAAACGTTTAACGTTTCCAAGAAAGGAGATTCTTAAGAGATTCTTCGACTCGTATCTTTGTGTGTATTTAAAGTTTTACAGCAGAAACTGTGCAAACTCTGCTTCTACAGATATGATTATTGAGTATCTAATCCATGATTACCTCGAGATTGATTTTTAATAAACTTTTAATAAATCAATCTAGACGTTTAAGGGAAAATTTTAGACATATCTGTGTCACATTCAGAAACAAGTTTTTCATCATCATGTTTTTCCCATTGTTGGTTGCGTTACAAATTGCATTGAGGAAATAAAATGTTCGAACCGTTTTGGAGCTGTATATTGTGAAAACTATATATCGTGTTTCGTTTATGTTGTGTTGGTGATGGGTGCACCAGCGTGAAGCGAACTGACTCTAAAATCTATATATATCTCCAATTATTCCGCTCGCAAGCAGTTAAATTCGGAGTACAACCCGCGGCGGCCGGGCCGGTTGTGCCATCGCCTTTGGCGCGAACGCGACAGTTTAGCGGAGCGACTCAGCTGTTTATATTTCTTGTATGTGGCCTTCTAAGTTGCGGCACGTCGTCCTGAAAGAGCCTTAGAGCCTTAGAAGTTAGAGCGGTGCGTGTGCAGCCCCACAGCTGTTGTTCACACATGAGTGGCGAGCGCGGTGAATTGTTGGTGAGAGCGACTGGAATGCGATTGAGATTCGAAAACATCACGCCTGTTGACACAAGCAGCGACTCGCGCGGTGCTTTCAATTGAGATCGCCCGAGGGTCCCAGCGGCGTGTGCTGATAATTGGTGTTGATCTGCGACTGCTCTCGATACTGCATCGAATTGCCGCTGGAGAACCCGGTCGATCCTGTGCCCTACTGCAATTGCTGCTGCTGCTGCTGCTGTTGCTGCTGCTGTTGCTGCAGCAGCTGCTGCTGCTGCTGGCCGCTGTTGAGCGCGAGCCGTTGCATCTGACGTATAACCGTTGCTGCATGGTACGCTTGCTGCAACCATGAGAGAAGGGGGAGACTTTCCTAGGCCTGGTAAGGAAACAGATACGATTAACAATATGCTAATTAGCCAACGATACTAACCTTCCATCTCGACTTGGCAAAATTCTTTTTAAGTTGTTCCGATACTGTACCATGGATGTTTTTATTGCTTGCTGCGTTGCCGGATATCCTGGAATTATCAATGCGATGGAATTATATTAAACTCATGCTTATGCTCGTACATCGAGAAAGTTATTATGTGAATATCGCATATGAGTATAATTAGTTCAGGTGGAGGTAAGAGTGGAGATATTTAGAGAGAAGAGTACACGAATGTGTGACAACGAATACACGTGATGCACGACTGCCTTATTACTTTGAATCGCATGAAGTTGCTTTTAACCCCTTAAGTACAGACACATAGACACATAGAGACAGATGACAAAAGCTTTCCAAGAGTACAACATATCATTTACTTACTTAGTCCACACAAATTTTATTTTATGGACAAATCAGTTCCTGTAATATTCGTGACTTCGAGCTATAGGAATACATTAAAGTTTACGTTTAAAGCTCTCGTTACCGATACCCGCGTACCGTATATGTTTATACAGAATAACTCTGTATCTTATATCGTATAAATATCACGAATGTCATTATGTGCATACGCAAAAAAAAAGTGTATTCTTTCGGTATCTTTTTGTTTCGTTTTCAGATTTTAAAAATCCTTACCAAGGATGTGCGAGAGCTTGCTTGCAGGTGTAACGCTCATCGACATTGACGCACATTAGCTTGTGAATGAAATCCTTCGCAGAATCGCTGATGTCGTCCCAGTACGGTGAGTCAAATTCAAATTCCCCTGTAACAAGTTTGGTTAACTATTTTTTATATAGTATATAATTTCGATATAAAATAATAATTTCAACTAAAACGAACTCGCTCCACACGCGTGTACTATTTGTATGAATAACTACGAAACTAAATCAAACAAGTGGCTCTGAGATTAAAAACAAAAGATATTGTTACTTAGATACATCTTGTTTATCTCTGTTCGATACTTGACAATATATTATTATTATTATTATCATACTATACTTGAGTAAAATATCAAACATGCAAGAAATGACATTTCAAGCGAATTGTATCACATTTCGGAGCAACGTGCTTTACGTAAAACGCGCAAAACGTTGCCTGGAAGTTGTTTCATTACCTTTCAAAATTTGCGCAAACAGATTGGCATCATTCTCGTCGTAAAACGGAGGATATCCGCACAAGAGGATGTACGAAATGACCCCTATACTCCAAACATCCACTGCCTTGCCGTATGGTTTTTGTGCCAAAACTTCAGGTGCTGCAAATCATCAGTTTATATCAATATTTAAAATCTTCCTCTCTCTCTCTCTCTCTCTCTCTCTCTCTCTCTCTCTCTCTCTCTCTCTCTCTCTCTCTCTCTCTCTGTAATTTTTATTTGTTTTCTAACTCACCGACATATCCCGGTGTACCACAAGCAGTCGCCATAATCCCGGAGTCTTCCATCTTTGATAGGCCGAAATCGCTGATCATGATTTTACTATCCTCATCTGGACTATAATATAGGAGATTCTCTGGCTTCAGATCTCTGTGAACGACCCCTTGGTCGTGCATATAGTCTACCGCCTCGAGCACTTGTCTTATTAAGCCGGATGCATCTTTTTCTGTGTAGGAACCTTTCTCGACGATTCTATCAAACAGTTCTCCACCAGTGACCCTATAATGTAACATATACTTTAATATTCGCCTTCTCATCCTCAATACCTCAACATCAAAGAATCGTATAAAAATAGCAGCGATACTCACAGTTCCATAACTAAGTAGACTTTATGCTTATCTTCAAACGTTTCCAGTAACTGAACAATATTTGGATGTGTTAACCTGCAACAGTATCAGATTCCTCTAATTTGGAGCTATTGCACACATCGCAAACACAAAAGAAAATTCGATAACTGAAGTAAAAAGAAAAAAAAAAGAAAGAAAAGAAAATATATTATGTATATCTTACATGAAAATATATACACTATTATATGAAAAGAATATATTATGTAAAAATATTTTCTTTGGCAAATATATTCTTTATATTCAGTTGCAGATAGTTATAAATAAACTATGCATATGTCTTATGTTATTGATTAATGCATATGTTAATTAATAATTTTAAATTGGCAAAATAATAAAATTATAACAAACTAATATATAGAGTAAACAACGTTAAACAACAATGCAGAATTAGCTCACAATCAGCTATGCAATTACATATTATACTGAGAAAACATGCTCTAGTAATCACTAGTATTCTTATCACTAGTTATATTTTATATACTTGGCATACAGATTATTAATTATATATAGACAATCACATTCACGTAGAAAAAAGAGATAACTATTTACAAGATATTGTACAGCAGCATTAAAGCAATTTCTACCAAATATGTACAAGAATCTGAGATATACATACATAATAGATCTTCCATTGACTATAGAGAGAGAGAACTTGCATTGCATAGATTATTTAAAAAAAAGAAAAAAGAAAGGAAAGGAAACTATTAGTAGCAGTATTAAGATCTGTTAGAAATCTGTTAGAGATATAAAGAAGAAATATTATTTTATACATTGCAATTATCTCATAATTGTATAACGAGCAGCAATCTCGTTAGCCTTTATGTATCACAAATTTTTTTCTCGTAAAATGAGAAAGTGAGAAAATGTTCCACTGTCTCTTGTACATATTTCAAGTTATAGTAATTTGAGAAAATGCGTTCGTTAAACGGCTAGCTTATTGAAACACATAAATCTTTTCACAATATAACTCTATAACTCATGTCTTGTTTCGATAAAGTTAATAAAACCTCAACAAAAGAAAAACAGCGTGGCGCATGAATATGTTAGCTTTTTTATAAATAACCATGAATAATATAACACGTATGAAGAATATTTACATGTTTATATAAGACGGTTTTTCTTCCTCATGAAACGCAGCATATTCGTAGTTTATAGTGACTCATTCTTGATTATCTCGTTTTTATATTTTTTATCACTGTCACATATATAGATTACATATTTATGACGACAGTATAGCGATCGTGGCAATATAATTTATGATAGAAACTATACGTTAATGAATAAAAACGTGTAGACGAGTAAATATTTTTAGAAATTTTGATTGACAACATGTTTGTCTTGAAATTGTTTACAAATATGAATCTAGTAAGTGTAAAGTCGTATCAAACTCCCGATGTAAAACATAATTCCACATATAAGACTAGAAAATATTGAAATTGTTTAAGAATAAGCGAAAATTGTTTAAGAATACCGAGTAACACGTGTCACTATATTATCATTTCGTTTTACACATTATTGATTAACACGGACAAATTTTATGTATATCATTTGTTTCTAATACTTTCTAACTAACTTTCTGGGACGCGCAAGGCAATCGCGATATTTACATAAGAATATATGACACAATTATCGTAATTAGGACTGACATTTCCGATCGATTTTATGTAATATTTTTTTTCTTTCTCAGTTTCCTATGAAGAAAACGCATTTTATATCATACACAAAATAACACAGTTTTGGATTCAAATTTAGAAGATAACAATAAATTATTCACATATTGACATATATTTTGTCTTAAATATGTTTGTTTTAAATATTTGGCTGTTGTATCAGCATACATTTTACCATGTAAATGTATGTCATGTGTGTTAATGTCCATTTAAATCATGATTAAAAAATAAAAATAAAAATACTTCATATATACGCAAGCGCGCATATGGCGCAGATGCAAATATAACAGATCCTCCCTAAATTATTTTCTCATTCTGATCACATTAATAATATCTTATCGTCTACATCATCGCGTTTTATCCTGAGTGATTCCATCAAAGTTCGATAGAAGAAGAAGACGATTACATCTCGATTCGTATCGCACAAATAGGGCTCCACTTCACAACTAGAGCAGTATTATCTAACGGCTGTCGTCGAAATTGTTATGTCTTGTCTCGTTTAAAAATACTATTTAAAGAGGTCGTCTTGATTAAGGCGTGGTTATAAGCTCGTATCATACTGGATATTCTCACTTAACGAAAGGTGGTAAGTACAAGGATACCAAAACTGTGTTCAACGCTACGTGATGTGAACGTGCATAGAAATTATCGTGTATTTATAATATAAATATATATATATATATAATATATGATCTGAATCTGTAACAATGTATGGCATCGTCGAATGATACAGAATACTGAGCGATACAGGTAGTTGGTGCCTGTGTTTAGGCCCACACTTACCATTTTCTTTCGCCACTACTATCCGACTTGAGCGATCCATCACCACTCTGTGGTGTCACACTTTCACTGAACCTACGAAGTATAATAATACCATACACAATTACGTAATATATATCGAGAGCAGAGCTGTTTGCTTACTCGCACGAAGTCAGAATTTTCTTATTTTTTCTTATTCCTTCTCTTATTGTCTGTTCCTTTTTTTACTTTTGTCTTTTATTCCCTTTCGTCATTGACACTTCCGTTTCTCCAGTGTGATGATGTAGAAAATAAATTTATATGGAATATCGATTTTTCTCCAAAAGAAGAGAGAGACTGCATTATTAGTCAAAATATGCAAACGACAAATTGATTGCAATCAAGAGATCTTCTCTTTCTACTGATAAATTACTGATAAATTAAAATTAATAATTAGAAACGTGATGCGATTATAATAATAAAAATAGCCAAAAGTAGCCATAATTCTCTCTCTCTCTCTCAAGATATATACTAATCAATATATTAAAATTCCATATACACATGCAACGTCTTTGTGAAGGAGAATAACTTAAGAACCAACAATGTGTCCTTGTGCAGTGTTAAATAAATGATATATCGATGAGATTAATATGATGTATGAGGTAAGTTTCCAATTATGAAACAGTAAACAGTATGTACGACGTATGTATACGACGTATGAACATGTGTATGTGTGATGTAGCACCTTGTACTCTCGCGGTGATGATCACTTGCAATAATAATTTAATAACACGACGAGATTCTTAAGCACCAAACAGTCGTCCTTTTACGCGAACTATTGTCAACTTTTTTATAGACGCGTCCCGGCTAAACTGATACGTGAGTCGCTGAGGAATATAGAAAATAGAACCAATGTAGAAGGAGTCCAATGCTAACAAACATTGAAAAGTACCACTTCAACACATATCCAAACATTCGTTAAAGAGAAAAATACTGTAGATAACATATATATATTCCAAGTACAACACGATGGAAGGATTGCAAGAGGAATATTTGAACATGTGTTATATTCAAAGTATGTTCGATAGCATCGAGACAATATGTAGCTTGTACGAGGCACATTATCTGCATACAACATTAAAGATAACAAGAGCACAGACGACAGCCATCAGAGCTCACTCCAAATGCCATATCAACGCTTCCGGAACGAGAAGACTTTCGACAGTGGGTATATGTTGAGCAAAACTAGCACACCATGTATATATATATATATATATATATATATATATATATATATATATATATATATATATATATATATATATATATATAGTCACATAATATTACTGTGTAAATGAGAAAAAGCACAGCGATCGTGGAGATCGTAGATTATTAATATGACGGGACGGGCTCTCCCCAAAAATAATCGATATGATTGAAAACAGATGCCGAGTAACTTATGATCCGTCGGAAAAAACGACGCGATGGGAGGAATTCTGAAAAGCAGAGAAACCAATGGTCCGCAATACCTTTTTTAGTCTTGTGCTTGCACGCAATACTAAATGGTAAATGAATTTGTCTGATGTATATACGCAGAACGCTATGTAATAAGGAAGGAGGAATACAAAGTACTCCATGAGCGATATGATTCTTATACATGAAGCGTTTGTTAAAGAGAGGCATGCGTTCAACTATGTCAAAGTTGATCCCAGCGATAATAGAACTGGTACTTCAATCTCAGCCAATTATCAACTTTCCGAATGCCTAAATTATAATATTAAGGGGCCAACTATGTGAAATCAAGATTACAGTATATATACTGGTAAAAAGTTCGTCTACTGAAAAGATATCCAGCTCTCAGCGGCTCGCTTTCGCGCCCTACCTTCGGAGAACTTTGATTTCGTTCTCTAACGAATCCTCTTTGCCCTTTAGCGCCTTCTTGTCGATGATCTTCACAGCAAACATCTGGCCGGGTTTCTCCTTGCTTTCCGCTAGCCTCACCTCGGAGAATGCCCCCCTGAACAAAGAAAGATGCGATATTAGGCGATAATTTTAGTTTTATTCGGCAAATCAATTTGCACGAGCAAATTTGCTTCTCTAATTAGCGACTGTGTATTATTTCTCGAGTGAGGATAATCACTCATGGAATTGCAAACTGATGTTCCTTCCTTATCAGCGAATCGACACTGCAAACTGTTCACAAGCCAGACCCCAGGCACAATAATACACCGCAAGTAATTAGCTCTGACACTATTGTCGCGTGACACTATTGTCATGCGTTCAAACATTGCGACAGATGTATCTTGAAACATTGCAGGACACGCCATAAGAGACGCGTATCGCATGCGCGTGACAGAAAGTCCTTTCATACGTGACTCCTGAGCTGTATTTTACGAATAATCAATCGAGGACAGTTAATGATAATCAGCCGTGTATAGCAGCAAAAAAAGATATCATTCTAATATCACAAAAAATTTCTCAGTTTATTTCTTTTCCTGTAAATAATGCTTACCTTTAACGAAGAATATTTTCCTGACAATATTCTGAATTTATTCTCTTTCATGTTACAAAACTCATACTCTGTACGAAGAAGTAAACTGAATTGTTGTTAATTCGATATTCTTCATTAAAATGAACTAAACATTACTAAGATTCAAAGTATATTTTGAATAAATATGATGGACTAACGTATAGCAGATTTACAGATGTATAAACTTATGGAACATTTGAAACAAGTGACATTGACTTGAATGTGACACGCATAAATTTTGAAGAAGCGCGTAAAAGTGAAATACAATTTACAATTCAAAATTATCGTTGTGTAATCTGGGGACTCGGTAAATATCGAAATGGGATGTCTAGTAAAACCCAGCACTCGACACGAGGCTGGATTTTCCCCTGGTGCTACTAAATCATCGAGGAGATACAATGGAACAGTAATAATCCACGTATCGCAAGCGCCGGTTATAGGACGGTTCGTTCGTTTTCTCACCACCACCACTACAACTCCGTGTGTAACCGTGAATAAACGAAATTAAGGAAAGATCATCCGTTTCAGACGGATAAATAGGACTTTCTCTTTCGCAGGATGTTACAAAACATTATTATATAAGCCGACTTCGCGGACCAATGAAGTATTCAACCGTTCTGGGCGATGCTCTCGCTACTTAGTAATTTCCGACTGGGCAGGAAATGTTTGGCTTTCCAGACGGATTAATTCGCTCAACTGAGAGAGAGAGAGAGACAGAGAGAGAGAGAGAGAGAGAGAGAGAGAGAGAGAGAGAACTTACGCGCTACTTGAGATAAGATCGCACGCCCAGGAATTCAAAATATCTTTTAAAAAGAATAAACGCGGCTGTAGCACACACACACACACACATATGTGTGTATGTGCGTGTAGAACGACAAAGAACGAAGCTTTGTGCGGCGAGCGTCGATCGAGGTTTTCTAAATTGATTCTAATCTCAGTCGATACTCTCTCGCTAAGTTGAGTTTGAAAAATAACACGACGGGATAAAATTGAACCACGCGCGCTGAACGCGTTATTTTCCAGCTTTGAGCACGGCGAGAGAATCGGATATCGATAAACCATAGGGCCTCAGAAGTGTCCGATACGCACGAGAAAATACAAACGTTTTGACGTCGGGTAATTTCAGAATCTCATAAATCCGATGTCGCTCGCGCGCGCCATGACACGAATGGCGTCGGGACGAGAATTTCCGATTTAAGGGAACGTTTTAAAAGCGATCCGAAAGTGTCGTTAGAGGAGGACACGTGTGTATGCACCGTTGCGTCTTAGCGCGATGCATACCGAGTGAGAGACCGAGAAGAATGCGAGAAGAAAGAAACACGGGCGCGATATAGTTTCACTTCAATATTTCCTCGAGCTCGCTCGCTCGAGATATAGATCCGAAAAGTGTGAAAATTCGCGAGCGATTCCAACACGAAGGAAAGTTATGTCGCGAGCGCGCGCGCGCGAACGAGCGAAAATTAAATCGCGGACACTTCCATTTATGCAATCCATTTAGCACTCGGCGCCTCGTCATTTATACGTAAACGAAAGAAACTGGGAGCTCAGCGTCGAAGGTCGCGAGGGACGTGTGTATCTACAGGGTGTCCGAAAGCCACCGAATGATCGGTTCGATGGTAGATGGTAGTTTTACGAATCGAGCGACTTCCGTCAAATTTCCCGATTAACTGGCAATTAACTCTCCGTCAAAGACAGAGTTACCACCGTGGAAAACAAGAGAGTTCGCTGTTGAGGAAATTCTCTTGCGTCTCCCCTTTATAATTTACATTTTCTCTCCGTGTGTCGCTTGTATTTAATATTACACTTGCTATCGCGAACGAGTTTGATCATTTTTGTTAATTCATTGTATCATCGATTAATTTAGTCGGAATTTGATGAAGTCAGCCTCTCAATCAGAAATCAATATTTATCCGTACCGAATATCTCGAAGAAAGCTAAGAAATTGTTTCTAGGAATTTTCAGTGTTACACACACATATCCCGATAAACTGAGATGAAAATTTTGCAGAAATAAATCTTATATAAAAAATTCTTCACAAGGGAGGTGTAATTTTATTAGCCGTTTGTCTACTTCAAATTGTGATTTGTAAGAAGCAACTGCCCAATCTGACTGTTTTAAAACAAAATCGATTAATACCGTGGGGTTTTCATTTCAGCGAAAGTCGATTCCGTATTGTCGAAAGAGCTTGCGGCTAAAAGGACATCCGGTGGTTTGTAACAACCTATCTATATATGTCACACGAGCTCGATGTAAAATTCGACAGATTTAGCGCGAATGGGAGATTATCCCGGAAGATTGCGCGAGATTCATGGTCGTACACACATACACACACACACACATATATATATATGATATATATATATCGCGTTCGTGCAGTTGAAAGGAATAACCGATATACGGCGAGAAATACGTATATGTGTAAAAAAAGAATATCGCATCATTTCGCGTGTGTCTCAATTGATGTTTACTAATTTACCGAACACGCTCGTGAAATCGCGCAGATTTCGAAAAACAGGCCGCAAACAGGAAATTATCTCCCCTCTCGCGAGATTCATTTTTGCATCGACACGGGAGATAATCCGCCGATTAAGTCATCCGCTTTTAAAATATAACGTCGCACGGAGATTTTAATGTTAATATGTCTGCCGTGCCTCTGGTCGCTGTTATGTAACTTTACGATAAACATTCCGTTACGGATCAGAGTGTGAGATATACGTGTTACGCGTGGCAGCGAAAGTTTTGCGGATTGAGATATCGCGTACGTGTGTATAATTCCGAAGGAAAGACAGATATATCGCGTATATCTTCATTTCTTCGGAGATTGTCGACGCGCATCAGCGTCAACAGTCTCCGACATAGCGATGCATCTCGGAGGATGCGTTTTATGCGTAATTTTCTAAAATGTCATCTCATACGAATCGCCGTACGAGCGGGTACAATGAGTATACCGATGAAATGAATGAATGAAAATGAAAGTGCGGAATAACGATTATACACATTATATAATCGAAGAGACAAGATAGGATAGGGTAGGAGCTCTTAGGAGCACGGAAATGTAGAGACGCGAATGAGCAGAGAATACAGCTATCGTTATCTTTATCGGAAATGCAAATGTATAAAAACTGCGGCAATTTTTCATACATATCGTTCGCCGTTTTACAAGAACGCCTTCGACATAAATAGATTCTCCCAACGACGTACTTTTTTTTTTCTTCTTCCTCCTGCTCCCTTTCTCTCTCCCTCCTGCTTCGGAAGATCATAGAGAGTGATCCTGATCCGTCGTAACTTTTTAGCGCTCGGTGATAAATATAAGCTGCGATCAGGTCGGAAATTGCAAGCCGCGCTTGGCTCCACTTGAAATTAATCGACGAAAGAGTCGCGTTATCTATTTACAGCCCTCTCGTAACATTCAACCCGCTAAACTCGCTCGATTATCGACGGGCACTCGAAGCCGGGATAAATTACGGATGGTCGATTGAATTTCCGCCGAAGGAGCCGAAGGGAGAGAAAGGGGGAGATAGAGAGACTGCAAGACATGCGGGTGGAGAGGATCCAGGTGAACGACGATGACAACAAGTGCACGGAGCACAACAAGTGTTCGCGTTGACTTCGCGCCCCGCGGAGGTCCTGACGACGCGCTCTCGACCGTATGTCGAGGAAGAGCAAGGATCTATTATGTACACTTACGTGCCCAACAGGTCCTTCAGGATGTACTTGTCCTCGACGGAGGGCGACCGGTCATCCTTGCCGTCCTTCTTGATCTTCTTGTTCGAATCCTTCTTCCCAAACAGCGGCATCTTGTCCCACGATGATCTCTCCTCGGAATGTTCTAACTTGCGTATATGCAACGCGTATGGTGTATGTGTGTGTGTGTGTGTGTATACGACACACACACAAAAGATCTACCAACCACGCACTAGTGCTCCGCGTCTGCCAGCACTCGCTGCGGAGACGCCGCGAACGGATCGGGGCGGCACAGGATGATGGTTACGCGCGAGTCCACCAAGAGAGAGAGAGAGAGCTCCTCTCTCCGCTTCAGTCTTCTCCGATGTGCGTATGTGTAGACGCGATCTGCGACAAGCGATGAAGATGACAATGAATGAGAGAGAAAGATTTAACACTCGCCGCCGCTGATCTCCGCGGCGTTCCGGGAAGATACCGCCGCCTTCGTCGTACCAGACGCACCGTCAGATCGTCATTCCGCGACGGGACGATCATGAACCCACGACCTTTCGGATCGCGATAGCCCGCTCTCTCTTTCTCTTTCTCTCCCTCCCTCTTTCTCTGACAGCCGCGTGCGCTCTTACTGCCTGCCAGCTGGCTGTCGCACTTCCGCGACCGTCCTCTCTCTCCCTGTGTCGGCTGTTTCACGACCTCATCGACGACGACGACGACGATGACGACGACCTTACGACATGCGGCGTTTCTGCTCCACCACCGACTCTCTCGTGTCCTCGCGCTTGCTGCTTCGTCGCTTCACGCCGAGCGTCCACTAGCTGATGGAAACTCGGGGATTCTGCTGTTTTGTCGTCCTCTCGCCAGCGTTCACCACTACTCCTCGTTCGCACGCGCGCGGAGTTCCTCCACGCGTCTCTCGCTCCGCGCTATCGGGCTCAGGGTCGCGGCCTCGCGCCCTCGCGCTGCTTTGCTCGGCCTGGCTTTCGCGGAGCGCCAGATAGCTCCCTCCGCGCGTTGTTCTCGGCCTCCTGCTCGCGCTCGTAGCTCGCGCTGGAGTAGAGAATGACGCACGTACAAACCGCCGCTTTAGCGCGTCGTCGCGTCGTTGCTGCTCCTCGTCGCTCGCGATAAACGTTCACGCCCGGGTCCGCTGCAGGTCATATCAGCGTACCGACTGCCGCTCGTTCTCCCGCGCGAATGTCTCCGTAGTGCTCCTCCCCGTCGCACTGCACTCCAAGCACTGCGGCGATGACGATATATATATATATGCGGGCTGCGCATCCTCGAGAGAGACGCTGTGCGGCTATGCGGGATTCACACGCGTTTGTTACAAATGGCTACGGAATAGCCAAGGCTTAGTTCATATGCTTACCTAGTATAACTTTTGTATGGTTGACCGTTAAAAGAGGTTTTATATATATTAAAATAGAAACGTAGAATGTAAAAACGCGAGAGAAAAACATGGACGAAAACGTTCTTCCAAGTACTAAGTTGTTTCACGTTGTTAAGAAGATCACCTAACATAGGAACCAAGCACTATGTTATCCGCAACAGAAGCTTTTCTGCGCATGCATGAAGGGATGAAGAGCTCGATGTAAGCGATCAGTGATTGGCGATCAGTATTAGGATGCTTACGATAACCTGGTTAGAGTTTAGTTTCCTAGGAATAAAATATACGTATAGGTACAACCATCTACTACCATCATACTTCATGACAACTCAATGCTGTCTTATCGCTATTGAATTGAGTTAAGAAAGTCGGTAGTTGATAGTAAGACGAAAAATAGGATAGAAGGTAATAATCTGCAAAATTGTATTAATTATGATAAAAAATAAATTTTAACGGTGCGTAGTAATTTTACATAATTATAACTTTTAATAAAGGTAATACTAATAATGATTAATTAAAATTTATTGTGGTCGTGACATAATGGTCGAGCTAACCATAGTGAGAATAATCAATTGTGATTGGTCAATTTTTTACGGCTTAAAACTTATTACATCCATTGTAGATCCATGCCCAATTTCTTCACCTCTAGATAAACTGTCGATAATTTTATCTATGAGATATTTCCCAGAATCGGTTTTCTTCATTTGTTAAGAATACGGACTTCGAACGGACAAATAACAATGGACAGACGGCTTAGAATTTTCCCCGTCAAGGTCCATAAATAGAGGAACGGAACAAAGTTAGGTTCTCTCATCCAGTTCACAGTTTGGTTCGAAAATAGCGGCGACCGTAGCTCAGCTGATTAATTATATACTGTCATGTCAAAAATTATTTTCGTTTTTTGCAATATTTTGTACTATAGCCGGCATTGTATATGTTTTTCTTCTGGAAATTCTCACTGGTATTTTGGAATGTGTTTAAAACTATGTTTTGATTACTTCTGATTACATCTTAAACTATGTTTTGATTACCTATTCACTCACACAACTAAACTATAATACTACACGTACGTAGTATCATGTATCTAACACAGATTCTCTGACTCGAAAATGACGGCCGTGAGAGGACCTTACCTTGTCCCGTTCCTCTATTTACGGACCTTGACAGGATCTATATAGAAAATTCCAGGACGTCTGTCCATTGTTATTTGTCCGTTCGAAGTCCGTATTCTTGAAAAATGTCGTATGCGATTTCATAAATGTTACTAGATATCACGATTCTCAGTTAATTAAATTGACCTGATGAAATATCGTATACGATATTTTTCATAAATTTTCGAAGATAAAAGCCCAACTCGACATTACAAAATTACAAAATAAAATACATTATTTATTGGTACTCATGAACAGAGTTCTGTTTCTTTCACCTTATTTTCACTTTCACTTCACCTTCACAGAAACTTTCCTTTTTTCCCTATAATCCTTTATATTTTCTCATTGTTTCATTCCTCCGCCAGTACCCCGGCAAAAGAAAGAAACCTCATAAATCTCAATCCCTTAACACATTCTCATGTGTCCGACATAGTAGCGACGAGAAAGTTAGGCTCTTAAATATCTTTTTTTTTAGCTGCGCTATTGTGCTGTACTGAAGCTTTGTTCCTTTTCTCTTCAACGCAAATGCATATACTTATTTTTTTTCTAACAACAAAAGATGCTTTCTAAAAGCACAAACCTCGAGTATGCAATAAGGGCTGCGTTCCGATATTAACTTTCAACATTGAAAATCTATAGTATACGTGACATAAACTATGTATTTTCAGTATTGGCAGTGCATATCGGAATGCAATCCTAATAGTGATTGGAGAAAATGAAATAGAAAAAAAATGGTAGAAATTTATCAATGAGAATAAAACCAGCAGCACACGGTGCTTGTTTTCGTGCTGGATTGCTTGCTGGATGAAAATATTGCGTTGTGATTGGTACATTTCCGAAGATGGATGGAAATGCACCAATCAGAACGTAGTATTTTCATCCAGCAAGCAATCCAGCACGAAAACAAGCACCGTGTGCCGCTGGCTTTAATTCTGTGGGAAGACAATCAATTACTTCAGATGATTTATTTTCCTAAAGCTAATATTACATTTGTCGTACGATAATCTTTTCGAATACGTTGATTGGTCGATTTGGTAACAAATAGAATATTTCTAGGATTGCTTCGCGTACACCAATCAATGTATCCGAGAAGCTTGTCGTACGACACATGTAAAGCCAGCAGCACACGGTGCTTGTTTTCGAGCTGGATTGCTTGCTGGATGAAAATATTGCATTCTGATTGGTGCATTTCCATCCATCTTCGAAAATATACCAATCAGAACGCAGTATTTTCACCTAGCAAGCAATCCAGCACGAAAACAAGCACCGTGTGCCGCTGGCTTAATAATAGGCTAAAGAAACAAAATACCCGCGAAACGTTGGGTGAAAAATAAGAAATATTTGTTACGATTTCGATATATTTTTTGCAGACAAATTCGTTGCAAACAAAAATGGCATATAGTGACAAGCATAAGATAATTTTACAAACTATTCTGCATGAAGGTGCTTTAAATGAAGATCGAGGGAAACTATTGATTAATGACTTATTTGGTAAGTAAGTTTGATACAGCTAATAATAGAATAAATATAGTTTAGAATAACATGAGAAAATTTTAGAACATAACAATGTAGCGCTTGTGATAAATGCTATAAATGCAAAATTACAACATTTAAACATGGCTATAAAATACATAAATTGTGAAATTGATGGTAAAACATATTGGATACTGACAAACACAGTGCAAGATGCAATTAAAGGGTAATTTAAATGTTATTAACCAAGATGGACATATTTTATAGTTATTAAATATTTTGTTTAATATTTCAGATTGTATATTGGATGTTCAAAAGCTGAATTAGATCTCTTGCGTAATATATATTCTACAATTGCTAGTTCAAGCGAAGGTTATGTGTCAAGTACATGGTGCCTCAATCTATGTTCATCATTAAAAGTAAAATTATCTAAAGATAATGCTCAATTATTTCTAAATGATATGGTCGAAAAGAAATGGTTGTCTTGGAAGGTATATTTTTTCTATATAATTTTAATTTAATGGTATATATTTTCTCAAGAACATAATTTTCCTTATAACCATATAATTCCTAGAATGGTCGATATTACATAGGAGTAAGAAGTATTGCAGAATTATTGCAGTATTTTAAAGATACACATGAGGATAATCTTCGTACTTGTACTTTATGCAAGCAGATCCTTTTTTATGTAAGATGACTTATAGACAATACAATATACATGTCATTGTATATTAATAATTTGATTATAATTGTTTTAATAATTTACATAGGGTAAGAAATGCAAAAGATGTGATGCTATAACACATACTTATTGTTTAAATACCTATAAAGAGAATGAAACCAATTTAGGATGTCCTAATTGTCATAATACTTCAGCAGTTAATTGTTCAGGTAATTTTTATGAATAAATTTTTATATTTAGCTAATAGCATAATTCCGCAACATTTAATATATAGTATAATGAACCATTTTAAGTATACCTGTTAAAATCCTATATTTTTCTAAGAAAATATATCATTTAGATAATAGTTCTACATCGGATATGGAAACAGAACCTTATAAATAAAACACAAATATGAAAGAAGAGATTAATAAGAAAACATTAGTATTAGACAATTGCATATGTTACAAAATCTTTTTTATTTTTTTAGTATAAGTTAGAGATTTTTGATATAATAATATAATTCAAAGATAGATATGTGCACTCTATTCTTTATACAAAAATTATGTACAGCTCTTAAATGATACTAAATAAAATGATATTATTTACTGTGACTTTCTTCAAACTTTTCTCTTAAATATTTGAGACCAGCCATTATGTTATCCTCATTTATACTGCGTGATGTTTCTTGCTTGCTGATAGGAATAGTGTTATCATTGGATTCTGTAGTAGTATTTTCACCAGGTAGAGGAATATCTTTGGCATCTAGTAGTTCATATTCCATAGTTACATGTGCCTTAGCATAGTCATACGTAATCTGCGAATATTTGCTAGATAAATAGGATAATGGGTACGAAATGGTTGTTTGTCCTTGAGATTGCAATGGATTAAGTAAATTTGTAGCAGAATTCGATGTTGATTCCATTACATTACTAGATACTTCATGTTTTGTGTTATCCTTGTTGTTTGTAATATTATCCTGTACTAGACTATTCTTACTATTATCAGTTTTTCTTGCAACTGAAACTGTTTCATTGATAACAATAGAATCGTTATTAGCTTCATGTTTTTCTAAATTAGTTCTAATTAGTTCTAAATCAGTATTGTCTTTAGTATTATACTTAGTCTCCTGGGAATCATTTTCTGTGTTGTCAAATGTTTTATTATCTTTGTGAATAGACTGTTCATCAATATCTTGACTACTATTGTAAAACCCAGCACTTTTGAAATTATTATACACTGGTGCAAATTCCTCGATTCTCTGTGTTCTACATTTATGTATCCATTCTTCTTGTGACATAACATGCCAATGATTCTTCTTGCCCAAAAGCTCTCCAAAGGCCTTTATCTTATCCTCATCACTTATTATTTTTTCACTAGCAGTGTTATCTTCTGTAATAGACTTATGAGTTTTTCCATTAGATTTTTCTTTAATTTTCTCAGCAGATTCATCATCAACTTCTTTGGTATCAATATTATCTGGTTTTGTAGTGGAGTTGCTTTCTTGAGGTCCTAACTCCTCCTCTGTAGGTTCTGCTGGCAAACCTGCTCTGATACGCTGTCTAATTCTTGCTGCTTTTAATCTATTCTGCTCCATCCTCTCTTTCAATTCCCTAATTTCTTTCATTTCCTTCTGCTTTTTTTCTGTCTCCTTTCTCAAAGTAGCCAGATTCTTCTGCTGCTTTATCCTCTCCTCTTCATCTTGTGAGAAAGCATAGTAACCGACACCATGGGTTCGTGCTTCATCAAAGAGTACATCTTGATAATGTATGTCAACTTTGTCTGCAAGCTTTTGTGTCTGTTCTCCCCATTTTCGCCTCATAATTTCAATCTCAGGCTCCTTTTCTTCGATAGTAGAGTATTGTTCTTTTTCTTCTTCTTTATCATCAGCATTCTTCTTCATTATTTCCTGCTTTATTATATCATCTTTCCTCTGCATATGTGAAAGATCCTCTCGCAAACATTTCCTAGTACGACCAAAACAATCCTGGTACTCTACCCAATTTTCCTCGGGTTCTATAGGATATTCTTTGTTAATTGTCTCATCCACAAAGTCATCAGATTCATCCATCTTATTCTTAAAATCAACAAGGAATTTATCATTATTATTCTTTGATTTCTTCAACCTTTCATACAATCTTGCTTTGGCTTCTAACATCAATCTTGATTTCTTATGGGATACAATATCCTCTGGATCTATTGTCTCTTTTGTATTTTTTTCTGTATCCCCTGCAACAGTTTTTCTGTTCCTTTTTTTATTAAGCTGTGATGATGTACTAATGGGCTCGGTTTTCAACTTAGCCTCGTTTACTTCAGTTTGTTTTCTTAATAACTCTGCTTTCAAACCCACCAAAGATGAGAAATTTACATTTATTTTCTTTGTCATGTTCATGTTTGGATTATTATCAATCTTGAGTATCACACTATAGCAGAATATTAATAGGAATTTTTCTTGGAGATCTTAAAGATGTTTTTTTTGATGTTGTCTACAACACAAAAATTTATTCTATATATATAATTGTTAATTATAAAATTATAACATTCTATATGCAAATTAAAAAGCACCTCTTAATAAAATGTATTATTCTTCTGAATATATAATTTTTCAGAATGACACAAACGCACAATCTTAAGGATTTACAAGAGCAAATCCCACGTTGATCTTAGTAGTCTCATGTGTCAAAAATACAAAACGACACTTCCATGCATAGGTTACATCCAGAACTATGAGTGCTCACTGAGAGCTCAGTCAGCGCTCAGTGAGTACCCTAGATAAATTTACTAGATGCAAACGTTCCCTAAAGCCAGCGCACACGGTGCTTGTTTTCGTGCTGGATTGCTTGCTGGATGAAAATGCTGCGTTCTGATTGGTACATTTCCGAAGATGGATGGAAATGCACCAATCAGAACGCAGTATTTTCATCCAGAAAGCAATCCAGCACGAAAACAAGCACCGTGTGCCGCTGGTTTAACTTAAGCCAGCGGCACACCATGCTTGTTTTTGTGCTGGATTGCTTGCTGGATGAAAATACTGCATTCTGATTGGTGCATTTTCATCCATCCTCGGAAATGTACCAATCAAAACGCAGTATTTTCATCCAGCAAGCAATCCAGCACGAAAACAAGCACCGTGTGCCGCCGGCTTTACAGTGAGCGTTCGCCATTCAAGAAAGTAGTTTTCTATCGCTGACTTCGATCACTGTATATGTTGATATTTTTTACTGTTGAATATAATCCCAAAAATAAGTATTATAAGTTTCCTATTGCTATTAATTGTTATCTTTTATATCGAAAATAAAATTATTTTGTATTGCAACAAGCAAGAAAGTGTCATAGGAAGTGGATAAACGCTATTAATAGGGATTTTTGTAATACCGTATCTAAGACTGCATTCCGGTATTCACTACCAGCACTGAAAATATACAGTTTGTGTCACGTACACTATAGATTTTCAGTGCTGGCAGTAAATATCGGAACGAAGCCTATGGCTGAGTTCAGTAGAACAAAATGATCAGTGAGCGCTTAGTGATTATTGTCTGTGATTGGAGCATTCTTTTAGATTCTTCATAGACCCAGAAGTATTTACCAATCAGGAGCGAGAATCACTAAGCACTCATCACTTTATTCTGCTGAACGCAGTCTATGAGACGGTATTTGAAAAATCCCTATTATGTGGAGGTGTAAAATATAACATCAAACCTACAAAATATCTTATGTGTGTGACATCTGTTTATATTATTCTTTATTTTTACATCGAACTCTTTTAGTATTTGTACAATAGTATTTGAACAATTTATTTCTTATATAACCACTAATAAAGTGATTTAATATATGATTCAATGGAAAGATGCAACAAAGTAACAGGTTGTATACTTAAATCGCATATTACAAATTGTTCAGCGATCCAATGTAAAAAGAGTTATTCAAATTTTGCCAAAACAGTCGAATAATACGCGAACGATATTTCTCGCAACGTCAACAGTTTTACACTCGACATTTACACTCGGAGGCAAAACGATTTCGACACTTCCTTCAGATGCATTTCAGAACGCAGCCGATATCCAATAGGAGAATTCGTCCCAATGGAATTTTCGGGACACAAATGTTCTTATTGGATACCGCGAGCGCTTCAAAATGCATCGAAAAAATGCGCTCGAACCTTCCTGCTTTCGAGCGTGAAGCGGAAAGCCGCCATTTTACATGGTCACGCAAGCGAGGTTTCGAAGTGCCACGTGACGACGTGTTCGAAACTTGCGGAGGCGCCGGGGCGACTTTAAACGCGCGCATCTACGTTTGCTTGGGATCCGTCTGAAGTTCTCGCATGATCGAACGCGTTTCTCGCTCTTTCGTTCGTCAATCGGGCCCAAGGTCAGGTCAGTGTCGTATCCGTCGGCAAGGATTTCTCGCGATTCACTGAGATCTAGGAGGGAATCATCCGGCATCGCGCGCAGCTGCACTTTTTCCACCGGATGGACGACTCGATTTCGCGACGTGACTTATCAGCCCGAAAATCGATTGTCGATTACCGGAAGATCCCCGCGCCGTTGTCGAGGGCGCAGTGTGCGCCGTGGTAGGTAAGTGTTGCTCACAGGAAAAGCTTCCCAAAGAGCTTCGTGGCAAATACCGGTCGTAACTGAAGCAACCGGACGAAACGGTGAAACGTTCGGGCTCCTTCGCTGCTCTTTGCGTATTAACGGGCACACGCGGTCGGCTGGTCCGCTCGCTTCGTTTTAGCAGCAACAGTAGCAACAGCAGCAGCGGTGGTGGCGGAATAGCAACAAGCGACTCGAGCAAGCAATCGAGCCCGTCGCAGAAAGTCAAATGGCACCGCGCAGGCAAGCGAAACAGGCGGCGGGAAGCATTGTCGCAGACGCCAACGGCGACGCGTCGCCGCCGAGGAAGAAGAAGGTCGCCGCAGCGAGCGCCAAGTCGGTGGCCGAGGAGTCGAAGCAGCCGAGGACGGGCCTCCGGCGAGGAAAGGCCGAAAAGCACGAGATCGACAACAACGATGCGCTGGCGAGCGACGCGAGTCCGCCCAAAAGAGCACGCGGTGGCGGCAGAGGCAAGAATGCCGCGAACGAGCCGAAGCCCGTTGCTGAGACAAAGAGCGCCAAGTCCAGCAAGGTCACCAAGGCCGAGCAGACGATGAAGAATAACAATGCGGATGAGAAGGCGGCCAAGCAGACGGCTGAGAAGAAAGCACGCACCACCGCCAAGGGCGCGATGGCAAAAAAGGCGGGAACGAAGGAGCCCGCGGCGAAGTCGAAGGCCAAGGAGTCTGCCAGGAAGCCGAGGAACAATACTACCGCCGAGAACGGCGCCGGTGATGCCGCGGAGGAGAGCGCCGTAGCCGCGCCGACGAAAAGAACTCGCGGGAAGGTAGTGGAGAAGGAGAATACGATGCCGGCAACGCGAACCGCCGCCAAAGCACCAAAGAAGCGTAGAAACGCGGAGGCAGCCCTGGAAGATGCAGACATCGTCGAGGAAGAGGAGGAGGAGGAGGAAGAGGAAGAGGAAGAAGAAGTTGCAGCCGTCGTGCCGGATAAAAAACCGCGTGGCAAACCGAAGAAGACGGGAGCACAAGCTACTAATGAACGTAAGCTTTGAAGCTTCATGGCTCTGTGGCTTTTTAGATTTTCATATGACGCAAAGTTTATTTTCTCACTTAACGGGGCCTTCTTAGATAGACCCCGAGTATCTTATCGGCCGTGTTTATCAATAGAGACGAGAAAACAATGAAAGACAGATAATTAGTTTTTGATTTGAAAGAAATTCATCCTAAATTGATTGAATAAATTGAAACCTGTATACCATTGGATATACTTTCCATTATCTGTGTAAAATCATGTAAATCCTTTGTAAAATAGATGATAAAGAGTTTACTTATTGATATGCATTTGAGTTCTTAATACCTATTTAGTTAAGTCAACTCTTGTAGCTGCTAAACTATAAGAGTTTTTACTGTGTTTGTATTTGAGCGACATTATTTCTTTCATTTGTGTAACTTTTAACTATCTTCAGCAGAGGTGAAGCCCAAGGGGAGACCTAGAAAGAACACTGCTAAAGCAGAGATTGCTAAATCATCATTAAAAGAAGCTGAAGAGGAAGAACAAGACACAGTTGAACAGGAAGAGAATGCAAAAGTAGAAAATACAAAGAACATAAAAAGAGGAAATGCAAGGAAAGCAGCTCCCAGAGGAAAGCGTAATATTGCGCCAGAGAAAGTAGATGATGCTCAAATAGAAGATGCAGCGATATCTGAAACTGATCTTCAGGAGAACGGGAAAGTAGAAAATGCACAAATAACACAGCCTAAACAGCAAAAGAAAAGGAATATGGGGAAAACAACAAAAGAAAAAATGGAAGCTAAAGGTAGACAAAAGAAAGGACAAGCAACAGCTGCTGCAGCAGTTATGGATGAAAAAGAGACAGCGAAGGATATGACCTCAGAGGAAGATGTCATTGAGAAAATGGATACGATGCCAGAAACACAAGATAAAAATGCTACAGTTATAATTGAGCAGAGCAACGATATCTCAAACAAGAAAGAAGACAAAGATGAAGCGGATAAGATCAATCTTTCAGAATCAGTGGAAAGTGTAAAACTGGTTAAGAATGAACCTTTGGATAGCGAAGCGAACACTTCGATAGACAAAGATGAGAATTAATGCTGAGTGTTTCCTAGAAGCGGAGTATTCCTTAAGACGTCTGAACGCTTTGGAGTCATGTGAATGCAGAATAATATCTAAAACTGTATCTGTGTGTAAAACTCTTAGGAGTGCAACAATATTAGGTCATCCCACAAGTAACGTAGTTTCCTTCCCCCCTCCAGAGAAAAAGAAAAAAGCCTTTATTTCACGAGACTTTTATCGAAAGCGAAGTAAGCTATTTTAAGCACAAAAAATCACACGTATAATTAGAATGTATGAGATGTCGGTTCGGCCTATGTTACACGATTGTCTATGAGCGATTTGGTCACACTCGTTAGTCCATATCAATATGTCACACGACACACGACAGCAGTTGCATCGTAAATGATGTGTAATGTCAGTAACTTATAACATTGAGAATTGGCAACTCGATTTTATAAGCTGGTGATACAAACATGCGAACTGCGGTTGCGATTAAGCCAGCTTTTAGCCGTCGTGTAAACGTAGTTCCATTTCTTATGTCAGATAAAAATGCGTAACATAAGCCAGGCCACTTATGGGATAACCTGATATTTTAATGTATTTATCATAAAACACGCAGTGAGTGGACAGTTGGACCTTAAGGTTCCTGTAGAGATACTCTGTACTTTATTGGCGACGTTTTGTCAGTTCTGAGTAGGTTCCGAGTATTATTTGCGAAAGATAATCAGCGATCAACGGCGAAATTCACGTGATAATCAAGAGCTCCTATCCATATTGTCTCCAATGAGATGATAATTACTTTGTAACTAGTTCCTTCTCCCACTTTCTTTCTTCTTTTTAATAAACAAAGTACCGACAAATTTGTCAATGTAGTACAGACTACCACTACCGAAGTGCGATGCTATTGTGCAATTTTGAGTCGTAGCTCAACATGGCATGATGTATCCAATCTTAATGATGTCCTAGAAGAGATATTTATTGTTTGTGAGGAAAAGTAAAAGTATAAAGTTTACACATGAAGCAAATTTATACCATTGGCTATACTGTGTATAATAAGTGTGTGTGACGAAGTTGTTACCGGAGAAAGTTTCGAGCACAAAACATATTTTTTTACAGACGAGTCTTTCCTCGGGAACGTTTAATATTGGATTTTCAGCTGTGTATCAATTATCAATGATGGTGATGACGATCACAATCTGATGATGACGCGCGTAGTGTGCCATAAAGGAAATTTGATAGAATTCAAAATTCTTGATTCTTATCCGGGCAATATTCGTATGTAAAATACCTAAGGAATGTAATTACTCGACGAGTGTCATCATTATTCAACGGGATTCGGAATTATTATATTTGAATTACGGGCAATCGAGACAAATTAACACGAAGAGAAAGATGATCGCTTTATCGCTGCCCGTGTAGGAATTGAGCGTATTACATATTTTTCTAAAAGAATTGACAGTTCTCATACTTGACAGACCTTCCTTTCTCTAGTCCTATAGTTTTATTCTTATTAATGAACAATACAGTTGATTGATTACGATCGGACTTAATGAAGACTCGAGTGTTTGCGTTTTCCATCTATCTTGTACAAGACAAAACAGTTTTTCGATGTTGAATAGCTTTTTGTTCTTTCCCTCTTTTTTTTTTCTTCCCCCTTTTACTATTAGACATTATGATTATATATTTAAACTGTCGTTGTTAATTAATCCGTGTTTGTACTACTTTTAGAAGACACTTTATACGTATGTCTGGACAAATTTGAATAGCCGTATCAGTCTGCATTTTTGTACAATTAAATATGATAACATTACAAGCTTTCTGTTAAATAATACTGTGTGTAGCGCATTTACCGTCGATCGTTAAGATAACCAATATGTACGAAGTACACGTTTATTTCTGTATAACGCTGTACTTTCCATAATTATTGCCCTTAATAATGGAGACTTTCTTTTCACTTTGAATAAATTGGATTTCTTTTGTGTTTTCGATATCCTTCTTAATATTTCAATCGTCATTGCGCGTAAAGCTCGTTCTTTTGTTTTTTCTTCGTGTAACCGACGAGGCGATAATAAAGACCATTGATCTTACGGGATTTTCGCCGTTTAACAATCTGTCGGAGAATTGCATCAAATCAACGTAGATTACATCAGACGTAGCTTCACAAAAAGTATCTGATATACTTCATTGTCTGTGTATGCAACGCGATTAAAACGTCTAGATGATTATGAGTTATAAAATTACATACTTCATTACGTACTGAACGTACAGTATTTATATTGAATGACTAAAACTGGTCGATAATATCATTCTTCTTCAACTCCTCCAATTCGATTCCCTTGTATTATTACGAAAATCTATCCAGGACTGAAAATCTTTAATATTGTGTCATCGGTGTTTGTGTTTTCTCGTCTCCGATTTCTCTTCTTCAATTTTGACCCGGAACTAGATTTTCCATTAGCCAGTCTTATTGGCATGGTTGTGTTTTTATATGTTTGTGTTTATATAGCAAGTAGAAGGGGAGATTTGTGGACGAGAAACTCTCTCTTATATCGTTTTTTTTATCTTCCCGATTCTACTTGCTGCTGAACGTCGATTACGTTCAAATACTCGCGCGCTTTGCGATTCAAGTGCACAATCGATTGTCACTTCGAGTTTGTCAAAGCGTTTTCATATGATGAAACTACACGTACATTGCAAAGCGGCTTTGCTTTTTCAACGAACAGCTCAGCGACATCGAGGAGGTGCGAGATTGGAGTATCCGCGTTCGTGAATTTCGAAAAACGGTAGATATTCGTAAGAATGGCGGCCATCAGTTTATTGAATCCAAAAGCTGAGTTTGCTCGGGCGGCACAGGCGTTGGCGGTGAACATCTCCGCCGCCAAAGGCATTCAGGATGTGATGAAGACCAATTTAGGTCCTAAGGGAACTATGAAGATGTATGTATTCGCCGACTCACGTGTACGCTTTATCTCTCATTCCGCCTCTTCGCGCCGATTTTCCCTACGCTGAATAATTGTGAACTCGAACGACGTCGAGACGAAATTTCTGATCTACCTTTGACTTCTGATTGTCGGAATTTCATGGGACGACATATCTTGATGTTTCTTATTCTCCTTATTTGGACATATCATGCCAGCGAGAAGCGTCAGTTATCAACTTTTCCTTATTCAGAATGTTAACATTGTTCATTACTCGTAATATTGTTGTTATGTACTTGTGACATTAGGAAACATAAATCGTCGACTAATATGTTTGTTAATGATTTTAACTTAATACAGGATCTTGCTTGATCATAAAGATATTTAATTAATTAATGTTTCTTTTTGGATTGGTTAAATTTACAGGTTGGTTTCAGGAGCTAGAGATATAAAGATTACAAAAGACGGCAATGTACTTCTTCATGAAATGCAAATTCAACATCCCACAGCATCTTTAATAGCAAGAGCGTCCACTGCTCAAGATGATATGAGTGGTGATGGTACTACCAGTACTGTGATAGTTATTGGTGAACTTTTGAAGCAGGCTGATTTGTACATATGTGAAGGACTACATCCTAGAGTAATCACAGAAGGTTTCGACTTAGCTCGTGCTAAGACATTAGAAGTATTGGAACTCTTGAAGATCCCTATTGAGCCCACTAAGCAAAACCTGATGGATATTGCGAGGACTTCGCTTAGAACAAAACTCCACTATACTGTAGCTGACAAGTTAACTGAGATCTGTGTGGATGCTGTGTTGGCTATTAAACAACAGGATCAAGAAATAGACTTGCACATGGTTGAATTAATGGAGATGCAGCATAGAACAGCGATTGACACTACTCTGATTCGTGGTATAGTCACTGATCATGGATCTAGGCATCCCGATATGCCAAAAAGACTGGAGAATGCATACATTCTCACTTGCAATGTGAGTCTGGAATATGAAAAAAGTGAGGTAAGTAGGTGATGCTTAAAGATAATATAATTATCATGTAAAATATTTAACAATCTCTAGCACAATCTCGAGCACAATATGGATTTTTGTTCCTTAGGTGAACAGTGGCTTCTTTTACAAGTCAGCTGAAGAGCGTGAAAAGTTGGTGGCAGCCGAACGTGTGTTCATCGATAATCGTGTGGAGAAGATTATCGAGTTGAAGAAGAAGTTGTGCGATGGAACGGATAAGTCGTTTGTCGTGATAAACCAGAAAGGAATCGACCCGCAATCACTCGACATGCTCGCGAAAGAAAATATCATTGCTTTGCGTCGAGCCAAGCGCAGAAATATGGAACGCTTGGCGCTCGCGTGCGGTGGTGTAGCCATGAATTCTGTGGACGATTTGAAGGAAGAGCACTTGGGATGGGCTGGCCTTGTTTATGAACATGTTTTGGTAAATAATTTTTTCGTAAAACATAGTTCAATGAATATCATAACACCGATTTCAAAAAAGATCCTTTTATCTATTTTGTTTTAGGGAGAAACCAAGTACACCTTTATAGAAGAATGCAAAAAGCCGAACTCTGTAACCATTCTGTTAAAGGTAAAACAGTCAATTACGGTATCGCATATTAATAGACATGAATAGTTCTTGATGTGTGAATGTGATTCAGGGACCGAATAAGCATACGCTGCTGCAATTGAAAGATGCTGTACGTGATGGACTCAGGGCAGTAAAAAATGCCATTGACGATCGTGCTGTTATACCTGGGGCTGGTGCCTTCGAAGTTGCGGCCAGCCAAGCTCTTCAACAATATAAAGAGAAAGTCAAAGGAAAGCAACGTTTAGGAGTGCAGGCCTATGCAGAAGCTTTACTCGTTATTCCGAAAACTCTCGGTAAATATTTAATGTTTATAATTATTAACTTGATTAATTTTATCATTACTATTGGTGTTGGTATTGTATATAAACTTTTTCTCAATTTTTATTCCTCATTTCCAGCTGTTAATAGCGGATTCGACGCGCAAGATACAATTGTAAAATTATTTGAGGAAAGTACTGCTTTAGGAGAGGCAGTGGGCTTGGATTTGTCTACAGGAGAAGCACTGAAACCAGCAGATGTTGGCATTTATGACAATTACAATGTAAAGAAACAAATTATCAATTCCTGGTAAGATTTATTATAATATGCTATTAAAAATTGGTATGCATTTCGTAATGTATAATCGTATCATTAATCAAATATTTTTCCAATTTTCAGCACGATCATCGCCAGTAACCTCCTTCTGGTCGATGAAATAATGAGAGCAGGGTTATCTTCGCTAAAAGGCTAGACAATATAACGTATCTTGTGGAGTAAAGATTCTAAGGACCATTAAAATTTTTTCACAAACAAGTTATCAATATTACTAAATTATTATTCGTTTCGCATTGTACTTCTTAACAGAATTTGTTGCTTAATCCTGCTTTTAATATGAACATTTAATAACAGTAAATAACATCAAATGTTAATAAAGTGATGCTTTCATAAGAAATATTCCGTTTATTTATCGAATTTATAGTGACATAAGACTTAAATCGAAAGATGCACAGTATCTCTGAAAGTATAAATTCGTGATTGTATGAACAATGTGAATACTCACATATATACTGCATATTTTAAACAAGAAAAAAAAATAAATTAATGGAAACAACTGAAAGGAAACTAAATGTAGAAGCATACAAGTCTCTAATCCTATAAGTATTTTCTTTTTATTTACTGATTTTTTTTTTTTTTTTTTTTTTTTAGAAAATGGTACATGTATGTTGGTATGCTTTGATGAAGTTGAATTATATATACACACACACACACACATATGCACGCACGCACGCACACAGAGTAATTTGTACCAGATCATTTATAAAAATCAAAAATATTTATTTGAAATATAATACACATATTATTTACAGTCTTTCCTAAAAGCTAGCTTCTGTACGATATTTAGTACACTTGTCAGTCTTGTCTTTTCATAGAAAACCTTTCTGATCTGTGCTGGTTTCTATCGTATATTAAATAAACAGTTGAACGAAAAAAAATAGAGGTTACAGCAATGGTATACGAAAATTAAATTAAATAATCCTACTAAAATCATATTAATACAGGTTATGTTCCATTATGCTAAATCGTCATCTTGATTTATTTATATTATATCTATATACATCTCGCGCGTATTCAAGAATGAAATAAGCGCATCACATGAGTTCTTGAACTAAATATCCAGCTTTACCTTCATCTTGCGAAAATAGGAGACATACATATCATATTTACATCGTACAGGTGCGTGACATAATTCCTTTGATATCAGCTGTAAGTACTTGTGCTGCTATTCCGAGCAAAATAAACACTACACAATGTTACACGACACGACGAATAGTTAACATGTGATTTTACGAGAGAGATTTTATAAAAGTAGTATTAAAAATAGTTTCATTTCGTTACTACTATTATCATGATGTTTGCTAATCATTATAATATATAATGCCGCAATATATACTTATAAATCTAAGAGAAAAGAAGAAAACACATTCTTCTAGAGTTTTCAACTGAACGAATTTTGATCGATCCTCGGAATCAATTGATAATATTATAAACTTATAAGTGTGATAGGTCAGAGTATGTATGACGTCACTAATTATTTCCGGATTGGTAAGGATCCATTGTTAAATCGAAGATGTTATTAGTTAGGGAACTCTCTCGTGTGTGAAAAGATGTTGACATACATATATACATACATACATACATACATACATATATATATATATATATATATATATACATATGTGTGTGTGTGTGTATGTGATAGATTTTTAACTAAAAGTACGAATTTCAACAATATTAATCGTTTACTGCTTTTTTTCAGTTATTTTTCATCTAGCTTTCATATAACTAATTGTCACTCTCATCATACGTACACGTATGATTCCGCGATATGAGGAAATGACAGCAACAAAAAGACAAAAACATATTTAAATATCAATCCAACATTAAGATATGCTTGTACTTCGCTTACAAGCTCTCGCGAGTAAATCGCATCGTGTATTGAAAAATGATAAAGCTAAAACTTCCCCGTCGGCGCTTCATTTACACAAATAGGTTTCTAACAGTCGCTGATACATCGCTACTTGAACGAATAACGCAATATCCCGTAATCCAAGGTGGACAGGACAAATCAAGTTTGCACAAAGTCTTTGCGTAAAGGAGGAGAAGGAGAGAGAGAGAGAGAGAGAGAAAATAAAATAACAGTCGAGACATTTATACGTATTACGAAAAAATCGCGGTATACTTGGAGTCGTGTCGAATATCCTCTAGCACTAATCTCGGATTGATATTGATTAGTTGGGCGAGAGTGGTGCAGCTCACTTTCATGCTGTGGCCACCGAGCATCATGTATGTGCTCACCTTGGCCAGATTAATAGGATCGCTCGGTACACCGTAATGCGAGGATAATGCTTGCGGCGTGCTTCTTCCCGTCTCTTCCTCCGTTTCGCGTTCTGACCTCATGGCCGGGCTCCGCCGCTCGAACTCATACCTGCCACCCTCGCGCAAATGCCTCGGCAACGGGTTCGTGGACTTGCGCGCGACGGCCTTGAAAACGCGCGGACCCGGCTTCACGTACGAAATGACCGACTTGGTCGTGGACTTCCTCGCGACCGCGTGGCCGCTCGACATTTTTCGCACGTTGAGGACGTCTCGAGACCGGTTTTGGCCAGGATCGCACATCGTCCTGCCGTCGTCTCTCGTAGGCTTGGTCCGTTTGTACTTCTTGATCAAGTTTTCCACGATCGAGTCGAAGTTTGAGATGCTCTCAATCTTGGTCGGCAGACCCGGGTGATTCTCTAAGCTGTGAGCCGACACTCCCACCGGCGTTTTGAAAGCCTGATCGCAGTATTTACATTTGAACAGATTCACATGCTTCACAACATGTTTTTTGATCGTGGCGAGGGAGGTAGTGGTATACGAACAGACACTGCAGACAAAATCTCTCAGTTGTTTTCCCTGCTGTTTTGGCAGCTGTTGTGGCTGTTCTGGTTGTTGTTGTTGTTGTTGTTGTTGTTGTTGTTGTTGTTGTTGTTGTTGTTGTTGTTGCTGCTGTTGTTGCTGCTGCTGCTCTTCCTGTTTCTTAAATCTCAACGGCAAATGCGAGTGGAACATGTTGTGATGGGTCTTCATGTCGTCCGTTTCGCAAAGGTCTTTGCACCAATAACAGATCCAACCTGGCAATTGGCCGGTTACAGTGTTCAAGGAATTGTCACTGTGCAACAGATTCTCCTCCACTTGTCCTGCCAAGTCACGTGGCAATTCGATTTTCTGCTTGTCCCATTCCTTCTTGTGCGACTTCATCGACATCGATATGAATTGTTCCTTCTTGTATAGCTTAGTCGGCATCTGGTATTGCTTGTAATCGAACGGCAAACCGCTGGACGTGTTCGATCCTTCTTTATGCATCAGATTCCAATGACGCATGAGGAACACCAATGAGTGGCTGCGATTGTTGCAGTAAACGCAACTGTACACCGTAGTTAAGTCCTCTTTGTCGGCGGAACTGACTTGTTCCTCCTCTATGTCGTCCGTATAAGCATCGATGATCCGTTTCTTAGCCAGCGGTGAGCCACTGTCACTCGACTCGCCGGACGAACAGCCAGCTGTCGCGATGTTTCGCGCCTTGAACGGCATCAAGGGGTGATTCACTTGCCAATGCTCCACCAATTCGGGCATCACAGAACAGCTGAACGTGCAATAGTGACACTTGATGCTATGCTTGATCATGTGGCAGCGCATGTGCGACTTTAATCCGGTGTAATTGAGAGCGGTGAAGCCACATGTCTCGCATTTCTTGGGCACAGTCTGCGTTTCCGGACGCAGATTGCTATTCTTGTCCTCCTTAATGTCTTCCACGCTCAACTTTCGTTTCTTCTTGGTCTTCGTCGGGCATACCAGTCCGTACTCCTTCTCCCAGAATTCGTTAGTCAGTTCGGGTCCGCCCGCGGCTGGATTTTGCACGATTTTCACCTCGCGACCCCGATGCTTGGCGCGCATGTGTTGACGTATCATTTGCTCCGAATTGGTGCTACGGTCGCAGTAAGGGCAAAGGAAACCGAGCCGTTTCAAGTGCGTCAATTGAACGTGCAGCTTGAAGCCGCGTCGCCGGGTGAACGTCATGCAGCAGTGCTTACACACCAGCTTCTTCTCCGGCTCGTCTTTATCAAAAGCTGCGTATGGAAGTTGGTTGTTATTATTATTATTATTATCATCATCATCAATAGTAGTAGTAGTAGTAGGAGAATATAACATAGATTATTTATGACTCGTATCAAAGCCACAAGAGAAATATCGTTTTTATTCCAACTTACTTATCACTAATTCACGTTGTCTTAGCTACTACATTCTCCTCAGCTTAGCTTATATTCTTATATCCTTACCCGGAAGCCTCTCATCTTTGATTTTTCTCTACTGAGGTCTAGATTACCTACGGTTAATGAGACACATCCTGTGTAACGAGCACATCCTGTACACTTACATTTATCGCTTTCGGACACGTTATCGTTGCTCCTACTACTGTCGAGAAACTCATCTTCTTTTATATCGATAACAAGATCCTCATCATCTCTGCTGTCGCCATCGTCAACTTCGTCTATGCTTTTATCGGCGTCTTGGAGAATGTCAGTCTGCATGTTGGTTATCGCAGGCGCAAGATTCACGGCTTTCGTGTCGCTATGAGTCGTCTTCACTGGGTGAATGACCTCCGGACTCACAACGGCCGCGGCCAGTGCCGAGTTCTTGCCGGCAGTGCTGATCTTTTGAGTTGCCGCTTTTATCATGTCCGTCTGCTTTTTCAGCAAAGTTATCACCTATAAATCAAACGCCATCTTTGTGACCTGCGCCGGATTTACGTCCTTAGAAATAGAATACCCGCATAATAAATCTAAAGTTGAGTATAATGACTAATTAGTCAGTCAAAAGTGAAGTTAAAAGTTCAATTATTCTTAATTTGAATTAATTTTAGAAGAGTCAATCCTTTTTCAACCTTAATGGGGAAATTTTAACTTATTTGATTCATTTTTAATCTTTTCGATTTAAATTTTAATTAGGCAAGTTTTTATTTAAATAACCTTTAATCAAATTATTTTTTAAGATCCTCATCTTTGAATTTAATTAAAAAAAAAATACATTAGCTCGTCCAATCCTAAATAGAACTTAATAACACAATAATAAGATAAATAGAGCCTGATGAATTTCAAGAAGCATACCCAATCTTCAATTGCATTGTCCGGCGAAAGCGGCTCATGATCTGGATGCTCTCCGTTATGATGTTTCGTGAAATGTTGCATCAACGCATTACGATTTACCGACAAGTACCCGCAAGCCTTGCAATGCCACCTAAACGAGGACAAATCTTTCTCTCTCAGTACGACAGTCAAAAAACAAAAACATGATAGTAAGTTTCATTCATAACTTTCGGTCGCTTACCTCGCATAATTCAATTCCCTATAAAGATGATCCCTCATATCGTGCTTGTACTTTGTTTTGAACTGATTGCACAGCGTGCAAATGTACATGTTGCCGTCCGGTTTACCGTAAGGTCCGAATCTACCCACGTCTGAGTCGTTAACGTCGTTTAGTTCGCTCGCGTTCCCTCTCGAGTTCTCGGTGGTTGTTTTATCAGCAGTGGCGCCGCGCGAATCGGACTTGCTCTCCTTTGTGCTTTGACCATCGCCTTCCTCCTCCTCGGCTAGTTTGTCACACGAGAGAGATCTTTTGGACTTCTCTTTGGTTTGCTTGTTATCATCGAAGGACGCTGACTTCGACATCTTGGATCTGCCCAATTTCGTCGACAGTTCCGTCTCGTTCTTGCGCTTGCCCAAGGATGTGCTCTTCGTGCTTGTGGACGATGTCTCGTTCGGTGGTGCTTCGTTCTCCTCCTCCAGGAGAATTCCACGGATATGTCGTATCCGCGGCATGTCTCTCCTCCAAAGCGGCGTCGTGTCGAAGGGCTCGTCCTGTCCGGCTTGCTCTACGACTTCGGTGTTGCGTTTGTTGATCCCCTTTATCCTCTGATACACCAGAACGAAGTCGACGTTGGAATCGTTCGCGTGCTTGCTGCTTATGTGCTGCTCGAAAAGTATCTTCCCGCTCGTCTTGAACGGGCAAAGAGCGCACTTGTATTGGCATTTCTCGTCGTGAACCGCGGTGGCGTGGTTGCTCATTTCGGCTTTGTAGACGCACTTGAAGTCGCAGATGTTGCACTTCCAATGATTGCCATCTGGATCTGGCACTTCCTCCTCAGCCTCCTCCTGCGTCGACTGTTGTTGAGCGTTTTCCGCATTGTCGAGTTCTCTTATTACCTTGACAAACGGCCTCTTTTCCGGGTGCTTATCGGCGAGATGACGCTCCACGACATATCTGGACGATATTTTTATACTATCAGAAAGCATAGAAAGTGCACTCGAATCGATAAGAAGAACCGTAAAACATGTGACAAATAATGACGCGGTCCTCTTGTTGTCCGGAGTGTGGCGATTCTTTCGGCATAAAGAATTCCAGCGTTTCATCGCGTTTCTTAGTTTCCTCTGTTTCCTCTGATGTATCGATAATTATCGCCGTCAATCGGACTGGTCATACTTGTCAAATGTTTGGAAAATAATATCGCAGTGTGAAAGCGCGTCTCATCAAAAAGTGTGCATATACGAACAATATGGACCACACGAAAGGTAGTTGAGCATATCATAAATATATGCAAACCTTTGGTAATGATGATGATTGCAATGCGAGCATTTATAAAGTCTCGAGTCATGCATTTTCAAATGAACACCCATTTTATCAATCGCTATATTCTGGCTTTCCTGACCGGATGACGGTGGAGGACAGTGTGGGCAACGGAAATATGGCTCTTCGGAGTGCAGAGCCTTCAAATGATACCTCAACATAGCTTCATCTACCGTTAGGTAGTTACATTCCGCAACGCTACACACATATCTGTCGGGGGAGAGATAGATGATAAACAATGTCGCAGTCTTGTCTATCCGTTAGAAAAATGGCAGACGAGACGTATTGCGATGTCGTACCTTTTGTGTTCTGGTACAAATTTTGGTATAGCGTCCTCGTCGGGCTCCTTGACAGTCTCCTTCGGTTTTGCGCCCATTCGACCGTTCTGATGCGAACTACTTGCCAGATTCACCATTTTGTCAAACATCCGCTCCTTCTTGTCCAAACACGGAACGGGATTGACCGGTCCGGTCTCGGGCACGGTCTCGTCCTTCGCGTGCAATTGCAGATGCCGGATTATATTAGTCCTGACTTTCGTGGTGTATGGACACACGGCGCACTGAACCTCCCGATTGTAAATCGCCTGACGCGGTAATTTATCGATCTCGTCAGGGTTGAATGACGATTTCTCACTATCCACCGTTGCTACCGCTGATGCTGCTTTCTCGGTCTCGGACTCTGCGGATTTCGGGCCCCTACGCTTCTTCGTCTTTCGTTCACCACTTCCAAAACGCTGTACAAATTATACACACGAGTTACACAAGCTCTCCGAAGAGAAAAAGAACATCTATGATGATATCTCTAGATATTCTACGCACAATTAATTATTCAACTACATTAAATGATTATTTGACATGTTTTATCATTTAATTACGTTCAATTAAAAAAAAAAAGAAAAGACCAAGACTTTTACTCAATTGAGAAATCAAAGGAAGCGGAGCCAACGAGAGCTAAACGCAGGAAATTAGCATGAGCAAAATTTGAAAGACTAAAGATAAAAGTTTAACTCTCGCACAAGTCTTGCTTCCTTTGTCAAATGGTTAGTTACGAGAGAGGAACTCACAATTGCTTGTACAATAAAAAGACCATCGACCGACGGATTTGTTGGATCAGCCGGTACCAATTTCGTATTCGAAAATTTGTGTTTCGTCTTCATGTGAGATGTAGCCTGATACGAGACCGGATACCTCATCTTACACAGGGAACAACCAAATCTCCTCAAACCGTGAACCTTCAAGTGCTCCAGAAGGAAGCCGACCTTGATGAAGCGTTTCTTGCAATGCGCGCAATAAAAATTCTTATCCTTGAAATTACACTCCTTAACATGTTTCCTCAGCAAAGGCGCGGTCGTCGTCGCGAAATTGCACTGCTCGTAGCCACACTTGTATAAGTCCAATCCTGTGCAGCCGGTGTGTTTGATGTCCTCCAAAGTTAAAGGTCGTGCGTTTGTTTTTTGAGGAATCGTAGCCGCCTCGTTGGATGAATATTTGCTTTCGGTAGCGTCACACGATTGAGATTGCTCTTCCTTCTCGTCCTTCTGTTTGGAAGATTCCAGCTCTGTGCTTTGATTCACTATGGTTTCAGCGTTCTTCTTCTTCGCAACTTCCGCATTCCCGATATTCTCCAGAATCTCGATGTCACTGTCCTCAGTTTTATCGCCGGATATCGCATCGTCCTTAGGGAACGACAGATTGCTGCAGCTGGCTGTGAGGCTCTTGAGAAAATCGGGATTGTCGAGGAGATTCGTGTTGACGAACTCGTCGCTGCAACTGAACTCGCCGGAAAATTCCAACGGATCCACCGCATTCGAGTCATCCATGCATGATAACAGGTTCAGTTCCGAGTTGTTGAAGATCTCCTTCGTCGCGTAGTCGCTCGGTTTGTCCTTCTGCAATCGTATTAGCAACGATCTATTCTCGTTGAGCTTGTTCAACGAAACTTCGCCCTGCGAGGGCTGCTTCGACGGGCCTTGTTTCGTCAACATGTCGGTATTATTACTCATCTCTATGTTGTTGATATCAACAAAGGTCGGTTCTTTAGGCTCTTTGGTTATAATATTGGAGCCACTAACATCGACTTCCGCATTAACTAAGTGACTTTCCACTGTCCCGACGAAATTAGGCATCGTATTTACTAGATTATTTCCTTTTTGATTTGATGGTTTTTCGATGTTATCTGGCTCTGTATACGTAAAGATTGCCAATGAGCCTGCAGAAATCTGGGAGTTTCCCGAGTCTGTCGGAGGAGAAGAGTCTTTTTTGGAACTAGGCGCAGCAATGTTTGGCTCGTAAATGTTTTCCTTGAATTCCCCATTGTCGTTGTAAGTTCGCGAAATAAGTTGACTTACAATATCTTTGGTGCTTATTACCTAGAAATTGATTGCGTTATTAGATGCAATATCGATGGACAATTTAATTGTCTCGACATTGATTAATCCATTATGATCAAATTAACGAATATAGAGGCAAATTAGAGTGTTACTTTAAATTAATAAAAGAAAAAGAAAATAAACAATGTAAAGCATGTATTGGGGACTTGAATAAGTTCTCGCTGTTTTTTCGTAAAAATGAATGCTTCATTTAAAAAAATTAGTAAAGAACATGTCATTGAAAGTATGGTCCATCGTTAGCTACTACTTTCTCCCATCTTTCTGGCAGCATACGAATACCATGTCGAAAGAACGACTTTGAGGTTACCCATGAATTTTTTAACCCATTTTTGAACCCATTTTTTGGCATCTTCATAAGAATGGAAGTGCTGCTCAGCCAGGCCATGAGTCATCGATCGGAACAAGTGGTAATCGGAAGGAGCAATGTCCGGTGAATACGGCGGGTGGGGTAGGACTTCCTACTTGAGCGTTTCCAAGTAGGTTTTGACCGGTTTTGCTACATGTGGCCGAGCGTTGTCATGCTGCAAAATTATTTTGTCGTGTCTCTCCTCGTATCGCGACCGTTTTTCCTTCAATGCTCAGCTCAAACGCATCAATTGTAGTCGATAGCGATCTCCCGTGATGGTTTCGTTGGGTTTAAGCAGCTCATAATATATTACACCCAGCTAATCCCACCAAATACAGAGCATGAGCTTGGAACCATGGATATTCGGCTTTGCCGTCGATGTTGATGCATGGCCAGGCTTATCCTACGATTTTCTACGCTTCGGGTTATCGTAATCTATCCACTTTTCATCGCGTCACGATACGATGCAGAAAACCTTTCCTTTTCTGCCGTTGGAGCAGCTGTTCACACGTGAAAAAACGCCATTCAACGTCTCTCGGCTTCAATTCGTACGGCACCCAATTTCCTTGCTTTTGAATCATTCCTAATGCTTTTAAACATTTGGCAACTATTGTGTGATCAACTCCTAATGATTCTGCAAGTTCATTTTGCACCTGACATGGGTCTTCATCGAGTAATGCTTCCAATTCTTCGTCTTCAAACTTTTTCGGTGCGCCAGAGCGTTCTTTATCTTCAACATCAAAATCATTATTTTTAAAGCATCTAAACCAATCTCTACATGTTGTTTCCGACAGAGCATGGTCGCCGTAAGTCTCCACAATAATTCTATGTGCTTCAGCTCCAGATTTTTTTTGAAAAAAGTAATGCAGTAAAATTCCCGCAAATACTCTTTTTTTGGCACGAAATTCGACATGTTTAATGCTATAAAAAAATATGTTGTTTACGCTTCGGCGGAATAACATACTGTCACTTCGAGCCTATTCATTCATTCAATATATGGCTCTGAATAGAGTTATTACACTCCTTCTCCTACGCCAATCACAACGATTTTGAAAATAAAAGAGAAACAGGGACAATGCGTACGCAGTCCCCAAGATCAAAAATATGCGTAGTTATAGGAACCACATCCAACCGCCATGGAGGCGAACAAAAGACTATACTTCGAGCCTAATGGTGGAGCTTCACGATGAAGTTGGCTGTAGTATTGCCCGATGCAAAAAGGTAAAGATTACACTATCTGTCGGGAAACAGCGAGAACTTATTCAAGTCCCCAATAGCTAAAAATTTTATATACGAATGACAACTTTGATAACTTTGACACTCGGATTACATTCTTAATTGCGTGCCGCTTAATTAATTTAGCGTTTTGGCAATTATCATTTATTTAAACTAATTTTTTAGCTGTATTGTAATTTTCACTAAACAGGATCCAAACAATAGAGCTAAATGTTTGAATATAAAAAGCACAATTTTTTTATTTAGTATCAAACATTCGTTCGAACAATATCACTGGTTCTTGCCTCTACACCTGTTCATTTCATTACATATCTGGACAGTTTATTAATTTTTTATATAAATATATTATACCATTGGCGGAAGCGAGCGCTCAAGTATCCGTGGCAATTGATTCCAATGAGAAGAGCTCAAATGTTCGAGCATTTCATTCGGATTTTCACCGCCGTACAAACAATACAGACATTGGTATTTAGCAAGTCCATGTGATTTATAGTGCTACAAACACCAACAAGACGCACAATGCAGTTACTTTTACTGAGCAAAAATCGATTAGTAGGCGGGAAGAGATACTTACTAATATTATCAATTTTACTGTGGAGAAAGTGGTCTTACATAGGTGACATTTGAAGGTTGACAGATGTGTAGAAGGCGTGTGTTTCGAGTTCAAGTGCATGCTGTATGCTTCAGGTACGTAATAAGTCTTGCCACAATCTAAAAGTAATCATCGCTCGAGGTTTACATAATAAAGAAACGCACATTACCGCAGAAAATTCAAATAAATTAAATACAAATCAGTCCCAGTGAGCAAGAAAAGTGTGAGTAGCGAGAAAAGAAAATCGAAGATGAATTAATTATATTTTGAATTTTCATAGATTACTTTTTTTCAACGTTCTTGTTTTGTGATATATTCATTATTATGATCCGTTGTGTTATTTTCTTACATCTTCTTTTGAAACCTTCGTATTGGTCTTTTACATTTATGTACCGATAAAGCAGTTAAAAAGATATTACAATAAGAACAATTGTAATGACATACCGTTATCGCACACGAATGGCAGTACAAAGTCGGCACGGTTAGTTACATCTTCTTGCTGCGAAATGTCTTTACCCTTTTTACCGACTAACATATAGAATTTAGTAGTGGGATGATAAGTCAGCTGGAAAAAAATACAATTCATTATAGTTTACAGTTCATTGCCATGCAATCCCTGATTGATGACGTCAGGAATAAAAAATTATAAGATCTGAACTGTAAGTGTCATTTACCGGATAATTGATAAATATAAATAACGCTCAAAATCGCAATTATAATAAGCTAATCAACTATATGAATAAAGTTTATGGTTGATACCTGATGCTGCTGCACGTAACAAGCCGCAGCAGCACGGTAAAAGCAGTAACCACACTGGAACCGGCAATGGCTGTGCTTCTCCCACATATGAGTGTTCAGTTCGTTCCAGTTCTCCATAACGCAGTAACAGTAGACGCATTTCTGATAATCGCACGGCGGCGTGAGTTTCTGCTTCTCGGCGTCCTCACAATGCTGGTTGTAATGGCAATCGAACAACGTGATCGAATCGGTCGTGTAGTTGCAATCGCGGCACATGCACTTGTAAAAATGAATCAACTTGGAGGCCCTTAGCATCGACATATACGCTTCCGTGGACTTCAGTTTAGCCACGTGGGATGCGATCAACGTATTATCCTTGGTATTTAACGCGGGAGTTCGCAGCACTTTGAATAGCTTGCGATTTTTCGTGCTCGTCACGGCCTTCGTGGAAAAAGCGAGCCGAGGAATGGCGATTTTAGCGTTCTCCAACGACAAGACTTTCGGTTTGGGATGTATAGGCACATAGTTTGTAGTTAGATGAGTGGTGACGGCTTTCGTCGAGATGGGTATCTGGCTGAGGTTGTTAATCGGGATCAGCGTCATGGCATCGGACGTGGACGGCTGTACTATCGCCGACACGTTCGTGTTATTCGTCAGTGGTTGTGGCTTTAGCTTCTTCAATATCAACGGCTGGTGCGCCGATTTCTTGATTAACTGCAGCCCTTTGTTCTTAACGGGAGAGACCTCCACCGCCTTTCTGATGTCATTCACCTAAGAATACAATAGTACATGACATCAGAAATCGCTAGAGAATACTGATAGAATAAGTCGGACGCATGGAGAATGCTTAAAAAATGAAAGATAAAACGTGGTGGTGACTCGATTCACTTACGATAGGATTTTCAGACTCATTGTTGTCGGAATTCGGCGCAAGGCTCACTACATTCTCGATTTTCAAGAACGAACATTCCCCCTCTGTGGTGTCAATCTGCAATAAATCTGTCATGCTGTCTGACTGCGTCCCATCTAGCGATCAAACGTTACTCATTAATAGATACACCCATACTTCTCGAATATCTTAACGCTAAAACTACAAGCGAGATCGATCAAGAATAATCGGTTTGTAATTTCTTATTAAACTTATTCAAATTCTCATATAACGGTGCATTTTAATGGACACTGAATAAAACTCAAAGAAATGAATATTTTTTCTCTCTTGCACTACATATTCTTTCAAAAGCTCTCAATATTAATCAACGAGACTTTCCAGAATCCTGATTAACAAACCCATCTGCTTAGAACTTTAATCATTGCAATATACAAATAAATAATAGGTAACGAGAATTCGTCTCGCTTCAAACACGCACCGGTACTAGAGATTTGGGTGTCTTCTTGGATATCCGTCAACGACGCCGGCAAAGACAGCATGTCGCCGCTCAATCGCCTGAACCTGAGGAAGTTCTTCGGTGGGCCGTCGTCACTCGACATCGGCGATGTCGTATCGCGATGCTTAATATTTTGCTTCAACAGCGACTGTTTAATACCGATGATCGAAACGACACTCGGCGCCTTCGGGAGGGATGTCATCGAAGTCGGTGACAGAGACTCGCGTTTGACGTTCACGTCATCAGCTGCAGGGACATCCAGCGGCTTGGTGCTCTGCAACTGAGCGGCCAGTCTCTGTATGGTCGTCAACATCGGGTCTCGTGACGACGACGCATTGATGTTCGAAGTCTCCTTCAGAATCATGTTGACGTCCGTCGGCTCGGAATCGGACTGCTCGCTACTGGAATCTGACTCGAAGACCGGCGAGTGCCGCACGGTCTCGCTGTCGCTAATCTCTCCGTCGCTTTCCGTGTCCTTGCTCGTGTCCATGATCGCGAGCGGGTCTCGAAGTTTCAGCTCCGCCTTGTCCGCGTTACTACTGTTTGCAGTTTCCGACTTGTCGTCGTTGGCCGACTGTTCAGTAGACGAGAGATCTTGTTGAGACCTGGAATTCGCTTGACTCAAAAGGTTCTCTTTCATGGTCGTATTGTCCTGAAGTTTAGAGGAGTCCGCGGTCGAGTTGGATGCAGGGGGCAATGAGGAGTTCTTATCTCCCTGCTGCGAAGCGCTCGTCGACTCGTCGTTCTTGGCGACGGGACTAACGACCGCGTCTGTCCGCATTTTGTCCTGCAACTTGTCTATTATAGACAAACTCGACTTGGAGAGGTTTTTGTTTATTTTAATACCGATGTTGTCGACGATCTCCTGCATTTTTTTTTTCCGTTCCAGCTGTATCTCGACTTCTTTGTTCTCCAGCTCGGGCGGGCAAACAAATACGCTCATATTCCCGGTGTTCAACGGTCCTTCGGCTTCTCCTTGAACAGACATCGTCGGTCTTACGTCATTCTCGTGTTTATCTTCGTCGCCGGCGCTCTCCTGGGCTTTCGACTCTTGCGGATCGCAGCTCTTTTTGCTGTTGTTGTCACCTTTGTCTTGAGATTCCGTCGTGTCGCTGATGTCGATCGCTTCGGTCTCCACCGGTATGTCTTTGCGCGCTACATCCTCGATTTCGGTCACTTGAGGATCGACTTCCACTTTGATCTCCTCGGCCTTTGGTTCCTCCGCAGCTTCAGTGTGTTCCTTCTGCGACTTTTCCGCGTCGCTCGCGGTCTGCCTAGCGCTTGATATCGACATGCTGATCTTCAAGATCTTCTTAGTGTCCGTTTGGTCTCGATGCCAAAACGTAGCATGCGCCTCCACGTTTTTCCGCTTCAGCTGAACGTAGTTGCACACGCAGCACAGGTAACCATATACGCCATCTTCTCGCGGTATATCGTCCTCCGACGCGGACTCGTAAAACGTATCGTGTAACCTGCGACATAGCTTGTAATAGTGCGTCTTCATGGAGGCTTTCGCCACCGCCTGATAAGGACAACTGTTACAGTGGAATCTGTACTCGCCCGTATGCGTGGTGCAATGTTCATAAAACGCCTCGAGCGCCACGTCCGCTGCACCCTCCGTCTCGAAACAGCAGAATCTGCAGCGATACTTGCGCACCTTACTCTTCGTCTTACTTGCTGCCGTCGTCGTCGCCGCCGAAGTTTCGCCGTTCTCAAGATCATTCTCAGCATCCAGAATCGCGATCTTGGCTTCAGCCAGTTTAAGGCGCGAAATCAAGACCTCCTTGCCGTTGTGATTGATCTTGTAATGATGGACAATGTTCTTGCCTGTGAAGAAGCATAGCAGGCACTTGTACCTGTCCTGGCCAGTCCACGCGTATTCTATCAGTCGGTCGATGTCCATCCTGCGGAAGACCTCCTCCATTATATTATCGTACACGATCACCGAGGATGTCGTTTCGGAGGTCTTCGTCGCTCCAGCATCGGTACTCGCCATGTGTTCCGTGTTGTTCGCTTTTGTCTCTTCACTCGCTTCTGCTGTTTTCATCTCCGCTTCTTCCGCCTCCGTTTTCTCCGTATCTACCTTCTCCTTCTCTGTTTCTAATTCCTTTTCCTTCTCGACTGGCGGAAGCGACTCGTTCGAGGGTACTTCTGCAGTTGCATTCGACGACTCCGATAATGAGATGAGATTACTCGACCCCATGGGCTCGATGACGACGTCGGAACTGTCCGTATCCGCGGACTGCTTGACAACGTTGTCGCTCTCTAACGTGGAACCCACGCTCCCATTGTTTACCAGCTGTTTGTCCGTAGCTTCTTTGGAGATACTTTCCGCCATTGTGACATTGTCATCACCCAAGACCGGTGGATCAATTTCCGTGTTGCCCAGCGACATGTTCGCTTCGTTGCTCGTCTTTTCGCGTTCTATTTGGGCGATTTTGGAGGCATTTGCTGACGCGGTCGTCTTTTTCTTCTTCCTCCTAAACAATATCCCCATCCTCCAGCTTGATTTCTTCTTTTTCTTCCTTACCGAGGTTTTCTTCACGCTCGGTTCGACAGGCGACGGGCAGTTCGAGTCATCATCGATGTCTGCTTCGTCGCCCACCGTGCTCTTCTCCGCCACCGCTGGCACCAGTCCCACTAGAATGTTGCTCAACAACTCTTCCTTGACGGCTACCTTCGTGGAGCTTCTCCTCTTGCCCGCGGTCGTGCTGCTCGACATGGAGATATCCGATATCACGCTCTCCTCGTCTTCGGTGAAGAACATCTCGTCGTCGCTCTTACAGTCAGTGAGCAGAGAGGCGCTCTTGATCCTCGACTTCGACGTTCGCTTGCTCGCGCTTCTCGTCGCCTTCTGTGGAAGCTTCGAGTTCATCACCGTCTCTACCGACTCCTGATCGGACTGCTTGTCCGGCCGAAGGGAAATGTCCACCGCAGCCGTCAACTCGGACACATCTATGCTGAAGCTCTCATCGGATGAACTGTCGAACATCATCTTGGATATGTCCAACTTGCTGATGTCGGTCTTTTCTACGAGCACTCGCGGTTCCTTGCGCAGAACGCGCTTACTTCTGCGCAGTAGATCGATAGACTCATCGTCCTCTTCTGGTCCCGGTGTGTTATTACTATTGTTAACATTACTTAGCTTCCATTCCGTCCGTAGCGCCAGCGGTTGGTCCTCCTCGCTATCGGAATTCTGTATCGACTCCTTGGCATGCGATTTACGTTGCCGTTGGCCGGCATCCTTGCCTTTCACCTTTGACTTGGGCTCTCTGCGGGACTTGGAAGGATTCTTCTTGGACTTGCTCGCTACGTTGGACTCGTCCGCTTCAGCATTTGCCTCCGCCTCGTCTTTCTTAGACGTCCAGCTCGTCCCCGTTGGTTTGGGGGACGACTGGTTTTCTTTCGACAACCGGCACATTCGGAAGCCCGTCGCTGTCACTACGTCGTCGCTGATGAACATTTCGCGAATGTCCTCTTGCAACATCTCCAGGGAATTCCTCCTCTTCGTTTTCGTCTTTGGTTTATCGCTCGGGCCCTCACTAGCTTTGTCCACTATAGTCTTGTCTGTCACGTCTTTGTCCAACGACTCTTTTGTGTCTTGTGCTTTTTCCGCAGGGTTTTGGTCGACTTGATCTTCCGCTTCCCCATTTTTCTTACCTTCTAATTGACTGTCTGACTGCTCATCCTTTCTTGAACATATATCAACACCTTCATCATCTTCCAATCGATCTTTTCCAAAATTGTCTTCCAGTAGATTACTCTTCTGGTTATCGCTATCGTTATAGTCTTCCATCGTAACGTTGTTCCGCTCATTACTCTTCTTCGACAGCACATTATTTGCCTCCAACTCTGCAATTTCGCTACAATCGCCCATTCGAACACTGTTCTTCTCGCTGAGATTTTCCGATGGGCCGTCATTCTCGGTATCTCGAGTCAACTCTTCGTTCAAGTGATCAGACGCCGTCGTATCGGCTTTATTCCTTGCAGAGCGCCTAGTACAGTCAGAAGTGTCCGTTCTTTCGTTGTTCTCTTCAATATTTGTTTTCAAGATCCCGAGCCGTTCCGCGAGAGATTCGTCATCCGAGCTGTCCGACACGATCACTCGCCTCTTCTTCCTGATCTGTTTCTTCGGCCCGATGGTCTCATCCTTGTCCGAGTTGCTGCTCTCTGACTCGGACTCGATGATCTTCTGGATCTTTTTCAGCTTCTTCGCCTGCAGCGCCTCTCCGAGCTTGCGTATCAACTTGGCGTGTTCAACTAGTTTCTTGCCTTCGCCGCACTCGAAAGACTTCCTGATGAGCGCCTCGATCCACTCTTGCGTCACTTCCTCCTTCGACTTCGTACCGTCGGCCTCCGACTCGTCCCTCCGACTCCTCTCCATTATTTCCAAAGACCTGATGCCAATCGTTGGGGAATCCACTTTGCTAGTCCTCGATCTCTTCTTATGGGTCTCCTCGACGAGAGACGAGATGAACTCCTCTTCTCTCGTCGTGTCATCCAGCCTGGAAGGCAGGACCGACACGTCCAAAGCGTCCATTGCGTTATTGCTAGTGCTACTGACTTCGGCAATCGCGTCATCTTTGTCCGTATTCTCGGACAGAGATGACGAACTACCGCTGCTCTTCTTGCCGTCGCTCTTGCCGCGTGATGATTTAAAGGCAGCGCCACTGGCTTCCTTCATCTCATCGACAACGTGGCTTGTTGTTGACGAAGGCAACGGCGGCGGTGGCGGCTGCGGCAGTTCCGGTCGCTTAATCTTAGGGATTTTAAACTTTTGCAGGCCACTACTATGACTTAACTTGGCGTCGATCACGCCATAGAGACTCTCCAATGGCGACTGCATTCTATCTGCCTTCGACAATTTGTCCTTTTCTTTGCAGCTGCTTTCCGAGTCGGCACGTTTGTCCGACAGCTTCTGCGGCTTTGATTTCTCTTTGTTGGTACCAGCGGTCTTCTTCGTGACTGCCACAGGTGCCACCGGAGGTGACACCAGAGGCTGTATTGAGAGACGCTTCCTCGGATCTCTCTCGTTGTGAACAACGTCCTTCATCTTCGTCGGCGAGAAATGTTTATCTTTGGCAAGACGGGGATCCCTGGCGGAACCGCTGCTGTTGCTGCTGCTAGCCTCTTTAGCCAGATTCGGTATCGCCGCGTTGTGCTCCATACGCACACGCGGGTCTCTCTCGAACGCGTTCCTGTTGTCGCGGCCGAAACGACCGGGGTTCTCGCGATCAACGCCGTGGTTGTCTCGCGGTCGATCAGGCCGACGTACGTCGCGATTGAAATTGGGCCTGCCTTCCGGTCTGTTCCTCTCGTAATAGCTTTCCCTACCGCGGCCTCTGTTGCCACTTCTGCTCCTCTCCCGCGACCACGGACAAGGTGTGTCGGATCGTGGGTACCCAGCTCCCGTGGATGTCTCCGCGATACCGATCCCGCAGGGAATCACATTGTCACTGTTGTAGGAAGGTTCAGCCACTGGTCGACCAGCAGGAGCTTCCCATGCCGGTCTCCCGTGAGAGTACTCCGTAGACCTATCGAAGGATGGATCATAAGAGTTCTGACCCATCTGGAAACCCCTGTACGACGGCGGAAAGACATTAGTAGACATCAGTGGGGGAATCTCGTCGCGGATATTTTCCGGTCTATGACTCATGTCCTGCGGTCGTGGGGCAGGATTCACCAACGGTCTGGGCCCACCGGCAATATGTGGATCCACGGAACTCCCGCCCATGAACATGTTCATCGAACGTGGTTGATAAGGTTGCATCGGCGAATTGCCCATTCCGCTGTAGTTGGGGGCTGACCATTGCGACTGTCCAGTGAACGGCAGGTCGCCGGTATTCCAATGTAACTGCTTCATGTGCATGTTGTAGTAGTCATTGCTGTCGATCACAAAATCATTGTCCAATCTGGACGGAGGCATATCCTTCCAACTTTCCAACGGCGCGCTCGGACGCCTTTGATACAGCGGCACGCCGATTCTCTCATCCATCTTGATGCTTGACCCGGTGTTATGAAGAACCGGGATCTGAGACACTTCTTGATCCGGCATCCTACATATGCTTTCGGCCACAGACATCTTCTCTTTCCCGCTTTCATGACCGTGAATAGCGTCGCGTTGACGCGGATGCCTCTCGTAATTGTCCGCGTAGCGCGGCTCAAACTTCGAGCTGGTGGAAGGTGCCTGTGGTGAACGATGATCGGGCGGGCCTTTGATTTCGTTCGACTTACTCTCGATCTTCGCGATCATGGCCGAGGCAGCGTTGATCACGTTCGACGTGCATTTCCTACCGCTGAGCTTGATTATGTGCTTGTCCACTTCTTCCCACTGCTTCTCACTCTCTTTTTCGACGGTCAAGTGCAACTGCGGAATCTCCTTTGAAGCCTTACTGTCCTTTGCAAGATTCGTCTCCTGCTTGCCAGAGTTCTTTTTGTGCCTTGCGGCATTTTCACCTTTCTTCTCATCACTGCCGCCCAACAGCTCCTCCAAGTCCTCCATAGAGAGAGGAGGTTCAGTAGAGATAGGCGGCGGCGAGACCAAGAGCGGCATCGGTGTCTTCGTTGGCGTCTTCGGTGTGCCGTCCTTCGACCTAGGCGACAGGACCTTGGATAGCGAACCTGGGAACAAGATCTCAGGGTCGGGAGACTTGAGCCGCACCTCTGGAACATTCACCGGCGATTCCGGCCGGATGTTCACCGCGGTCATATCCAGATTCAGGACTTTCGTCTTCTCGAGCACCGACGACAACCTCCTGGAGCCGCCCAGCGAAGGCACCGGAACGGTCGGTATGTTGGTACTCATCGAATAGCTGCTCCTGCTGCTATCACTGTTGTTGACTATCTGAGGCAGGTTACTGCTCACCAGCTTGGCAGCATTAGCTACATCGTGATCAGAGGCTGTCAACGACTGCCAATCACCACCACCGCCGCCGCCTCTGGTCTTGCTGTTGTGCCTCTGAGACTCCTCCAACATGTCCCACTCGGTGAAGGCGATGTCGTCCGAGTGGTTGGAGTCTGACGACGAGATGTTGATAGTCCCGGTGCGCTCGGTGATCGTGATCACCGGAATCTGCGAGCAGCTTGGCTTCCGGTTTCTCTTACCCTCGCTGAAGTCCGCACTACGCTCCGTGGGTATTATTATAGGCAGAATTTGGCACCCACCGTCGGGACTGACGGAGGGATCCGGGCTCGCCGGAGTCTCCTCGAACTTATCCTTCTCCACGTCTATGACCGAATACGTCGGTTGCTCCGTTTTCTTACTCGGATCTGACTTCGAGTCTTCCAACGAACTGAAAGCCACGAAAATTTACTCCTCATCCACCGCGATGCGAAATCGACGGTCGTAATCGAGCGCGTAAAATAAATCGAGATTCGAATATACAAGAAACACACAGCAAAGCGATAGCAACGATGAAACTGAAACACTTTAACACGCTCCATTTTACTCATTTACCAGTCATTTACACTACGGGAAGAATAGCTTTGTTAGTGCAACTGAACTCTCTGTTGCCTGGGGACCACTCGAAAGGTCGATTGCGCGAACAGGCTTCCAGTTTCTACTCGGTCAGCGAGTTTTCATGGAGTTCAAACGAGTTCAACGTTCAAACGAGTTTTCAGTAACGATAACAAAGACATTCCTCGTTATTTCGAGTTTTCGTGCGAACCTCGTTTAGTTACACGACTGAGATTGACCACAGTACGTCGTGCTATATTATATTTGTCAACCCTTTCGCTGCAGCACGCTTGAGAATGATACGACGCACGCGGTGGTTTCCGTGTTAACATACGAAATTAACACCGCGTGCGAGGTAAATAACTGCGATGTTCGTAATTTTTATACGAACTCGTACAATAAGGTCGTCGCGCGTATGTCGTCTCCTTTATGAGCAAGGAAATGCATGGCATTACGTGAACGTTCGTTTTTAGAGGGCGGATATGCACAGCGTTCGTAGCGAAAGGATGAAAAATAAGGTGTGTCTTGTGATAACTGTGAAAGTATTTCATGGTTGTGTTTCGTTTTGGAAGCCAGATACCGAACAAAACAGAACGCTACAGTTCAGCGCAGGCCGTGAGTGACGCATGTGGCACGGAACATGTCGACATGTACACACATTATAATATTTACTATTTATATAATAATAAGTATTGTATAAATGTTCTCTAAGTAAGAATATACGAATAGGAAAACGCGCCTTCAGGCGTCCCACTGAGAGCGGCCAGACGTTTTTCACACAGTCATATCTACATCGATCGCTCGCCTCTAATGTTTATAACGCATATGACATAATGTAGTACGATATAATAAAAATAATAATATAGTATAACATATACAAACAATAACATAAGTTGAGTATAATATAACATAATATACTTACGTGGAAGATTGCGAAGTGCTATCATCGTTTTGCTTAGTTGGTAATTGCAAACCAGGAGCATTTCCCTGAAACTCGTATCGTATTAGAACGATTAAAATACAAAGACCAAACATGCACTACGAAAGCCTGAAAACGTTCAAAAGTATAAGAAAATAGCAGAAAAGACAGGAAAGACAACGTTACAAGTATAAAGTATAAAGAAAGTTCGATCAAGCTACTGTATATCTCTCTACGAAAGAAAGGAGGAAAGGAAACTTGCTCACTCAATCATCACCGTGTTCTCTTCCCTTTATTGTGTAACATTTGCGTGCAGTGTCTTAAAAAACAAAAAAGGAAAAAAAGTGCTCGACGATACAAAGTGTGACTTCTGAGTCTTATCAGATCTCTCATCACTCTTATCAGATCTCGATAACATTGTGTAGAGTATTTATACTCTTCGATGCAATCTAAACACATGTAGCATGACATGTATGTATGTGTAATATCGTATAGATTAAGCACGGTATCAAACTATACACAGATTGCACAAATGTGGAAGGTGCAGAAAGATTTTCAATCGTGTGTGGAAATACCATGGAACACAGTGCAATTTTTATAAAAATATACAAGGTAATATACAATACAATTTACAATGATGAGAGATGTGAACACGATGAGAGCGATTCGTTAATGTTTTCGCGCACTTTGCTCATATTTTTCGCAGCGCATAATCCTAAGCAATTGTACGCGAACTTCTTACTAGAAAAAAAAAATTCTAGAGTTATGTTCGTTGTGTGTAGCGTAATTTCGCATCTTGCTCACATATCTCTTCGACAGGCATAGAGAAGGCGAAAAAGTATATATATAGGACGCAGACAAAGCGTTATTATCTGTACACGTGCGTGTATCAATATACTTACCTTTTCTACTCTATTGTGTAGCTTTTGTAGGACGTCTTCACATCGCTGTAGAGTCTCAATTCGCAGCCTGCTTTGACAAGAATATTTTACATATATATAAATACGAAAATCCAGCTAATACAAATGAAAACTTCAATTGTACGCATAACATTTTTTATCTTGGTACATTTAATTTCAGAGCAACGTTTCTTAGCTATTTGTCGACTGTTCGCACTCTTGTATTGAATTTAAATAATTGCAAAATAATAAATTAAAAAATAACTGAGCGAATAATCTTTTTCACGTATAAGTTACACGACTGATAAGCTCTGTACGATCGATATGGATGGTATTTGTAGCGCTTGGCTATGATCTAGATGTAACGCAAATGTACATATGTAGGTGTGTGTGTGTGTGTGTGTGTGTTTGTGTTTGTGTATGTGTATATGTAGTTTTAGCTTAACATACTTTCGTTTGCTATTCGATAATATCCCATGTAAGCTCTGCATTTTCTGCAATTGAATCTCCCGAGATTTGTCCTTAACGTTTTGCAGCCTCTCAATCATCGCTTCCAAGAATGGAATATACTTTTGCATTTCTGCAAATTTCTTGTCGTATTCGTCCATCTTGTTCGTTGTGTTCGGTCAACCTGCATTCAGACAAAGAAACGTATTTTTTTCTCTTTCCTCTCCTCCATGAAATTAATCATCGTCGCGTGTTTTTATTTAAATTACGACTTAAAATTTGTAACCACACATTCATCTCATATAGTTATTACATATAATAACTATATATATGTATATATTTGTAATGCGCAAAAATAATCCGGGGCGGCAAGCAGAGATCACTTCACAAAAATCGGAGCTTTGTGTACACATAACGGTAGGGAGCAGAGTTTCTCGAGGAGGGAGAGGCGAATCAATAACGGCAGTTTACAAGTATTCTACTGTCGCTTCACTTTCGGCATTATTATTTTCGATATTCCACATGACGCGCGTCAATTCTCGTCGAAACACTTACGTCCACATGTTCATCGTTGTATACGTCAGGACGTGACACCTTAATTATTCCGGCTCGGCCGAAACTTGGCATAATTGAATATAATCTTGTTCCTAATTATTAAATCAAGTTAACTTTTTATTCCTCTGAAGGAAAAACAGACGCATTCTTCGTGATCGACATACAGCCTCTTCACATAAACAATTCCGATGATGATTCGCTGTTGCAGCGCACTCCTCAAATAAGCCCCAGTTTTAAGAGGCAGAGAGACGGTTCAATAAACGCCACCCCTCGCAGATGTGCAACGTGTTACTCTAGTCGTGTGCCTGTGTCTGTGCCAGTTCTCCCGGAAACCGGATCTACGTTCGGCTGCGTCGCGCGTGCAAACCAGCAAAATTCCTACGTACCATCGATCAAACGCGACTGTATCGTCGATCCAGCTCGACTTTAATCACGCAGGATATTGCGTACAATTAAAAATATTCTCTTCACTGAATGCTCACGCCTGCGAATCTTGTGCAATAAATTATTCTCATCGCAATGCAGCTGAGGGCACATTTCAGCATCCCATCTCTCAATAGCCCGGAGATCGCCCTAAAATCGCAACGCGACTGCGATCGATAAAATACACGGCGGCGAGATGTTGTTATTGCCAATTGCAACAGTTGCGTTCGTTCAATGAGCGTGTGTGCGCGTGTGTGTATCGCATAGCGCGATATTCAGGCTATTCCATATTCAGTTTGTACAGCTTGCGCGTCTCCTCTTTTCTTCCTTCCTCTCCTCGGCCGCTCAATATTTGGCTTCGTTTTTGCTCTACGCCGTCTATGTCACACGATAATCGCATTAACGTCGCTCCTTCCTTCGGATGTAGGCCGGATTCTATGAATATCCATGTCACTTGAAATAAATTACGCTTCTTTTACATATATACACAGAAAGTCGAAAGCTGTCGGAGAGTATCCGCCGGCGAGCGTCCAAGCTTCGTCAAAGGGACCGAATGACCGTGTCGCACGCTTCGACCAGCACGTACACCTCGCTGACGATCGATTATTTTCCGACGATATTCTGCACGCTTTGTCACCGCCATCATGTGTTTGTGATGTGTACAGGGTGGTTCATAAATCCCGCTCTACGTTGGATTCGATGAACGACCTTACCCTTATGTAAAATGCAAAATTAGCCAATTCAGTCGAATTTCATATCGCGAATTTCATAGATGAACAATCGCCTCTGCGGGACATCCTTGATACTGAGCCGACGAGTTCATCGAGAGGCGACGATTCGTCGCGGCTTTTTAATTCGAATTGTGTTTCGCGCTTTGCGCTATAATCTGTCTCGCAATCTGTCAATTTGCGAACAATTTCGCACGAAATACTCATTTCACTCACATCACTCATCATTCTCATGATTTCGTGTGCAGAATTGTTTACAAAGAAAAATACATACTGCAATCACGTTCGATCACATATGACATTTTCAATCTTTTGAAGCATTCGTTACTTATAGGGCACCATATATGTAGCACACGCAGTCGCATTAGGCATACGCTAATGTAAGCGATACGACATGTCCAGTGTGTATGTATTTCGCTGTAATGGACATAAACTTTTTCACCAAAGTTATAGCTAATCATGATGGTATCGCAGAAGTAAAGAGGTGGATATTGATTCAATCAGCCTCTACAGGATGCCAGGATGTTTATGACGCGAAAAACGATCTCTTCGGTAATAATTATGCCGTATAATGTTATTTTAAAACCGGTCGCTTGTATGATAATACAAGCTAATTTGCATCAATTGCAAAAATATTAATGGCGAATATTGATTTGCGTCGCTATATGTATCTGATCGGCCATCAAGAGATGCAATCAAAACATTTTTTACTGTTCAGATAAGCGCCGTTTATAAATATCTAATCGCAGCAGTACAGAGTAAAATTAACATATAATGATAGGAAGAACATCACAGACAAAATACTTATCAAATATGTGTGTGTATGTGTGATAATTAAGCTGAACTGTGACATTAATAATTAAAGCACAATTCACGAATGATATACAGCAGAACGGATTGACAGAAGACTTTAGAAGACTGGTTCAAAATTAAAAATTCCTGCTTTCTCTTTCCTATTGAAGAAACACTAGTAAATCTGTTACTCTCATATCATTGCACCGCACATATGTGTATATTAATTCACAATAATAAATAAATAAATAAATTATATTTATATAAATCCATTTCTCTTTAATGCTCATAAATTCTGCAATTTTTTGTTCGAACAAATACACGACATTTATTTAAGAAACTTATCACATGTATAGTGAGTTAGAAAAAAAAATAGAAACATTTCACACGTACTCGTTGCGTTCACCGTTCTACTTGCAGCGATGAGACACAATCTTGCGTGAAAAAGCGTCTAGGTCAATATGTGTATTCCGGACAATATGCGTATTCCGGAAACGGTTATTCAACCGTTGTGTGAACTCGCGCACACGTGGTGAAAGCATATCCTCCGTCAAAAGCGTTCAATATTTTGAGATATTCTGTGTGTGTTTCTTCATGATAACATTATATTCTTTTATTGGAAACGTAGCATAAGATGACGTATATTTCACAACTCTTTGCGAAACTTTATACAAATAATGCATACTTATCACTTCGTTCATGAAACTACACTCAATCTCGCGCACTCTAACAAAACCACACTCGCGTAATCTTTTTTGCTTAAAAACAAAAACAAAATCTATATATTAGGTAAATAAGGAGCACATCACAGAGGAATAATCGTGAGAAATAAATTTGATCTTAAAATTTGATATTTTACACTTTCGCGCTGTGGGGAAGTACTTTGTCTGACTTCGGGTCGTTTCTTCTGACGAAGTGAACTTTGATGTTCGCGAAACACCGGGAACAAATTCACTATAGACCAGCCTGGAAGTCAGATCAAGCGGTTTCCAAACTTCTCGAAAACTACGTGTCGTTCTCTCATTGGTACACATCAAGGCGAAAGCAAATGAACGATTTATCAAAGCACGTATCAAAACACAGTCGAAATGATCGATTTTGATAACTTCAAGAGATGCATATTATGCGCGGAAGATAAGTCCAGATGAACAATTCTATTGGCCGTTATTCGTTGCTGCAACGTGTTTCGTAGAGATAACGAGTAAGTTTTGGCATACATACCGATATTTCAGACCTTAATGATTGAAAGCACCAATATGGTTGGTTATATCGTTTTGCTGTACGGAAGATGTTCTATTATTCGTGTCTCTTTCACGCTCTTCGCTCTTTTCTGTCTCTTTACTTTCTGCGTGTTTCTTTCTTCCATTCTATTCTCCATCTCTGTCTTCCGCTTTCGTCACGTTTTACTGCGCATCTCCCGCGTGTAGTTTCATGTTTTCGTGAAGTGGAAGAGAGACGACAAACGGAGCCGGTGGTAGTTCATCAGCTTCGATAGGTGGCGTAAGTATTCGTGGACGTAACAAACATGGCGGCGGTGAGTAGAAAGGTTCAGCAGTTGGATAGTTGCTCAGCTCGATAAGTCGAAGAGTCGCAGTGTCTCGAGGAGGCACGAGAATCGCGATCTACTCTGTTCTATTCGGGAGATTCTGGAAATTACATCTCCTCGACATTCCGCGTTAGCACATCTTCGTCTTCCTCTTTTTATGGATGCTTACTCCTTTTGAGACAGTATCACGTTCTACACTCAAGGTCGAATTCTTGTCTCGTGTTCTCTCAGTTTAGGTCTCACAGATACGGCGAAGTAACCAATAATAATTTACATCGTCGAGAACATAAGCAGTTCACGTGACCGTTGGTGACCACGAAGGATGCGCGACTGTCGAATAACGCTAAAGCAGCTCGTTACTTGTCTCAGTTTCCGTTTCGGAAGCAAGCAGCGCTACCGATCACGCCGTTGCTAAACGTTCATCTAAACAAGATGGCTAACCGAGAAACTCAGCACTCGCAATACCGACATACGTGGATTTTCATTAGCGTTGAAGTATTACTTTCAAATCCGAGTGATATATGTTTTCATATAAGAACGATACAAACCCCTTCGTGCGAACCGTGTATCTTAAGTTAAAGTAAACAGTAATATGTCAAGTGAAGATGTTAAGATTAACAATGCTCACAAATCACGAACTGATTAAATGGATGAAATTTAAGCCGATCAGTTCCAATTAGAAACTAGACAAATAACGATTCCTGCGTCCTGTGGACTTCTAACCATCTTGCAAAATGAGAGTTCCACTCATGTGGAAAATTTGGCGACGCATCAAGGCATCCGAGATTCGCCAATATGACGTGTGTGTAACCACGAGTAAGATTTACAACTCAATCATTACTACACCAAGACGGGAGGGATGCCAGAGAAGGTTGGATCGATAGACGCGAGAATACGAAGGAAAGAAACTCGAAGATATCGAGCTCCTGATCCCTTTACCGGAGTAGACGCAAGAGATCCACCGTCTCTAAATGTTTAATCACCAGCTCAGAAATAATCGCGACTTCAAAAGAGCGATAAGGTGAATGTAAGCAAACGCTGACGACGAACCAACACGAGCAGCTGCACACCACAAGCACTAGGCTTACCTACGACTTCGAGTTCCCTTCTCTTCTCTCTAGCGCTCACCCTCTCTCTCTCTCTCTTTCTTTCTCTCACTCTCTCTCTCTCTCTCTTTCTTTCTCTCTCTCTCTCGTCTCTCTAGCCAGCGAGACGAGTTTGCCCGAGTCTATTGTTCCGAAATAATGTATCGTTGTCCATGGGAGATTATTGTCGACCGGAATCATAATATCATATCAGGTAACTGACGAGGTAGATTTCGTGAATAAAAACTTGCTAATATTGAAAATACGTTCACACGGTCGAGCAAACGTCGCTAATTAACAACCCGAACGAAGCTACCGGCCACTAACCGTGCTGAAACTTCATTATCGCCAGGTATACTCGATCTCCAAAACAATCGTGGAAATAATACGCAGAAATAGCGCATGTTACGGGGCGCTTAATGCGGCTCGAAACGCCCACAGAAGTAATTATGGTCGACAGCGAGTCACTCGTTACGTAAACCGTGTCACTAACGTGCGTGTGGAACGACGATAAAATTTTCGTCGACGTGACATTACGACGTGAACACCCACCGCCTTTTCCTCTCCCGCCGAGAGAGAGAGAGAGAGAGAGAAAGAGAGAGAGAACTCTACGCGACACGAGCACCGAGGGGCACCGTCAATAAAAAAAAAAAGAAAAAACTATAAACCTTTTTTCTTCCTAACCGCCGGGAGTGCCGTGAAGCGCTGCATGAAATCCCTGGCGCTGAAACTGCACGAGCTACACGCGGAGTCGCGCTCGTTTGTCATGCAATGGCGACTGGGTATGATGATAATAATAACAATAATCGCAATCACACTTCCCGGAGCACGTGAGCCGTGACGCTGGCGAAAAAAATACGGCCTTTCCCATAAGCGCGAGGACGACACCGTTGGCGATTCGGCAATTTTTTTTTTTTCAAGTCACGCCTCGGACGCGAATCCAACGGACTTTTACTTCGGGACGAATCCCGTCTCGGAGTTCCCAGGACCCGGGATTCGCACCTTCAGTCTGTTTCAACAGACATCTCTCGATTGAGCGGTCACGATCGGCGCGATTGTCGTTTCCTTTCTAAAATTACCACAGACAGACGGCGAAAGAGAAGAGGAGAAGAGAGACAGAGAGAGACAGAGGGAGAGAGAGAGAGAGAGAGAGAGAGAGAGAGAGAGAGAGGGAGAAAGAAAGAGGAGAGAGAGATCCGAAACTAGACGTGAGAGTAAATGTTAGTCAAATCCAAGTTGGTGCAACCGGGCCTATTGAAAACCACCTGGCAGAATGAGACGATCTTATGGCTTGCGCACCTGACAAATAATTACATTCGGCGGAATCAGCGAGCGATGCATCGATTGTTTTCCCGTCTGTGTTCTCTCTCTCTCTCTCTCTCTCTCTCTCTCTCTCTCTCTCTCTCTCTCTCTCTCTCTCTCTCTCTCTCTCTCTCTCTTGCCTCTCCGTTTCTCTTTCTCGGTTGCGATTCTTCGTCTTTGACGGAGAGTCTCGAGCGCTTTTTTATCTGTTCCGCGAGCGAGCGAACGGTGACCGGCACGGCTCGCTTTCCCGCAAGCCCCGATGTACAAATTATACACCACACGCACACAATGTCGCGGTAACGACGCGCGGCACTGATCTCAACCTCTCCTCCTCCGCCTCCTCTACGCTATTTCCTTTTTTCGAAGTTCTCTCGCAGCGCTCTCTATAGCCGCGCAATGCCATACGGGGAACTAAAGCATCGAGACGGCGATACAACAATGACGATGACGATGACGATGGCGATGACAACGACGTAGACGTGGGCACCGAGAACGTTGGGTGGCGGTGCCGAGACTCGCTCGTTTTCGTCGTGTATCGACACGTCGACAGGGAGCGACGACGAAGAGAACGGATCATGTGCGCGCTGTCGTTTACGCGGAGAAACGCTGGCGCTTACAAACGACCACGGTCAATGCTCCTTTCCCCGAGCGCGTTGTAGGGCGTGTAAAATCGTACAAGAGACAGTGAATTACTAATCTAGCGTCAGTTACCTCGAACCGCCGATGTAATTCATCTTGCGACTCGTCTTTTCTCCCCACGTCACGCCGCCGAGAGAGACGCTTTCGTGGAGAGCATTTCGCTCCTTCTCTTTACTCGCTCGTCTTGTTCTCTCCGTCCGTTAACTCCGTACGGAGGCTCGCAGCGATAAATCAGAATCGACACGCGTGTTGTGTGCGATCCCTGTACAGCAGTGTGGGCTCTCGTACGGATACATTTCGTTCAATCCAACGTAGTCATGCGCACGGTTGTTCGTTCGCGACAAGCAGCCGGTTTATACCGGCGCTGCTTCTTGTCCCCGTGTATGCGACACGTGACACGCCGCCGCAGCCGTGTCTACTAAAACATGGATCTCGCTCTCTCAATCTCTCGCAGATAGCTTATGCATAAAAATTCCCCAGCGCTTATTATCCCTAGGACGGGAACACGACGCAAAGCACGCGACGATAGAGCACGACAATCCGATGTGCCACGTAAATTCCTATCGATTCGACGTCGTGTCCGTACAGCTTAATGCGACGACTTCCTGCGCACCTACGTCTTGACGAAGCTCCATTCACATTCCACCTGGAGCCTCTCGCTCTCTCTCTGTCTTTCTCCCTCTCTCTCTCTCTCTCTCTCTTTGCTTCTCTTCTCGTCGCTTGCCTGCCAGGCCTCGGAAGTTATTGTCGCTTACATTCGATAGGCTCGATCAAATAGTCAGCTGTACACCACTACATAGATGTACCGAACGACACCACCACTGTGTATCAGAATAAAATCGTGTTATTAATAAAGACGAATCAACTTTCGTACATTCAGTCTCACGCGAATCTCTCTCTCTCTCTCTCTCATCAATATTCGTCTTTGTTTTTTGCGAGGCTCTTTCTACTTCGACTTCGTGCCGACTTATTTCCAGCCACGGGACCGAGCAATCGATAATCTAATCTGCCGTTATCGTAATACGTTACTTACTTACGATCGGCTTCTCATCGACAATTCTCATCGCAAATAGGCGACGGTAAGATCCGAGCCCTGGCAGCCACGCGTCGAGCACTACGTTCGTTCGATACATGCATGTGATCGTCGTGCGGGGAAAATACATTCGGCAAGACGAGCGATGCGCGCCAGTCGCTTAGCTCGAGTCGCACGAGACGACGGTACCTTGTCGGGTGCTACAGGGTCTGCGATAACCTCGTATCCTGATCAGACGGCGAGTCGGCTACTCGGTGCGTGCATGATCCGTCGCACTCGGTCGGTCCCTCCGCCCCAGCCGTATGGGATACTCGTGTTCATCTTCGACTCGGCGTATCGGCCGGCTAATCCTCACCTAGATTAATCGACCCACTGTGATTATACCGTCGCACATTGTATATCGACTCGCGTTATAACGTCGCACCGGACGAAAGAGCTCGACAGAAACGGACGTCAGCTGAGTGCTCGGCTGTATACTCATGAAGGTACTCGAACCGACCGAGCGTGATCAAAGCGAGAACGTTCGTGTGTTCGTTCACTATACCGTCACGCCACTAAACTAAATCTCCATTTATCGAGGTCCCATCCGATGATGCCCGAAAGCGATTGATCCCTTTTGATCTCGCGCGATCAACGGACGAAACGATGCGCATAAACGCTGCGTTTTCCCGGCACGATCCTCGAGGGTCACGTCAGCGACACGGCGCGAGTCGCGAAAACGATCAAGCGGCATACAACATCGCGAAGGGTCGCTGGATCTCGCGCAAAGGTCCTCTTTCTCTCCCTTTCTCTCTTTCTCTCCTTCAGCCACGACGACCACGACAATGAACACTGCCGGCGGAGGAAGGGCGGACGACGCGACGAGGATCCGCAGTAGCGATCTCGCATAGAACACTGCGACGTGTCATGGCCGATTCATCATTATCGCGTATTACGTATATGTGTGTGGTATGACGGGAGCGCAACTTGGAAAACGAACACGCACAAAAACCGTTTTCCTTTCTTTTCTTCTCTCCCCTCTCTCTCTCTCTCTCTCTCTGCTCTATCTCTATCTCCCTGTCTTCGTGCCGATCGAGATCCCTCCTCGCGATCTTTCGGGCGATCGTGCTCTCTTTCTCTCGCAACTTTTTCGTCGTCGTCGTCGTCATCCACGAGAAACGCGGCTAATCGCGCGAGCTAATTGCGTCGGAGCGCGAGGGAACAGACAAAGGGCGCGCAATGCTTTACGCAATGGCCGCCGGTATACATGGCGCCGTGACGAAACGGCAGTTTCTCGCCGTCGGCGCGCGGTAAAGCGGTCTGCCATCGTTCTAGTCTGCTCGCATGGCGAGCGTGCCACTCGCCCTACCGGAAATTCTGCGGCTTTATCGTTGATTGCCACGTCCGATCGATCCTCGACTTCGTGCTTCTCTCTTTCTCTCTCTCTCTCTCTCTTCCCCTTCTCCTTCCCCCTGCCTCTCCGTCTCTCCTTCATGGCTTAGACTGTCAATCTTTCTTACAATATAACAACGCAAGTACCTAACTCAATTCGTTCACGCATCGGGAGAGGGTCGATAAGTAAAAGAAGAGTGACTACTGACTGCGCAAGATAAGGATAAGGAATGCAATGTACAGGACTTTACCGGTGGGTCTGTGGAACGCGCGGCGGGGAGGAGCTCGGGATTCCGACAGTGAAGGAACTAGGTGGGTCCGACAAAGTACTCGTCTAGGAGTTCGTTCCGTGTACACGTCCCGAGGTTTGCACATCGCTCATATCGTCATCTGCAACATGGAGGCGTACGAGTCAAATCAAGTTGTGCTTTTCGTTCTCTCCGCAGCGCGGGCATGACGGCCCGGCGGCACGTTCGTGCTTTACGAGACGGGACGAGAAGCGACGAATGGACGAGCGCGCGGCTGCGAAACCAAGAGGGAATTGTGACTGTGAGAAATAGACATGACGGCCGCATTCGGATATCCTGCGGAACCAACTCGAGCACCTCGTTATCTCTCTTCCTCTTTCGCTGTGCACGCGAGCCGCCTCGGCGACCGCTCGGACCGGAAGATCCTTGGAAGATCTGCCGGGTCTGATCGGCCGTGAGCGATCAGTGGACAACCGCAATTCAGCTGATCGACGATCGTTACTCGGCTCGAAGACACGCGGGATCTCCGCTCTTGCTCGTCTATTCATCGCTCGTCCGTTCGTTCCTTCTCGCGCAACTTGCGCACAGCACTGCGAGACGATCACGTAACATGCGTTCGCGGTCGCGACGAACATTCTCGGGAGGAAATTCGCTGATTACTTGGCGCGTGAGCTCGGGAACTCGAGAAAACAGGATACGGAGAGGTTCACCCAAGTAAAAAGAGGCATATCGGAGCGGCCTTGCCACGCCTCGACCGCCATGCTCCGCCATTTTCACCTGACACGGCCATTGTGACCGCGGAGGTGCGGAGAAATATGCACTTTTGCATTTTCGGTGGAAGACTTGCCGTCGTTCGACGGATCTTTGCCGATTCGCATCGCGTAGGTCAAACCTGTCGACGCTCGGTCGTTGTTTATTTATCTGATGCGAAAATTGTATCACAATTGTGAGCCAAGAACGGAAATTTAATCGCGATGTCCACTGCTCTCAAAGTGCAGGGACTCTAAGCGCGTCTCACGTGACTTCTTCCCGCCGTTTTGATTGGCTCCATCTCATTCGATACGAAATCGTGAATTTCATTGGACGAGCGTTAGTTCGTACGATTGCCGCCATGCCATTTTTTGTACATTTCGTCTTCGCACGAATTATATCTTGAAGCTTGTTCTGTTCATTAACCGGTGATACAATTTAAGTCAGAGATGGAGACATTAATTTTCTTTTAATAATACAAATCTGCCTGTAATGCTGCGTAATATTTAATACTGTATCCGGTTTTGCAAATCGAGGACATCGATTTGCTCTTGTAATTATCTTAAGATAATGTCTAGCCAATAAAGTGACTGTATCTTTTGCCGGAAGGCAATTAGAACAATCAACGTCTCCGATTTATAAAACTGAACGCGGCTAACGTTCAGTCCAGCTATTGAAAGCAAATATTTGACTCGCCGTTAAAAATACAAATCTGTGTTCAACGACGGATCTAACCTTTACTTTCGACTAACTTAACTGGACATTAACCGTGTCCGATTTTACACCTCGAAGACGTTGATTGCTCTGGCCGTAGAATTTCTGTCTTTGTTGAATCATACTACTTAGGTAACATTTAAAAATAAAGTTTCGTCTACCTTGACGTTGAATAGCTAGTTGAAGATAAATTCTGGCTTACGTAGAGCCGTGAAGAGAGTCTGTGTGATTTGCTGTTGAATTTTACCACAACGAGACATGATTCATCGGTAGAAATAGCGGCGGTTCGTAGCGGAGTCTTCGGAACTATACTTCAAGATGGTTGACGTACTGGATCGCGGTAAAAGTCTGCCTGGCGCTATCTGTCGGTGTTTTCGAAAAACTCGACTGATCGACGAAATCAACTGATTTGAATATCGATCAAGTAGGCTTATTTAAGTGAGCCGTTATTTTTATAGTTTCAAACACAGTTTCAAAGTCTCTGCCGTGAACCGTGATTAAATTACTGATAAATAAAGATGGTAATACGACCAAATGGCAGGTAAAATCTTAATTTCGAGTAGGATGAGTCAATAAAGGAACAGAAAACTCAGTTGTTTTAATTGCATATACAAATAGCGAATCAAATTGACTTCCATCAATAACTAATACTGGAAAATTTAAAAAGTTTCATATCTTTAAGTTGGAAAAGAGAATTTCAGAGAAATTTTAGACTCTAGATTCTAATTGTTGATAACAAGAAAATACTTGATAAAATTGATTCTTTGTCGATTCTGCAAATAAACTTGTTAAATAAATGATCCAAGAGCAGCTACATTAACGCAAACAAATTAAAACGAATAACGAGGATAATAATTACAGTTCCTTATATTTGTGATATCTTGCTTGGCTTCACATAATATTCAGTAATTTTATTTACAAATCATCGACCCAGTGCATAGACTAAACGTACTTTAGTTTGCTTGGGAATCAATTTATTTACAAAAATGTCTTCGGATCATAGAACAACCGTCAAGTCCGCAGATACATGGGACAGCATTTCGTGCTTCGCAATATCTTCCATTTAACGAAAGCGAAAGTATAATCGTCGTGATTGCACCTTTAAGAAAGATCGGAGTGAAAGTCCCTCGCATATCCTGGCAATAATTTCCGCACGGTTTTTCTCTCACGTTCACCGCTGAATATTACTTAATAAATTCTGTCGTCCTCGGAAATCAAGCTAACTATAAATACTTTTTCAGAGACATAGCTAGACCCCTCGGGTGGCTTGAACATTTGAAAAAGGAATCGCTCGGCAGAGAGACAATGAACGTCACGCTTGATCCTGATGGAGAGAAAACGTGGAGTACACAGTGCCTCGGTGCGAATTTTACTTAATTCCAGAAATCACTCTCTAAATTTTAAATTGAGATTCTTATTAGTACACGACAAGAAATAATGACTCATCAATCCATTTTCCGTATCTCTGTGAAGAAGCTTCGATTTCTACAGGACAATATGAACTTCCCCTGCGGGATATTCGACATGACGCACCTCTTTTTTGCGTTGCGACTATAACGTTAGCGTGACGTGATGCTTGTAACACCTTCCGCATGATACAAGTGGTCTGTTCTTTGTAGCTGCACTGTTGAACTGGTGCAATAAGTTAAAGTGAGACAAATATAAGTTTTCTTACTCTAGCTTATTGCACCAGTTCAGCAGTGCAGCTACAAAGAACAGACCAAAAGAATCCGCAATCGTTTCAAAACGGAAAATGATCCCGGTAGTGCTCGCATTAAGACCCATGCTTAAATGACTTGGATTCCTTTTACTCTTCGTCTAATACACTCTTTGTACACTTATGGACGCTTGAGATAAGCTTACACGGTGACGGTGATCGGTCGAAAATACAATTTAAACGATCTCATCTACGATCGCCGAGCGTCGGGCAACGAAAATATTATAGAAAAAAAAAAAAAGAAAATAAAACGAGATCTCTCTCTCTTTCTTCCTGTTACACATGTCATCGTACGGTATTGTTTGCAACATATTTGTTTCGCGATCTCTTCTGTCGATGTGACGAGTACACGCCGATTTCTGACGCACCTAGTTCCATAACGCTGTCTTGTATTTCTCGCGCCTCATGCGGTATATCGTCATGTACAAGAACGTGTCAGAAATTTATGAATGTTATTGCGATCGGTTAATGTGCGATTTCTTCGTGCACATTATCATATCTCATAATCTTTATCTAGGTGTGAGTTGACTCTTTGTGAATCGCTCGTCCCTCCAACATTTTGTTAACATCATACATGCCGGCTGATACGCTAACAAAACGTTAGATGTGGATGAACATTATAAACACGGTCTCGGAAAGGCATACAAGACTTTCTTACAAGATATTACCGTGTCGAAGGAAAATTTTTATACTCTGAGTAACAGGCGTCTAAGAAATCAATTATCCCCGTAGCCGTACAGATGTGAATGCTGTTACATGGGATGAGTACGAACCGAACGTAACACTGTCGCAAACAATGTCTATGCTTTATATACTTAGAAAAAATATTGATCGTACGTTTTCGTCAAAATTGCTTGTAGCGTTGCCATGATACTCTCTTAAATTATGTTCTTAGTGCGTTAAAACAAACGTACATTCGCAGCAGACAAGATAACCGTAAAATTTAATTTTATGTATTTCTCTTTTCGCTGTATCTCTAAATGTGTTGACGCAGATTTATCTTACGCTTCCCACACGAATTCTCATACGATTATACATTGTTTAAAGAAAAAAAAGAATATCATACGCAATAAAATAAAAAACGAATGCAACTAATATTCAGCATAAATTAGATTATGTAACTCGTTCGCGTTATGTCATGTAATTAATATATAAAAGAAATATAGATAAATACTATTCGTCGATACAAGGTACACGTATTTAATGATTGTTCTGCCGTTTGCAAAAAGAATATTTTGCCTTCAAGAGATGCATTTCTCTCGAAGTTACGTGCTTAAGTTATGAGAAAAAGAAAAATGCAATTATGCGCGCATGACGAGACTCTATAATGTATACACTTTCACTCGCACACGACACGCACACGCACACGCGCACGCGCACACACACACACACACGCGCGCGCACACACACACGCACACGCGCGCACACGCACACACGCACACACGCACACACGCACACACACACACACGCACACACACACACACACACACACACACACACACATATGCACAGCAGAGAATAGTTAACAATGCTATTCTGTCAGAAAACGGATCAAATAAACTTTAAAACTTTCAATTAGTATTACGGTTTTATGTAAAACAGACTCAACATCCTTCTTTTCTTTTATTTTTTCCTGTTTTTCAGCTATATAGAAACGATTTTATGTAAAACAGACTCAATATCCTTCTTTTCTTTTCTTTTTTCCTGTTTTTCAGCCATATAGAAATTTTGAGATAAATAATTAAATTGAAAGCAAACACATGTTGGCAACAGTATTGATATCGACTGATCTTTCAAGCTCGCAATACACCTTGTTTAGATTTGATCCTCTATCATCCGGTGGAATGTTCTCCTTTTGTTTTTCTTTAATTAATTCTGCGAACGACTCTTTTCTACATATCCTCCGAGAGGTTTTTTCCTTTTTCTTTATCAGAGACATTTCGGTCTATCTACCACTTTCGATCATGATAATGATACCGTAAATCTCACGCTTCTCTCTCTCTCTCTTTCTCTCTCGCTCTCTCTCTCTTTCTCTCTCTCTCTCTCTCTCTCTCTCTCTCTCTCTCTCTCTCTCTCTCTCTCTCTCTCTCTCTCTCTCTCTCTCTCTCTCTCTCTACGAAGTATATATTATATATTTATTTTTATAATATACGCGCGCGCGCATGACTTGTGACGAGTCATCTTCATTTAATTTTATCTCGCATGTTTCTCTTTTTTTCCTCTGTGATAATAAAGTCGCATCGTTTGCAGTAATACGAATAGATTATAGAATATGATACACACACCTCTGCTCTCTCCGTGTGAGTAATTGTAATTGGGTGCTGACTGCTGTAATTCACAACTTCTTCTGGGAAACTGCGTTTTATTATTTGCCTAAGGGATTTTGCAAGTCCCACTGGTAAACAAGCAAGCGACAATAGTCTATAAATAATACTAGGTTAAACGCGCGTATCCGACTATCTAAGTCTTATTTCCGTTGGCGACAACGATCTGAGCTTGCATTAAACGTACTTAGTACATAGACTACATCTTTATGTTCGCTGAGAGACAACGGCGAAAAAGTTGCTTTGCTCTTTTTCTACCCGGATTCGAAAAACGTAACCGCGAAACGATGCTTTCAATATTCGCAAATAACTGAAAGATATCGCAACAGTACATTCTCTTATAACATATCCGCAATACCGCAATTGTCAAGAACAACGAGAAAAACGCGAGGCCAATACGCTTCGAATGAACATATTGAAAATTATACAGATCGTTAAATAATTCTCGGCATCATGTCGCCGAGTACAATGAAGAAACGCGAGAATACACAAGAAACTTGCAGTCCTATCTTAGGCAAATAGACTTTATCATGTTGTCATTTAGAAAGTACGCATATCAAGGTAACAGCTTGTCATAATCAACAATAAGAATTTTCACATTTTTCAGTCTTATAAGCAATATATCGTTTTTCTTCTCTTTTTCGTAGAAAGCTGTCCATTTCTTCCTCTTAATTATACGACACGCCGTCCGTTAACGTTACACACTATCCTGTACATTTGTAGCTTCTAAATAACATCCCGCGACACTCGGAAAAGTGCTTCCCACAAACGATATTTCAGCGGCTTCCTCACGAATCAAAATCCTTCGAAATACCCTTCTCGAATAATTGACCGACCCTCGTAGTCTTACGCAAAATATGGCATTACCTCGGTAAACCTTGTCGATACGAAGACTTAAAAAAATCTACCATAGGCGACAGCACCATTCTGTAATTTAGCGGCGTACATTTTCGGCATCCGGCATGGATGGTAACGTCATACTGATGTTTCGGATGCAAAGGGAGATGTAACACGAGAAACGTACAGGTTGTTCGGTCAGTAGCAGCGTCACCACCAGGATTTCCGACTGTTCGCGAGAAATTGAAACGTAACATCCGAAAATGTCATTAAAATCACTTAGTTGTGCACTATAGTTGACGCGTGTTGAAGTCTCTCGAGCTCTTCCAACGACAAGACATTCGTCTGCCCGAGCTCTGGTAGTTTGCCGGCCCGTGCTTTAGCGAGGAGTTCTGGACTGAACCATCGAGCGAGTTGATTCGACGTCGGCGACAGATCACCGCCGTTACTGCCCACGAATCCAAGACCCGGCGAGGATTGACGGCCGACAGCAAGGTTCAATTGCTGCGATCGCATTGCACGTCCATCTGCGTGTAGATCAATGATCAACGATATAATAAGAATATTATTGAAATATTAAGCTTACTAGGATTTAGAACGTATTTCGAGTAAACTTAATGTTTATAATGAATTTTTAAGAAGCTTGCGGATTTTTAAACTTGTGAAATACACGAAACACAAGTAACATTTATGCAGTGTGTATTTTTCTGTGCACATGCAATAAAGAAAGGAGAGAATCTATCCGATAATAATATGTGTACAATCCATTGTTCTAATATCCCAACGTAAACTATTTTGGCGTATAGTTGTTTGTACACATGATAATTAAAATTTACTTAGTTTAATCCAAACGTAAATTATGTCAAGACAGGGTTAAACGAGAGGGCTAATAATAGAGGCTTGCTACTATTCCGATTTCTGAACATCGTTGCATGCAATTTGATTTGGAAGACGACAAGCACCTGAAAATTAATGCAAGGCAATAAAAAAAGAGAGAATATAAGTTCAACGATTATTGTTTCTCATAAAAATTGAAGATGAGGATTTTGTTTAGTTAAAAACTTTGTGAAATTGTTAAACACTACTAGATATACATTGTGAAGCTATTGAGTGATACTGTTAAATACTTTGTGAAACTGTTAAATAGCATCTCGAGCATCGTTACCTGTACGATTGGAATTATAGTTTTGGTTCACGACAAGTTGCATCTTTGTTGCAAGTTGCGTATTCACAGCAGTTCGTTGAGGCGGTTGTTGTTGCATGCTGGCAGCTCCATGAGGCGGTTGTTGTTGCATGTTAGCGAGATGCGACGGGACTTGCTGTTGGGTCTTCATTTGGGTATTTATAGAATTTGACCTCTGATTCATCATTGAGCTCTGTGGTACGTTGTATTGCGAAACGTTGTGATGCGGCAAGGAAGTGGCCATCGTGTGCTTAGATCGTGCCGGATTGCCGTACACATTCGACGCTGTCCTATGTTGTTGCTGTTGTTGGAATTCCGCATTTCCCGTGTACTGGAACTGAGTGCTGTTCGTATTGTTACTCTTGCCACCTTTTACTATAGGTCGTCCTGAAATTAAAATTTTATGTGCGATAATTTCATCTGTGACTGTGACGACGATGCTCTTGCAAACTAGCAAAATCTGATATCTAACCGATATTTTATTCTAATTGGTAAGATACACACAAGAAATAATATATTAGATGTATCCTTGTGAAACATTAAAGGAGAAGCATACCTGGATGTTGCTTAAGAGATGGATTCGACCATGTCGATTGAGCAGATTGTGGCCGCATCGTCGTGTGTCTCGGGAGGACTCCCTGTGCAAGTAGCTGAACTGCAGATTGCATTTGTTGCATCTGAGAAGCCTGAGTTTGCGTGGACAATTTCGATGGGTCATTGCTGTTTCCTGTATTTAAATATAAAATAGTTCCATCTTAATTACATAGATTTAGAAAGAAAGATAATATTATTAAAAATATTAATTAGTCTTTGACAACTTTTTTACGACTGCGAAAGATTTCGTTGCTAATGACGCGCCTGATAATTAACAAATATCTTTTATAGAAATAAAAATAACAATTTATATGAATTGTACTGAATGTATAAAAAGCCAAACTCGTAAGTCTATAATTAAATATACAAACTAGATATTATTTACGTGAACAATATATATATATATATATACTTGAACTTATTTATACCTCGAATTATATTATTTATACTTGAACAATATATAAATATGTTCCTATTATATTATTTAGGTGGAATTATATCCAATAAGAGTCATCTTTTGCTACACCATACAATGATACTACAAGTAATAAATATTTATCGTTTGTATATTATAAAGGTTGATTCCGTGCAAAGCACAATTGCATGCAATTTTAGAAAGCACAGAAATCAAACAAGCATGACATAATTAGAAGAAGAAATATGTGTGAACTCATACATGAGAGAAATGTAATGCTGATAGTAGGAGCAAATGTGTGTAAAAGAAAAGCTGAAGCGTATAAGATGGATTGATAAGGCCTTTTATTGTAAAAAAAAAAAGAACTATTTCAACATACTATTAGAGTGTAATAAATTTATATTAAGAAACGAAGAGTTTGTTTTATAAAGTGCTTGAATTTCTATCTCCGCATATAAAATGAAAATATATTTCTAAACATTTGTCAGACATCAGAGACATAAATCGCCAAGCGTTTGCACTCGGGACATCAAGCAAAAAACAAAATAGCTGCCCTTCATTATAATGCAAAAATAATGGAAACAAAAAATTTTTTTGCTGTACGAAAGAATTATTACTTTATAAAATATCAATGTGCATTCTGAAACTTCACGATGATATTTCTCCTCCACGATATGCATCCGGCGCAATTAGACATTTTCGTGGATTGCAAGTGGAGTGGTGTTTTGCGAATCAATATTTTCTACCTCTAATAAATTTTCTATTTCGTCTGACGATGCGGAAATGATTACTTTATCAGTTTCGTCTACGAGCGTTTCCTGCTCAGATGATATTTTTAGTACCTCATCGAGCGAGGTAAGACTATTATTGTTGGTGTCGTTATTGTCGCCTATCATGCTGGAATTCGCTGCTTTCGCATCATCACTTTCATTCGCATTAAAATCGAGGACACTTTCCTCCTTCGTTGCAGTAACATTCATATTATCGTCCGTGTTTTGTTTCTGCTCTAACGGACACAAATACTTGGTCTTTAGAGCTGACTCCTCCGGATCGATAGTGGTAATGTTGTTCGTGCGATGAGTAATGGTAGAATGTAAGAAAATCATTTTAAGAGTTTCATTTTGCACTTGATTGACAGAATTGGGAAATTTAGATAGAGGGTTGGCGGAAGGTATGATTAAACGATCCTGAGACATGCGAGAATGGTTAATATTTCCATCGATTGTAGCGGGAATGGAAGTCGTTTCTACTTGATGAAATTGATTCGCACCGTCAGGTTCCTTATCAGCAGTCATTTTACGTAAAACGGATGTTGGAGTAAAAGCAAGCGGGGTCGGACTCATTGTTTGCTTAGCTGGCGAGTTAATGGGACTCGATGAGCGTTGCTGAACTTGCTGCTGCTGCTGCTGCTGCTGTTGTTGTTGTTGTTGCTGGTCCTGCCGCTTGCGATAATTCTCGCGCTGCTCCTCCAATTTTTTCTTGATTAAAACATTTTGTATTATAGATTGAGTGTGCATAACGATCTCCCGTGGCGACGGCACTCTATGCGGTATCACTGTTATCATAATAACAATTTTACACATTAGAATTCGTTCATATACTTCCCTTGATTTTGTTAAGACTACCTAAAGGACAGTCTATAGAAAGAAACGTCGTGATAGGCTTATAGAAAATATTACAATATACAACATGCCATCCACTATTTTTATGTAATTCCAACAAATTTTATATTTATATTTATGCATGTATATAAATCAAGGTTTAATCGTACATTACGATTACGACTAGATCTACTTCTACATAGAAAATGATATGAAAGAAATAAAAATATGAGGTTTACTGTATTTACTACATTACCTGGGTGCTGTACTGTTAAAGTACTAGGACTAGCTGCCAAATTTGGTGATATTATTGGAGGTGGACAATAAGCTGCATTCCAAACACGAGATACAAGATCATTCAGTTTGGCAAAACTTCCAGCTTATAATTGTTTAATTGTCGTTTAAAGGGAGTTATACTTTGTTTCCTATTAAATAATAACGCCCGTGTGCGCGCAATGACTCACCATTGTTCATAGGAGATGGGATTCTTTGTTGCTGCTGTTGATACAGCATCTGCTGCAGCATGTGATCCTGCGGTGTGGGGGCGGCGGGATGCGGATGTGGACTCGCGGTACGTGGCGTAGTACCACCGTACATTTTCAAAATATTCACCAATACTTCTCGATGGCGATGCTGCATGACGGGATTCTACCGGCACAATACGATTAATTGCAAAAGTTCCTTGCATCAGATAGATATTCCGTAATAGAGATATCTATAAAATGCCTGAATTGTGGAGGGCTCACTTGTAACTGCTGTATGAGATGTTGCCTAGTGATTTCCCCCTGCTGTAGACCCTGAATAATCGCTTGAGCTTCCGGTCGTTGTAGAAGCTCTTGACTCGAGGGGATATTATTCAACATCATCTGCATATCCGTTGGTACAGGACTCACACCTAATATTCGCTGTCCGCCCATCATCATCGACAGCATATCAGAGTGTCGTTGTTTCTGTTGCTGTTGCTGTTGCTGATGATGATGATGATGTTGATGTTGTTGTTGTTGTTGTTGTTGTTGCTGCTGCTGCTGTTGTTGCTGCTGCTGCTGCTGTTAACAGAGTATGCATGTCATTCAATAGAGTTCACGATGTACTAACTGTACCGAAAACGTAACGGACATATACTTGTATTTGCAAAACTTTTATTAGATTCTCATGTTGCATCTGGGCCTGATGCGAGTGTTGAGTGGGACCAAGTGGACCGACATGATTGAATGTTGACGGATGGATTGGTTCCGCAGGCGCTGGGGGCTGTTGATGCGGCATTGGTGGTTGAGTCTTCAGTTGAGAATTAAGTAGCTGGAAAAATAAAGAGAGAGAGAGAGAGAGAGAGAGAGAGAGAAAGAGAGAGAGAGAGAGAGGGGGTTATTATGACATATAGTTTTGCGTATTTGTGTACAATCAAAATTAAAAGAAACACATTTACCTGCATTAACGTTATAGGTGGTTTCTGTGCGATAGGTCCGTTAGCTGCAGGTACAGCTTGTCCTCCGTTTACTTGAGCAAGCTAAATCATTCGCATAGACATCAGTTTAACAATGTCACAAGTATCTTTACGAGTCTAGACAAGCGCGAGTTTGTCGAATACGCACCAGTTTCTTAAAAGCAGAGAGATCTTCTTCAGTCTTATTTACACGGGGCGTTTCAGTCGAGGTTACAGGTGGAGGAGCGCCGCCCCGCATGCGTGCTTCTAATTCTTCCAAACTGTGCACAACTTTTCCACCAACTTCTAAAAGAAATCGACATCTTTCATGGTTACACGATCCGTATCTATCTGATCCGTTTGTCTTACCCAGATCCTTGATGGTGCAGTTCTTCACCAGAGGCGCCATCGAGTTAACCGCGTCCCCTTGGCCGTTTTGATTCGGCTTATTGCCGCGATGCAACATCTCGAGTAACTTGACGCCGGTCGTAGCAGCGTTTGTATTATTCGTCGTGTTGGCCGGAGAAATTGGAGTGAAGTAAGCGTTCGATTCCGTTACCGATGGTATTTGAATATTTGGCTCCGTGATATCGTTCAATAGATTGTTGAGTAACTCGTCATGTATGGAAGCTCTGCGACTGTCTGCTTGCTGAACTGGACTTTCTCTCTTAAACCATTGACTGAAACGGGAACAGGTACCGCCGTTCGAGCCAACTCCGTTCTGAGAACAAGAATAAAGATACGCTTCAGTCGAGTCCGAAGAAAACACGACAAAGAAATCATTTGTACAGATACTCTAAACGATCGATGACAATGACAATGGAGAAACTGAGTGAAGCATTCACCGTTAACAATCCTGAGACGCCAGGGAACGTGTCGGATTTCAGGAACTCATCCAGATTGAAATCGGGATGCGAATCCTCTCGATGCTGATTGGCGGTGGAGGTCTCCGTCGTTTCCGATATCGGCTCGTTTACGATACTCTCGCTGACGTCGTTCTCCTTCTGCGCGGTGGACGACTGCTCAGCCTGCTCGGAGATCGGGGAATGCGGAGCTGGTACTGCGTTTATCGACTGGTCCATGGCGGTCGGGGTGCTGCGGCCCTTCGGGCCGGACGAGTTGCTTTCGCTCGGCTTCTCCTCCTTCTCCGTGGCGTTCTTCTTGGCCCGTTTCTTCTGCGCCAAGGTCTGCTTCTTGTTCTTGCTGTTGCTGGAGTTACCGCCGCTGTTCACCGCCTTCTCCTCCGGAATGTCCTCGAAGCCTCTTAACTCAATCGTGTCGTGCTGAGACGTCGGTCCGGAACTGAACCATTCGGGCTCGTCCGAATCACGATTGTCACTGTAAGTCCGCCGACGGTCATTGCCGAATCTCTTGTCGCGCCCGCGATCTTTGTCGCGCTCCTGGACCTGGTGGTTGCGCTCGTTACGTTCCACACCTCGGTCGCGGTCGCGCTCTCTCTCGCGCTCCCCGTAATCACGGCCGAACGATCGCCGCTCGAATCTCTCGTCCCGTTCGCGCAGGTTGTCGCGATCGCGATCCCTGTCCCGCATGATATTGTCTCGCTCCTTTCCATCGCGATTATCTCGATTGTCACGATCGCGCATAGAACCACCGACACCGCTGCCCGATCTGAAGCCGTAATCCGCGCGCTCCGGTTCGATCTTTTCATTTTCAGACCTGAAGTCCCATATATCCCGCGTCAGGATTCTTCCGCTGCCGATTCGACGGACGGGTTCTCGATGGCTGACCTGTGAAGCATTTCCTTTGCGTTACACGATTTCGCGCGAGGCGCTCTATATGTATGTGTGCGTGTGCGCGTGCACATGTTTATGTGTTATTTGTGTTTATAAACAGAAGACAAAAAAATTTAAAACGAAGACAAATAAAGACGCGTGTTTTTCTCGGTAAGGCAAATCGCGATCGCACAGGACGAGAGTATCACCTCCGTTTTGCCAATCGGGCTCTCGGGACGTCGATTCGCCGGCTGATTCACGTTGACGAAACACCCAGAGTTAAAACTCCTCCGTTGCGGGCTCAAGACGATGCCGTCTTGCTCCTTGCGTATTCGGTCTCGCGGGTCGCCATTGCTGCGTCGCTTGCTATGATTCTCAGTGATTTGATCACCACGTCCAGTCTTTTCTTCTTTCGGGGGTGTATCACTGCGCTTTCTGTCCGAGTGCCAACGCTCGGGATCCCAGACGCCTCGTGAGCTGCGCAAAAACGTAACGTAACGATCAGAAGCGAGAACGTTGATTAGGTAAGAGAAAGAGAAAGAGGGAGGAAGAAGGAATTTTCGATATTCGTACATGAATATCGAGCGATCAACGAATCAAAACGTTACGACGTACCTGTTGTAAGCGACGTCTAAAAATGCAGGCCTACGTTTGGACAATCGCAGATTCTTTATCAGCATCAGCTCTTCCTGAACATACAAAAGCATATATTAATAACACACGATATATCGCCGCAGACACACGAGAAGCTCTCGCGATGAGTCTCAATAATATTTACAAGAGCGACATTTACCCGAGAATATTGAAACTGAGGTCTAGAACGGCCGATTTCCATGATCGAAGTATCAGTCACCTCTCCGGCTACCGACATCGATATAATCGCTTCATCTCCTGCAAAACGCAACAGAGAAATCAGAATTATCGAAGAGGCAGACTATGGTCGAAGAAGTGGTCGATGCTGAACGGGATCCAGTTCGGTCGAGAACGCAAGATTCAACGGCGCATTGAACTTCGTTTCTCGACTTCGAATCAAAGACCGCAAACACGCGCTCGCCTGCGCGTGCAAGCACGACACAGAACGGGAGGTCATACTTACGGAAGGTCACCCGTTTCAGAGGATTGATCGATTTGTTTTTCCGGTACCACCGGCAAGACCTGGTCTGCGTGACCAGGGTCGCGTCTAAGAACGGAGACCCGGTTGGCCCGACCAACGGACGTTTTCGTGGTCGCCGATACCAGTTCGAGCCGATAATGCAATTGGTGGTGTACACTTTCATATTTTTCGCGAGAAAAACGAGGCGCGCGCGCGCACACGACGACGACACACAACGACACAAGAGCCTTTCCTGCTCTGCGTTTATTAGATCGCCTCACAGCACTCTCCGTCTAACCGTCGCGCTTCTGTTTCCTCTGTGCGACCGTCTCCGGCTCGAATGTAAACAAACAGATAAAGGGCAAACGGACAACGAATATTCCCGTTCAGGTTCGTTCACGGATACCACCTCGATCCGTGAGTCAATTAGAAAAGAGATCCTCTCTCCCAAAAGAAAAATTCGTTAAAAGCTCTCCCCTTTTATAAGACTCGACGGTAAAACATCGGCGGGATCTGAATAATCGATGGCTTCTTTTTGATTGGTCTTCCAAGAGGTGCTCTTGAGGAGACTCTCGTCTGTGTTCCTCGTCCTTCGAAGCCAATAGACTCGAAGACAACAAACTTTTTTTCCCTGCCTTCCGTGCCTCTTCGTGAAGAGGAGAAATGTCGAAACCGATATTCGGCTTTTTAAATACACGTGAAATAACTGGTCTCTCCGTTGACTCTTTACTATTGGAATAACGACTCTCTCTCTCTCTCTCTCTCTTTCTTTCTATCTGTGTGTTCACTGGCTGTATATCACTCACGCAACTTTGTACTGTAGGTACGTATGTAACAGTTAAGTAAGAAGGTACAATGCAGACTGACAAATTCAAACTATTGTCAGACATGATGAGAAAAGTGGGCAAACCAATCAAAGCCTACCTGAGGAGATCCTAGACAAGCGGATACTTGATTGGCTAATGAAACATTTTAAATATAACTGACCCTTATCATTAGGGGGTCTTCTAGAAATTGTAATTATCTTCCAAATATAAATAAAAGTCAGCTCCAGATTTATACTGACTCTTCCTAGTGTGAAAAACCTATTAAACCATCCCTTTCTGAATACTCCAATGAGATATCTGTCAATTATGGAAATACCACAATTGACAGCTGACAGGTGAAGTTTGTGTTCTCTCTCACGATAGGTTCCTGCCATCTGAAGGCGAAATGTACACCGGATCCATTCGTTTTAACCTATGCCTTCTGCAGTCTCTCAATTGTCGTTCCCCTTTTTGGCAGATGATAAACAAGTTTTATCTCCTTAAAACTGCAGCAAGCGTATCGTAACGCAGCTAATAGGAAGAAACAAGTCTATTCTCGTCGATGGGAACGAAACGCAATGTCGTGCGCGAGGAGGTTATCTCCCGACAAGAATTGAGATTTCGCGAAGTCAACGAGCTGTCACGGCATCGTTTGAGAAATAAGAAGAAGCGAGTGGCGTTATTGAAAGGAATAAGACGATCACTCGAACGTACCCTCATTCTTCTTCTTCTTCACCGTCGTCGTCGTCGTCGTGGTCGTCGTCGTCGTCGTCGTCGTCGTCGTCGCCACCGCCGTCGTCGCAGTTGCTGGAGCCGTAGTCGTCGTCGTCATCGTCGTCGTCGTGATCGCGGCCGTGGTCGCCGTAGTTGTAGTCGTCGACATCGCCGTCATCGTCGTCGTCGTTGTCGTCGTTGTCACCGTTGTCGACGACGGCGGCTGCTTGTCACTTGTCACAGGCTCCAGAGACATCGCGTCGTCGCCGCCGCCGCTGCTGTTGCTGCTGCTGCTGCTACTACTAATAGTGGTGGTCACGTCGATCTTCGTTCACCCTTTGGAGGGATAAGCGCGTCCTACGGATTCCGATTCCGTTGTCTCCTCTTCGATTTCTTAGATCTTCTCTTAGATCCTCTTTATGCGATCTACATACCCATATACACTATACATGAAGCAGAGATGCGCGCATACACACACAATACACAAAATACATACTGCACACACACACACACACACCCACACACACACACACATACACATACGCACAGAGAGATACACCAACAGAGATTTCCATATACTAACTGGATTGCTAACTTTCCACGTAACTTGCTCCAAGTGGAGGGGGCGTGGGACGCCATATCATTTTGAGTGTATAGTCGCACACATAAATACATCACACCGAAAGTTACTATTAAATCACACAATATTAGAGTTTATAATGTTGAACATAATTGAAATTTTGAAAGCACCGTCATTAATTACGAACAGTATACGCACCGACAGATAATAAATACCTAAAATACTCAAAGCGACATAGTGACATTCACTAGATCTGGTTACAATCGAATTTCTCGGTCACATGCAACGGGTCTACATATTCGTGCATCATGACTGTGATTATTCCGAGGAAGCGGCGTTACCTCAACGTAGCCTTGACAGACAGTTTCCAATATATATAAGGCGAGTTATTGAGAGCAAGAGTTATATTATCACACAAGGAAACTTCTGAAATGAAAATACTTAAAAATGTTTCTTAATATAACTAGACTAAGAGAACCTTATGCAAATTAGAGTTACAAAGCAAATTCGCTTGTTTTCAAATGAGAATTTTGGTTATATACGTTGGGAGTTGTCAGTGTGAAGTTATTTGATCTAACGTTGTCATTTCCTCGGAATAATTATAATTATGATGCATGAATATGTAAACATATTGCATGTAGTCAAGAAACTTGATTGAAACTTGAAAACTAGATGTAGTAAATGTTAAACTATTATATCAGATTGTGCATAAAAACAATATCAGATGGATCTTTAGCTTTAATAAAATAAAATATGATACTATTTCTGCAATTAAAGTAATAAATCGATCATGTGATATGCACAGATACTATATATATTATATATATTCAAAATGATATAGTATCTATCCCATATTATTTTATCATCTAAAGCAATCTAATTAGTATGGCTTATAGTTTACATTGTACTTTTTGATATACAAACTAAAATAGCGATATATGTGCGATATATTCAACTGTGTTTAAATCCAATGTTTATGTCATTTATATATTAAATTTATGAAAAGTATAGTAAAGTTAAAGTACATATTATATTTTACGCAAAGATAAGTCATTCACAATTAAATATTTATGATTACTTACAAAATTGTACATGGAAAATGCTAATTTTCTCTTTGCACTAATACTAAAATTGGTTTTTCTTTACAAGATTCTGAGAAATATAAGTTTCCTCTGTCCAGTTTAATCCCATTTGTAATTTATCCCACTTACGAAATGGTTCAATGAGTCATGAGTCTATCATAGAATATAACAGCAAACTAATCTAATCCAACTTTATAAAATATCCATAATGACTATTATTTGATATACTATAATTTACAGAATCATAAATATATTTCATGCTCACACTATTTTAGTTTGGTACTTATTTTTCAAATGTATTGTACTATAGTTTAGTACACAAATGTTTATATAACTGGAATTGAGTTAATTTAGTACAAATATAATATTTGATATGAATATCAAAAAATCAGTATAAACTAGGCCTATATAGAAATCTATGTAGCAATCTAATTATATATATATATATATGTGTGTGTGTATATATATACAGAGTGTTTCTTAAATCCACTGTCCAATATTTTAAGAGTTATTTTTAAGTCTCTAAACTTTAAAGTCTCTTTACGAAACAATAATTTCAAAATTTCAATAAATTCAAAATTTAAAGACACAGGGTGTTAAAAATTTTATAAAATTATTATTTTTTAATAGCTCTTAAACAAAAACATATTAGAAAAAAATGAATGTTTCGTATCCAACCTTTCTCAAAATATTTATATAAAAATTGTACATATCTAAAAATAACATATCAAGGAATCCAATATCAAAATTTTAAGATTTATTTTAATATTATTTAATCAAAATAAGAAAACAAAATAAATAAAACAAATTAGAAAAACAAATCTTTTATCAATGCTATGTTGCAACTGTCAAACGTATACTTAGTTGAAACTAAAAAATTAAATTTGTAATATATTGGGCATTTCGCATTTATAAAGTCAGATGCATTAAAATACTGAAATATAAATATCTTCTAATAGTTTTATTGCAATATACCAAGAGTACTTTCTTATAGATAATAAAATAAAAATATACAAAACATTTGATTCTATCCATATAAGTTTTAAGCGGTAATGTATTCTACTTGAATTGTTTCTACGCTATTTTTACAATATTGCAATTTTAGATAAAAAAATTAATATAATATAGCTTATATATTTACTAACTCAAGTTTGAAAAAAAATCTCTTCCTTTAGGAGCTATTAAGGAGAAATAATAATGTTATGGAATTATTTACATCCTTATATATCTTACACGTAGAATGTTCAACATCCTGTATATATATTATGGAATTTTTAATACCCTGTATATATGTGAATGTATGTATATATTACTTAGTACTATTTAAATATTATTTAATATCACAGACTGGTTTTTTCCTTTTTTACGTCTTTTAAGTCTTGATGGCACAGCTAGCGATCGACGAAGTCTCGACGGGGCAACACAACTTCTCTCACTCGTTTTGACGGATTGTTCAACGAAAAGGAGGTGCGAGAGGAAGGGAAAAGAAGATATGAGAAGAAGACGGATGAAGAGAAGGGCGGAGGGGAGAGTGACAATCGAAAGAGAGAGAGGAAAAATGAGAAAGAAAGAATGAGAGTGAAGCAGAGAAAAAGAGAGAGAGAGGGAGAGAGGGAGAGAGGGAGAGAGAGAGAGAGAGAGAGAGAGAGAGAGAGAGAGAGAGAGAGAGAGAGAGAGAGAGAGAGAGAGAGAGAGAGAGAGAGAAGAGGTGAGTTTATAGAGCACTAAGAGTTTACACGCGAAACTGGACGAATGAGTATAAGTTTGACGGTTCGACGATACGTGATCACACGACTTTTCCAGCACGTGTCACCACAAAACAATCATGTCAGTTACGGTCCGTAGTGGTTTCCCCTGGTTGCAGATCGTCGTCAGTCCATCGATCTGTATCACGCACAACTAAAAAACTCGTACACACACACACGGTACTTGGCTGTCGCTCGCGCTGGCTATGCAAAAATAGAAAATGGCGCACGATCTCCACTTCCTGCTGCTGTTTCTCGTTGCCACTGTGATTATCTCGACGTAACGTGCGTTTCTTTGCCGAGGAGATAAGGAGATGCAACTTTACAGCACGCGTTCCTGGAGTACGAAAGAAACAAATGGACGACATGTAAGAGGCGATGTCGTCGATAAGGATTTAACAACCAATTGTATACGTCCGACACGCATTCGCAATGCATAGAACGATGCACGAAGAAACCGACCAATCGCGCGCTCAACGCACGTGACGCCGTATTGCGGTTCTTTTGCACTAGAGGACCGATTGGTCGATTTTAACTAGTCTATGCTGAGAATTAGCAACTCGATTGACCAATCGTATGTTTGATAATGAGTTTAGTAATATTTTAGCTAACGTTTTTGTATCTAAATCATCCTCATCGGTACCTATCATGGAACTCTGGTCTGTTCTTTTCAGCTGCATTGCGGAACTAGTGCAATAAGTTAGAATGAGACAACTATATTTTTTCTCACTTTAACTTATTGCACCAGTTCAGTAGTGCAGCTAAAAAGAACAGACCACTCGTCGGAATCGATTCCGATCGGAATAATTCCATTTCCCCTAGAAAAGACAATTGGTCTGTTCTTTTTAGCTGCACTACTGAACTGGTTCAATAAGTTAAAGTGAGAAAAAATATAGTTGTCTCATTCTAACTTATTGCACTAGTTCTGTAGTGCAGCTGAAAAGAACAGACCAAATAGAAATCTAGGAAATAACGGAATAAATTCGATCGGAATCAATTCCGACGAATTCATAATAGGTACCCTGATCGAGTATCAATAATGGCTGCGTTCAAAAAACACACGGTTACACAACGGTTGAGTAATTCGTTAACGTTATTGGTCTGAATGTAATGATCTAACAGTAAGGACCAATAGTTACTAAACGCTCAATGAGCGCTTTGTTTTCTGAACGCAACCAATGCAAATTTCGGGTGATGTGATTGACTTGTTCATTTTATGATACGTAGCAATATCTCACGAATGTTAGACGTACTTGTGAATTTCTTGGAATTTAAGTTTCCTACGTCAAATTGTTTGGCAATTATTAATGACCTCAGGTGAAATTAAACAGTCATCTTACTTGTCAATTGATTTATCTTTTAAACTCGGTCAGTGGTTATGTTTCGATATTCACTGCAAGTATTGAAAATCTATAGTATATGTAACATGAACTATACTTTTCAGTACTTGCAATGAATATCGAAACGCAGCCAATAGGTGCAGTAAATCTTTGCTCCAAATTCCAGACTGTGATATATTTTCTCGACAAAAAGTTTTCCTTACCTAAAGTTACTGTCTTAAATCGTAATCCTTTATAGAAAATTCATATATCGATATACAATGTACAATGTCAATATTCAATAAAAGAAATCGAATTCTAAAGATAAAATGTTGCTATCCCTAGAAATTTTTAAGAGTAAAATATTCTGTTAAGTCGTCATACATCAAATGCAGTGTGAATCTTCCATCAGAGCAATAAAACTAAAGGCTTACTATTATTGTAAAGTGGACATTAGTGAATTTAAAGATAAAAAGGATGTACTTAATATTCATAATAAAGTAAATGAAAGATATAATATAATATTGAAGGAAAGAAAACTCTGCCCCTCTACAATTTATACTTACAATTTATACATATAGATTAACAATTATGTTCTTCAGTATTGACGACAGCAGGATCATGGCTTTAACAACTATGTCACACCTGTCAAATTTGAAACCTGTAAGATTACCTCTATTTTATATGATTACTCGAAGACTTTTTTGTTGCATTATAAAGATTTACATGTATAATTCTAAATATTCTTTTTGGATTTAAAATTTCCTGAACATTTACACATACAGATATGTTTGTACTGCTGAGATATGACAAATTTCTTAATCCTAGCATTTGCCATCTTTTGATACTTAAAGGATCTACAAAGGTTTACAGCAATGCGAGGGTTTCTTATGTGCAATGTTTCACCAATAGGGTTATGTAGTAAGTGTTTGTAGAGTTGTGTAGTCATGTTTGATTATGTTAAATGTTGAGTAGAAGAGAGAGAGAGAGAGAAGATAAATTTATTTTTTGAGTTATACATAATAAATCATACTTTAAAACTATATTAAAATATTACTCTTCATAGCACATTTATATAAGTCAAGTCTTGCTTTTGTTCCAAAATGTGACCCGGTAAGAACAGAAGATGTGATAAGATTGAAAGAATTTATCAACAAACATCATCAATTGTGTGTATTAACTGGAGCAGGAGTATCTACAGAAAGTGGTATTCCTGACTATAGATCAGCAAAAGTTGGACTTTATGCACGTAGTGATCATAGACCTATCCACTACAAAGAATTTTGTGCCAGTGAAAAGACTAGAAGACGATACTGGGCCAGAAATTTTGTTGGTTGGCCAAGGTTCATTCATTGCTTTTTAAATTTATACATTCATTTAGAAAAATAATAAGTAGAGGCTAATAAACTGACTTTTTCAAACAGCTATACTCTTGTAGATTTTCATCTTTTAAACCAAATATTACACATATGATACTAAAAGACTTGGAATATACTGGGAAAATAGGATTTATCATTACACAAAATGTAGATAATTTGCACTCAAAAGCAGGATGTAAGAAGATAATAGAATTACATGGAACAGCATTCAAAGTAATGTGTCTTAATTGCAGTCATAAAATATGCAGATGTGAATTTCAAGAAATTCTCCAGAAATGTAATCCATCTATGGTTACAATGACTCAAATGATAAGACCTGACGGAGATGTAGAATTATCACAGGTATTCTGTATAATATATATATATATAGTTTCTCTGATGTATTTTTAACTAAGATCTTTATGACAAAATATGTTTGACAGGAACATGTGGAACACTTTAATATTCCAGCTTGTAATAACTGTGGAGGTATTTTGAAACCAGATATTGTGTTTTTTGGAGATAATGTACCACACAAGGTAGTGCAGAATGTAAAAACTAATGTAGAGAATTCAGATGCTTTATTAATCCTGGGTACAAGTCTTAGCACATTTTCAGCATACAGAATTGTATTGCAAGCAATTGATGCAAAAAAACCGATTGCAATAATAAACATTGGCAAAACTAGAGCTGATGAATTAGTAAACTTGAGAGTGGAAGGAAGATGTGGAGATATTTTCCCAAAAGTTTGCAAACTATAAAAACCAAATAATTTAATAAAATAATGATGGACATAAATAACTTTATAAACTTAATATATGTAATATATGTATACAGTAATTTATGGAACTGTTGAATTTAAAGACATTTATAATTATTTAAAAATTATGTATTCCTTAATATACATATTTTAAGTAATGATATAAAAATCAAGATACAATAAACAAATACTTCTGTTGGAATATCTCAGGTTTCTTCCATTTAATTTTGTAATTAGTTATTCAGATGTTACATATGCATATAAATACTTTGTTTCTTAATGGGAAGATTTTGTCTCCTTTGCATTTTGAAGACTCTGAGTAATGTATAATTTTGCTAAACTTTGAGCACAGAACTGTGAGATATGCTCACTGTAAGTATTGATTTGTCCAGCAACAATCATTGGATTTAATCTTGGTGGAACTGGCAGAGGTCTCATTTGTTTATTAATATCATCCTCTGGTAGTAATGGTTCATCTTTTGCAGCTCTGACAGCATTTTCTTGAGCTCTCTTGGCCAAAAGCCTGTTCTTATCTTGTTGTTGCCGAAGTACCAACTGTTGATATCTATTGAATTTCATAGCTTCCTGATTCAATTCATCCACACGATCCATCAAACATCTCAATTGATTCTCTAACACACTAGCTGTTCCAAGATCCAAATATTTGGTACCCTGTTCTTCAGGAATCATTTCATCCAATTCTGACATCATGATATTTGTCAGATTGCTGTTTTTAATAACTACTGGAATCTCAACAAAAAGACTCTCATATCCAATCTTCAAGGTACGTAGAGCTTCAGGAGTAAATTCATTCTCCTTATACATTTGTATGGCTTGTGGAGTAAGTCGGTATGCTTTGAGAGTCAAGAAACCTCTGGCAGATTTTGCTGTGTCATATATAAGCACCACTGATTCTTCAATAGAAGTTTGATAGTGATATTGCGATTCTAGTAAAGATAAATTCAGGAAATTTCCAACATCTGCACTTTGGTACCAACCAACATGGAAGTGATCAACGTTCACCCTTTGGATTGATAATGAATAAAATAATAATACTCATAATTTATGTAATAATTACATTTTTTCTTAATTTCTGCATTGATATTTACCATCTCAACCTTCGCATCATGGCAAGCTGGTACTCCTCCTCGTCCATAATTTCGTCATTTTTGGGAAACGGGAAACAATTCGTGATTTCCAAGCGGTTCTGCACTACCAAGCCCAACAGAGCGCCCTGAGCAACTTCCATGTTGCTGGCAGACTCCTCATGGCAATGTTTCACCATCTTCATCACCACCAGTCCATCGCATTGCACGTAATCTATACGCGGCTCCGCTTCTGGGATCCTCCTCGACGTCGCTCTTGAAACCATTTTTCAGAAATTAATCAATTACGATTTCTAATTGTTTGCAGAAATTGTTTTTACAATCGAAAGGCTAAGCTATATGTTAACGCCTCGCCCGATCTAAATAAAGGTTAACTTCACAGTCCGAGTCGTGACGTCACTGCATGCTGAGAAATAGAATGTCTAGAAATTAAAGTCGATAAAAAGTCAGTTGCACACATGGAACACGTCATGTTCGCCGCGTGGTGGAAATTAGTTAGGGAATAATGCAGTAACCAATCAACGTGCCACATGCAGCATATTTCGGCTGCGTTCCGATATTCACTGTCAGCACTGAAATTCTATAATATACGTGACACAAACTATATATTTGCAGTACTGGCAGTGAATTTCGAAACGCAGTCTTCGTAATTACTATTTTCGGGCAAGAAAGATGCTGAATGGCTATCGCAAATTTCCGCTGCGCAATGTAAATTGACCAATCATATTTTATTATTCTTCGATCGCAAATAAAGAAAATAGTTGATTATAATTGGTCAATTTTGTTTGCGACTTTGCAACTTGTGATAATGGCTGCGTCTCGATATAAAGCCAGCGGCACACGGTGCTTGTTTTCGCGCTGGATTGCTTGCTGAATGAAAATACTGCGTTCTGATTGGTGCATTTCCATCCATCTTCGGAAATGTACCAATCAGAACGCAATATTTTCATCCAGCAAGCAATCCAGCACGAAAACAAGCACCGTGTGCTGCTGGCTTTACTGTCAGCGTTGAAAATTTATAGTTTGCGTAACACAAACTATATATTTTCAGTACTTCTCAGTACTGACAGTGAATTTCGGAACACGGCCAATGTAGATGAGCTTTACTGAACGCAATCATCGAGACCCGCGAAAAGTAGATGTGGATAGTTAGTTAATATCAGGCTCACACAAGATTGGTTAGTATGTTTATGTTCGTTTTGACTGGTATCTTTAAAAGCTAGTACGTTTATGTGTTTTCTTCCTGCATATTTAATACAATTTATTATTTTGAATTATATACGTTGCGTATTAAAGCAAATAATTGAGAAAGTAAGTAATTAAATTTTCTAGTTCTATATAATTAATATATAATGTGATTAAGCAAATTAGAAATTTTTGAAATCACGTTTAGTAAAAACGACTCCGTTTCCATAATACATATAATAATGTTGAATTTACGTGATTACAGCATCTTATTCCACAAAAAAATATATTGTAAAAAATGGACAGCATAAAGAAAAAATTTAAATTATGGTTAGAATTGATAGAATCAGAAGAATTGGAAAGTGCAATGAAAGATCTTCAGGTATGCTTGCTATGTAATTATTGTTATTTTATTTATTATATCTTTCTTATGAATACAATTTCACCTTCAATATATTTGTAGATGAATATTCGTGTTCAGCCAGATAATAAATTGAACAAGTATATTTTCAAATTGTTATTGTGCTTATCTTGTACTGCGCATAAATGCAAAGCACAAAACCACATGACTGGAAAAAGAATTGCTGAATTGGCTAAACTGCTTTGCTCATTATTGATTGAGATACCTGATGATAAAGCTTATATTAGTAGTTTGTACCATATCATTCGCTGTTTAATCTGCTTAAATTTATATGAGGATGCAGCAGATATTTGCTGTTATTTACAACCTGGAGATTTGTACAGTCCTAAAGATGAGACTATGAAACTTCTAGTAAAAATAGTATACTTATGGCGCATTCCAATAAACAATATTTATTCCCTTGCCAGTGAAGCATTAAGCACAGCAAATTACAATAATTTAAAGAATATCATAAGACATGAAATACAGATAATACAAATTGCATATAAAAATTATACACAGCACTTAATTGTAAGAATAAGTACACATATAGATAAGATAGCAACAATTGACAAAGGAAATAACATATATTTTGATGATTTTTGTAAATATATATTAGAATATTTAATAAAAGTACAGCTGTGTTTAGACAAAGATGAAAAATCTATAATATATTGTCATATAGTTCGTATAATATCTCGTATAATATGTAAAAATATCAGTACATCTCGTATAAAATATGCGGTGGAAACATTGAATAAGTTGTGTAGTTATTTTAAAAATGTTCTAATAGAAGATGAGGAATGTTACCAATGCTTCCAACAGTTTCAAAGTTTGTGCATAGTACTTTTAACTCCAGTGGAGAATTTTGCGAATGATAGTGCCAAAAATATACAAGATTTTCTCATTTGTGACAAAAAACTAGCACAAAAATATGGATATAAAGAAAGCCTTATTAAGTGGAATGCGTTTAATATTGCAGAAATTGTTGAACCCATGTTTACATATTGGGAGACATACATACAAATTGATAAAAATAAATTTCTTGATACTGGGATCATGTTAGAGACAATAAATTTAATTATACATCTAAGTACATTTTTTATAAAAGATGTATCAAATAAATGTAAATCTTGTTTGGATGAAAATTGTACAGTCAAGAGAGATATATACAATAATGTAATACTAAAATACAGATGCATCTATTTAATAAATAAATTTCCTGCAAAAACTTTGCCGAAAACACTGTGTGTCTATGTTGGAAAAATCTTGGAGCAAAATGTAGCATTGATTTCTGAAATGAGAGAATGTAAATGCAAACGTTGGACACAATTATGGACAACATGTGGCGCTTTAATTTATAACATGGGCATAATATTTGAGCACGTTTACGAGGAAAGCGTACATATGTACACTTTGTTGTGTACCTACATCTTCCGATTTCAAGGAATTGAGTCAGAGTCTAACTATCTGAGCTTCGAAAATCCTGCCTTTATTACGTTACATAGATTATGCGCTGTACATTATACTAACGAAATGTACAGAGAAGCTATGACTGCTTCTGCATTGAATATCTTGTTAACTTACGACACACAATTTAGAAAAGCTTCCGACATGTGGGTAAATATTAAAAAGAAATGTGCCTCAGAAGAGATTGCAAAGTTAACTGTACTAGAATGTTTGAGAAACGATGAGACCAAGATCAGTGAAATGGGATTCACAATTGATTTCTCCAAATATGATCTTATTCAATTATGTTTACACGAAGCAAGAACTCTGGTGAAAGAGAATATCGCGTTTGCAAATGGTGCGTCAGCAGTTCTGCAGGAATTGGAGAAATTAAAACCAAGCAATCGTCAATACACACAGGCGATACAGCTATTAGGACATTACCTGTTAGGTTCTGAGTATGATAGCTCAGTTCTGAAATATCACAAGAAAGCTATATCGCATTTAAGCTCGAATTCTGTAGCTAGTTTGTGCCTGAAAGTTAATTTAGCATTTTTTACGTTCATTGAAGAGTTGCATATAATGAATAAGCAAACTCTCGTGGAAATGGAAAACACAAGATTTGCTCTGTTTGCTTCTAAGTTACCAGAAGTCTATGAAACTAAATCTCCAACTGTAGTGCCAGCTTACACTATGTTAAATATTAAGAAAGATTCCAGTCTCATGGCAAGTTTGCAGGAATGTTTGGAAAAATGGAATCAGCTGATACAGCACAACATACTTGTAAGTTATCATGTACAAGGTACTCATTGTGTTATTACAAAATGATTACCATAAGTTACACTAATCACACAAACATATCTTACCGTCAATAGAGTGAAGTCATAGAGAATTGGGAGCCGGGTCTTGTACTTCGCATATTAATCACATTTGGTGAATATTGTCGCATCTATCGTCATGAAAAATGTGAAGCGGAGGCATGGGTGTTGGCACATAGGCTGGCGTCAAAAATCGGCGATTGCTGCACAATTATTTACAGTATATTGAAGCTCTTGTTACGCTTAAAAGCAAAAAAATTCTCTCTTCCTCTTTCGAATTGCAGTAGACTGATATGAATCTATTATAGTTACAGGTCGTAGTATTTCATTAAGGCAAATCAATTATGATTGGATTGCCACTGCTAAGGAGTATGCTACTAAATACAAAGATTCCAAAGACGAAAATATAATCAGCGCCATTGCTATCTTTTGGATAAGTCTAGCGGATTTTTATTTCCATTGTGGGAAGGTACGGGATAACAATGGCGAAACGTATACAAATATTTCTTTTGCTAAACACAATATCAGTTTTAATGTTCTATTTTTCTTTCTTTTAGTGCGACGAGGCAAAGAAATTGCTCAACGACGCTAGAAATCTCCCGGGAATTTCATTCTTCACTAATACATCTATATATCTGTTCAGTTTAGATGTCATTATATGCAACTGTAATTTATATGAAGATAATATAAATCACGAGGATTACAGTTCGTACATCGTGGAAAGTCTGTACGCAATGATCAATTTGTCTCAAAATCTATCGACAGAAACGTGTGAGTATATCTCAATCTTAAAGACATTAAAGAAACTAGAAATGCGCGAAAATCATTCATTCGCTTACAAAGCGACATTTTTCAGGGAAGCGTCAAGCAATATATCTCTTCAGTTACGACGTGCTCTTCACCGCAACGGTCAATCTGTCATTGCGAGTGAATCACATGTTATCATTTCGCGAAATTAGCGCACATCTGGTGCAACGTGTGAAGTCAGCACAGAGCTTGGGCGCCGTGATGCGCACCGCTGAGTTACTGAAGTCATTGTGTTACATCGATCTGTCACGCACGAAGTTGGACGATTGCGAGGTGAAGTTGCAAGGCCTCGAGCACATGCTGGATATCGAGACGTTTCAATTGTCAATGAACGCCAAACCGAACTCCGAAGCATCCGCTTATCTCGCGGTATCGCCTGCAAGGATCGTGGATCCTGTAAGAGACGTACCTCAGCGTGATGCATCGCCAGTGCTCGGCAAGAAGGTCTTCGACATGCCGAAATTCACGCTGCATGAGAAGTGCGATTGCTACAAATGCAAGAACGTGTCGTATCGATACTTGGTGTTTATCGCTACTTACATTAGAGCGCAGTTGTACGCTTTGCAGTGTCACAACAAATTGGCGTTCGATCACTTCTATGGCGCCTTGAAAATAAGGCAGAAGTTGTTCGCAGAAGAGCAGACTGTCTTGCCAGAAAGCCAATCTTGCGACGAGACTGGGGCGAGACGATTTTCCTGGCAAGCACGATCGTACATCACCGATTACGTACAGTTGCTGATTGACTTCTCTTATTTTCTGGAAACCAATGTGGCGTCAAAACAGCAGGATGCGTCCGACATTGCCAATTTGGCGATAAGTATATGCCGCAAGTACAAATTGGAAAGACATCCCGTCTACATCTCGGCTGAGGAAATAATGCTGAATAACGCTTTTCAAACCATGTTGAAGTCTCCAAATTATTTGGGTATCTATCTCTAATGTTTAGTTCTCTCTTTTGATAATATATTTGTTGTAACGTTTTTATATCTGTATAATATCTGTCTTGCAGACTTTATGGTCCCTCAGATGCGTGATATCGACATAAGCAAGTACATGAGAGCTTCATCCGATTCGAGTACATGTGTTACACCGGCTATCCACGATCGTTACGTTAAAAAACCAGCTTCAATCCGACGTAAAAAGAATCCAGTAATTTTGAACTTGGATAAAATTAATATGTTCTTGAGCGACGACGAAGACGTCGATACATCATCATCACCAGTTGCATATTCGACTAGGGAATCGAAATTGACTAGAGAGAAAACAGTAAAAAGAAAGTTGTTAAAGGACGATTTATCGGATGACGCTAGTTCCAAGAGTGAATCTGTGTCGATAGGAACGAAGTCGACGAAAGATAGAACTCGAAAAGATAGTAACACGCGGATTAAGGGACAATCGATGAAGGATATTATGTGTGACGTAGTGTGTTCAATACCAGATATAGGAAAAAATGTAATGGATTTAATAGAAGAAGATGCACCTGCTACGATGGAGAATGTAAATAAATTAATAGAGCAAATGGAGAATTTGAAAGTTAATTCAAGCACAACGCAAAGAACTAGAAAAGTTAAAAGAACGAATGAATCAACGATCGCGAATTATAATAAAAATGTAAATCAAGCTGTGGAATTGCTGAAGAATTTAGCAATGGGCGAAAAGACAAATGTAAGTACCGACTTGGAAGTGGAAAAATCGAATAGATTACTAGCACAAGATAAAAAGATTACTGAAGAATATGATGGAAAGACATTAACTGTTAAAACGTTGGAACAGAAAAATGCGGACAATATAAGTACACCATCAACGAGCCAAAGTAAAATCAAACAATGTAGCTCTACTAAATTAATGGTAAATAATGACGTTACCGGCGTAAGGACAAGATCCAGCTTGAGGAAGTCAGGGAAGAAGCCATCATAACGATATTATTGATGTAAAAATTATATACTCCTCAACATTCAGTAGAATAAAAAGTGTCTTTGTATTTTTAAAGAATATAATATAATGAAACAAGTTTTTTTAATAAAACTATTTTTGATAAAAGTATGAAAAATTTTATGTAATCGAATGCGTGCATTGTTTTAATATGTTCGTAGAAGTTGTATAGATTTTACGTATTTATGTAAGTTATTCCTACACTAGACGAAAATTAACTCTGAGGTCCCGCTTTATCTCTTTATTATACTTTATAAATAGTAACTGATTTTGCTCTAATTAAATACTTTACAAAAACTCAATTCAACATTTTCGACATTTTTTTTCTTCATAAGAATTTATTATTATTCTTAACATAAGTATCACACAAATCCCTATGATAATAAGTTCACAACAGTAAACTAGTGTAGAAAGAAAAATACATTTGCATCATGCCTTTCATTTGTTTCAGTGTTACAAACAGAATATCTCGCTTCCGCGTTACATCGGCTAGAAAACAAAACGTCATTACAATACTCTTTCAAATCGATGAACATTTGACATGTGAAAAGCGATTATTATGCAAGATAAAAGTAATAAGATTTAATCCTATGAGACACATTTGTTTCACGAAACTTTCAAACTTCATGCAGAGGAAAACTGAGAACAATTCTTGCCGGATTCTGGCTTTGCGAGTGTATAGTTACGGTACTGCACAAGCTTACAAAATAAAAAACTCAGGAAAGTATCGGAATCATAAAACACATAAAATAAAATATAAAATACATTTCGTTCACATGAGAATGACGATAATAATTAAGAATTAAGGTAATAATTCAGTTCGTTCCATTAAGGCAATAATCATCGAAAGGAAACAGATGTGTTTCACAGTAGAAAAACCACGTTTGTACGATTGTTCGGCGACAAAAATCGGCCATATCTCCACACCGCGCGCATGTGAGAAGGGAGTTGGCTTTTATTTATCTTCCTGCGTATAAAAATAACAAAGTTACAGTAACTGCAGTTACAGTAATCACAGTTTATAAATGGCTACAATTTCGTTCAGGAGTCGTCGACTTTAGACTCAGAGATCCGCCTGACTCTTCTTGTGTCTTAGCCAATTCCATCAGCGCTAAAGCACCTAGCCATTTCTTATTGTCTTGTATCGGTAACTCAATTGTATTGTCTTCCTGTTTCACAACTTCCGCTTCCGTTCCTTGGGCGTCCATCGTAGGCAGTTTTGAAACGATCTCTTTACCACTGACGTTACTCGAACTCCCGGCCAACATCAGCACTGTCGGCCTGGTCTCATTCTCATTGATGTGAGACTTAGCCAGCTCTTGCTGGGCGTACTGCTTCATATCCAAGGCAGGTTGATGGTCTGATCTACATTGTATCTCCGCATTGACCCGTTCGATATTATCCTCAAACTTCTGCAACAGACTGCTCGAGCTGTCTAGCGACTCTGTCCACGGTGATTGATTTAGAGCGTGAACGACGTCGTATGTATTCTCTTGCTTGATCGCTATCGCTTTTGGAGATTCCTCGTTCAGATTCATGTCGCAACAATAGGAGTAAGGGGAGGCATATGAAATATCCGATGGTGAGTTCGCCGGTTCGTTGTGCGTGTTCAGTGTAATGTTCCATCGCAACTCGGACGATTCGGTGCAATCGTTGAATGAATGCTTCTCGTCGATCTTGTATATGGATGTTACATCGGACTTGACGTCCCAATTCAGAGGCTTCGCCAGCTGCTGCTCCAGACAAGCCTCTCGTAGCCACCGCTTCTTTGGTTGTAGTCTGTCCAAGGATGTGTTCAATGGTGCGATCACGGACTTGACAGCTGGCACTTCCTCATCTTCGGACATCTGAAGTATCGCGCATGGCTCCGTCGTGTCTTCGTCTTGGCTCTCTTCCTGACTATCATGACTTTCCCCGCAGTACAATCTTTGATTGGGTGGTTTGCGATCGAGATTCTCCTGCTCGCCTGCGGTATCCATCATTAAGCCTTTCCTGGAGGACTTTACTCTCCTATGGTTCTCAACGGTGCTCTTCCACGTCTTCTTCCGTTCATTCTTCCCGGTCGGTGTCCTATCTTCCCGTTCTCTGGACATCTTGTAACGCTCTAACCATCGAGTAACATCATGTGGCAAATCTGTATTCTCAGACACTGGCTTCAGTACAAAGTCGTCTGATCTTGTGAGCGTAGCATAAGGATGCTCAGGGCAGTGTCTGTTAGCGTGGGTGAATCTCATTTCACAGCCTGGTTCGGTACATAAAAATGGTTTTTCTCCTGTATGCAGTCGTTGATGAGTCTTCAATTGCCCTGACTGTGTAAAGGCCTTTGTACAGCCAGGATAGTCACATGGATATGGACGTTCTCCTAAAAAACATACATATTTCATATTTCAAACAGTTCTCTTATATTCCATATGTAATCTAAATTAATATTTATTCATCTTTATTCAAATTTCATCAAAGAATTTATTCTATATACAAATATGAATATACCAAATAATAAATACAAACGTAAAAATATTTACTTTATATGTTATATATTATTTCTCTCTTTATATATTCTTTCTTTATATGTCATTTCTATCAATTCGACCAATGCTTCGATATTACATCAGATATTAAAAATTTACTCAACTCTAATTGTACCGTCAAGGTATTTCAGAATTTTTGGCGCAACCAACACAGCTTAGTCTTCAATGAGACAATTAAACACAACGCGGTTACCGCATCGTGTATCTAACAGAGATTTCAAAGATGTTAGATTTCTCTATCGATTAATTTCTCCACTGATCTATCGTTTGATTCTCAGAATATAACAAGCAGGAATATAAACGAGAATACAATGGTAATACCAACATTTCCGAGGGAGTCATTTTTCGGTGCGACGTTGACAGTATAACGCGGAAACGCGCTGCTCTTTTGTTGTTCACGGACAAAGAGCGTGCAACTTCATACCGTAACGGACCGGTGAGAGAACGCGTACAACGCACTCGGTGTCTCTCCCTCCCTTTCCGTCTCACTCGCTCCTTCTGCCGACCGATTAAAGTCCTTCAACGACTTGGCGCGACCCGGTCGTTACGTATACAGTGTCGTCCTGTAATTTCGCGCGCGCAACAGGCGGGTCCCGCTCGCCCACCGGTCGCGGCGATGCGTGCTCATGGTACATACGTACACACGACGTAACATACGTGCGTAACGCAACTTGAGACTCGGGCCATTTAAGTATTTAAAGCACGGCATGATGGCGATTGGCGGGACACACGCGCGCGCGCGCGCGCGCGCACGCGCTCGCGAGAAAGAGAGAGTGAGAGTGAGAGAATGAGCGAGGCGCGCGCGCGCGCGAGAGACACGCGTGTGTAACCGTCGCGCGGGGTTTCTCGCAATTGTTGAATAGAATCACGCGGTTCCGCGACACTGCCGGCGCCGGGTGGTCGGCCGGCCGCGCGCTGAACGCCGCGAGAATGCCGGCGACGAGCGTGGACGCGGCGGTTCACCTGTATGAGTACGCAGATGCGCCTGCAGGCTCTTCTCGCGCGGGAATACCCGGTTGCAGTAGGTGCACTTGATGCTGCTCGGCGAAGTGCTGCCCTGCATCATGAGATTCGTGAGAGCGTCAGCGCGCGGCCGGCCACGCCGGTGACTCTCCGTGGCGGCGGAGTGCGAGTGCCTGGCGTCGGTGCGTCTGCCCGGCGTCACGCCGTGCTCCCTGTACTCCGGTGAGGAGCACGAGCTGCCGGGGCTCAGGTTCACGTTGCGCGCCTCCTCGCTCCAGTTCCACGGGTAGAGAGTCGTGTCGGCCATCGGCGGGCTACAAGGTAACACCTCCGCCGGGGGATGCGACCCCCGCTTCGGCGTGTGCGACTCCATGCTGCGCCCGTAGCCCCGCCGTCGTAGCTTCTCTCACGTTCGTCGCACGGCACGCTTTCTCACACAATCCGAGACGACTTCCTGCGCTACGACGCAACACACTACCACGGCAAGTGCCGCTGGCGACTGACTGACGCGCGCGACCTCTTTGCCGCGACGCGGTATGTATACGCGTGCCGCGTGCAACTAATAAACCGCCAAAATATACGACGACGCAGGAACGGGGAGAGAAGGACCGACGCTTGCGCATGCCGTCCGCCTGGCGATTGGCGCGCCATCGTCGAAGCAACAAACTATGGCTGATATTCATTTACATTTCGGATCTTATCTTGTGTTTAAGAACGTCTTGTAAGTTTATCATCTGATGCTTCGTAGTCAATGCAACGGCTTTTGCAGCATTTTAACATAAATCTGAGACTATCTGATATCAAAGAACTGACTGTAGATGTGTATGTCGTACGGTTGCGAACATAATAGTGTGTGCCCGTTTCTTTGCAAACTTTCGGAACGCATCCCGACTCGAGAAGAATGAGAGTCACTGCTCCGCCTGCGGAGCACGCCTGCGCAGTGACTCACAACGAAAGGCGAGAAATGAAATATACGCGGTGGGACATATTGACTTGTGCATTCGTTGCAGCTGATGATTCATCTCGTCCATCTCTTTCAGAAGACTTTAAAGTGGAAGTCACATCTTAAAACGATATCTCACGTATCATTTCCACGCTTGGGTGGAAAGGTAAATATTTATAATTATGTTTTATATTGTAGATACTATTAAAGTTTGTGTTAAAGTTTTTTTTGGTCACGTTTTTCCTCTTCTTTTTCTTTTTCTCTTCGTTTCTGCTCTTTTTTTCATATCTTCTTCATTATATTTTCCTATTCTCTTCTTCTCAAGAAATACTTTGACACACACTGTATTTATAATATAAAACATAATTATATTTACCTTTCCACCCAAGCGTGGAAATGATACGTGAGATATCGTTTTAAGATGTGACTTCCACTTTAAAGTCTTCTGAAAGAGATGGACGAGATGAATCATCAGCTGCAACGGATGCACAAGTCAATATGTCCCACCGCGTATATTTCATTTCTCCCCTTTCGTTGTGAGCCACTGCGCAGGCGTGCTCCGCAGGCGGAGCAGTGACTCTCAAGCGTGGTCTACAATGGCAGTAAGCAGTAAGAAGTAAGCGTAAGCGGTAAGAAATAAACCAATCACAGTCGATTATGACAAAAATAATCAACTGTGGTTGGTCCATTTCTTACTGTTCACGCTTTCTTCTTACTGCTTACGGCCATTGTAGACCACGCTTCATTCTTCTCGAGTCGGGATGCGTTTCGAAAGTTGCAAAAAAACGGGCACACACTATTATGTCCGCGACCGTACTTCTTCGTTCATGTAGGCCTATGATATAAAAATTATTATACATAACATATACCTATAGTATGATCAGTTTGTTATTTGGTTTGTTCTTTTTAGCTGCACTACTGAACTGGTGCAACAAGTTAAAGTGAGAAAAAATATAGTTGTCTCATTCTAACTTATTACACTAGTTTCGTAGTCCAGCTAAAAAGAAGAGACCAATTGTTTAAGCAAGGCGTAGACCTGGGGTAACATAGATTTATCTACAGATAATGTACGGATCGTTTCATTGGCTAGGAAGTAAGTGAAGATAAATTCAACATGATCTTGAATGTAAAATCCGACTATGAATAATTCTACTGGTTGACGTGTGTTTCAGGTTAATTTGTTCTGTACGCTCTCATGTCGAAAGCATCGTTCTGCTTTTATACTTCATTACATGCCAAAGAAAAATCGAATATTTTTAATACGAAAATATAGTACGATTGCTTTAAAATCTTTATCAAATTAGCAATTAATTTCTCTGTCTCCTACTCTTCAATAAATATCACATGTCTATTTTATTTTAGGTGTATACGATATTTAATACAGCTGTAGAAACTAAAGTTAATGAACTTCTTTATGCATATTTATTCTTGCGCAAAAGTGAAAGCAACAATTTATCCGAACCGGATCCAATAACTTAAGGCTGCGTTCCGAAATTCACTGCCAGTACTGAAAATACATAGTTTGTGTCACGTATACTATAGAATAGAATTTCAGTGCTGGCAGTGAATATCGGAACGCAGTCTGAACCTAATGCAGGATTTATACTGCATGCGACATACGAATATCCTTCATTCTTATCTAGCAACATTTTTGTCTCTAGAAAACAAATCTTCCTATTGGATGGCGTGCAGAATATCGTGAGCGATGTGAATCCTTCTTTAAGCCTGATTCACTGGATCCAGCTCGTATTCCCGATTGCAACATCGATGGGACAGATGGCGCACTGGTTGCGGGACAATTATGCGGTCTCCCACCCTTACGTTCCTTAGCGAGGCAACCTCGTGGTGGATTAGATTCTGGTCGGCCATATTCGCATTGAATGTCTCTATTACACAAGGGCTCAAGAGTAGCCGTGAAACTTCCGAAGAATCCTCGTTGCTGTGAGGATACAGAGACATCATGGAGAACGAATACACCGTTACGGTCACCAACAAGTTCTTGTTGGCGCTCGACGAGAGCGAGGATCCATTGGAGGTGCTAAAGGTTCGTGAGCAAGAGAAAGAAGCGAAGAAGAAGGAACGAATCTCCGAGAAGGAGAACAAGAGCAAGCAACAGCAGCAGCAGCAGCAGCAGCAGCAACAGCAGGACGGACAAAAGACCGCCAACAACAAGACGCAGAAGAATCGTGTGATCAAGGACGCTCAGCAGCTGCCGTCCAAGGTGCAGGATGCTAAGAAGGATCAAGGTTAGTACCCGGCCATTTCGGCAGTACGCCACTTTCAGCCTCGTGCTGCGGGGTATTATGGCCGTCGGTCCGCTCCCTCGTGGGCTCATGTGCTCGCCGATCACACGATCCTCTTTCCCGCCGGCGTGTTCGCACAGCTCGTTGCTCGCGCGGACAACCCGCGATTTTTCTCACCGGCAGAACTCCCTGGGGGTCGGGGAGGGGGACAACGTACCGCGAAAATCTCTCGTCTCACGGCGTTACGGAAAATCGCCGCTTTGTCGCCTCATTCTCTCTTTTTCTGTCTCTCTCGCACGCTCTCCAGAATTTTCTAAAAATGTTTCGCGCCGTAAAAATAGGATGCGACACATCCGGCGATCCCTGAGACTCGATACGGGAACGGGAAGTGGAAATTACAGGTATGTTTAAAATCAGGAGTTCTGCGCGTATATGAAGAATAGACCTCTACAGACGAGTTCGTTGTATGTTTGATTTCACTTCCGGCATGGTGCCGCGTCATTTGGTTTTGTTTTCAATGTTTCTCGAATTTTTTAGCTTGTCACAGGTAAAAGAGCAACCTCAAGTTCAGGTATTTCTCAGTTGTTGCTTTTTTGGGTCTATTCTTTACAGGTACACGAATACTGCACCTGAAACATTCTCCCTTTTCCCTTTAATGCCCTATTGTGTATAAGACATTTTTTTTCCCCCAAATGAACTAGTACTATACTGGAATTTTGTTCCTTTGTCCACCGATGCTAGGTTATATATTTACCTCACTTCAAAAGCTAAAAGTCATTTCTTTTTAGCTACACTAAATTATATTTTTTGTTTCTAGAATGAAACAAGTGTATAACATTGAAAGATAAAAATGGAGTTCCAGCACTAATTCAGATGAAAATCTATAAACCTATATATTTAATTTATTCCAAAAGAAGAAAATATAACCTAGTTAGGTTAAAAGGAATAGATGTTTTTAGATGCATAGAAGATGAATTAGACAGTATTAAATATCAACTTGTTATATATGTTAGCTTGTCTAACTTTCATGAAACTACTGAAACTCTGGGTTTGTATATAGATTTAATTCCTTCAGGTCTGAAGCTTGTTTTTATATATAGCATTGAATATTAACAATTTATATTGGTATAAATAATGCAGTATAGATTCACACAAATATAAACATTTGAAGTTGTTCTAATCAAAGCAAGATCTTTATATTAGGATATTTTATATAAAACTCATCCTCCCTATGTATATAAGATAATTAGGAATCTTTAAATGTTAATATTGAAGCATCATACTGATACATAATGCTATGATGTGATACCATTTTATCAGAAAAATACATCTATAATACTTCTATTTGAAAGTAAAAGTGTTATGTTTGCATGCTTTATATTAATATTTTTAGTGGACAAGAAGCCATCCCAGCCAAGAGTAAGTGCTGGTGACCGGAATGTGAAATTCTCTGGCGAGTCTAGGGAGGAGCGTAATAATAGGCGCAACCGTGAGGATGGAGAACGAACTTTACGGGGACAGGGAGAGTTTAGGCGAGGACCTCCTGGATTAGCTTCCACGAAACAAGCAACAAATGTTATACGGTACAGTCTATATATTTCAACTCTTTTGTTTTAAGATATATGAAGTATTATATACTATGTGATTGGAATTTTAATTAAATAATGCAATTAAGTTAAAACTTGTTTTTTTTTCTTTTCAGTTAATGCTAAAATTAATATTAACAAATTGTGTTTAATTTTTTTTAGGAAATTGTATTTTGTTCGCGGTAGATACCATTGTAGCTTTTGTTCTAGCGAGGGCCGTGAAACGCGCGAATTCCGGAACTCTAATACCGATGCTCAACGTGGTGAATACGGTGAACGCCGTGGTCGCGGAGGCATGCGTGGTATGAGTCGCGGACGTGGAGGCCCTCGTGGACGCGGTGGTTACGATAATCGTGGAAAGCGGGAATTTGACCGTCAATCGGGCTCTGATAAGACGTAAGTACCGGAATGTATACATTTTTTATATTCCGTTCGTAAATTCTCCTCAAGTTTACTTTAATGTCATGCGAACTCTCGTAAACCAATGTTCTTTAATAGTATTTAATGCGATAGCAAATATTATTTTTCCGTTTTAACTTTATTATATTTTTTTAGCGGGTCAAGTATGTGTCTAATAATTCACTAAGTAGTTTTTAAATTATATCAATAGTAACGTCTATATTGTATAAACGTTAAATGTGCAAGAATAAACACAAGTAGTGATTTTGGTACAACACATACAATGAGGCGTGTGTGTTCACTCTGTCAACGTATTATATTGCGCACTTTATTAATGGGCTTTGACTAACATATCGTCATTTATTACGTACTTAAAACGTAGTTTATTTGTCCATTAATAGTGGCATTAAACCCGTGGATAAAAAAGACGGTGCTGGCAGCCATAATTGGGGCACCCATAATGATGAGATAGAGTAAGTCACTCAAAAGTACTTACCGCTTTTTTTCCTACGTAGTTCAAGCTTTGTCTCTGCAGGAATAGTCAGTGTCCTATTCTTGAATCGAAAAATCATTAATCCTCGACATTAATCCTCTTCTGTTCTTTTTCATTGTAGAGAAAGCCTTAATCAAGAAAGTCAAGACTGGAACAATGACAAGCCGGAATCCGAGGCCACTCCGGGAACAACGGAAGTTAAGAACGGTGATGCTACTGCGGAGACTGCTGTTGAGGAGAAACCAGTCGAGGAAGAATCGCGCGAACTTACTTTGGACGAGTGGAAGGCATTGCGAAACAACCGAGTGAAGCCGCAATACAATCTGCGAAAGGCCGGTGAAGGTGAGGATCTATCACGCTGGAAGAAGATGTATGCTCTCGAGAAGAAGAAGGAAGGCGCTGACGAAGAGGATGACGAGGAAGAAGAATACGACGCGGCCGTGGAGTATCCTCAGCGCGTTGGCAGGCAAAAGCGCGTATTAGGCATTGAGATCCAGTTCAGTGATTCGCGACGTGGTTCTGGCGGTCGTGGACGAGGTGGTCGCGGTCGCGGCGATCGCGTGAATGGACGTGGATACGGAAATCGTGGTACTCCCAGAGATGGGGACTCACGTGGATCTGTAAGTATATATCCGCCACATTGACTGACTTGGGGAAGAAATTTATTTTTCTACATAGCATTAATTTCAAGATTATATCACAAAATAACTGATATAAAAGAAATTTATGTTGTGTGCTTTTTAGTTGCAGTCTTCACAAAACGAGCAAAGGTCACCGCGAAGCCGTCAGAATGCTCCGAAGGTAGATGACGAGCACGACTTCCCCTCTTTGGGATAGATAGTTCCGCCTATCTACTCCTAACATCTCAAGAATACCGACATCAACATTATGATGGAGAACGTTACATTAATTGAGAAAATATTACTATTGAGAATCTTACGTTAGTGCATAACATTAATATTACATAATACAGTACACATCTACAGAAAATGAGATACGTAACACTATTCTTAAATAAATTGTGACGCTTGAACGCGTTGTTACATATTGCTATAGAATGGTACATATGAAAAGTTGCACGACGTATGAACAAAGAAACATAGAGAAGATAACAACCCTTCTTTTGTACTCATGAGGGAACGTTTGTCCATAACTACTCTAGAGATGTCAGCCAGCGGAGAAGCGATCTGTAAGAAGAAAAAAACAACCATATAGTTTCTGTGGAAATTGTTAATACCATAATGAAGGCAAAAATAGGAAGAATATAATTGAAGAAAAAATAAAAAAGGAGTGCGTTAAAAGAAAGAGAGATTATGTGGACCAGCGAGTGTGAACTATTGGGTAGCATCAACCTCGGAATAATAGTTTCAATCTGCTTACATCCAACTCGAAGCAATTATCGAAGGAAAAAAAAATTTGCTGTACACAAAAGTAGAGAAGAAACAGGGCTGCGGTATCGATCTCGAATTCGATGTCGCGTTAAAGGCCTAAAGGAGGCTGAACCGCGTAAACCTGTATAAATATCTCTTTTTAGGCGTAAATTTTAAACGCACTTTTGATTTTATAATTTTTATACGTATTTGGAAATAGTCCTTCCTCGTAACCGGCAGGTTGTTGCCATTCGTAAAGAGTAAGGAAGGCATTTCTATTTAAAATCGAGACGCTGCAACGTCTTTTACTAAAGATAAGTCTACTTATATAGATATATATGGAGCTATATATATATACACACATATATATATATGTATGTATGCATGTATGTATATATATAGAAACAATCGAGATATACAACGCGATACATATTCCTTTTTCGGAAATATGCCCCAAGCGGGATATTTCGCACATGCATTAAAAGCTTTAGGTATATATACATGACACACACAAAACACTTACGTATACACACATACACACGCGCGTATATGTATTTACGATAAATTGGAAATTATCTTAATATGGTAAAAAGCAAATGAGTATATACACTTATATTATTATGTTACATTTATTGCGTTGTCAATTCTCAGAAATCTTAATTATAAATCCATTAATATTAGTTATTTGCTATATTTGTTATAACACAGTTGAAGGTAATCAGTCAAAAGAATCACCCCTCCATCATAAGCCGAAAAGGGATAACGGAAAATATAAAAAGCTGTTTGAAGCTTAGACATATGTGTAAATAACATATTTACAATAATAAATTGTGACAATGATCACAAAGACGCTTTGAAACTCGAGTAACTTGACCAGAGTCAGTGGTAAAATTACTGTAGGCAAATTTTGTTTCTTACTCGTGCACATCTGTACAGAAAAAAAGACGTAAGTACAAAAGTATATCTTAAACATTGCGATTGACGAGAAAAGAAAAAAAAGTAGGAATCAGGTTTGACAAGAATTAACTCTCATTGAGATGTGTTGTGTTAATAAAGTTGTAAGTGTAATATTTCATTGTAATTTCTTCTTGCGATGTAAATAATAGTAACAATTATCCTTGCCTGGCAGAATTTGAGACTGACGATGATTTCTATAATGACTTTCTGCTTAACCATTTTGAGGTTTCAATTTTTCAAATTGCCGCCATGTCATAACGATGGACATCATGACGCGGCCATTTTAACCGCATATCACTAAGGTCAAGTGACACAGCGCTAAGCATGCATTAATTAATTTATCATCCTACATTATTTCTACATAGGATAAATAAAATTGTCACGTTCGATACCGTGACTATGTTAAACATGATTTCACCACACGTAAATAGAACCGAGCTACGTTTGTTCTACTAAAATACGAAGTGCAAGAGTCTCACCGCGAGGGGGCGTTTCTTCACTAGCAAGTGCGTGCGCACAGTCATACAGGGTGTTCTTGAAATCGCACTCTTACTGATCCACAAAGATTAACAAACAAGTCGAGGAGCAGGACAGTCAATCATTAGCAGCGCATAGATGAGCACGTCGCTGATAATATCGTTTTCATTTTACAAGCTTAAAATTCTTAAAAGTCTGATGACCGTTAAGCTGAAAAAGAAATCCTTCCGGCCAATTGTAAATAGCCCTTACTCTCGGACAAAACCCTAGTCAACAATTGCGCTCAAGAAATCTAATCTCACACAAACGAGGAACTTGACGAACTGGGCGACTTAGTTTCCGCGGCGAAAAAAAACTCCATCCTTTGCTTGCCCGAGCGAGTCCGCAACCGAGGGCAAGTTTTGGAACATCCTGTATATACATAGTGTATACATGCATACGAGTACATAAGGCGCTGGAAGCGCGAGCGAGATGAATGAATACGAGCCGGGAAAGTGGAAAAAGAAGGGTGAGAGGGAGAGAGACGGTGAAGATACGTGCTCGGCAAGAGCGAAGTCCGGCTTGAAAAGGATCCGCGGCTAAGAGCGAGCGAAAGACGCATGCGAAAGTGAGTGACTGAGAGTGAGCGCGACAACGGCCGAGCGAGAAAGAGAGACGGAACAGCGGCACATGCCGTAGCCACGGCCCCCGACTCGCTCTAAACTTGTGCGCGGAGAGTGGCCCGTGTCGGTCGAATTTTAATGGCGGCTGCTCCCGATTCGGTCGTTTGCGGTGTTGTGTTGTGAAGTGCAACGTACGACGGCCGGCGCTCGCACGGCGCCGACGTATGGTATCGACGCGGCGACGGGACAACGACGCGATCGCGGCTCATCCAGCAGCGATTCCCGGGCGGTGCTGTGCCGTTCGTGCGACGGTGGCCACGGCGGTGGCGACGGCGGCGGCGGCGGCGGTGGTGGTGGTGACAGTGGTGGCGGCGGCGGCGGTGGCGGCGGCGGCGGCGGTGGCGACGACGACGACGACGGCGGCGGCGGCGGTGGTGCTAGCGACGGCTACGGTGACGACTCGTTCGTGGTGGCGACCAGTGTCTGTCTACGTGTACCGGGACGGATTCCTTCGTTCATCCGCGCGAGTATGCCGCACATTCGCGATGTGCCATAGCGACCGCGCTGTCCGACCAGCATTCCCGCAGTGTGCATCCGTCGCAGCGTGCGAGTCCCGCCCGAGACTCTCTTTCGCGCGAGCAAGGTAAATCTCTTTCTTTTTTTTCTTTTCTCTCTTTTCTCATCATCTCGCTCTATCTCTCTTCCCCCGTCCGCAAGCTCGAGAAGAGCGCGCGGTGGCGGCCCTCGCGCCGCGCGTCTCTCCTCGTCGCCGATACGGCCGCTCGTTCGAGAAATATCGCGCATCGCGGCCGAGTTACTCTATCCGTGCGCTCTATAATACGAGTCGTTTATTGCTTATTTCCTTCCGTTCCTGCCGATTTTTCGCCACGTTCACGCTCGATTACAGTCACGATTCGCTCATTCGTCTCGCAGCGATCATGTTTTGGTAGGCGATGTATTGTGACGGGGTATGTGAAAGGTGAGAGAGAGAGAGAGAGAGAGAGAGAGAGAGAGAGAGAGAGAGAGAGAAAGGAAAGAGAGAGAGAGGGAGAGGGGGGAGACGAACGGTGGAAGGTATACTTGCCTTTGTGCGAAGACAGTGGCCTTAGCTGTCAAGTGCAGCTACTCTCTGGTCACGCTAATGAAGGGCGGTGCGTGCTGTGCAATGCGTGTTGTCCGAAATGCGTGGAGCCATCTGCCATCGGCCTCTCATCGCGGCGTTATGCTTCTTTATTGTTAGGAGGTGCTCGGAGGTGAGCCCTTATTTACGTTCTCGATGGTTGCCGACGAGTGAGAGAAAGAGAGAGAGAGGTGCGAGGAAAGAAACAAAAAAGAAACTTCTCGAACGGAAACGCGACGCCAAGTGCTGTACTCGTGTCGTGTCGTGCGACAGACGCATCTAACATTTTAATTTCGATATAACAAATTGTATATACTTGGTGTGATATTTCGCTCGCGAGTGAGACGCAAGCCTTTCCTCGATATATCGCGCATGTACATCTCGCCGAGATCGTTTCTGTGCATTTTTTAAAGTCGATCTCTGCAAGTTTTATGTTAACGTGAACGCACTTATCTGCACTATTATTCGATTTAATTATTTGATCTTTAAAAACCTGTAAGGCTGCATCTACAAAGTGTAGTAAGCTTTAAGTAAAGAAGTTGACCAATCATAATCGAATACTCAGAAGAATAATCAGTTATGATTCGTTAATTTCTCACGGCTTAAAGCTTATTACACCTATTGTAAACTCAACCTAAAGGAAGTTAAACATGAGTACAGTTTCGAATAGCAATATAGTTTAACGTGATATAATTTGTGGATGTTGAGAAAATAACTGCAAAGTTAACACACCGCTTTATGTCTTGTAGCTCGCGCGGAATTTTCCACTTAAGCCATTTGATGCCTTTAAAACGAGATCACTCAAATCAAAATGTTCTTATAATAATTATGAAATATGTTATCTGGCAAATAAAATTTGGCTTATAACATGGATAAGTCACGCAAGATTAAGCTGGCATGGAATATGTTAATATATAAGGTTGTATGAGGGACGTATGTGAAGTTCTCAGCATTCTAAGTGATTAATTGGCACATTTGTGATGTTTTAGGGGTACAGGACAATGATCGACATGTCGGTGCCTGGACTCAAGCATAGCTGGTAGTACTACATTAACACTGGCTTGCTACCAGCAGGGCACACACCCTGATCATACCTTTTGCATTTCCTACCCTAGACCTGCATACGCACTGACGCACACGCCAAGCGTGTGCGCATGTGCTCTGTCAGCTGTCGCATACACACCATGAAATTCCTGGGACTTGTGTCATCTCCCAAATCACCCACAGTGACATCTCCACAAGCGCTGCTGTCATTCTTTCATCGATTGTCTTTCTCATCCATGTCCATTGCCACATGGTTCCTGGTTATACTAGCAACTGCAGCGATAGACACTCCTGCCAGCACTGTCGCACCGATACAAGACAATAGATTTCCTCATATAGTAGCGCAGTTTCCTGTGGGAAATGAACAGCGATATGGACATCTCCACTTGGATACCAATACAACCAGAGAAGGAGCTCTGAGATTCAATCATCTTACTATAGATCCTACTACAGGAAGGCTCTATGCAGGAGCTGTCAACAGACTCTTTCAGCTTGACTCAAGTCTTAAGCTGGAAGAACATGTCTCGACAGGTTAGTTTTCTTTCCTTGCCTCTGAATATAGTACTGTGACAACAATGTGGTAGTAAACAATTCTTTATTTCAGGTCCAAGACTGGATAATCCTCAGTGTCATGCAACAGGTTGCATGTCAAGAGAGATAACAACCTCCTTGATGGATAATGTGAACAAATTGCTAATCGCCGATCTCGAATCACAGACGATAGTCGCATGTGGCTCTCTTCTTCAAGGTGCTTGCGAAAAGTACAAAATGACCAACATATCCATTAAACCGGAATTCATCCCCCTCAGCGTGGCGGCTAACGATGAGAACTCCTCCACGTACGCCTTCATCGGCCCCGAGAAATACAATCCGTGGGGACAAACGAACATACTCTATGTAGGCACGACATTCACCAACAAAGGCGATTACCGTCATGATGTACCAGCGATTTCCAGCAGAAATCTCGGTACGCTGGAATTCGCCGAGTATACGTTCAACAAGCAGTCAATCGTATACATCGACGTCAAGTATCGGGATCACTTTCTGGTGAAGTACGTGTACGGCTTCAACGCGAGTGACTACGCGTACTTCGTCCTAGTGCAGAAACAGTCGTATCTGCCCGAGCAAGAGGAGCTGGGGTACATCTCCAGGTTGGCGCGTAGTTGCATCAGCGATCCGAACTACGACAGCTACACGGAAGTGACGCTGCAGTGTGCGGTTGATACGGGGGACGGCAAGCAGCACTACTACAACTTGGTGCAGGACGCGAAGGTCGCGGTAGCCGGCAGCGACTTGGCCATGCAACTCGGCATCTCCGTGGGTGATCCCATCTTCGTCTCTGTATTCTCGCCCAGCAGGGGCATCACAAACGAGCCACTGTCGCGCTCGGCGGTCTGTGTCTACAGTTTGCAAGACATCGAAACCAAGTTCAACGAAAATATCCACATGTGTTTCAACGGCAGCATTAAGTATCGGAATATGGGCTACGTCAGCGGCCCCATACAAGACGGGAAGTGTCCGACTGCTGGCGTAAGTAAACAACGATTGGATTTGTGTAAGCTTTGATGGGATCTCCGCTAAACTTGTTATTCTTTTTTGTATGCGCAGACCACAGGTAACATCTTGAACTTCTGCGAGGTGGGACTGAAGATCTCGGGTGTATCGCCGATCACGGGCCAAGCCATTTTGCATTTTTCCGACACATTCATCACCTCGGTGACCATTGCCAATACTGAGAGCCATACCGTGGCGTTTTTCGGCACAAATGACGGCATTCTGAAGAAGGTCTTATTGTCCGGAACCGAAGCGTTCGTCTATGAGAGTGTTACAATTGACAAGGGACAAAAGTTGTTACCGGACACATTGATCTCACCGGATGACGAATATATCTACGTACTATCTGCCTCGAAAATATCGAAGGTCAAAGTGGAACATTGCAGTAGTTATACCAATTGCAGCAGCTGCCTCGACGCGAAAGATCCTTACTGTGGTTGGTGCTCCTTGGAGAAGAGGTAACTTGAATATATTTTCGGAATAAATGGAATACATTATTTACATTGAAATTAAATACATTATTTAAGTTGAATATATTTGTATACGGGAAACAAAGAACTCGTTTTTTGTGATCAATCTTCTGTCATCAGTGGACTAGAATTCGGTTGTAGTAGCAGAACGGTTTTTTTTTTTTTTTTTTTTTTTTTTAGGAGATTTGTATTCAGCAGATTATTTTCGGTTATCTCGGCCGAGTTTTAATGCAACTGTTCAGAGCGTTCGGATGAGTGCTTTCGGTCGCGATAACAGAGATATCGTTTCTCGTCATCGAGTTTTTGTCTGCCACGCATCCGGTTATACGCGAACTGAGAACTGAGATTTTTTTCCATGACATGCATCATTTCCTCGCAAATATTATCAGCATAATAATACGTCGCTAAATATGCTGCTGATAGTATAAAAGATATATAATTATGACGATAATTATGATTTAAAGATTCCTGAAACCTATGAGATTCCTGAAACCTATGAGATTCAAGACCAGAACTAGAATTGGTCACTTGGTTCTCGAGATATCAACTTGTTGAGCTATTTTGTATATTATTATACAAGACCTATAGATGTAAAATTTTATTATATTTATAAAGTTATATATATAATGTAATATATAATCTCTTTACATAGATGTACAGTGAGAGGAGACTGCCAGAAAGCGAGTCACAGCAGTCCGCGATGGTTGTCGTTAGGCACGGGTCAACAGTGCATCGATTTCGAGCAAGTTCTACCCGATCGTATGCCCATTAATCAAATGACCACGGTGCAATTAACAATTAGAACTCTACCCGAGTTGCCGGCGGGCGCTAATTACAAATGCGTTTTTGGCAACGCCGAGCCGATAGACGCGCTGATGACCGGTTTTGGGCTATCTTGCCCTACACCACCTATCATGGAAAGACCCAGCATTCCTGAGGGCGTCGATCACGCATTGGTGCCACTGTCCGTACGCTCGAGCGAGACAAACAAGGATTTCGTCTCGCGCAACTTCGCATTCTTCGATTGTTCAAGGCACACCGTGTGCACCGAATGCGTCAAGTCGCAGTGGGCATGCAGCTGGTGTGTTTACGACAACAAGTGCACCCACAACACTAGTTGTCAGGGTATTATATCAGGAGAAAATGTGAGTGTTCTACGAATTTAACGAAATACAAATGTCTCGTACGGATAACTTTTTTTATCGTTATTACTATAGTAAAACGCTGTTTACTCAGCGCTCTGAGGGACAAATCTCTCTCAAGCACAAATCACTAATGCATTTATATTTATAAAAATACAGTATAATATACATTCTGCAACTTATATTCATGAAGTGAGCACACATATATACGAGACGTAACTGTCTTTTACAAACATGAATAAAGGTCAGAAAAATAATTAAATATAAGTTATATAGGACATTTATATTATTATTATTATTATTGTTATAGTAACAAGCATTCCTGCTTCCAGCAAAATCAGGGTAATCTCGCTGCGCACGGCGCGCAATACTGTCCGCGATTCACGGAACGTAAGGAGCCGTTGATGCTGCCGAACAGCGTGCCCAAGGAGATCGTGCTCGAGGTGGAAAATCTGCCGCACCCGCAGGTTGGTCACAGCGGGTTCCAGTGCATTGTTAGCATCGAGGGCGCGAATCTGAAGGTACAGGCTCGCGTGGACAGCAGCCGTTTCATAGTGTGCGACAAGACGGTCTACTCGTACGAGGCGGTCACTGGGGAATACGAGGCCGAGGTTACGGTCGTCTGGAACACTAATCACCACGTGGACAAGACTACGATCATTCTATACAAGTGCGAGGTGCTCGGCTCGCATCGCGAACACGCGGACTGTTCCCTATGCGTGACGCGAGACGCTCGTTTCGAGTGCACTTGGTGCGGGAACAGTTGCGTGTACAGGCACTCGTGTCTGCAGTCACCGTTCACCGAGTGCCCGAAGCCCCGGATAGACATGATCAAGCCGCTGAGCGGGCCAATCGAGGGCGGTACGTTAGTAACGATTGAGGGCAGTAATCTCGGATTGAAGGAGAGCGACGTGGACGGTAAGATACACATCGGTAATACACCGTGCAACCTGGTAGACTACGAGGTGTCGGTGCGTATCGTCTGCCGCACCGGCCGGCACGAGGCCACGGATGCTGCCTCGGTCGTCGTTGGCAACGACGCCGGATACACGGAGAGCGCGGTGCTATTCAACTACAAGGACATACGTCTGTCGGGTCTGTATCCGTCGGTTGGGCCGCAAAGTGGCGGCACGCAATTAGCCATCACCGGTAAGTACTTGAACATCGGCAGCACCATATCGGCGTACCTGGACGAGCTACCGTGCCATGTGAACGCGACCCAAGCGAGCAGTACGAGACTGACGTGCGTGACTAGCAAGTCGGGCCATGTCCGGCGGATTCACAGACTAACGTTGAGCATCGACGGCGCGAATCGCACCCTCGTGGATAATCCGTACAATTACACTCACGACCCGACTATCATGGAGATCAAGCCGCTCAGAAGCTTCGCTTCGGGCGGTCGCATGATCACCGTGCACGGCACGAACTTGGACACTATTCAGAAGCCAGAGATGGAAGTATACTTCGACAACGAGCCGTTGCCGGTGAACAGGACTGTCTGCACTGTCCTGAATCCGACTCAGATGGAGTGTCCAAGCCCGAGCGTTGCCAAGAGATTCACGTCGATCCGACGTCGCAGAAAACGCTCGATGGTCAACACCCAAGCGCCTCAGTCGTCGAAATTGAAGGACTCCCAGCTGGCGTTCAAGATCGCCTTCATCATGGACAACGTGGAGAGCGTGAGAGACCTGGAGAAGCACTTTCAGAACCTGCGTAACCGTCTGCTTTACGTCGACGATCCGAAATTCTTCCCGTTTCCGCGCAATATCAAGCTGTACAAGGGCGACACCTTGGTGATCGAGGGTGAGAATCTCAATTACGCCAGCGACGAGTCCGACGTAAACGTCACTGTTGGCACTATGCCTTGCAACGTCACCTCGCTCGCGCTCACACAGCTTGTGTGCACTCCGCCGGATCAGCAGCCTGCCGACACGGACGAGCTCGGGATCAAGACCGAGAGTGGACTGCCCTTGGTGGTGGTGCGGGTCGGTCGCAGTCTCCGCTTTCCCATCGGCTTCCTGCGCTACGAGGTCATCAAGTCCTACCCGATCCCGCCGGAAGCCATCGCGGGCATCGCCGCCGGCACGTTCGGTCTCATATTTCTATTCGTGCTGGTGCTGGTGATTTATCGTAGGAAGAGCACGCAAGCTGAGCGAGAATACAAGCGGATACAGATACAGATGGACACGCTCGAGAGCAACGTGCGGATGGAGTGCAAGCAGGCGTTCGCCGAGCTGCAGACAGACATGACCGACTTGACCGCGGATCTCGAGTCGTCAGGCATACCCACTCTGGATCACAAGAGCTACATCATGAAAGTGTTCTTCCCTGGTGTAATAGACCATCCTATATTGAATGATCCGCGCTCACGTAGCAACGTCTCGCGGACCAACTACGACGCGGCGATGATACAGTTCGAGCAGCTCGTCAACAACAAGTACTTCGTACTGACTTTCATTGAGACCTTAGAGGCGCAGAAGGATTTTAATATTAGGGACAAGGTGAACGTCGCCTCCTTGCTCATGGTCGTTTTAATGGGCAAGATGGAGTACGCCACCGACATACTCATGAATCTTTTATTAAGACTGATCGATAAAGCGGTGAACACGAAGCATCCGCAGCTTATGTTAAGGAGAACGGAATCCGTGGTGGAGAAGATGCTCACGAATTGGATGGCGCTCTGCATGTACAATTATCTGAAGGATTACGCCGGCTCGTCCTTATTCCTCCTGTTCAAGGCGATCAAGCATCAGATTGAAAAGGGACCCGTCGACGTGATAACGCACGACGCCAGATACTCGCTCTCGGAGGAGAGGCTGCTGCGCGAGCAGATCGAGCATACGATCGTCACGCTGCACGTCGTGCAGGACGATCTCGACGAGAAAATACAATGCAAGGTCTTAGATTGTGATACGATTAGTCAGGTGAAGTCGAAAATCCTCGACGCGCTGTACAAGAATACCCCGTTTTCGGTAAGGCCGTCCGTACACGACGTCGATTTGGAATGGAGGCATGGTCGGGGCGGTCACCTGACGCTGCAGGACGAGGACCTCACGACCAAGTGCTGCGGTGAGTGGAAGAAGATCAACACGTTGGCGCACTACGGCGTCAAGGAATCCGCGGTGATGTCGTTGATACCCCGGCAGAACGACGGTTTCTCAGTCGCTTGTAAGCCGCCCTGCCACAACTGCAAGCCCTCGCATTATCATCATCAGCAACAGCAGCAGCAGCAGCAACAACAACAACCAATTCACCATCACCACCCGCACCACCATCACCTACATCGACACTCGAATCACTGTTCGTCCACGCATCTTCCATCCACGCCCAATCACGGCTTGATCAGTCCTGTGATGTACAATCATCCCGTGAGCGGCCTGTATTACGACTCCCAGCATTCGCCGCCGATCATAACGGCGAACGGCGACGTCGAGAGCGGTCACGGTGGCAATCAGCGGCTGTACCACTTGGTGAGACCCATCGAGGAGGTGCACTACCCGCCCGGCTTGGGCTTCACCGGCAGCAGCAAGCACCATCATCCCGAGCGCACGCACAAGGCGATCCCGGAGATCTTTCTCACGCGACTGCTCTCGACCAAGGGCACTGTACAGAAGTTCGTTGACGATTTTTTGAACACCATACTGACCGCCAACGAGGCGCTGCCGAGCGCGGTCAAGTGGCTGTTTGATCTCTTGGACGAGGCCGCGAAGCAACACGGCATCGTCGACCCGGAGGTGCCACACGCGTGGAAGTCCAACAGTCTGCCGCTCAGATTTTGGGTTAATTTCATTAAGAATCCAGACTTCATGTTCGACATCAACAAGTCCACGACGGTGGACTCGAGTCTGTCTGTGATCGCACAGACGTTCATGGACTCCTGCTCGATGACGGAGCACAGACTAGGCAAGGACTCGCCGTCTAACAAGCTACTGTTCGCCAAGGACATACCGCACTATCGCGAGAAAGTGGGTCGATTTTACACGGACGTGCAGAGACTGCCGCAGATCACCGACCAGGAGATGTCCAGTGCCATGCAGCAACTGAGCGCGTCACACGCCAACGAGTTCGACGTAATCGCAGCGCTGAAGGAGCTCTACATCTATGTCAGCAAGTATTACGAACAAGTGAGTGACCATTTATCTACTTCTTAGGTATATTATCGGAGTCTGCGAATGAATTCCAGGATAATTAGAACAAATTGAGCGTAACACCGCAACCACCGACGATTAATGTTATCCATTTCTACCGGAATAGTCGAAATATTGATAAGTTTTTGAGAAAAGAGTTCATTTTTTTTAGTTGTATTCTACGTTCAATAAGAATAGAGAATATATTGTATAAAATTTGGAATAATTATAAGAAATTACAAACCGGTTTTTTTTTTCTTTTTTTTTTTTCGATCACTTTTCTACAATAACTTTTATCTTCTTCTATCTTCTGAGAAGACTGTTTCCTGAGAGCTTCGATCGAACTTAAAACAAATGGTTTTTATCTTTTTTCTATTTTTATTTCCCTTAGCATTTTTCTCTGTATTCTTTTTCTTTTTCGTAACATTCTTAGAGGACTTAGCCTCAGAATGTTAATAAATACACTTTATCTGTCGGCCATTATCTGTGCATTTTCGCGCAATATCATTAATAACTTAGACACGGTATACCACTTACACACACGAGATACGGCGTTTACTATCCTCACATGAGATTTTTTCAGATCCTAGAGGCCTTGGAGACAGATGCGGGCTGTCGCAAACTACATCTAGCTCATAGACTAGAAAATGTAGCGTGCACGCTCGAGGGAGAAGAGACCAGTGCCTGCTGACATACCCTCCTCACTTCCATCCCAGGACCCGTCAACCTCTCCAGAAACACTGACTAGTGCCTCCACTTCATGCATCAGATACACCTCGTTACATATGTACAAATATACACATACACACCATGTGAATAACAACGCCGTAAAAATACATGCGATTTCGTTAGGGCTAGTCAGGCGATAGGTCACGGGATTAGACAGTCCTCGTGGTTAGTATTTACGTCTTTACATGTTGGCCATACCGAAATACGCTTGTAAACATGTATGGATATTAGTAGGCAATGTACGCGTCTCTGATCCTTAAATTATCACGCTAGACAAACGCCTGTTGAATCTCTCTAGAAAACAAAATATTTATATAAATATATATATATATATATATCTATATATATCTCTATACGCGCGAATCTCATTAAAGTGGAATGAATCTCGAGTGTAAGGTATTGTCGCGAACGATTTATTGTTATCGTAGTGTAAGTAAGCTATTAAGTTGTCTTATAGGTATTAAATTATTTCGACTTTCTCGCTACGTTCTACTACTATTACTACTACTACTACTACTACTACTACTACTACTACTACTACTGCTACTACTACTACTACTACTACTACTACTTCTACTACTTCTACTATTTCTTATCACGGCGTTGTTGCGTGTACAACGTCGTCGCGTTTCTTTGTCGAGTCTTGTTTGAGGATCTGAGACGTGGATCGGTGCAAATACTTATTAGGGAAGAAATTTAAAGTGTAAATTTACGGCCGATCTGATATCTATACGTGTATACGTAAATACGGAAGAGATACATACATAAAGTAAAAAAGTAACATGTCTCTAATGGTAAGTGAAAGAAAAAGCCATAGTGTCCACCAGACTGTCTGTACGGGTAACGTACGGCAGCGAGTAGTCTGTGATCCGAGCACGAGTGGCTATGCCTACTATCTTCATTATGATATATATATAATTATTAATATGTTATATATATATATATACATGAAAAAAGTATATATAAAGCAAAGAATCATGCAACACACCTCCACGGATTGTAGTGAGCTAGTTAGAGAGGGACTATATGTATTATAAATTGGGGAAGGAAAGGGAGGGGAGGGACGCGCACCCTCTTCAGAGACAGAATAAGAGATAATATTAAATTAAGGCAATTACCGTAACGTTAAAAGTAACGTTAAAAGAAAATTTAAGAGTTAAAAAAGATTATAAGAGCAGCTCAGTCTACTCTAGGCCTATTCATGCGTGTCGCGTATGCGCGAAGGAAATTATTTCTTTTATTTTTATTTTTTTTTTTTTTTTTTTTTAATTCTTTTTTACATCTTGCTTATCTCTCTCTGTGAGAATCTCTCACTACCCGCCACACAGTAGTTTGCGAAGTGCTGTTACTATTATGTTAGAGAAACCATCTTGGGTGGTGCATCTAATAACTGTCTTCTTTATACACACCCATTATTATTATTATTATTATTATATTATTATTATTATGTTATCGCCGGTTATTATTATTATTATTATTTCTATTGTCTTTATATATATAATTATTAATGCTGCCTATTAATTATGGTTATCATTATGTTGTTAGGAGTGAATGCAAAACGGGACGGATCTTTTTTGCATTGTCGATGTGAAAATATAGACTGTTCGGTTCATGCTGAGGAGAAGAAGTGACGATGAGTTTTGTATTCGCCGAGGTATTCTGGCCGAAGTTTATGTGCTATTAATATTATTATTATTATTAATATCGCAATAGGTGGTACGTATCGCAGACACTCGTCGTGGCACAACGACACGCAGTATTCTTTGAAATAACTTACATATCTTTAGTTATAAGACTGCAGAATTTTTTTTATAACTCATTTTTATCTTCTTTTTCTTTTTTTTTTTATAACAGGACCGTTGGCAACTCATTTATGTTGTATAAAGCCGATGAACAAATTTGCGAACATTTATGTTCGACGTGCACTGCCGTGGTTTTCCGTGTATTTTCACGAATCGTCAATCTGTTGAGCCAATAAACTTCTCGCTTGTCGTTCAATTGAGAAACGACAGCCGAACGGATAAGTTATATAACATAGGTCCAGGGAGGCTGGAGACGTGCTCATACTCTTGTACTTAATATTAAACATCATCGTGTAACTTCAATTATAATTCCAGGTCTCCAGGCTCCCCAAACACGACCATCAGTAACCTATGTATATATATATCTCTCTCTCTCTCTCTCTCTCTCTCTCTCTCTCTCTCTCTCTCTCTCTCTCTCTCTCTCTCTCTCTCTCTCTCTCTCTCTCTCTCTCTCTCTCTCTTTCTCTCCACTGTATATGTATATCGTATTTATTTATATTATGAGAAACAAGTTGTAACGCGAATGTACGTCAATCTGTGCTACGTAAAATGTTTTTACACTCTGTCATGTATACGTCTCTTTGTATCGAACTGTATAAATATGCCTTTGTATGTATATTGCTTTCGTGCAAAGTATGTCTCTCGGTATGTGTGCCATCTGTCTCGTCGCAGTAGAGAATTTGTTCGCTCTAGTGATTTAATCCCTAAAATAGATACAGAGTTCCTTCCTATTGTCGGTTTCCCACGTCGATCGATATTTAACGTAGTTGTCAACCGCGCACGAGTTACGTCTCACCTGACTTCGAGTACCACATATTGTTTGCAAGCTATGCATAACAACTTGAGTTTTTTATCTCTTGTGATATATGTGGAAAAAATAAATATATGTGTATATATATACATATATAATATATACGTATGTGATGTTTTATGGTATTGTTTTATATATATTATGTGTACGTGTATCGTTATATATATTATTTACACAGTGTGTGTGTGTATACATATATATATATAAACATACACGAATAATATATATATATATATGTGTATTAATACCATGAAATCTGAAAACCGTTTGTCACTCCAAAACAGGAAGCCAGGTTTTGCTTGGATCGACAATCCATCGAAGAAATCACACCGCACGGTTGACAATGTGTCAAATGTTATCGATGCTTCAATTAAATTTTACCGATGAGGCAGCCTCGCTGGCATCTTGATTCTCTCTCACAAAGCGAACAAATTTAATGCCGCTTGATGCAGTCTTCCCTGAATGAAATTAATCGAGAATTTCGTTGTATCTGAACGTTCATATTGATTATTACTGCGACACTTTTGTACGTATTTTTTTGTACATTACATCTAGCTACGTTATCGTTCGCACGATGTTTTTTCGTCCGCGAACTGGATACTCTGACTCATAACAATATTTATGTATATATCTTATCCGCAAAATATATACAATTATATTTCCGAGATACGGTGTGTACAAAAAGAAAAAGAGAAGCTGAAATACTCTCAAAGCGATGAAGCTTCCCGTGACAAATTTTGAAATCTGTATGTCCGAACGTCGAAATCGAAATCCGCATACAGGATAACGAAAGTATTATCATATCTACGTGTAATCATGTGACGATGGGCGAGGCAAGGATCCGGCGTCCTGCCTCGTTCGTCCTATGTTGAAAGTATATACCTTTCGGTTCTCTTTTTACAACGCTCTAACGATGTAAGTTACACGACATTCTTGTTTAATAAAACGGAAATATTTATGAGAGATAATCGTGTATAAGTGTAAGCATGTAACGCGTGAGAAAATTAAACCATCGCGACGAGCGATTGGCGAACATAAATCGTTACAAACGTCGACTCGATCGAAGCACTGCCGTTAATGTTGTTTCAGAACTTGTGAAAAGAATACAACGATAGAGAAATTGTCCTAGCACGTGAGTCCTACGACACTCGACACAACAAACGTCCTTTCGTGAGTTCAAAGTGGAAGCTGAATATAAAAGTACCTCGCGCACATTTGATTTTCTCGTTTATTGTCACTGCCATGTTTCGCATTTAAAAGCAAGGCCATCACCGAGCCATTAAATTGTTGCAACAATATTTCTAATTACAACTAGATACTTTGTACGTTTCCCCCCATCCCCCCGTGGGATAAAGCAAGAGGGGAGAATAACGAGAAAGAGAAAAACTATAAAACGGCCGTTATACGTAAAGCTATACATATATAAATATAAATATATAAATACAAACATATATATTTAACTCTAGCTCGTATTCTAATCGCACGTTTGTCGCGCTGAATGCGGCCGTTTGTAACTTGTAAGTCCTGCGCATACAACACATGCTATGTATGTAATTAGAGTAATCTCGGAGAGAGCGAGCGAGAGAGAGATAGAGAGAAAGAGAGAGGGGGGGGAGACTCATAAAGCGAGACGCGTTTTTTTAACGCGAAACGTGCGGCGAGAATACGGCCGAGCGTTTCTTGCGTCTGCGAACAATTACATTGTACTGTACACAGATTGACGTACATGAAATCACGCACGTGCGCACATATTCGTAATATATACATACACTTATTTCGTCACTATTATCGGATGCCAGTTGGCCTCCTGACAAGCGTGGAATGTTTTCGTAAAATTTGGTCGGAAGATATCCGCGCGCGCGCGAGAGAGAGAAAGAGGAAAAGAGAGAGAGAGAGGGTGGGAGAGTGAGAAGAGGGGAAGGAAAAGAGAGAGATTTCTCACACACGCGCAGCATGTAACATATAAAATATATTTCGAGCAACGTTCGAGAGCGCGCAATCCGATAGAACCCAATATTGCGTCACACATTATACTTTATGAGCGTACAAGTGCTCGCGACTCTGCCGCGTTATGTAAGGAGCGTAGCGAAACTCCGAAGGGAAGAAAAAAAACGAAAACGTTCAGGAGATATCCTGTATTTATTTATATTTATTTACTCGTCTCCGCGTGCTTGCGTTACGAGAAAGATTTACCCTCTTGCGTCGCCTTTTTCGCGTATCGGGGACGCGACGGAAGTAAAAATCGCGCAGAAGGAAGCACACCGGAGTGAGCGCTATAAAGAAGGGGACAGTTACGATGTGAAACGTTAGATTGACTCGAAAGTCTACCTCTCATAAATGCTGAACGAGTGTAATACGAGAGCGGAGCGTTGTTCAGAAATGTGAAAATGTGGTAAACGAGGGAAACAGTTTTCGAGTCGATTTAATATCGACGCGTATACGCGTCTCCTGCGAAATATCTCGTCCGAGTATCACGATTTAGTGCAAATCAGACGCGGCAGAGTTCCCGGTGCAGGTTGTACAGTCGAAAGTCGACTCCATCCATCTGAAAAGCTTGTCAATTCCGCATTCAACGTATGTAATTATAACGTAATGGACTGAGGGGTGATTTTTCGCGGCGGCCGTGGGGCGATTAGTGTGTCATGCTTCGTAGTATAGATATAAATCTGAACATCGTGTCGAGTTAAGATTAAACTCTTCGTTAAGCTTCGAGAAGGGAGGAAAAGAGAACACGCACGTGGATGGGGGGAATGATCCGAATTTTCCCTGTGTGAGAGAGGATACTTCTCTCGTGTATATTCTTCGCCGAGAAGCATCGTCGACGAGCGGCGATTCGCGCTGTTTCCGCGAAGGTGCGATCAAGAGGGACGAATTAATTAATTGCAGAAAATCCTCGCCAGCAATAATCGACCAATATCGTGCAAATGACGATGCTGACATGCTCTGTTTTTTGCCTGATTTTCATTCCGTCAAATGTCCGAAGTAAAGCGATGGAATTCTAGAGATTCATAAGAAGAATATCATGTCGTGTTGATCCATTTTGACCGCTCCTAAACGTACCTCGCGAAAAAATCTCGTCTATGCTTCTCTATTCACTGAAAAAGAAAAGAGAAAGAGGAAAAAAAGGAAACGCGCGCGTGCACGACGGTAAATTCGCATCATGCTCGCTGCGCGTATGTGTGCGTGTGTTATTAATGTATGTATCGACATATGTGCGCGTGCAATTGCAAGCTCCTCTTCGCAAATACGTCCTCTCTCCCCCCGTCATTCTCCCACCCTTTCCCGCCCGCACCCTCATTGTACATAATATCTCAATCCTCCCCCCATCCCGCGCACGAGTAGACATTAAGCGAATACTCGAGGAAACGAAATGACTCTTGCCAAATTTTCAATGGGACGTAGGGACAAACAACTAATTGCATTTGAAAAGATCGCAGAAAATATATTGGTATTATAAATGACTCATACGTTATCTCTTCGTTATTCTTTCGCCCACCCGCAATTATCGAAGCTGTACAGGCTGACCGTAGCACAACACTAACACTTACAATTAAGATACGATGGAGTGTGTTCGTGTATCGTCTCGATAATCTGTAAGCGCAAAAAGAGAGAAAGAAGAAGGAAGGGCCAACCGAGGTTTCCCCCATTTGAGTCACTATAATTTGTGATTCATCCAAGTGTCTGTTGTTGAAGGCGAGAAGAGAGAAAGAAAGCGCGCGATCGGCCTTTCCTCGGCCCTTCCGATGGTTTCCAAAGTTTTTAACGTTGTGTCGTAATAAAGAATTTCTCTCGCAATTGGAGACGGGCACGGTGAATAATAATCGCCAGTGTGTGCTAAATTATCACAACCTGTTGGGCGCTAAGAACCTAAGTATGGTCACTATAAATATACAGATGGACACGTGGACTCTTCGAAATAAAAGTTATTATTACACGACGAATCTTCGAATACTAAGAGCGTTATCGTATCGCGTATCGTCACGTTAATTTGCAATTTTTCGCAACTCTGCCACACTCCTGTCGCATTCGCGGGCACACGAGAGTGTTTACATGTATATCTTGTATACAGTAGTACGTACTTGACGCGCGTTATAGTTTTCCACTGTGCATCTTGACTACGTGAAAAAGATCGACCGGCGTCGATCGACGTGTATTGTTACGCCGGTAAAAAAAAAAGAAAAAAAGAAGGAAGAAAGAATCAGCGTACTTGGTACGAGTTGATTTCGATAACGAAATTGTGTATATGCGATATACAGTACAATTAACACGCAATCTCTCGAGATATGTGAAGTTTGTATAATTTTATCTCGCTTTCCTTTTATAAATATATCTCAATAAAAAGGTATTAAAAAATGATCTATTGTATATTTACATTAAAACTATATGTCAACGCAGACTTGTATTACGAACGATATTACGTGTGTAATAATTATTAGCGATAGTAATATTATGTCATTATTTTCTACATACTTAATATTTTTGTAATAATAATGCGAAAGCTTAAAGATAACAAATTTACATGGCACGTTTGTACAATTATTAATAAATTGTATAATATGGAATTGTATTTATAGACAGTAAGAAATTCAGACACTACACAAAGGCCCAATTGTACTAATGTCGATTGAATGTAATTCGAGATTAAACTTCAATATAAATACATACTATATAGTGATATCGTCTACTTAGGACTTTTGTCTTTGTCATAAAGAGACACAATTCTTACTTATTCATCATAAGTAAATATATTCATAAAAAGTAATACGAAAGATTGTCGCCCTTTCTTCCACATCGACAAAATCTACTAAACAATAATTCCGTTATTAATAAAGAAAAAGAATGGATATGCAGGTTATTTTTGAAAACTGATTAATTGCACATTTAATCAATTTCATTTTGGTGTTCTCTTTTCAAGGAAGGTTTACTCCATTCCTGACTTTATCTTATATAATAACGATTTATCCTGAGAAGACTTCGCTGAGGATAACGCAGGCGAATTGGATGAAGAGCCCTTTGAACTCGTGGCAGTACTTGTGTTTCGTTTGTCTTGTTTAGCTTTCTTTATCATGTCTTTCAATCTTCTATCCGCACTTATAATGTTAATATTTGGTGTATTCACCTTAGATGTGCTACCTACATGAATCGATAGTTTAGTGATGAAAGATAATACCATACAATAAGAACGTCGAACGTTGAATATTATATTTGAAGTACTTACTTGAGCTGGGTTTCTTCTGTTCTTTCGATTTGGTCTCTATCACAGTCTTTGGTGAGCTTCTTTCTTTAGAGATCTATGAGGAGTTAAGATTCTCTTAGAGATTTATGATACAATGAATATCAAAGTATGATAAATACATAAATAGTTAATGATTAATAATAAAATAGAAATAAATAAATTTTTGTACAATCAGGTATAAAACAATTTTATAAGGAATATAAAACCATAAATATATATAATTGTCATACAAATTATAAATGTGGGTGAATACACACACCTGAGACTTGGAACAGTTGGAGCAGTACCACACTTGTCTCGGCACATCTATCTGTGAATCTAAAATATGTGGGACATGGCATTCCTGATGATATAAAGAATGACACTCCAAGCATTCTACAAGTCTATTTCTTGCCCCGACATCCATTCCCTTGCAAATGACACATGTCAGATCATCATTTAAAATTTCCATCGCTAGTGTGTCATCTGTCTGCAGTATGTCTGGTGGTGTATCACGTGTTGGTAGATTGACAGGTGAACTATTTTTGCTTGATTTACTCGAGTGCTTGGATGAGCTTGAACTCTTACTTTTCTTGCTGCTACTGCTACTACTGTGATCACTCAATACTGGTTCTTCCATCATATACTAAGATGTAAGAACTTTTAAAAATTAATTTACTGGATATATTTCAACTATTATATAAATTTTATTTATATTACTGTGTTCATATTACCTTTTTATGTAGTACATTAAGCAGCATCTTGGATGGTCCATATTTTTGTTTGATTGCTTCGTCTAACAAAGCTCGCAGCTGTTCTGCAGAGTCTTTGTTGGTGGAATGCAAAAGGCGCAATCCTTGTGTAAACTGAGGATCCAATTCCAATTGGGTCATCGTATAGAAGCTCTGCTTTCCTTCTTATTACTACATATACCAACTTATACTTACTGCATGATATAAAAATTTTAAATAACTCTGATGAGGGAATAAGGTTTTGTATGGCAGTTAAATTAGGTTATGCAGTATCTCAATACACTAAATTGCGCATAAAAATGCATATACATTATCATACATTGATTTCATACGTACGTACCAGCTTAAACTATAAAGATGTTTTTTTATAGAAGAATAAGGCTGTCCAGGGATAAAATCTATTCTTGTTTTTATCTTAAATATTCATCGACAGTAATTGTTGCATCAGACAGAGCATCGGACGAAACATGCGGGATGTTGCGATTTAACCTGTGAGACACGTAATATCCAAGCTAATACGAAGCATGTCACGCGCAGTATCTATAATTATGCCAGATACAATACCGACATTTTATTGTCGTCTATACCAATCGCTAGCGTGCGTTAACGCTTCGTTGTTAAACGTTAAATAAGCTATCCATTCCAATCTATTCTAGGTTATCGCGTGTATTTTTCGAACATATGACTCCGAGCTCAGATTGTTCATTAATTTCAACATGTTTAATTGGCACAGGAAAGCGAAACTTCAACTTATGTCCGCCAACATTTCTGACAATCTTGAATCAATAATTTTATCCACAAAAAACAACTATTCTCGTACTAACTTTAGATAGAATTTCTTGCTATTTATATGTGTACGTTTCTCTTTTATCGATAAAAGTCACAACTCGCACAGATAAAGCGAAAGGTGAGAGTCAATTAGCAAAAAAGTACGACTAAGAATGTTTAAAGGATCATATATCATTGGGAGGGAAAGAAAGCAGCGCGAGTAAAAAATCGCGCGCGATCGATATCGATCGATGGACGAGATCAAACGTCAGATTTCCAGGCTTTTCGCGGCTGGAGTGGATTTCAAAACTACCGCCAAGAACGCTGCAAAATAGCCGACTACGCGCTCAAGGAGCCGCACGACACCCACGACAGGCCCGTCGCGCTTCTCGCGGACTCGGGGAATGTAGGCAAATCGGCATACGCGATCCATTTGCTCCAGTCCTCCCATGCATACGTACGTGCGTACCGACGCGTTCCAAATTTAATTTCGCGATCGTCTTCGATCCGCGCAGCTGGTCGGGCGCGAAAACGAACAGACGAGAGAGAGAGAGAGAGAGAGAGAGAGAGAGAGAGAGAGAGAGAGAGAGAGAGAGAGAGAGAGAGAGAGAGAGAGATAAACGGGCCGCATCGGCGCGTCGTGTCGCGTCGCGTCGCGGAGTACACGCTTTTTAAATCGTGCAGCGTCTCCGCGACATCGTCGACGTCAACGACGACGAGGACGGTGACGATGATGATGAACAGGGCATACCGGCGTGAGACCGAGCGCCGTCGACTATCTCGAACAGGCTGACGAGAGGTGAAAATATAACCAAAGAAAGACAAAAATAGTAACCCCGCGGGGCGAGCTGCGCAACGCGCTAGCGGCGGCGTGGATTTCTCGCCGATCGCGCGCACGGAGCGCCCCCCTTTCTTCCCGGCCACACATACGTGATACGCGGCGGTGTCCCACTTCCACCGCGTCGCGACGCATCGTCGCGTCCTTGTTCACCTTCTCGCCGTTCGCGCTTACACGCGCGCGGTGCGAACTCGATGTCGAACTTTTCGACGGCTACAGTTGGCAGCCGTGCGTAAAAGAAATAAATAATCAAAGCGACCATGAAGTGACAAATAAAGTCGGGGTAGAGAGAACAATGCTTGCGCGTACGACGACGACGACGGCGAGGAGGCTACTCGGGTTGTGCTGCCGCAGTGTGCGTTCGCACCGCCGTTGATATTGTATCCGCGTTCCTCTCTCTGTTTCTTTCTTTCTCTCTCTCTCACTCTCTCTCTCTCTCTGTGTGTGTCGCTCTCTCTCTCTCTCTATCTCTCTCTCTCTCGCTCTCGCTCTCCTTCTCTTTCTTTTTCTCTCCGTTTCTCTCCTTCTCGCGTTCAGTGAGCAGCTACGTCGCTACGTGAACGCGCACCGTGTATACCGTACTGCCGCTGCCGCTGCTGCTGCTCTACCACCGCCGCAGCCGTAGCCGCAGCCGCAGCAGCCGCGCGCGCGAGACACACGGAACAGCCGGAGAGGCGAGTTACACGCTCTCTCTCTTTCTTTCGTTTGTGTGTGCGAGTCGCGAGGGTGACATTTGGGATATTTTTCCACGGTGCGGCCGTGAGAGCGACGTCGTGCTACCGTGTTGTGACCGCCGGCTTGTTCGCGCTCGATCGTATCGGGTCGCCCACCGTCGGGCAGCAGTAGCAACAGCAGCACGACCGAGGCACCCCAGGTGGAGCTTCGGCATCCCTACGGCCACGGTGAAGATAAATGCGCGAGACAGACTGCTGGTACTCGTGCGTCTGTAGCGACTCGCCGTGCTATCCAGGAAGTGGGCGCACCGCCATGCCCTCCGCGAGAATGCTCGCGGCGGCCGTCTGGTGAACGCGCGTGACTCTCAGACGACCGGTCGACGTGCACCTGGTCGTTAACCTCTTTCTCTCTGTCTTTCTCTCTCAACGTCTCTTTATCTGGCTGTCGCACGCAGCCAACGCATCGTGGACACGGTGTGCTAGTGGCCATGTCTCTGGTTTTCTCGCCGTCCAGCACCAGTGAGGTCTGATATTGTTGTTTGCCCTGACGTCGACACCAGCCAGCCATGAAAACCGAGAAGAAACCCAACGAGCCCAGCTGTGTGCCCACTACGGTTGTCAAAGATGAGCCTGACACCGATCCGGTTAAGATCAAGGAGGAAGGTCCAGGTGGTAACAACGACGACACGACTGGAGAAGACACCGCTGAGTGTCCCAGGGACCCTTGCTTGGATCTGCCCAATGGCGAAGGTACGATGCCTGGGGAGAATCAAAATACCAATGGGAATCAGCCGATCTTGAATTCGGTCAAGCAAGAGGGAGATCCTAATAATCCTACCGACGATCTACCTGGTAAGATCGATTTGTTTCCATGATCCTGCACCCACCGAGTCTTTATTTACATGTTTCTCATGCATTGGTACACACTTGATATTCTCATCCTCAGTCTTGTATTAGAATAATCAGATTGTCCTTTTTGCTGTAGATTGTAGTGGAAATGTTATTACAGCGGACGGCATTCAACCACTTGTTAGTAATGTACTGGGAAAGCAGATGGGAACTAATGCAGGCAGTGGGGAGGCTCAATATATGCAGCAGCAGAGCCAAATTTATGTATTTTCTACAATACTAGCAAATAAAGGCGCAGATGCTGTGATGAGAGGCGATTATCCATCTATCATCGACTTTCATCGTGCTCAACCAAACACTAAGAAATATTTGGAGGTATCAAACATTAATATTGACTTATTCAAGTAATACTGTAAGCTATCACATGAGCAGTTTATTGTGAAACTTGTACTTTTTGCTGGTCGTGTATGCACGTGTGTGTGTGTGTGTGTGTGTGTGTGTGTGTGTGTGTGTGTGTGTGTATGTGTGTGAGAGAGAGAGAGAGAGAGAGAGAGAGAAAGGATTTTGTTACAATAGTATGTACATGTATAAAACATCAATTTGTATCTTCTCTTATACTTGTTTTTAATTCATTTTTGTTTGACTTTACACCTTCAACATAAACAGCTCACTTTGAAACGTTATTTTTAGTAAACTTATAGTTTCATGTGACACACGTATTATTTGTCATTCATTTAATTACCATTAATACTCACCGTTTTTATTCTTTTAGAAACATCCAAATAAAGTAAATCAATTTCGCCAAAATCCTGCTCAATGGTTAAATAATCTTGCTATGATGAAACAGAAAGGCCATCAGGGAAATACGAATAATACTTTCCCAACTGAACAACCCCCGGATTTACCAGCACTAGACCCAAATCCTACACAATATTGGAACGAGCAACCTAACTTGCGAAACATAAACGGTGGAAACTCTCTTGGTAATTCTGAACCATCATTGGATGATGGTAACATAGACGTGCCTTGCCTTGTGCCGAATTCACCTGGTAATTCGGGTAAGCCTTATTAAATTTCACCGATACAATCGGCTCATTAACTATCCACCACGCTCTACGAACACATTTATTCAAGAGATATATCTTGTTCCGACACAGCCAATCCTCAACCCACTAATAACGCTATCATGGGCCATAGTCCTAACATAACAAGCCCAGGTCCAGGAGGTCTGCAGCCATCGCTTCAAGGTGTTAAAGTTCCGGACGAAAATCTAACACCGAAACAAAGACAGCACAGAGAAGTTCAGCTGGCGACTCTGCGGAAAATGCAGATGATGCTGTTTCCTGGGCACAAAGAGGAGCCTGGCACTCTGGACGCAACGCAAGGAACTACCGTGTCATGTCCTCCCTCGAATGTTCCTCCCGTCAGTGTACCAAATCAATGTCCTCCGTCTATGGATTGGCACAAATTGCAACATCAATTTCTTGATGGCAAAAATAAGGTATATATTTTTCTTTCGTATGAAATTGAATTCGACACCTCCAGCGAGCGACAGAACTTTCAGTAATTATACAAGGTGACCCATTTTGAATGCCCATTTGAAATATTTCAAAAATGCGTTATTTGAAAACGATATTTCAGACAAAAGTTGTTTGATCTTAAGAGAGCAGTAAAATAGAGACTTTGATTTGATTTTATTTTATCCGATCTTTATCCGAAATTTTCACATAATTGTCTCATAATGCTTTTCTGTCAGGATATTTTAGCTGGATACGTTTAAAATGAGTCACCTTATATGCATTTGTCTGGCAATATTTGGAACAATATTAGCAATCTTAAATATATCTTAAACATTTTCAGCCAAACGTAGGTAATCCAGGTGCGGTGCCGCTGCGCGGCACCAATATGGTCGGAGTACCTCGAAGTCAAGGTCCCCCGCCTCCGTATCATCAAACGACTCGATCCGCGAGCGTACCGATTGCAATCCAGAGTCCAAATCCATCCTCGCCCAACAATCCGACGAGCAATCTGTCGCTACCGTCACCGCGCGCGAGTTCGGCTTTGAATTCACCGGCTGACTGCAACAGACAGTTTCAGCTTGGTAATCAAAGAAGCAGCCATTTGCCGGGACAGAGTCCAACAGGTCAAGATTCGCCAAATCCAACGGTCGGTACGGCCGCCAGCGCGGTGTCGACGGCTCGACTGAATCACAGCAATCCAGGAACGCCGGTCTCTCATTCCCATATCACAGCTCTTAGTCCTAGTGGTACTAATGCTCAAAAGGATGCTTCCCTTGATTTTCCTAACAGTCAGCCGCCAAACGGTAATTGAAAGCTTAATCTCGTTCTTTCGTTTGTAATTTCTATAAATTCACGCAACATGGACGCGTTTATGAATCTCTCTGTTACGAATCTCTCGGCTTTACACAATTGGACTTGTTCTTTTCTCGATCTAGTGGACGGTATGTTTTGCCGAACACTACAGTCCTTAGCTCAACAAAAACAGCAACACACCGGAGCCGTGAACGCCTCAGCCGTGAAGGAAGCGAACCTTATGCCAGTACCGAGCCCTCATCAGCTTCAATATCTCAGCACGTTCGAAGGGCAAGAACTGACTATCCAGAAGCAACCCAACACAAGTCTGAAGGATGGCAATTCAACTACGTAAATATCTTCTTTCATCTCTGTTCCGTCGCACAGATATTTCGAATCAAACGCACCTTATGATCTTATCAAAGTAATCGTTTAATTCACGTTGCATGAGCACGCATCTTAGGATGCTTTTTTTCTTTCACAGGAATACAGGCAGTTCTTCGGAGATGTCCAACAGAATCCTGTCGGGAAGTTTGGACAACAACAATCAGTACCCCACTAGATCAGAGGGTGCGAGTCCCGTACAGATGGACACCATGAATCGCGGCTTCACCGGTTCTCTGCACAGTCCTCACACACCACATACGCCACACACGCCGGGCAGCGCCGCGCCTCACACCCCGGCGGATCCCGCGAAACCGGGCAACAAGTCTAGCGCTAGCGCACAGAGTAGTCCGGTGCCGCACAATACCAGCATACCGGATATGGGTCCTCCACGAACAATACCGGCGTCGCCCACCACGAAACCCGATACATCATCGCCATCCGCGAAGGACGTCCAACAACAGCAGCAGCAGCAGCAACAACAGCAGCAGCAGCAGCAGCAAACGCAGTCGCAACAGCAGCAGCAGCAACAGCAGCAGCAGCAACAACAACAGCAGCAGCAACAACAACAGCAGCAGCAACAACAACAGCAGCAGCAACAGCAGCAGCAGCAGCAGCAGCAGCAGCAGCAGCCGACGGTGATAAACCCGAACAATTCTGGCAGCACGACAGTAGTGCCATCACTGAGCGGTCCTGGCGCTTCGTTTCCGTGCGGCAGGCCGTCCATAAACGTGAGTCAACCTTCCGACAACGTGCCTCTCAATCCCAACAACATCGGCGGCCGACTTGGCAACTTGACCGCCATGAGTACAAATCATTTCGACCCCATAACGTCCTTGGCACAGATGAGTCAGCAGCTGACGAACACCGCGGCGAGCAACTCTCTGGGCAACGAGCCTATGCACTCTGGCAACGCCGGTATAATGCCGTTCGGCAACCCGCACGGCATGCACATGATGCAGATGGGTGGAGAGATGAACGGAAGTTGCCACATGGGTCCCACCAATGAGCCTGGCGAAGTTGGCGGTATGTGCATGGGTCTAGCGGGTGCGCCGACGAGCTACAGCCCGACCACTTCGCACACAGGTAGCCCCGGTGTGCCCACCAAGATGGGACACCCCATGATGAGCCACGGAATGATGGGTAGCCACTCGACGGGCGCTGCCGGCGCGTACCCCGGCGGTGAGACTCACGCGCCACCACCGAGACTGATGACCAGCCACGTAACCGGACCCAGCCCCTACAACGGTGCGAATGTTCAAGTGAAACCGAGTGCGCCGAACACCATACAATACTTGCCGGCTAGGCCGAACGTCGGACACGCGCCACGGGGTCCACCCAGTCTGGACTTCCTTCAGCGATTCACCAATCCATTGTCCAACCTGGAGTCGAAGATGGGCACACCGTCGGTGAACCTCCAATACTTCCCTAACGGCTGCGTGCCGAACAGCATGGGCCCGCACAGCGGTATGCCGTCCACCATGAACGCCGGGATTCCCATGGGAGGCTCGCCCAGGATGGATGGGCAGTCTATGAACACAAGCGGCGTGCACCCGTCCATGAGACCGGTCGGCAACATGCGACCGCAGCCTAATCTCATGCGTATGCAACACATGGTGGGCGGTGGTGTCTTTCCAGGCGGCTCCATGGACCCCGACAAAGTCTTCCCGCCTGACATGGTGTCGCAGGTGTCGAACCAACCGAATCCGGGCATGTACGTGTCCGGCAGCAAGGGCAGTCCGATGGGACTGGGCCCACCGCCCGACGCCACTCAGCCCTTACCTCCGAGCATGGGTAGCGCTACCAGCAACTTCAAGAACAGCCCGTTCGTCGGCAGCGGACCTAGTATGTCCGATCCGAATTACGCTCAACAGTTTCACAACTTCCAACAGCAACTTTATGCCACCGGCACCAGAGGCAGCGGGCCACCGCACCCTAACTTGCACCCACCGCCGAACTCGCACTCGCATCAGCAGTTCTTCATGCCGAAGTAAACGCTACCCGGCTGAATCATATCACCACGACGACGACGATGACGATTACTACGGTGGCCTTTCAGCGTCCCTTTTTCTCTCTCTTTCTTCTTTGTCTGTTTCTCTTCTCTCCCGTTCTGTCTCTTTTGCTTTCTTTCCTTTCCCATTTTTTCTCTCTTCACTTTCTCCTTATCCCCCTATTCCCCCCTCCCCCCTCTTGCTCTCTCCCTTTCATCTGTCAGGGATTTTTCTATCGTCTAATCATGTGACATAATTCTGGAGATGTAAGTTAGGCTAGATAAGATTATCTTGCGCGGAGAACAAAGAGATCGACTGTGTGGAGGTTCTAATGTCAAGCCTGTAAGGCTGGTTATCAAGCCTTGCGAATATTCGCGACTGAAGCGTGACGAGAGATCCTAGTTCTACTTTTAACTTATAAAATTTATTTACGTTTCTTGATGAGCGAGAAATTAATGAAATTATCTTTATTCTTTTTTTTATTTTATCATCTCTGGTACACGATATCGGAGTTCCTCGTGTATCCGGAAGCTGTTATCCCGTGATATATTGGAAATATCGTTTCACACACGAAATCTCCCCGGGACTATCTGTAAATTCCACATGTTGACAGAGATGTGCAAGTACCGGCTTACGCGTTCATGTAAATACCGATGTATAATCTGGTTCTTTTTTCTGTTCTTCATCCTTTTTTTTTGTTTTGTAGAGATTGTTACTTCATTGATTGAGGTGCACAGCGTTAGATTTAATAAAAGTACGTTACTATAGCTCGAGTATGAAAGAAATGAGAGAAAGAAAAAGGAAAAAAAAGAGAACAACAAGAAGAGAACGCGCGAGGAAAAGCGAGGATCGGTCACCTTTTCTCCTCTTCTTGCACTTTTGTTCGCAGCCAGAGTTGCTCGGGATAAAGTAATTGTGCGCAGAATTACCGCAGTAAAATAACGAGCAACGAGAGGATTTGGTACGCCGGTGTCGTATAATTCATCCTTCCTTTATCACTAAACTTACTTAAACGCAGTCAAACAAGCTCAAATTTATTATTGTACATATATACCATATACATATTATACATATTATATATATATATATTATATATACCTGTTGCAACATAATCCTTAAATATCGCCCGTCCCTCCGCTCCCCACTCATCGATTCCCCCTATGACCAATTCTGTGCATAATCATGATCCCCTCTATGTAGTTTACGTAAATAAGAAAAGAAATAATTGACTAAGAACAATTATGTTGTTGATGAATGATTTTTATTATAAATGAAAAATAAAGATATTTACAAGAAGTGTGTCAGCACAAGATTTGATCGACGATCGGTGATCGCAACACGTTCGCGCGATTCGAGAGCGTCTATCGAAGAGAGAGAGAGAGTTGGCCTTTTATTCGCGCCCGCAGGATGTGCGTAAGCGAGACACGACCATCTTGCACCACGTTTATTTTTTTTCTTCTTCCGAAGTAAGCAGCCTTCGAAAATCGCTCGGATTCCACGGGCAGGTCCGTTCCTTTCGCCGCGCTGCATCGTGCTACTTCTGCGCTCGAAACGAAACTACATATCCCAGACTTTGTAGAAGAGAAGGGGTAAAGAAGAGAAGAAGTTGAAGAGTAGCGAAATGCTCAGAGCGCAGCCAAGAGGAACGGACCCGTAGTCGAAGCGAGATAAAGATGATTTTGACTCTGCCACCTTTACTTCCTCCTTTTCGAAAGTTAGCAGCACATCTCCATTTCGTTTCGGGAATGATTACTTAATACTTCACTTTTACGATTGCTCATTTAAATCGAATGCCACTCGTCAGACGAAGGGCGGTAAAAAGAGAGACAAGAGGACAAGGGAAAAAAGCAGATTCCTCCAAGCAGTTTGAGCAATATAAGCAGTGACACGACTACATCGACATAGTACGTTTGTGATAAAGTGATAGGAATTTAGAACACTGCGACGCGATGAAGCTTACGCAGAGCTCTTCACCTACGTAGGAATAAGAGATTACTACATTAGAAGTTCTTTTTCTACGTCATATTCAGAGCTTGTAAAATGAGCTGTGTGTATAATTTTCTCTATAGATTCACTTTGTTTTGAAGATTATCCTTGTCTTGTATCTCGCTAGCGGAGCTATTCGCGCTGTAAAGTGTTTCACGTTTCATCTTTCGAGAGCAACGACACCGCGTGCGCAAATAGGAGATCCTACATTTGCTTCCTTAGGATGAACGCGAAGCTATGAGCAGAATTATAAATGTAAAGCTTATTGTTAGTCGACTCCCTTTGTAGTAAGTCACGTGTTATATCGGCCACTTTATCTTCAAAGGTGCATCACTAAATTGCTAGACTTGCGTTGTGTATAGTTTTCTCTTAGTTGCCGAGCCGACTGCACGCATCCTTCCCTCGAGTCTTGGCGCTTTTTCATCTGCAAAAATCAACAGAAAGGAAAATCACACATCAAGCGAGAATCGCGTTCGCGTCTGCCGAGGAGTTTCGCTAATTTCGACGCTAATCTCTACCCGATATCTTTATGCGATACCAAGATATAATCGCAATAAAAGCAGGTTATACTTGAAAGAACCTGAAGGATCTGGGACTATACATTATTTTAGCAAGACTCATCACTGTATTGTTGTTCTGCGATTGATCATCATAATCAATTTTATACCCGAAACCCAAGTCAAACCTGTCCTTTTGTACAGCATTTCATTGGTTGGATGTGCCCGAATCTCTCCAATCATCTCCGTTTCTGCAAATACGTTCGTGTCTTGTATAAGACGATCCTCGCGTTTTCACCTAATCGTTGATCGATGTAACTTTCTTTTTTCTTTTCTAAAGCAATCCTACTGGCTAATATATATTTGCCACATTGTATTACCGCTAATTACCTTGACCGTTGTGCTTCTGACGATATAGCACTTCCGTTCGTACTGAAACGATGGGAATTTTCATAGTAATCTTTACGACGGAGTAACGCATAGCCGCGCGTAATTACCTTTTCTTTGCCGGCGCGAAATCGTCCCATTCGCTAAGATCATATTTCGACAAGTCGCCGTCTTCCTCGTCATCCTCTTCTTCATCCTCCTATAATTTACGATATCAATGACGAACAACATGAAGCACAATTTCAATTTCAACAATTGAAGAATGTAATCCATCGATTCTTTTCCTTGTACTATACTTTTTACTTTGTGTTTTTAAGCGTGTACTGGATACGATATAGTGCAACTTTCGCAGTTCATATTGTTCTTCTATTTCGTTGTATAGAATTAAAACACTTTTACAGAGTGAAAAGATACAAATGTCAATGAACTGAAGAGCACTTTATCGAAAATAATATTTTGTATTAAAAAATTTCTTTTTACATTTAATATAACATGAGATTCACTGACTTTTTTATTCTGTAAATGCATTTTTATGCAATTAAATAGAAAAATAGTGCGCTCTACAAGCTACATCCATTGTGGCTGCACTCAGCATTATCTCGAATGTAAAATTATATTTCAATTGGCCGTAAAATTTTAAGTAATAAGAAATTACATTTTCTTCAGCCTGCTCGTCCTCGTCCCTCTCATCCCTATCGTCCTTGTCTCTGGATTTACTGCGCGAAGGACTACTATATTTGGAATCTTTGGAGTCATCGTCGGAACGGCTTTCAAGTTTCCGCTTTTTCTTACGTCGTCCGAATTCGTCATATTCGTCGTCCTCATCCCGTCTCTCCTTATACTCGACGACTCCTCGATCATTATAACCGCCTCCGTATCCTGTGCGCTCTTCTATCTCGCCAAATTTCGGGGCGTTGCACATATTACACTGTTGACGGCGAGCCCAGTTCACATTACCGCATTTACTGCACTGCCAGTCATCCGCACTAAAATCAAGTTTCCATTTATTCAAGTTTTCACTTACATGTATAAACAATTATTTAGAGCACGAGAAAATGACACTAACACATATTAACATAGGTAAAATAGCATTGCTGCTGCATCAATTGATTTTACATATACATTATACAAACTTCGAAATTGTCGGTGCTTGTTCCGATAGTCTGGGAAGTACATGTGCATAGTGCTAGCTTTGATTTGAATTTTTATTCATGCTTCCTTTCCCCTTTTCTATCTACTTCTCTATATCTAATTATATTTATTGAATATTACTGCACAATAAAATTATAGTCTTGTATACAAACAGTTAATCTTTGTATATTTATTAGCATATGAAGAACAATACGAAATTATCACTGAATGAAACATAACATTACCTAAAGAGACCCCTGCTTTTTTCAGCGGCTGCTTTCCCAATTTCTTGACCCAACTTTTTCTTCTTTGGACACTCACCTCTGTCTGCATTGAAAAATCATATTACGTAGAGAGCTTGCGTGTTGTACATCATATGACAGATGTTTGTACTACCAGTATCGTTAACAGAGAGTTACAGCCAAGAGTGTATTTAACATATATGACAGACAAGATTCTACAATCAGCACAAACTGAGCTAGCTAGAGTGAGTGTGAATGAGGACTCACGTTCACGAAATTTCATACATCAGCATAATATTTTTTTAATATTCCAACTCTGCTTGACTGCGTACCTTTACCACAGCGATTGCAGGAGTTTCGTCTGGCGAAGTTAATATTGGCACATCTAAAAAAAAAGAGACAGACCACGTGCCCGAGTTACCAAGAGTTATTGCTCTGAGTTCATTGGGCAGAGAGTGGAGAAATGAAATCGCGGTTACCGCTGCTCGCGTTACATCTCACTATCCGCGTCGCAAAGCAAAAGTACACATACTGTGAGTCCGGGCAGACCCAGTCGCCGTCATTGACGCTACGCTGATTCTCGTCGTCCACCTTGCCGCCGTCCATATCGACTGTCGTCGTTGTCCGCGGTGGTGGTGGCCGTCTAATCAGCTCTCCTCCACCCGAGGTTGATCCCGCACACTCGCTCCTTCTCCTTCGCGGCGCACCTTGTGCCTAACCTTGCGTCGACGGGTGTCTATTTTGTCGCGAATATGCTCGGAATTTTATTGTCGCGGTCGACACCGAGAGGCCGGCCCAACGCAACACTCGCCGCTACGTCGCGCAATTACGCATCTACTGCATAATATCTCGAACACGAGCGAGTCCGGCCGACTCAACGAAGGCTACGGAAGGGAACATTAGTCGCGCTAATATCGCTGGAGGCCGTCGGCCGTACTCGGCCGATAGCACCGTGATATCTGCTGCAGTGGATCTGGTGCAGCGGAGACTGTGCCTTTCAGCTGAACTGTCTGCACCAGGTGCAAGGTGTGCGCACTGAGGCGTTCTTTTTGGCGCAAGTGACGTCACCGCGTCGCGGCTCCTCTCGGCGAGGTGCGCCGGTGCCAAGTGCGTCCTCTTGGAGCGTAAATAAATCGACAGGTAATTGATTGACCAATTAATTGAAGGGACAAATAAACAAATGGATTAATATTGTGCAAGAGGCCTGCGTCACGAGTAAAAATTCAAGAATCGTTATCCCCAGCGATGAAAGTTCGACGAGAATTCAACGGTCTATGACTTTGGCGAAAGTAACAGTGAGATCGTTGAAGATTACTTTTCGCTAAAGTAAGCATTTTACAGCCTGAAAGCTTTATTTTCCAAATTTCGGATATAAGGTTTACTTATTTCTTACGATATACTGATGTACTGATATAATTAAAGATTCATCAAGCGTCGATACACTTATTGATGAAGTCGTATATACGTATACCTTAGTGCATCAAGTAATATTTTTCTAGAAGTTATGCAACAAATTAATAGAAAACTGAAACTTATTTTTCATTAAAATATATCCGTCATGTATCTTCGATATATATAAATTTTCGACATAGAAACTAAACTGAAAATGAGGTTAAAAATTAAACAATTTCTCATTTTATTTAATGCTGTGTCAACATAACGTTATAACCGTAAGAAATCTGTAAAGCAGAGACTTTAAACTATCAAATGCTTTTTAAACTATCTGATTATCATCATTTTTACGAACGTGATAGCTCGTTGAATTTACCTATTTTTCACGATTGCGAAAAATAAGTCTTTCATTTTTATTTATAATATAGAAATGTATTTAATATGCTGTTAAGGGACGAGCTATTTACAAATAAAGTGATCTCTTGTCTTGTTATTTAGTCGTAAAATTTATAAATAATAAAAAGGAAAGATTTAGAAATAATAAAAAGATCTGACTCTTGTTGAATCGTAAAAATAAATCGAGTGTCCACTCAATCGTTGAATTCTACTACTTGGAAGACTACGGTGTGCGCAGCGGACATAAAAATTTTTATTAGTTCCCAAAATTCCGCTACAAGTCGCCACCATTTCAACACAAAAGAGATCGTAGTACAACTCAACGACGAGTCAGCCAGTTTTTATTTACAAGTAGTATAACTCAACTAAGTTTTTCTCTAAAATTTCTGAAAAATACGTTGTTTTAGGCGCTCGTCACCAAAAATTTTTTTCAATTGAGGTTTCAATTGTTGTGTTCAATATTAGGTTAGATGAACATTAATTTTCCAACGATGGCTTTTCGAGAAACTAAAAATCAAGATCTAATTTTCAAATAACGGATGCTATTCGTTCCACATCAGCATGGGAAGCAAGATAAATTCCAACGGACAGTAAGAGCGCGTGAAGGCACAAAATTAATGAAAAATAACAGTAAGTAGAGTTATAAATAATAATAAATAAATATCTTGGTTTTACTAATAAAACAGGGTTAAGATCAATCGTCCAATTAAATCGAAAAAATTTCTTATCGGTTGCAGATACGTAAAAAAAGCTTAGGAGTTAGCTTAGGAGTGCTACTTTTATAGCCAGCTTGAGATAACTAACCAAATCTTTTTTTGTGACATTGTAAGAATTTTAAATATTCTATTCGTTCGTATACTCGACGTCACATACATTTAAACTAACATGTATAGACTCACATTACAAATGTACGATTGCGTTTATTTTCATATGTTTTGGTCTTCGTCGCTTCGTATTGTATACTACCGTGTCTCTTAATATTTGACGTGTTATCATTGTACAATTTGTGGTGAAATACGTTTTGTTGGCAGATGAAACAATGAATCTCTTCGCTTCGTCGTAGCGTACAAAGCACTTCCCGTACTCTTGGTCGCATTTATTAACACTAACGTTGAAGGATCGATGATCAACGAAAGAGGAAATCGTTAGTGATCAAGGTGATCGAATGACGCAGCCGCATCTTGACCAAAGTAATTTATTTGTTTCATTAAAAACTTAGACGTTGGAATGCGACTTCTACACGTGTGACGGGTATAATATGTAAAACTACACGCTACGATATTTATATTTATAACTATATGCTTCTTTTTTTTTATGATTCCTCACTGGTCAACGTAAATATATCATGTATATGATAATAGAATAATAGCGGCTTAGTGTTCGATAGCGATAATTAAACCTCCAATGCGCTAACTACCGCGTGCTGTCCCTCCGCACTGATTTACAAGCGAACGGATCTTGAGGCCAGGACGCAATGATACGCGAGATGCGAGGAATAAGAGACAGAAATTATAAGAGCGAAACGTATCGTAAGTAAAAAAAAAAAAAATTCATCTCGAGATTTTACAGTTTCCAAATTTTAAGGATGACTTTCACCAAACTCCCCTTTTACGATGAATAAACCGGTAAACCTGTCAGTGTTAATCTCTATCTATACAATTTATCGTTCGATACAAAATAATTGAAAAATTTACAATCTCCATTTTAACATATAGTTCTCTGTTAACTTAATATTTTCTATTTTAGCAAAATAAAACGGATGTGATCCTTGACTATTAGTAACTTTAATCGTCGATTGGACTACTAGTCAGAGTTTGCTGAAAGTCATCATCCCAGAAACCTCGCATCACTCCGATCATGATGATCATGATTCCAGATGATCTAGAGTTATTCTTAGCGCGCAACTCAGATATAAAGGAACAAACGAATTTCGGAGATCGCACTAAGATTTCACTTGCTCGCGTTTTCAACCGTCAGTCGTCCTTGTGAGATGATACAAGTTGCTCGCACAGAGACACATACATACACATAAAGAGACATGTGTCCAGAAGACATCTTATTTTCTTGTTTTAAACATCTTACACATTTGTGTGTCTCCAGCGCTTTCCAGAGCTCATTTTACCTTCTTCGATCGGTTATATACTCATGATTATCTTATCTTGCCTATTGATAACGTCACATTTCGTCCTTTACAACCTAAACCGACGTGTCGTTGCGTCTTGGCCCGTTGTCTCGTCGTCGTGTCGCACATACTGTGTGTAGGGGAGGGTGTCTAGAGATATATTATTTACAAAATATACAGAGCGGTTTCTCTCGGTGCTCACAAGGGCTCTCTCGTGGAGTATCACCCTCTTTCTCCGCTCATCCGTCCCATCCCCCGGTGTCGCCGCCGCGCCGGTCGTCTTTAATATCTTTTATATATGTCCTATATACAACCGCCGCGCGCGCGCAAGATGAACGGCAACTTCAAGGGGCGAATCGCCTATATACCAATGGTGCGACGTAACATAATTGAAGAATACTTTCCCTTTTCTCAAAAACCGCCGGGTTCTCGGCTAGGTCTGCGCGGCGCAAATTAGAAACAGCAAAAAGAAAGAGAGAGAAAGAGAGGTAGAGAACGAATAAAAGAAAAAGGAGAGAGAGAAAGAGAGAGAGAGAGAGACAGAGAGAGAGAGAGAGAGAGAGCAATTAAATTGCGAGACGGAGCGAAGTCGATCACCTCATCTAGCTATCTTCCCACCGTATTTCCAAATATTGCGAAACACACAAAAAAAAGCACTCTTATATTTAGTAACTACGTAATATATTGTAATAAAATATAACTGTGATAATATAATGTAATGTAACATAATATTATAATTTATATTATACTCTTTTTAATACTTGTGCTTTAATTAAAGGAAAAACTAAAGGAAAATATCGATCTTAGGCAGTGTGATCGACTTCAATCCGCTCTTTGCGCTCCATTCTTCATATAATGCGCGCTTACAGTCTAAAGTACACTAATGTACACAAGAGATACACGACGTTTTGTATAAAAGTTTAATCGATAAGTAGCACGGCCGATTCGACCAAATGTCCATCGAATTCGGATTAACGAATATCACACATTCATATTAATGTCTTTCTTTCTTTCTTTTCTTTCTTTCTTCCAACAGGGCTCGAGGTGATTCGAAGGTTCGTCGAGTGACAGTGAAATAATACACTGATACAAGCTTCGTGGTGCGTTTTATATCTATCTTCTCATCGTTGCCGTCGCCGAGTATCAAACGGATGTTGTGTGTTATGAGAAAACTTGGTGAAACCGGCCGTAAGTTTCGCTTCGCATTACACCGCTTCTTTATCCGCTTAGAATGAAAGAAAGAAGGACGTGTCTCTCTTTCTTTCTTTCTTTCTCTCTCTCTCTCTCTCTGTCTGTATTTTAAGTCGAAGCCTCGTTTTATAATAGAAAATCAATCGCACGCATCGTAAAGTGGCTGCGCTCTTCGTTTCATTGGTGCTGATGAGAGATTTGTACACTCGACCTCGATACGTCGATATTATTAATTCTAAATGTGAAATGTGTGAAATACTCGATATCGAAGGCCGTGAGGGATTCTAAATACGACGAGCACGCTCGTCGATCTATCCGTCCGCTGCTCTTCTTCCAGCGGCGCTTCGTTATATTCCTCTTCTGTTTAAATTAAAACAAGTCTATGTATTCAGGTCTCAAGAAGAAACAAGAGACAGCAGCGGAAAATAAAACCGCATGAAAATACAGCGAATGAAGAAAAAAAAGACTCAATAGATCGATGCAAACTGTTTTCATCTCTTGCTTAATTCTTAATTATTCGCGCGTCTCTTCCATGCACTGGTGACGTTAGAAGGTTCGATACAAGTAAGGGTACAACAGTACACTTTTTTGATTTTTCAACTCATGCACACACACACACACACACACACACACACACACACACACACACACACACTCTCTCTCTCTCTCTCTCTCTCTCTCTCTCTCTCTCTCTCTCTCTCTACTCTGGATAATATAAAATTAATTTTCGTCTAGGAAAGTACAATCTGTTCTACATTATGGAATCTATTGTCCGGAGGATTATGTCCACTTTTCTGCGTGCTACTAACTCAACACACTCTTCCTTCTCTGTGGTCGAAGAAGCGTTTCATTCTCGGTGAATTGTCGGCGCATATTATATCTCATCTACTTTCGGAAACATGTAAACTTCGCGAGCGCGCACACACGCACGCACACACGCACATACACACGCACGCACACGCACACACACACACACACAGACACACACACACACACACACACACACACACACACACACACACACACACACACACACAGACATGTGTAGCTGCGTTCTCCGACGTTTATACACGACATGACACGACGGTCGGACTTCTTCTCGAGGTCTATTCCAAAAATCCAGTATCTTACAATTATTTACACTAGACACGGCAGTCCTGTACAATTTGCGGAGAAAATGTTTCGCGAAAAAAATGGTGCTCGATATACGTGGCCCTTTCTTTCTCCCTCTTGCCATCCGGATGTGACGAGGACGCAAAAAACACGACAGAACGCGTCCACAAGAGCGACAGCCACACAGGTCCGTCAAGATGCACTTCCTTTAACTCACTCGTGATGTCGATGCTGTTAATTGTTAAGATTTATACGCTCCATTTGTACACACATACACATACACATACACGCGCGCGCGCGCGCACATATACGCAGCGTACATGGAAATCAGGATTAGTTTTTACAGATTGATAAAATGAACGGCTATAGTGTATAACCGGTGGTATACAGCTTTACTGCAACGAACAGAGCGAAGGCACCTTATAAAATATCGAGTGGCGTATTTAGTATCCAGCACCTTGATTATTTCTCCGGTTTCTCCGCTATTTACCATATTTTGTGTAAGTAGCCCGGAGTTGGGAAGGAGTTTAGACTTCTCCTTCCGCCTTGCGGATCCTTTTGTTCATAATTTGGTCCTTTTTTCGGGGACGCACCTATTCGGTGCTTCGTTTTTTCTTTTTCTCCCTCTCTCTCTCTCTCTCTTTCTCTCTCTTAGTGATCGTCCGCTTATTATTTATCGAATTATACGTATATATCTCGGGACTTATCGTGCGTGCGAGTCTTTTCTTCTCACCTCTCGTCTCGTCCGTTTCGATTTTAAGCCGAAAAACTCATCTCGAAGGAGACGATACTCCACTGTTCGTGAAAAAGAACAAAAAAAAAAAGCCTTTCGAAAAGGTCTCCAAAGATATATAGAAAAGTGTCTAAAAAGGAAGTCTCTCCGTGGGCGAGTGTTTCATTTCTTTTTTTTGTTTTTAACGACCTTATTTAATCGAGTCCTGCTGACTTTTTAGGCACCTACGATTATGCTATGGAACTAGAATTTCTCACGCGATTGTATACACACGAAAACACACAAACACACACACACATGTACACGCATTCGTCGTCGAGCCGTCTCATCACACAACGAATCGGGGATGTGGCTCTGCCGATTGCGTATCACTCTCTGTATAACATATGCACCTGTTATCTATGTACATTTTCATTGTACATCACTGCCCGATATAGTAAATGCGTCTCTCATCATTTCTCTCACTTCACTCTCGCCCCGTTTCGCGGGAAACGACAGTTCAACGGAAGCCAAAATCATTCTCTGACGTAGAGCACATAATTGGTAGAATCGAAGGATACCGAAACCTCTTCCACGTGTCTCTGCGATTTTGCGATTATCGGCGATGCGATGTGAACGCGTAGATAAGAGAATATAAACAACCATACATATACGTACATATATGTATATATATATTTTTTTTCGAACATACGATTATATAAAATACGGGTTTTTATGTGTATAACGAAAGTGCGTGTGACACAACGACAGTCCTTCAATTGAATTTCTCGTACGTGCAAGAATGTCGTGACCAAATATACATGTATCACTACGCCCGACGAACTTATTAAAATAAAGTGTAACATGCGGCGGCGACACGCCGACTTAACGTAAAACTCTCCGTGCCAAAGTTGCGATCGTCGATAAAAAAATGTAATAATTGTTGTACGTACAATAACGAAACGCAGGATAGTCGCACTGAATGAAAAGAGAGAGTGAGTTCGCTGTCACCACCAACGCGCGAGGCACATTCGAAATAGGGCAACGTCCCGCCGTCGAGAGACTCGCGAGAAGCCGCTTCACGATCTTTTACGTATTATCATCTCGACGATATACACTCAGAAATTCCGAGTCGGTCACGCGCTCTACCATGTTGTATCGTTGGCCTTTTCACGCTGCTGGTGGCTTCCTGGAGCTACGGATCGAACTGTTCTTTCTTTCTTTCTGTTTCTTCAGAACATTTTTATTATACAGAAATATCGTGTTGCAGTCTGCAATCAGTCTGTCGTCAATGTCCAACTGTCTCGAATCGTTTTCCGTCTTCGAAGGCGAAGAGTTTGTACGTTTGTTAATGCGCACGATTTCAACGACATAACACGACTTCAACGAAGAAAAAAGGAAAAGAAAAGAAGACCGAAAGATGGACAACAAAAACGAATAAGCCAAAGAGGAGAAAAATCTCTCCAATTAACTGGAAAGTGCGTCGTGCAGTTCGTGGGGGGAGGGGAGGGGAGGGGGGAGGGAAGAAAAGAAAAAAGAAAAACCAGACATCGGCGATGTTATCTACCGAGTTCCGACCGGTCGTTAAACCCACCACAACTAGCGACTCGAACGAGGGAAGTGGAGAATGTCTTTTTATAGTTATACTATTTTACTATAAGAACTCTCAAGGTATAAGATATTGATATCAAGTCAAGTCAAGTAACCCACCGCGACAGTTTTGCGATGCATGTATCAAACGTAAAACGGCGTTCAAAAAATCTGTCCTCTCCGGCTCTATGCTAATGTGACTTCAATCGTCACATTTTACACGTGTATAGACATGTGTGTGTGTGTGTGTGTGTGTGTGTGTGTGTGTGTGTGTGTGGTGTGTCATGTGTAATAGGATGTCTCACTCCTATCGTCTATCGAGACATTCAGCGTATCTAAGATATAAATACTCGGCCGATGCGTGTCGATGAAAACAAAAATAAGAAACAGTTACAAAAATAGTCGCGAAAGGTGAGAAAAATAACAATCTACTGTTGTGTGCTATTGAGAATCGCGAAACGAGCATGAGTACGGCCACATTGACTGGGAGAAATCGCGATCGACCTTTCGCGGATATAAGGTGCGTTGAAGTTTTCCGCGTTTGTTTATTCTTTTTTTCGTTTTTTATACGTAGCGCGGGATGGACCAATGAATTCATAAATAATTTACTACGCATTATTAGCTTATACACAAATAACTTAAGCGAGCTTCGCGCGATGAAAATGATCCTCTGAACGGAAGATGCTTTTTTTTCTTTTTTAACTTATGTACAAGTATGTGTAGCACACTACGTGTCGTGCTAATCGGGGGGAGGGAGGGGGGCTGTGGGAGAGGAGGGGGATCAATTTCTCGATCATAAATTTGTACAAATTCCCTTTTGTACACCTCTCAACATTGGTCGCTTATAACTATAAATATTAGTTTTACTTTTAATTCTCAGCAATGTACGAGACGCCCGGAGTTCTTTCGTAGCAAAATAATTTTTGCGATCCTGTTATCGGTAGATGTTGTGTTTGCCCTTGTATTTTGTCTTGTGTATGTGTGTGTGTGTGTGTGTGTGTGTGTGTGTGTATACATTGGCTTTCGAAATGGTTTCGACAGTTTTTCTTCTCGAATGCAATTCGGATGCAAGCAGACATCTAATAAAAGAACCGAATTTACGTGAATTTTTCCGTACCAAGTTCTCCCATCGGATTGTCGGTTGCGCTCATTGAAAATCATTCAAAGAAATCCGCCCAAGCCGTTTCAAAAGCCAGCATATGTTTCGGTGAATAATATTAGTGAGTATTATTCATGTAATATGAGTAACACTATTTCTCTCTCTCTCTCTCTCTCTCTCTCTCTCTCTCTCTCTCTCTCTCTCTCTCTCTCTCTCGTATTGTAAATTTCTCTGTTTTGAGACTAAGGCAATGTGTGCGCGCGTGATGTGTGTTGCGTGAGTGTACATGTAAATGCAGAAGTATGTAACGTGTGCATGTGTGTATGTATGTATGTATGTACGTACTTATGTCATCACGAGGAAAAGGATGAAGTAGCAAATTCTCGATCGGTCAAGTCCTCTCTTCTATCTCGTCTTTGGAATCTCGTCTTTGAAAACACGGCGACCTCTCTACTTTGGTAAAAGTACAATGTCTTCCGCATATATCGGGTACTCACAAAACCGGCTTCACCGTGGTTCTCCCATCTCGTTCCTCTCCTTCGTCGCTCACTGTCCAACTCACGTACGCTCGCGCAAGCGAAGCTCTCTCAGTCAGAGCTTCGCGTTACGATGCTCCCGAGGAAACCGGCGGTTCCGCCGCGTCGTGATTTCGCGTCCCTAACAAGCGGATTGTACTACAGTTGTCGAGAACAGTCGTCACCTTTTCACGTGCTCGATATAACAGTGTTCGTCGGCGACTCTTGCGTCATCGTCGTCGCCGCCGTTGTCACCGTCATCGTCGATGTCGCCATCACCGCTGCCGCTGCCGCCGCCGCCGCCGTCGTCGTCGTCGTCGTCGTCGTCATTGTCGTGGTCACCGCTGTCGCCGTTGCCACCGTCGTAGTTGAACTCACCACGCTGCTCGACACATTCGACTCGGAGCTTCGCGTGGACGAGTCTACCTCTAAACGCGGTCTCTTCGCCTCCTTGTGCCCATCGGAAGACTTGGACTTCCTCTTGTGGTTCGAGCTCGACGAGTGCGAGCGACTCGACGCCACGTGGCTGTCCTTGTCGGCGCGACTGCCGGACGACCTCTCTTTCCCATGTCTGTGACTGTAGTGATGACTGTAATGAGTCTTCCTCCTTTCGTCCAGTCTCTCATCGCCGTCCTTGGAGTCTGACCGCTCGGGTTTCCCGGCGGACAAGAGTGGACAAGTGTGCGACAATCCGGGGATCTTCAGCGCATCGTGCTCGCCAGCGTCGCCGGTCTTCGACTCGGACTTCTGCTGGGAACTGCTGTGACGATGTCGATCGTGCTCCCGTCTCTCGCGGTCCCTTCTCTTCTCATGTCTCCTCTCACGGGAGTCTTTCTCATCCCGGTACTTACTTTTGGACTTGGAGTGCGACGCGCCATGACACTCGGACGACTTGATCGAGTTGTCGTCGCTACTGCCGTTCCTGCTGTGTCTCTCGTTTTCCGTAGAAACCGGCGACGTGGATGTCATCGATGACGAATACGAGAGAACACCGGTGTTCGATGACGTTGTGGTCGAGATCTCGGTGCAGGTGGAGTTACCGCTGGCGGCTGAGAATTCGGTCTTCTCTTCGTTCTTCGCTCTCTCCTTCGCCTCGTCCTCCGCGGTCTCGATTAACGCTTTTACCGCGTTTTCCGTCGCGCATTCCATCTTTAATGTGAACGCCAGTACCGTTTCTAACTCCAACAAGTGACAGTACCTCTCCAGCTTGGCAGTGTCGTCCTTGAACCTCTGCTCGGCGATCTCGTAGCTCTCCTTGTGGATTCTCTCCAGGACTTCTTTCGACGCCTCGGAGACACCGGTGCGCAGCGACTGGCACACTTCCTCGACGTCGGTCTTTGACTTGTAGATAGCTATCTCCAGCGCTTTGTCCACCACCTCGGTGGCGTACGTCTTGGCGATGGCCTGCCGTTGCGTCAGTACCTCTTCTTCGGGAACGACCAAGTCGGCCTCGGACATGTCGACCGGTGGGGACAATTCCGAGCCGCTGAGTCGTCTCTTGGTCTCTTTCATGGAAGACGAGCTACTACTGAAGCTGCTTGGAATCACTCTGGCTTGCATCACGTCGGGAATACTCTCCTTGCTTGATATGCTGTTGCTGTTGGATCTGCCGTGGTGACTGCAATGTTCCAGTTTGTGACCGCTGCTGCTGTATTTTTTCTTCTTGCAGGAACTGCAACTATGATGACTACTGCTCGACTTGTCGTCGTTGCGATGGCGATCCTTATGCCGCTTCTCCGATCTCTTCTCGTCCCTGTTCTTATCGCCGCTCTGTTTTTGTACATTCGAGCTGCTCTTGGACGACTTGGTATTGCCGAACGGATCCGATGGATTGTCGTTAGTCTCCTCTTTGTCCTTTCGTTTGAGTGACGAATGTCTAGAGTGATGTTGACTTTTCCGATGCTTCCCATGCTGATCAGATTTCTTCAAATTACCCTGATATTCAGCCGCTCTCTCCTTCGCTTTCTTCTCCTCGAGGGAGTCGATCGACAGTTTCTGCTCCAGACGCTGTCGATTCGTATTCTCCTTCTGCTCATCTCCTATACCGACTGCCTCTAGCGGTTTTTTCTCCTTAATGCGATGAGCGGACTCGTTCACGACGCGAGTGTGTCTGATACTCGTGCTGTGCTGCGACTCCGGATAATACTGCTTCAGTCGGATGTGCCAAGCGATGCTTGAAACGGCCGAGACCGTTCTGAACTGGTGGATGATGTTGCGCGGTAGAAAATAAATGTCATTGTCGTAGAGATTGATCTTGGCATAACGGACACCCTGTCGGCGCAGCTGATTCAGTTTGGCGTCCTCTACCCACTGTACACATTGCGATATGGGCGGCTCGTGAAGGTCCAGCTGCAACTTCTCGACGAGCTCGGTAAAGTCTCCTGCGTAGAACGCCACCACGTCTTTCGTGATCCTGTTGTATTCGGACGGTTGGCCGCCGTGGACAGCTTTCAGCACGCCGACCGCGGCCGTGGTCATTCTATCCAACCCGTGGCCGACGTGATCCGCGTGCGCCTTCGTGCGATCCTCGAACATGTACTCTCGAGCCTCGCTGAGTCGCGGCAGATATTGCAAATTTCTCAGCTCGTTGATGCCGGTCCTGCGTCGCTTGTATGGGCTTTTGTTTATGTCGGCTGTCGGCACCAGTTGCTCGCCTGGTCGGATCCACAGGATGGGACCGTCGTTCGACTCTTGCGGCGTGTCCATTTTCACAACAGAGAGAGGACCCCAGGGCATCGTCTGGAACAGGATTATATCGATTAATCAAGACGATATGTGTGCACGTATACGAATACACGCAATTATATATATTTACCATTTTCAGGAACGGATTTTCTTCCAACTTTTGCAGTAGGTCCGGGAAATATCCGCCGACTTCTTCATGAACGGTGCCCACAAGGCTGATTTGGTGCAGTGGACCGTAACGGACGGTGCCGTTGTTGTAAGCTTTACAAACTTGATCTTTATACTGAACCATAGTCGTCGTCTCTATGTCGCTGCTTCTACCCAACACGCCGTTTTTCACAGTCAATGTGGGGTATGTATTCGCCATGTAGTCCAAAAGATCAGGTAGATATGCAGCCGCATTGTGCACTATGCCCATGACGTGATGAGCATTCCCATTTTCGTCCTCACCGAAAACCACCTAATAAACGCCAACAAGTGCACCATTATAATCAATAATTCAGTTAAACGAGTATGAATCAGCAAAATTTTGAATTGCATCTACGCTCCCTACAAGACTCTTTTGATTCTTTTACTTTATTATATATTTATCTCTTAGACGCATAATCAAATCAATTATTCAGATTATTGGTTAGTGTGAGTACGATAATACTAAATAAAATACTAAAAAAAAATAAAAATCAAATTTATAAAATAGAAAACATAGCGCAACCGAAACGTTTGACCAATGTATACCATATTTTGTATTTTATAAATACAACTAATAAATTTAACTCATTGTCTAACGGTATGTCTTATTTAGTATTATCAAATTTTTCGAAAGTAGTAACCTGCGCTGCCTGTTACTGGTTTTCTTAATTTCATTTTTTGATATTCATTATCCTGTTATTCGTTTTCTTTATATATCTACCTTGAAGTACTCCTGTGCCAGTTCTTCCGTTTGTTCTTGCGACAGGCTGTCAATCTCATCTTGGTACATGTGTACTACTGTTGCACCTCCGTTCGGGTAGGTTTCTATGTGAATGAACTTCTTGTACTTTAGGCCCTCCAGTATTTCGCTCTTCACAATTGGATTGTTAAGCATCTTGTAGTTTTTCGTTTGTAAATTTAACCTCAGGTTATCGTTGGTAGACTTGGAAAAGGGCAGGGACATCGGTTTACCGCTCAATGAAGACAACACATGACGGTCGCGCTTGCACTGCACACCGATGCTGGCTCTCTTGATATTCCTGCGTCTCTCACAGCGCGAGCAATGTCGTCGCTCGCTGTGCTCCTTGGAACGTTTCTTGCTCGAGGACGAGCATGTCTTCGAGTGTGAACTGGTGAGCTGGAGTGAACTGGAAGGTGTGTTATCGGGATCCGCGAGTTTCTCTTGAGACGCGCCGGCCTCCGTTCTGTTCGACGATAATGTTGCTGAAGCATTAGCTATCGACTCGGATTTGATCGTCTGCAAATCTTCCTGCGATTCCATAGGTTCTTTCTTAATCTCTACGTCCTCCACTTTCGATTCTCCCTCAGCAAGCTCTGTCTCTCTAACAGAAGAAGCTTCTTGCTGTTCGCTCGTTGATTCTATCTGTTTGATGTCAACTTGCAGCTCATCGGTCTTTTCCTGCGTCGAGCAAAATGAGTACTCGTTCATCTTGTCTATGCGCATGTCCACGTTGTCAGCACCTTCTTCGCTGTATTTCGCCGTGTCCATTATAGCTGTAGTGCTCGCGATAGCCGACATCATGCTGATGGAATACGTTATATTTGGACTGTGGGGACTGGCGGAAACCCTCGGTGGGTAGTCGGGGCTCCTCGGACTGCTGATTATCTCGCCGCTACTCTGAGGGCTCTCCCCTAACTGTGGTGTGTTGTTGGAGAAATTTACGCACCCTTCTAGTTTTGCTTTTGTGGACAATGATAAGTGCATAGCCCCGGATAACATTGTATCGTTGTTACACGTAGAGGCAGCCTAAATAGAAAATTATTTATTGAACAATGGATACCTGTTACTTCTGTGGTATACATTATAAGTTAAAGATAAATAAGTAGCGACAAACCATCAATTTATTATATAACATGTTTGCTACCAGTGACGCACATGTGACACACTGATCTCTCAAAAAAGATAAAGTGTCGCCTGTGTGTGGTGATGGTAATTTTTTATCTTTACATAAATAAACTAAGTCTGTTTTACACATACATAATTGTATTAAAAAAGATAACAGAGTAGTTTATTGTAATAAAGGGAAGTCTTCCAAATGAACCCTGGAACAAACATGTTGAGATTAATATATCTTATGAAACTGCATAGTACCTACATGTATTATATGTTGAATAGGTTCCCTAGTAGCTTTTACTATTTCATTGTTGCAGTGATCTGGATTACCTGCATCATATATACATATTGTCCTACTTAGTGAACATATATAACATTTGTTGATTGTATTTTCTTTAAAACATACTTAACATTATATAATTTAGAAACATAATATATTCATAATATCTATCTATGATATCAAAGATTATTATATTTATTTTTTCTTATAAGATTAACTGTTATCAGATTAATGCCTTTATTTTTCTCATTTTATATTGAAAAGTTTTGTAAGAGAAAATATATATATATATGTTTTTATGACAAATAGATGATGTTATTCAGTTGAATACGATCAACTGGTTCTCGTATTTGCTCTATATATGATGAATGGAATTCAATCTATTATATATATATAATAGAAGCGTATCTACAAACCCATTTTCACATATATCATATTCCTTAAAGCAAAAGAAACAATTAAATTAAAAACAGACTTTATAAATATAAATTTTTTGAAGACATATATATCCCTTAAACAATAATAAAATATATTTGCTATATATTCTCAGACCCAACAAGTCTGCCTCAATCATTATTCAACATTGCCCAACTTAAACATATCTTACATCAAAATACTGAAACAATTTTCGAGGGAAAAAAAAAAACCCCATATTACTAAATCCTAGCAACTCAACAAATACATTCTCAGCATCACAAACGGCGTAGAAACGAGTGAGTCCGCTATCCACGCGGAAAAACCTCACCGGAGAAATCGCGCAACGACGACAGACACAAAACGAGATTACCGTCTGGTTCCCCCGGAAGACAAGCGGTGCCGCTGTCCAGGTCGGTCCTCTGGTGAGACATGCTGCGCCGTTGGGGAGACGGCGATCGGGACTCGTTGTCAGGCTCGCTCGGGACCCGTTCACCAACATCACCAGACAAGCTCGTGGGGTCCGAATCCCTCTGCGACGTTCCGTGGCCTTCCGTGTTCGCGTGAAACGGTGACGCTGCTGGGAAACCCGTGGGCGTCCTGGACGAACTGCGTGCGGGATCGGGATCGCAGGCACGACCTGCTGCTGCTGCCGCCGTAGTTGCTGTCGTCCTCTCGACGACGTTGCGCCACGTCGTTTTGGCCGACGTCGCGCTCGTTGCTTGCCCACCGGCTGGTTCGTCCGTTCGCTGGCTCGTATTATTTACATCGCATCCTACGTTTGACACGATACCCGCACCGTCCTCGGATGCCATCTTGGTTCCGTGAGCGACATCCCGGACGCGGCGATACTACGCCGTCGCGGATTGGCCGTCGCGCGACTCGCGACGGCGCACGCCATCCGCCATTCGCCCGCGCCAACGTCGCTGAGTGGGGGCCGCGCCAGTAGACGGGGCGGTTCTATCTCCGTCGAGAGACATTTTTATCCGCCGGAATCTTCGATCTCCAAACCTCGTTTTCCGCGAAAACTTTTCGATTTCCGCAGCGCGTCGAGCGCGACCGCGACGACACGCGAGACTAACTCGCGAAGCGCCGCGAGCACCGCCGTTGCGCCTCGGCTCGCGAAGCGCCGCGAGCGGGCCGAACGTCGTGTTCGCTCGCGACGGATCGGACACACGGAAACTCTCGAGCCGGTCACGCTCGATGGGAACTTTCGAAAGTGCTACCCGCGGAAGGAACGGATATAGGGTCGCGGTAGGATCATTTGCAGGAGATGCCCTTCCCTGATCCTTGATCCGTGGCGCTCGACCAGCAAGCGCAATAATTAGATTCGCCTACTCGCGGCGAGACCGCGACGGCGAAATATAGAAAGAAAAATGGCGTCCGCGCGCGTGCTATATCGTCGGCCAGCGACATAGAACGCTTTTTTTCATCATGCGATATCGATACCTAGAATGCGTGCTTTTGCTCAACCGTCTTTCCCGGAGTCTCGAGGAGACGAACAATAGCTGCCATGTCTGCCGGTTAGATAAGAATCGCACATAACGGGGATTGTTGTCTTTGCCTCTTGCAATTGAAACACACACACACAGAGCGTCAATAGCTTCTGCCATTTTCTGTCAGGATGTCTCGTCTCGCGGGTATAGCATCTAAACATTTCATATCATTGGTTTTGAAGAGAAGCGGCAATTCAACTACATGAAATGCAATATATACGATGAATGTACGTGCGCATTCGTCTTGCCTGATTTTTTAAAAGAAATTTGTTGATAAGATATGTGGTCTGTTCTTTGTAGCTGCACTGTTGAACTGGTGCAATAAGTTAAAGTGAGACAAATATAGGTTTTCTCATTCTAGCTTATTGTTCCACCAGTTCAGCAGTGCAGCTATAAAGAACAGACCAATGGCTAGACTCTATAAACTAGGGACTCGAGATGTTTCGTGTTGCCTGCAGAGGTCAGTAACCGAACTGGCAAAGTGAGCTGTCAGTTGATTCGCAGGTTCTTCGAAGCCCAGCAGACGCTCCTGGTTGTTCTCCTTGTTTATGGAGCAGAGAGACAGATTTGTTGTGTAATTTAACTATCACTAATGGTTTCTGAGCAGTGAAATACATACACCCAATTATTGCTAAAGTGGCCACTGTTTTCTCGATCTATTTGGTCCTGCGTTTCAATATTCATCGTTACACAGTACTGAAATTTTATAGTGACACAAACTATGGCTGCGTTCCGATATTCACTGCCAGTACTGAAAATACATAGTTTCTGTTACGTATATTATAGATTTTTAGTGCTAGCAGTGAATATCGGAACGCAGCCTATGTATTTTCAGTACTGGCAGTGAATTTCGGAACGCCTTGATATGGTTTTTCCAAGGATTTGAGTCGCGGAACTTGGTTATAATTTTTCCGCTACGGTTTTCCAGCGCGACTACTTGCTGCCAATAATTTTTCGACATGGAAAAAGCCGAGTATCGCGCGATTATTAAGTATTTCGTTTTCAAGGGTTTAACGGCAAGTCAAATTCGGCATGAGTTGGAGGAGACGTTAGAAGAATTTGCCCCTGCATTTTCAACGATCAGAAAGTGGGTTGCTGAATTTAAATATAATAGAAGAAGAAGCTGTGAGGATGCGTTTCGCTCTGGTCGCCCAAAGTCGGCAACAAATGAAGAAGTAATTGAAAAAGTGCAAAATATCGTGACAAATGATCATCGATTAACATTAGGAGAGATAGCAAACATTGCAAAGATCTCAACGGAACGCACACACAAGATTTTAAAAAAACATTTGAACCTGAGAAAGATATCCACACGATGGATACCATGTGTGTTAACTATTGAGCAGAAACACGTGCGAGTGCAAGTTTCCAAGAAATGTTTGGAACATTTTGAGTACAGTCCAAGTAATTTCCTGCGCTGTTTTATAACCGTTGGTAAAATATGGATCAACTACGATAATTCTTTGAGAAGCCAAGATCCAGAACAATTGACTAATAATGGTTCTCCACTATCAAAGAAGATAAAGAAAACACCAACAAACAAAGTTATGGTCACTATGTTCTGGGATATATATGGAATTATTTACATTGACTACCTTGAAAATGGTAAATCAATCAATGACAAATATTATGCAAATTTGTTGCAATGCTTAAGAGAAGCAGTAGACAAAAAACGGCCACATATGAGAGGAAAGAAGTTGTTTTTTCATCAAGATGATATACCTGCTCACACATCACCATTTGCAATGGCAAAAATTCATGAATTAAACCTTGAGTTGCTGCCATATGCACCTTGTTCACCAGACTTATCCCCATGTGACTTCCATTTGTTCTCAAATCTCAAGGATTGGTTAACACTTCAAAAATTTGCATCCAATTGCGAGATTATCATTGCCATAAATGACTATTTTAAATGGATTAAAGAATCAGAGTATGAAGAGGGTATAATTGAATTGATAGAACGCTGGTATACATGTATCAAAATTAAGGGAAACTATATTGATAAATAAAAAGAACTTTGAGTCATATTTCACATTTTCTTTGGTGGGTTAAGACCTATTGATTTATTCGACCCTTGTGTATAATTTATGTCTGTGTGTTATTATTTGGATGTTAAATATTTTTGCAGAGAATAATATTTTTACTATAATGTATTCCTGCGTGTCTGTCAGTCTGTCAATCCCACGTTCTGTTAAGGTGCCAATACATGAGAGCGTCAAAGCGTCCAACCAATCAGTTTTTCATTTCTTATTTCACGGATAAAAACAAGGAACTTTGATTGGTTGGACGCTTCGACGCTCCCATATATTGGCACCTTTAGTCCTATTGTTTTTCAATAACGATGAACCCGAATTACGTCTTCATAAGATTTAGCTGTGATCCAAACCACAATTTGTTAGTTTCTAAATTTAGCCGAGACTCAAACCACATTTTACAAGCTCACTTAAATAAGGGGTGTAAGAAATATTACCCGTTATTTTGGTGAACCAATAAGGTATCTTCGATAATTATTAGACCTGTTATTTTAATAAACAAATAAGGGGTTTGGTTTACGGGATTACCCGTTCGTCCATTTCGCGTCGAAAATAAATTTGTAACAAATCAGATGAAATCGCTTCCGGAGCGACCGAAATTGTGTTACGTTTGAAAACGCTATAAAAGTTCAAGTATAAAGATTAAAAAATTTTATTTTAAATGTATGTATTTGTATTTTTTATTTAACTACAGCACTCTTATTAATGACGTTCTAGAAAGCCAATATTATTATATCATGAAGGTCATATGTCAAACATTTCAATATAAATGAATTTCCTACAAGGGAATAACGACTGGAGAATCTTGATTGGAGATTGTTGCATATTATCAGAGTCAAAGCGCAAGTCAAAACGTGAACGTGTGCATTAAACATTTCCTAAGCGCTTTGTTCCGGTTTGTGCGATAAGCATGGTGCAGATCTCTCCGGCAAACCGTGCCATGCGTCTCTCGTCCAACATGGCGACCGGCAAGGGGCTAGCTGTGATTTTTCGACCGAAAACTATTAGCTTTATCAGTAATAACAAATTAAATAAATTGTCCTGCAATGCTCTACAACATTGCAATGTGTGTCAACGGCATGTGGCAACTATCGCGTCAACTGTCAGCAAGTGGGACTGCGGAAAAGTGGAAAAAAGTAAAGTACACATCTACGATGGTTTCGTTGGATTACATCATTGTACACTTCCCGGCAAAATTTCCTTCTCGGCACATTTGTCAATCTGTTGTCTATTATTTAACTGCTTACTTTAATTCCTAAATCCTTGGCAATATGAATTTCAAACTGTTGCATTTCGTTTCATGTATGTCGTTCAACGATTATACGACATGCGACATAACCTGCTGTTCTATATTATTTTTTTACGCGTGTCGTATCCAACGCAATAGTTTGTTCTAGAACATCGGAGAGCTAATATAAATACATATATATAAAAAATATATGTGCGTATATATTTATTTTTAAATCTTCAGCTATTTACAGCTAATATAAGTCCTACATCCACAGATATATCATTAAATATGCAAATAATTCTAATATAATTGTACAGGAACTATTTTTTCTTTTATATACAATGAAAAATTACCATGATATATTATTAACATTGAGTCGCAATTTTGTATATATCTGTTTTAGATAATATAGGAAGGATAGTTCAACCACATAGGTCCATATATTTAACTAATAAATTATTAAAACGTAACTACTATGAGATCTTAGGTGTCTCAAAAAATGCATCTGCAAAAGACATAAAGAAAGCTTATTACGAGCTTGCTAAAAAATATCATCCTGATACGAATAAAGGAGATCCAAATACTGGTAGAAAGTTTCAAGAGGTCTCTGAAGCTTATGAAGTATTGAGTGATGAGAGCAAGAGAAAAGAATATGATACATGGGGTGCTACTTCTGAGCAAATGGGAATGGGAGGAATGGGTCAGAAGGCTAAAAATTACAATCATTGGCAATATAGATCCACTATTAATGCAGAGGAGTTGTTTAGAAAAATATTTGGTGATGCTGGATTCCAAAGTGGTGCTTTTACTGATTTTGACGACTTTGCAGAATCAAAATATGGTTTTGGAGCAGCTCAAGAAGTACGAAAAACAAAATAATTTGCATGTTACTTGTTGTTTAATGCAACACCAAATAATGATAAATTTTCTTGTAGATTATAATGAATTTAACGTTTTCTCAAGCTGCTAGAGGTATAAATAAAGACATTGATATAAATGTGATAGATGTTTGCCCAAAGTGCGACGGTTCACGCTGTGAACTTGGCACTAAGCCAGGAAAATGTTTTTATTGTAATGGTACAGGAGTAGAAACAATAAGTACAGGTCCTTTTGTAATGAGCTCAACTTGTCGATATTGTCAAGGTACAAGAGTATACATCAAATTTCCTTGCAACAATTGTGACGGAAAAGGACAAGCGGTATGAATATCTTATTTGTCTATAAGAAGAATTGCCATTATTTTGATATTTGTTACAATTGTATCTATTTTAATCATGTCTTTACTGCATAGGTGCAACGTAAGAGAGTGACAGTACCAGTTCCAGCTGGTGTAGAGGATGGCCAAACGATTCGTTTAGCAGTGGGAAGGAAGGAAGTATTTGTAACATTCCGTGTGGAGAAGTCTAGATACTTCCGTCGGGACGGAGCCGACGTACATACCGATGCAGAAATTTCACTCGCGCAAGCTATACTTGGTGGCACGATAAGGGTGGAAGGTGTATATGAGGATCAGACTATACAAATAGCACCGGGTACATCGTCCCACACGCGCGTTCGTCTAAGTGGCAAGGGGTTGAAGAAGATTAATGGAGTAGGTTATGGGGACCATTACGTGAACATTAAGATAACTGTTCCTAAAAAACTAACTGACAAGCAGCAGGCATTATTACAAGCATATGCTGAACTTGAAACTGATACCCCTGGCAGCATATTTGGTGTGACAAATAAGACAGATGGTAAGAATAAATAATAAAATATGATCCATTTATAATATGATATATTCATCCGTGTCATTTATTATAGTTCATTGTAGTAGATATTCATTGGTACTACAATAACTACTACAATAACAATACTATTTCCCTTACCATAGTACATCTCCATTAAATATTTATACATGTCGCTTGAGTTTTCCCCTGTGTACCAGCTGCACTAATTAAATAAAGCACATTAAGATTATAAATGCGTTTCATTGACTTTGCTTGAGAACAGAATGTTTTGCGATAACAATTTTCAGATTTGAGTAAAAAATTATTTGTACAATGATTAATTCAATATAGACCATTCATGCATTTTGAAAAAGAGTTTTTGTCAGCTTTGATATCTTTTTTAGGCAGAGCAGGTTCAAAGGTGCAAACTCAAGCGACACAAGCACAAAATGAAGCACAGATAAATCAAAGGAATAATGGCCTGCTTAGTAAAATTAAAAAGGTCATATTTGGATAAACGAATTGTAAGTAAGTTATTAGACAATACATAACTTATGTATATGTAACATATTTGTCATACAAATGCATAGTGCCATTCAATATTAAATATATTCAATATTAATAGATCAAAGTGGTTTTAAAAATGGAATTGTAAATAACTATATTAGTATAACATAATCTTACACTATCAACCTAGATCAAATGTATTTGTAAGGTACTAAAATGTATTTGAGAGACAAAGTTTGTAATAAATTTTTCTCGATGGAAATATTGATTCATTACAATTTAATGAACCATCATAATTTTATGAATCAATCACTATCACTAAATTTCAACTAATTGTCAACTAATTAGTCTTCCATAGCAAATCTCTTCCGAACATTCTATGTGCGATACATGTCTTAATAAACGATATTAAAAGTGTATCACATATATACAAATGATGTAAATCTCACTGGCGGGTCTAATTACAGGTACAAAACAATGCTATACAGGTCCGTTACACTTAGTAGAATCTATACGAATAGCGCTAGGAAATACGTCTGATCGGAAAAAACAGTCTTCATCCTCTGAGATCGAGCATCCAGGAGACAAACTTATAGATAACAAGTCCGTATATGCTACCAAAGATACATCGAATGCCAATGGAAAAAATGAAGCAGACGTCGAAACGAAACGACAGAAAATGCCCTGAGGATGCTACCACGAATAGTTAACGATCTGTAGTAATCTAGGTCCTAGATGTTGCTCCGTTACACTGCTGATAAGTATGAGAACATACGTGCGCTAATATCAGTACTACAAATGGGAATTCTAAGGAACACTTATATACTTTCCATCAAGATGAAGAAAACAAGTACGAAAATTACATAATTTACTGAACATACTGACATAATTACAAATGAGCAAGTGAAGTCAGTCTGGTATCGTTTACATGATCTAATTGTACAGTCGTATATTATAGATTATACATTTCTTCATTTGTTACGTTTATGAACGCAATCAAATAAAGATACATGAAGATACAAATAGCAAAGTTACTTATATTATCATATGTAACTTCATATGTGAATTTATGAATTGAATGCTGTACAACGCGATTATATTTCCAAAAAAATTAATATGAGCCAGTCCTGAAGCGCGCGGATAAATGCGTAATATAACTGATAAGGAATATAAATATATTAATACATGGTTAATTGTATCACACACTTACATTGTGCCTTGCGCTCTCAATGTCTCACTCTTATATTTTGATCGTATATCTAAGAACCTTTATAATTATGCCTTCCTATACACATACATATTTTTAGCACGAAAAACGTTTACATCGGTCGTGAAATAATATGTTTTTCTATATTACAATTATGCATTGCAGTTTGTGAAATAAGAAGTATGTTGCCTAAAATCTACATATATATGTACAATCTCTACAGATTTTTAATGTACATACGTAATAACGCAGTAATTCAAGATAAGCATGTAAATATTGGTTGGATTTGCTCGTTTTATTCGGAACTATACTTGTTAAACTATAAAAGGTAACTCTTAATGGTAACGGTCTGTGTGTAGATAACATTAATCTTTTATAGCTTGAATTTCTTGAATAATATTTATAATTCTAAAAAGTATTGTATTCACATAATACGTGATATTTCTTATTAATAATTCCTACCTACAATAGTTTGTAAATTCCAAAACACGTGAACGTAGAGATTTTATTGAAGACCAAAGAAGCAAGAAAATGTAGATGAAAAGGAATATGATTCTCCCTCACTGGAGCTCTAAAGTCCTGATAATCTATAAAGGATTAACAATAGTACCGACAAGTCATCTACAAGATGTTAAAAATATCTCTTTGCATCGTCGCGAATTTACAACTTTAAGCCTCGATCAGTAAGCCGTATTTCAACCCGATGTTGGTGAGACTCTGTGTTGCTGATACTTGTAATACGGCTACCGTTATCGCTGCAATGGTAACAGCACCTTCCAAATATAACCCGTACAATATACGTACGTGGCCGACGATAGTCGAAAGACCGCCCGCTGCAGTGAAATCCAACGGGAAAAGCACGCTCGCTGCGATCGGCCTCGATCGTGCTATGCCGAAGCACAGTATTCCCAAAACGTAGTAAGCGACTATAACAGAAATCGAGACATTTTCACTTCGTCTTGATTGCTACCTTTATTCAATATTATTTGAGCAATGTTTGAAGCTTCAATCACAATTTTTCAAACACATTTCGTGCTCGCTTCATTTGCGAACTAACTTTACATATGAAAGAGTGGGGCGTTTTGATTTGAACGGAAGGAAGATGCCAAGAATTTTTGTAGACGTATACCTGAACAAACGAATGGCACGATTTTGACCCATCTCGGTATCGGCAGGGAGTACTTTGGTTCCGCGTTGCCAAGTTGCGAGTTTCGCCTAGCGTTCGCGTACCTTTGCAAACGGAGGACTGCCATCAGACCGAAATTCAGGATAAGAAGAAAATGCACGGGAATGCCAATGGCGGCGAAAACCACTCCAACCGTGCGGCCGGCAGTGGTACGCGGAACTGGTGCTCCGAAACCTATATGGTCAAGAATATATGGAATAGTAAATAAGGATGTATCATGAGATATAATTGTAGTAGTTTCCGCAGATTGCTGTAAAATTACTGGGGATGAAGTCGAGTGTAATTAATCAAGAGTTAAAACAGAAAATGCTCTTCGATATAAAAATCGTAATTCAGGATCAAAGACTAATCAGACTAATCCGGTACTTGTTGAAGGGGATCTATAGCGGATTAAAATGCTTTTTTACGATAGTCACTGATACGAAACTACACGCATTTACATTTGTACTATTTCGCCTTTCTCTTCTTCATTGTTATTTAAGAGAATCGCTCCCTTGATTTGATCGACCTACCCAAAGTAGTAATCAGTGAGATTGCGAACAGCACGCAACCGGGAAATGTCCACAGCTGTCCACTATTGCCACCTTCGCCATAGCCGGAAGCGACGGCGGCTAAGAGGAGTTTCTCGTGTTTCGCCACGTACTGACGAACTTTGTCGCTCCACAACGGTTCCACGTCCTGATCCTGTTCGGTGCGCAGCTGTCGCAGCTCTGTAGCCAAACCGACCGCCAGGTCTTTCTGCATGTTCTTCAGTAATACGACTTGCTCGCGCTCACGAGGACCTTCCGTGGCGCAAAACGCCGCCGCACCTGCTACTGTCCAGATCACAAGGAACCATAGAAGACCTGTGTGAAATGAATTGCCAGTAAGTTGAATGAACAACGTTCAAATTAATAGACAAACGTTAGATATTAGTAATGGGATGTCTTTCTCTCATACCAAATTGCGAGAATGCCAATCGTCCCAGAAATCTCAGATACTTCAGAAATGTCGAGAATCTTGAATTCGACGGATTTCCGTCGTTATTTTCTTCAATGTCCCTGAGAGACGGTAGAACTCTCAATCGCAATGGCAAACCTATTATAGTCTGAACAGCCACAGACTTTGTCCATTTGGTTCGTATTATGCCGTTTTTCATGCGAGGCGAAAGCTCTTCGGATATCGTGGCTGGCGTATCTGCAACATTTACTTTTAAATACATTTATCTACGTTGTGTTTGCGATTTCCGAGATCAAACTACTTTAACATGTCCTATAAATAGAAATAACAAGACGCAGGCACAAAAATATTTAATCAAACAATTGTAGCAAAGAGATAAGGGAATTTTCTTTAATCTTCTGTTTTCCTCAAAATTTCCCAAAACTTTGACTTTGTTATTGATCGGTTTAAATCGAAGAGATAACGATCTTACGTATTTCAAATGATTTTTTGCAATAAAAGCATCTTTTTCTAAAGCGATAAAATCGTAATCGAGACTTTTAGTGTATTCGTCGTTGAGGTTCCGCACGTTTCGGTATGTTACGCAAATTGAACGATCGGACTAAAGAGAACGTCGAAGCGTACTTGTCTTCTTCAAGTTCTCGATGAAAGTTGCATTAGCAAAACACGCAGTGATCGATTGCTTGAAACTTGGTACATAAGGCATGCACGTTTGAATGTTATAACGTTCCGTTATAACGTTCGTATGTGACTACTATACTATACGAATTGTGTACGTTCTTCCGCTCTTTTTTTTTTTTTTTTTTTATACACTTTCCTAACACAGTCAAATTATAATGTAAAGAACAGAAATTATTAAACGCTTACAGATGTTTCTTCCGGCGAATTATCTACCAAGCTTCCGCACGAATTCGTCTTCGCCTAGTTCTAAGATCCGCTATCGCTTCAATAATATCTGTATAACATTCTCCAAGCTCTCCGACTGTTTCTGATAGCCCAACGCGTCAATTCACGCGAATGAAAATCATCCGCAACAATTCGGGTTACACTTACGGATGCCGCAAACGACATCGTCATCGTCGTTCCTCTCATCGTGTTTCACACGACGCTCCGACATCCTTACGCAGAACTCGGTGACGCGACGGCGGGCGGCATCCTTGACGAGGGCGATGCGCGGGTGGATCGAGTTTTTGCGGACCCAACGCCGCTTCCTGGTGCAGGAGGATTGTTTGTACCCTGTCGGTCCCTGTTCGAGCGCGGCATCTTGTGCGCGAACTTGCGGCAGAATGCTTACCGGAGCGCGTGGTAACGTCGCGACGTCCGGCACGTCACTGAAGGGTGTTGCGACGCTCCAACGCGCCGGCGGCGTCGGGAACAGGGGTACGTCCATGAGCTAAGGTCAAGATGAGGACGCAAGCTACGATCACCGGCGACTCCACGATCGCTTCCGGCGATCTTCCTTCGGTCGATCATAGGATGATGCATATTTTACGCACCTCCGCTTCCGACGATGATGCCATGCACCCTCGACGCTTGGACGTTATCTATATACCGCGACATTATTCGGAGACTCGAGATTCGGCCGGTCAGCCGTCGGCCGACGACGTCTGCGAGCACTTGTTGAATCGACCGTCCCACGCACGAATGCTCCCGTCCTCGGGGCTTCCGGTGAAGATTCGTGCGTTCTATCTGAGCGCCTCATCTGCCAACACAGCCTCGGAAATTCAAATTCACACTCTGATGTCTCAACATACTTCTGCCGCGGTGCGTACCTTCATTTTGTCTACTTTCAGCTACCAGTTGACTATGCGAGGAACGTTAATCATCTCGTTATTATTATTCTGTTCACTATATTTTAGATTCGACCGCAGCCGTGGCGAGCCTAATTATCGCCCATCGTCGGGATATCCGATATTCCTCAACGTTTAATCTTAATATGGAATCAAATTTTGCCTCGACAATTTTGCGTTCTACCGTTTGCCGTTTGCTGTATCATTCCAGGTCTGACCTTTCAATTTAGCTTCAGACATACCTCCGACAATTTCTCTCGTCTATTCTTCTGCGAGAATTTTTTGCTCAATTATCATGTATGTAAAGTTCGATCGATGGACCTCGTACCTCGGGAATACCGCCTGATGTATCATTAATAACAATGCTGTCTCTCGACGCTATTGTGTACACACTATACGAACTTATGGCGACAACATTTATGTTAGACATTATCTATATTCGACACATGCTATCATGGCGGTATATTTTATAACACCGATTTTCATATTATAATGTTTACAATCCTTATACAGGAGAGTTTTCGTCCACAATAGTATGTGTGTGTAAATTTGTCGTCAAAGCGTCGTAAAGAAGTAATTGCAATGTTGCATATTGTATTTCATTTGAAGAAAAATACCTCGTATATCCATGATTATGATATAATCAAAAGACGGTCTTTTGCCTCAGACGTCGTTGTACTTATCTCGTCCATGATCAATTTCCGAGCATTATCGCATTATCCGCCAATCGATTAGCTCAAGACTGTTCTAAACTGCTCTGAAGAGGTGAAGCTGCGAAGCGGTGATTCGGCGCCTCGGAGAATTCTGAAGCTACTGGGCCGTGCGGAATGAAATTTTCGTGCATTCGGCGCGTTGCACCGCAAACAGGCCGAGAGGAGTGGTGGTGCGATCTCCACCTGCGAATCGCTAAAATTAGAATACAGCCTTGGAATCAATGACGACGACCCTAAGCGCCGAGCGTAACGTACCACCGTGCTGTCTATAACTAATTGCACACGTGCCCTATCTTCGATTAGATAAACTTTCTCGATGAATCCTGCGTGAGAGCGGAACCCGCGCCCTCGTGGTCACAACGAGCGCACGTTCGTGCAAGTATAATGCGATCGTATTATAGTACGATGCCATACAATATGTCACGCGATATCCCGATTTGCTCGCGACTTCTGTAATATGCATTAAGAATGCGTTAGCGATATTTCGAAATCTTAATGCTTATATAAGTGATATATGTACACATATTATATATTGCCATGAACCCTGTTGACACAAAACACAATTTTACCATTTAATAAAGTGTGTGAAGAATGCTTCTTTGAACGCCAAGTAACATTTTATTTCTCTGATACCGTTACGAGGCGTGCTAGTTATATCGATCGTTTAATCGTTCTTTTTTATTTTTCGTTCTATTCATTGTACTCGCAACACAGCGCTATTTCATGTATTCGATAAAATGTAAGGATCGTGAATTCTTTCTCAAAGCTTCAGCGTTTTGTGTGTACATGGGCGACGGGGAATCTTCCTAAAATAAATAAACGAAACATGAAATTCTAACATGAGAGATGTTGGGGATGAAATATCAAAGAAATATTATGTAAAATAAATTTCCTTCAAAATTTGTCGGAATGTCTTCCGTCGGCAGATAATTCCTCACAGACCAAACGGAAGTTCGCGATTAGCGCGGCGCTATTCGACGGCCCACAATCACAGCCGCGAATTCGCAGGCCGTCGGCTGCACGTACTGCGCCTTCGCGGTTCGCCAATGCGTTTGCGCGACATCGATCCGCATTTCGCGGTCTCGCCCTCGCGAAATATGCCGTGCCAGTTCAACGGGGGATGTTCCTCGGAGGACCCGCCGCACCTATAATATGGAATATCGTTCTACCGTTCTCGATCGGCGACGAGATCGGGGAACTCTTGAGGTGCGTTTAGACAGGCGCAACCTTTCTGCTATCGATTTCAGTCGGTTTATTTGCGTGCGTGAATTTATCGCTTCTTAGGATCGCTCCACATTGCTAAAAATATGACAGCGAGTGAATGTCAAGCAGTATCGGCGGGCAGTATGAAAGTAATTCTCGTATTTCATTCTCTACCGCTATCGCTCTATTTTTATTTCGGAAAAATTGATTGTATATAGATTCACACTGGAGAAGCCGTGATACGAATCCGTCAGTTCTTAGATAACACAAATATCTAAGATACCTCCCCGAGACATCTAAGAGACATCTAAGAGAGTCTAAACAAGTCGAATATTTTTACAACGTCTTCTAGATGTTTATTCTATCTGATTATCTAAAAAATTTCACATCTTCTATTAAAACAAAAATAATAATTCATCATATTTACAAAAAGAAAAAAGTAGAAACAGTTGACTTTTCATGTTCCATTGTCTTCCCACTTGCTCACCTATTTACGTAATCGTATCGATTACAAAGAAAGAATTGAGTTCCCTTACTAATCCTATTAACTAATTGTATTTCCTTCCCTTACTAATCCCTTATTGTCTAAACATATCCTCAGACGAGAAAACGATGCGCAGCCTCGCTCGCAGGCTACTAGTATGGTCTGCGTTGGTGCTGTCCTTCCTGGTGGTCGGTCGTCTGCTGTTCGGCCGCGATTTCCGGCAATCGTCGCTTGTTCCTCGCGACGAAGGTATCTCGATACCTGGTAGCCGCGCAAATCCACAGCAAGATGCACAGCCAGGATTATCCGCCTACTCGGCGGGCATATACATGGCCGGTCGACGATCCCATAACGCGAGTGTCTGCAGGTGGTACCACGGCCTGCCGGATGTCCTCTCCTATCCACCGTCCAGGCTCACCTGGAGTCCCGAAATCGGCGAGAAGAGTCCCTACAGGTAGAACCATTCACGAGCAATCGGATGCAATTTATGTGTGTTTGCCGATATAATTAGCACATCGATTCCCGATATCGGCCAAGTATCGGCGACGGAGAATCGGTAAGCGAAACGGAGGATGCCGTCGGAGTATCGTGAGCACCCTACCTGCAGGGTCCTGCCGTTCGTGTTGCGCGCCGCCGAGACGACGGACAGGTTGCCCCAGGTCACGTTGTCCACGCACGCCACCGCCGATCAGGTTTACGGGATTGTGGAGTTGGCCAGGCGATGGGAAGGACCGCTCAGTCTGGCGGTGTTCGTGCCCGGTCTCGACGCCGGCCTCGCTGTCGCTCAGCTTGATCGGGCCTGTCGGTGCGAGCCTGCCATGTACAAGGTCTCTTCAACTTCCTCGTCATGATCGTGAGCCTCGCGACACATGGCCTCGTGACATATGGTTTGACACGTCAAACACGTGTCTCGGTCTTCGAAGTTTTAAGTTTTCTCTCTCTTTCTCTCTCTTCTTTTTTTTTCTCGTTTGTTTATGCGCGATACAGGAAGCTCCGTGAATGTAATACGTTCGCTTCTACAGCATCCTATATAACTGTAAAATATAATCGCTGTCAATGATTCAATAACATGCGTGCAAGCAACGAATTTTTACAATAGTCTTTCGTATAAGTCTTTCGTTAGGTCTCGTGGGACGTGTCTCATCGATTCACTCACGTAAACGTGGCGTTCAGAACGTGTTACATTCAGCATAGATATGGCGTTATAGATCCTTCACTTCGGCTTTCACGTGTTATTTAATGTTGAAAGAACTTGTCGAACGAAACTTCTCACAAGGCCGGACACAAGTCCGGCCTGTGTAAGTACAATACGCTTGCTGCTAATAGCATGATAGATGAGGACATCGTTACATCGACATGTCCGCTTACTATTAGCACAATCGCTTCGTTCACATAGAAGATGTAAATTGTCTCGATTAAAATAAAATTAAGGACGCTTGGCTCTCCTCCTTCTCTGTGTGCGAGACTGTGTGCAGATAGAAATTGTAGAAATGTTAAACACACAACGCAACAGTCGTCCATACTTTTCAATTAAAGGGCTTGCGTAACAGCATGTTAAATCACACAGAAAAAATTTGACTTTAGCTTAGCGACTATATTTTCAGGCTAACACGATACAAGGCATGATAGGAAAAATTCAAAATCGACGAGACGATGAACATGAACTATACATTTTCCTTAAACACAGACTTTGAAGGCAATTTTTGCAGGCGAAATCGCGAAATTGGATTTTGCAAGACTATTCTATATTTCGAATACATATTCAGTCTGTTCGATCAACGTTCCGTCGATCTTGATTTCTAATTAGTATGAACCGTTAAATGAGTATCATTCATAAGCGATTCTTATGAATATTAATAGACGTTGGGTCCGCACTATATATAATGGTGCTTCCGAATTTCTTTTGTGACCTTTTCACACATGGTTCTACCTGACACGAACGATCGCAGGTTTCCGTCCATTTGGTGTTTCCGGCCGGTCGACCACCCGCCGTGGGCACGATCGGCCGTACCCAGGGTGATTGCGCCGCTTCTGATCTTCAATGGCGGCAGGCCGAAACAGAGAGGCGGAAAAGGAGCATGACCTACCCCATTAATGTCGCTCGAAATGTAGCAAGAACAACGGCGAACACGTCCCGCGTGTTGGTGTCTGACATCGAGTTGCTACCGAGCGCGCGTTTGGCTTCCGGTTTCATGGAGATGGTACGTCAGAGACCGCCCAAGATCGGCGTGATCTTCGTTGTACCTGTCTTCGAGATAGAATCCAACGAACAGCCGCCAGCGACGAAGCTGGAGCTCCTCGCCGCCTGCCACGCTGGTTTAGCAGTGTATTTTCATAGGTATATACTCGTTCTTCTTACTTTCGCTGGACATGGCGATCTGAATTCAGACTTATCAATTACTCCCTTGTATTGCAAGAAATAAGGTTTGTCTACTATTATATGGGATAAGAGAATCAGACCTTTTCTGCAGGTTCCTTTGTCCGCACTGCCAGCGGTTTCCCGGACTGACAAGATGGATGATCAGACCAGATCCGGGTAAGGTTCGACCTCTAATCATTACCAGGAGGGAATATCCACATCACAGGTGGGAACCAGTCTTTATCGGAACCCGCGAGGATCCGCTCTACACGGAGGAGATGTCTTGGGAAGGAAAGCAGGACAAGATGGCCCAGGTATAGAAAGCAATGGGTGTTGTCCTTAAACATAGAGATCATCCGCTGGAACACGATGTAAAAATGTACAAACTAACGAAGAAGCATATTTAGATAAAAATCGAGAGCTCTTTTTTGCTTTTAAGCAAACGATTTTACATCTAATAAATGTTTTCAGCGATGTGATGTCTATTCGCAGATGTTCGAGATGTGTCTTTTGAATTATCGACTAGTCGTGCTTGATGGTGCCTTTTTAGTGCATACGCCGGGGATCAAGCGAAAAGCACGCAAAATCAGCGTGGCTACACAGGAATTCTTCCGGCCGCACGAGCGAAGAAACGCGAGAATCTATCAACGCGTGATAAAGCGTTTAATCAAGCAATATCCTATTAATCGTAGGTGCTCGCAGTGAGATTAGATATCAGTGATGCATAATTCTTACCTAAACACTTACCTAGGTATTTACCTAATTGAGAGACCGCTTATAGACACGCACACGGTGCCTGTATCAGTGTATATCGATGATAGGAAAATATTTTTCGGTGACGTCGAGTTTACTAGTCTTAGAAGAAGAGAGACGCGAATTAATATTATATATAGAATTGTTTTTTTACCGCTGTTTTTTAGAAATAAAAATTTTTACACAGAACATTCGGCTGCGAAGTTCATTTCACGTAGCTTATTCTGTAAATCCCAAAAGACAACGTCGTTGCAAGTCAGAATAGTAGAAGACCCTTTTTATTAAGGACCTGGTCATGACGATGATTTTATCGAAATCCAGCGAGAGGCAAATATTTGAAATTTTTCTCTTTAACCTAGCATACCCGACGTGTTTACGCAGGTGCATAACATTATTGTATAGTGAAACGTCTTACCGAAGATGTCAGTAAATAGTTATATCAGTGGATTGTAGTAGTTACATTATCGAAAATTAATGCACAGAATCCTACTTTATAACTCTTTTTTATGTTGGAATCAAAGTTACTGAGGTTATTTTAATTCGAAAATTCAAGCGAAAGTGACAAACATGGGGAACCAGTCATATCCAAGTATCTTACAGACAGATTCTAATGCAAGATTCATACGGTATTCAACGTGAGACAATCCGATATCCAATAGAAATCCAATAGAAAATTTTACTTTTCACAGTTTTCATTGAGAAATCTCTTGTCTGTAAAAAATAAATTCGCATTTAAAAAAGCGTGAATTTATCATTAATTCAACATGTCATTAATTCAACATGTCAAGTAATGCAATAGTTGCGTTTATGTGAGCGATGCATTAGTTTCGCATTTGCATGTATATACATCTTCATAGAAGCATTGTTTCTTATTTACACCGCACGAGGTCACTAAAGTCAATTTGGGATTTGCTCCTGACTTTGTAGATCTTTAAGGTAATGTTAATTATTTAATTGTATAGTAATTGATATATATTTATTGATATATATATATTCTTTTTCTTTAAATTCTTCCTCCTTTTCTATTATATATCTCAGTTTTTTTTTAAATGAATGTTGTTCTTGACTCCTTTCCTTATGTTATCAATGGTTGAGGTTAAAGCAATACTTGAAATAATGACCGCCTATTTATAAGTTTTTGTTTTCTTATGTGAACATATATATTTCCATTTGAAAAACTTTAAGACATTTAACGTTTGCTATGAGCAATACAGCACCCATATTTGTATCTTCTAGAATTTTTAGAAATTTTTGTACAACTAGCAAGTAATTTTTGTGCTATTTGTACATTTGACCAGATTTATTTAGAAATTCTGAAGAAATAATTCTATATCATATATTGCTTTTAAATTTTTTGAAGAAAATTATTTTTTCATAAAATTTACATAATCTACTGTAGGAAATACAGCAAGAAGTAAATTTATTTTGATTACAATCGGTTTTCAGTATAAAAATATGGAGGACTTCATACCAACACGTGCTTCTTGTACCAAGGAAGACTATGTCTCTGTACGTTATAATTACCCAAAGAAAAAATCGACATCAACAGATGGTTTGGCTACTAAGCCAAAGTTTCCAAAGAATGATTCGACTGATTCAGTAGTGGAAAAAACTTCAGCTGAACTAAAAATAGAACAAGAAAAAGAAATGAAAAAAGCACGATATGATGTTATTAAGTTTGCTATGTCTGGTTTTGACAAAGTTAAAGCAAGAAAAACTAAAGATGAGCTTGCCATCAGTTTGGGTGCAATTCCATCCAAAAATAAAAAGATGAATTATAAGAAATTGAAAGTATGTCGAAAGAAGATGAATGATGAAAAGATGAAAAAGGAAGAACATGTTTCAGGTTTCACCAGTAGCCTGATCAAATATAAGCACAAAAATCTTAAGCGCAAAAAAGTTCATAAAAAGGACTCTGGTATTCTAGGAGTTTACGGAAAAATACCAAAGAGTTCTTTGCCTAAACAATAAAGCTGAGCTTGCCAGCAAATATTTAAAAATTGAGCAGAAAAAAGGAAAACATCCAGAATTCAATTAAAAAGGATTATAACTGTAATTAGGAATAAAAATTTTGTATATATATAGGTATTTAAGTATTTCAGTTATCCTTCACTAATTAAATTTTCAATGTTTTAATAGAAAAAAAGCTGAAGTTTTCAGCAAATATCTGAATTGTCTATTGAGCTTTGACTATTTTTGCATATTGTTGCTTTCAGATTTTTCTTTAATTGTTAAGAAACTAATTTTTGTGACATTTCCAAAGTACATAGAGGGACATGAAGGAAGGAAGTGGATGAAGAAATAGAACCATATTTATAACTGTAAACATTTAAAATATTTTGTCGATTCATTGCTGTCTCTTGTTACAACATCAACTATCTATATCTAACAGTAACATCTTTTCTGTGTGTTGTATACTATGTACGAAGAATAACAAGTAATAAAATAATATTCTCATATTTTTTATGGGTCTTCTCTTTTTTCTTTAATTTTAAGGATAGGGGCCAGCCTTGAGCTCTGCAATAGGATATATATGCTCTTGTCTGTATGCATATTTAAAATAGGTTATTCATGTACGCAGTTCACAATGCCACAATGGAATGATTCGGCATTCTGGAGAACTGTCGTTGATCTCTCAAAGTGAAATCAGTCGAAGGCAACCGCCGTCGGAGCCACTTCTAGTAACATTTGGAGAAAGGCATTGACGCCTTCTGAAAGTGGAAAATGGACAACTATTCAATAGAAAATTTAAACGTAGCCGTAAATATAAAGTAAATATATAACAATTGTCTCAAAGAAGAAATATAACTTTATGAATGAAACTTATAAATATAATTTTTTCCAGATATATCGTGAAACTCCTCATCTTCCATTAACTTTAATCATCATTATCTTCATAGTATCAAGTGACAGCGAATACTTACCCATGAATTTGGGCACGTATCCAAACTTGACAAACGGGAGGTAGACAAGCATGCCCGCACCAATAAAGCCGGCCGCATACAGGTACTCGATCTGCGGTTTGTCGATGATCGGCGCCACTATCAGATACGCAGAAATGCCGAGCACCAATACCGGTATCAACAATGGGCATTTGTACGGTCGTGGATGATTGGGCCTGGTCCTCCGCATTACCAGCAGGGCAAGCATTGCGCCGCCGTAAAATATCCAAGCAGTAAACGAGAAGAAGTCAATCAGCGAATCAATGTTGCCGGAAAGAACCATCGCACCTGCATAATCGGGCGTATTCTTATTTGCGCCATAGATACGTTTTACATTTTGCAAATTTCAATTTTAACCTGAGATCCCTTGCAATTTCAGCTTATCTGTTACAGTCACGAGGGCCACGAGAGATCGATCTACTACGATCACTTGATTCAGAACGCGCAATTGTCCTACCCGATATAATCAAGACGACATCGAGTTGTATTGCGTAATACCTGCTACGAGGGAATGGAAGATGAGGCCTGGGGCGGGAGTGAAACGTCGTACGTGCACATAGCTCAAGCAGTCGAGCAAGTGTCCTTCTCTTGACGCAGCGAAGCAGAGCCTACCCGCAGCGAACAGGGTACCATTGGCGGATCCAAATGTGCTAATTGCCACGGAAAGTGGCATCAGCCACGCCATGACGCCCAGTATCCGATTGCCGAATGTCTGCAAACCGTAAAACGTAGCTGGATCGTTATCGAAATATGCAGGAATAACAAGGTTCACCGCGATTACGCTTACCACCGCTACGGCCTCGCTCTCGATCATCTCAGAAGGTGACATAACCGCCAAGTAGGAGACATTGATAAGCGCGTAGCAGAGCGTGACAAGGGGTATGCCGATCATGATAGACCTGGGCAAGTTCTTGGAAGGATTTTTGATCTCTTCGGTCACGTAGTTGAGATTATTCCAGCCATCGTAGGCCCAGAGGCCGGTATAGAAGGCGGTAGCGAGACGGCCGATGTTGATCGTGCTGCCGTCGATGGTGTCGAACGCCGTCTGTAGGTGCTGCGTATTACCCTGTATCAATTTATATGAACCCCCGACTATTACGACGAGTATCGCCATCAGTTTGGCGGCGGTGAAGGCGTTCTGCACGCCGGTCGCCAGGTTCACGCTGTAGCAATTGACGAGAAGTATCAGGACGATCGCCAATAAGGCGACGAGCTTGACGACCTCGTCGGGTGGATCGCAGTCGGCGGCGAACGCCTCAACGGCATACTGGGCGAACGACAAGCAAATAATGGCCATCTGCGATGGCTTCAGCACCAAGGTAGACACCCAGGAGAATAGAAAGGCCGGCGGCGCGCCGAACGCATCCATGAAGTAAGCGTACTCGGCGCCGCTGCTCGTGTTCATAGTGCCCAGCTCGGCGTACGCGAGGGCGCCGCACAAGCTCAGTAGACCGCACGCAGTCCACACCAGGAAACTCACGCCGACGCTGCCGGTTCGCAGCAGCAGACCCGACGGCGAGACGAAGATCCCGGAGCCAATCATCGTGCCGACGATTAGAGCCACCCCACTGACGAGTCCCACCCGTCTCTTGAGGTGAACAGCGTTGTTCTCCTCTGCGTCCGTCCCCTCCACCCCTCCGCTCCCTCCACCCCCGTCTTCGTCATCCCCCACACCCCCAGATTGGCCTTGTTGCTGTTGTTGTTGTTGAGGATGACGTAACGTCGCCAGTTTGCCACTCTCCCAGCCGTTGCTGCTGTTGCCGCTGTTGATCGATCTGCCCGTCGATGATCGGCAGACCAATCCACCGCCGATATCGCCGGCACTACCCCCCAACCAACTACCCCCGGAGTGCAACTGTTGCTGTTGTTGCTGCTGTGATAGCTGTAACTGACCACCATTGCTCGTCTGCGGATCATGTCCCACGGTAGCTGGAACGGAAGATTCACTTCATCAGTGATACGTCAACACATTCGCTCGTTGTTGATTACATACTACGTAGTCGAGATCGGAAGAGCTCGTTTCAAAGCGTTTTAAATACTTGAATAATGGGCGTTATGTGTATTAGTCCTCGTTAGTTTCTTACAAGTTGTGTCGTATATAGTTCTATAACTCTGTAATCTCTATTTTTTCAGGATATATATACTTAAAGGGGATTTTATTGGAGAAGAAAGCTCTTCAAGTCTTTATAAAGTACGGTCTTACTCGAAAGTAAAGAATGCATTGTTTAGTTTTACGGAACAGTGTTACGGATTTGTTCGACGAATAATATTACTACTCTCTCTCCAAGGATCAAAATGGCGTACGTTAAAAACCTCAAAGAACGAGATAACTGATGGAACTTTCGTAGACGATGACAGTATATATCCTGTCCAAGTTGCTTCGAACAACAAACTTATCTGCTTCTTATAGCGACGAAAAATCGATCGCATTTTTTCATGAAATAGCAGAACTTAAGAATGACTCGTAATACGTAAAACGTACTGAACAGATCAAAGCTACACTTTTCAAATCAAATCGGTCAAAGAACAAGAGTCACGTAATCATGTAAAGCTCGCAGCTGGAAGGATAAAGGATCGTATAAGGGACGCATTCACGTCAGCAATATTTATTTTCAGAAGTCTTTTTCCCAAACGTTTGATCGCGTTTTTTTAAATTCGCGTTAGATCATATTTTATGCGCGGATTTAGCATATGACATATAAACAAATTAGCGTTTCACAGTTTAATTTGGTCGTTTAATTTTATTGTACTCTGATCTTTGAATGTAATTTTAGCAAGAGCATTTACCGTGAGACTCTACTCCACATACCATATTCCAATCTCGTTGGAGTCGAAAAGTGAGATCATTAGCCGGCATTGACTGCTCACGGAAATTTTATTTGTATTCAGTGAAATCACGAGCTTCCGGGATCGCACTTGTGTGGGAAACATCGCAAGAGAGAATCGCGGTTGTTATGCAGCGCAATCGATAGCGTCAATCGAGCGGTGTCGACGATACATGGAAGTTTGATGTGCGTGACGCGCGAAACGAAGCATAAACCGCGCTGGTTTTCGATTAATTTAATTCTCCATGCTGTTAGCGTTACGAGCAAGGAATTGCGCTCACTTTCGCGTTTGTGTTTGTACAGATTACGATAATTATTGTGTTATTTCTATAGCAGGGAAGTTGATAACTCGTGAAAATTATAACAACTTCAATTCCCAACACTAGTCTTCGTCTCATGTTTGAAGTAGTCGAAGAAACTATACAAACCCAAGTCGCGATTGAATTCACGTAAAAATTCAACGAAACATCGGTCGTTTACTTTTAGTTTACTTTGAAGAAGATACAATTTTGTCACTGTATACACTGTCAAGTATGAAGATATAATTTTGTCACCGTAGTCCTGGCATTTAAAATTGAGCACTTTTTGGATAAATAGGGTGAATGTGTGAGGAAGATTTAGTCAATTCGTTTCAACTGTGTCTGTTTGGTAGTTCCTCGACATATAAAATGAGACACGTAGTTCCTCCGAGAAAAGAATAGGAAGAGGCCGGGTGTAAAAAGTGCTACTGAAGTGAACGGACCTGTTATTCGGGTCGCGTCGGTTCCTAAGTTTAGAACTAGCCGGCGAGGAGAATCAGACCACGTGGTCTGCCCTCGTGTATAAATCGCGCGCGCGGTATTGGGCGCGGAGGCTCGAAATAATTCCGGATTTCGCCGCTTCTTCTTACATAAACCTGGCGAGAACTATTATGCGTGAAATGCTTCAGCCACTGATCTCCTTCGAACGGCAACTGTTAGTTATTGTGAGAGCTTTTTTTGTAAGGATTCTTCCGCAATGCTGAAGTGAGTCTTGCATTTATTATTCGCACTAACACACTTACGACGTTTCGACTTGCGATTTTCTTTTTGTTTAAGTTACGTATCAATTCCGGTCGGGAGACCGGAGATAATCGAGTAATCTCGCGATTATTATCACAAAATTGCATGTTATTCGTGTCGAGCACATCTTTTCTTTTTTTTTTTTTTTTTTAAACAAATCAGGTACCGTGATGAACGTCGTTGACACAGCATGAGATACTGTTATGCAAGTGCGATCGAAAAAAATGCCGATTGTGAATAATTACTCGAGAGTGGACGCGCGATGTGGAAACTGACCGGCTCGTGCCGCATCCCTTTCGTGACTGAGCGACGATGAGCAAATCGCTGTTTGGCTAGCCTGCGCCTCGTTCGCGTACATATTTGCTAACGTGATCACGTGACAGCAATTGTTGTATTATTTATTATTGTTGTCGACACCGACTAGATATTATTAAAGAACGATGGCTTTACGGCAGTTCGCCCGACTGCCAGCGTGTGTACGTAAGTCAGTCTACATTGCGATTAGTCTGTTAATTCTGTCATTTTTTTGTCAACCAGATTTCCAGATCAGAAAATGTAGAAGCGGCGGTAATCTCGATAGTGCTCGATGACACGTAGCCGCTAACGACGAGAAACAGAGAATGCGGTTTGATATGCAGGTATTGGATACTCAGTAAAACCAGCAAAAACAAAAGGTACAAATTTACCGAGGAACGGAATCGTGATTTGTTACGTTGAACAATCGAATTTATTGAAGCCTTTGCTCCACTTTGTTAGTACAATTTCGCGTTTACGACCGAATAAACCGGCGTCAGCTGTAAGTACGGGAAGACATGGTCAACTGTATTTGTAATTAAACTCGATCGTCGATCACTTGATTCGACACTTCGAGCACTCGTTCGCGTGCAACATTTCATTTCAAAAGAGATCGAAAGACACGGTAGAGTCTCGCGCCAAGTGCATGCGCAAAGCGACACATGAGCCGCGAGGCCAGCCGTCTATACTTACTCGTGCAACTAGTTGAACGCAACAATATCGTGCCGCCGTAGCGGCAGATTTTTATTTAGTTTCCGAGTGGGCTCGATCGATTGCCTCGAGGTTCAATTATAGAAAAAAAAAATGGTCTTTATTCATCTTAACGCCGCGTTATCGAGCCTTCAAATTCAGGTCGCTGCATTTAGAATCACCTTAGAGTCTGGGCTACGAGCTGCCGTCACCTGGAGGAATTCCGTATATTCTGATTCAGCTCGCTGAGAGTCAATTCTGCGCGCGGAACTATTTGTTGGGAATACCGTTCAAAGTACGTACCGCGCGTTCGTCGCGAATATAGCAGTTCGAAATTCGAACTCTTCAGGTCGCTTACGTTCTTTTACGCTTTCAAGGAATATGCCCGCCGCAGCAGAGTCTTTTGCCACCCCTTACAAGCTTTGGAATTTTAATTACTGCGTTTTTTCCTCCGCACTCAGGTAAATCCGCCTTAAATAATGCACGTCATTCGCTAATTTAAATCAAATTTGAAGCGACCAGAAGAAAAAGAACACACTGCTCGAGACTAAGATTTAAAGTACAAGTGATAAAATATAGCGAGTGCCCGAATTTTCTCGAAATGAGATTTATTTCGCGCGTCAACGCGTCGCGAGATTATTGATAATTAATCGTAAATTAATACAGCCTTAAGGGCAAAACAATCGATAATATCAATGTTTTCTAATCATCCACGAGTGCCCGTTCCCCGGGAATCCTATTAATTCTCACTTTAGATAGGGCCAACGGTCTTTAATAGTATCTCATCGCGAATACTGTGTCATTCGTGACCACAGACTTCTATATAATACGTTAGATTGCTCGATATCCTTAGATAGATATACCTCGACATATAATGTACAAGTTATGTACAATAACTCGGATCGGATATACCTCGCTTATTTGTATGTAGCAACTGTCGCGTACGCGATCGCTAGAAACCGATGATAGTTCTTCCGCATCATTCTCCTAATTTTTAATATATTTTAATATATTTAAAATAAGTATATTTCAAAAAGGTTGATATCGATTAATATTAAACGGGTTATTTTGCACACAAAAATGCGCGAATAAAAAAATTGCTTCTTGGTTTGTTAACTCAATTTTACTTATCAACCTTAAAAACATGGAAACTTAATACACTTTTTTCTTATCACATGACAAATTATAATCACAACAAAAATAATGCAGAAAACAGCTGTTAAACTCTCAAACATGCTATATATAGCGAAATATAAATACACAAGATGTCCTAGTTCTCGCGACTATAATTGATACAACAGGTTGCCGAGCTCAAATAGAAAACGGGAGGATCCCGTCCCATTTTGCAAACAACCACGATAATTATTAATATATTAATAAAAACAAAATAATGATTAAGTATGAATAATGCGATAGGACGAGCTTTTCAGACAGAATCTTATGCACAACGTCTAAAACTCATTGGCAATTTCTTGGCAACAGCGGGCATACTGGATTGCTCGCCTCTCCACTGTCGGCAAAAGGATTAAATATTAAGTCTGATTACCTACTCCGATTTACCTACTTATTATAACTTTTTCTAACTCTCTCTCTCTCTCTCTCTCTCTCTCTCTCTCTCTCTCTCTCTTTCTATTTCATTTATCTGCTAAATCCCATCGAAACCCACGTTCATTAACAATCGTGTATACGTTACTACATTCCGTATCGTCGCACATGCGCTGAAAGCCGAGCTCGTCTCGCAATATCGCTTGCGACCGTAATAGTTAGCGTGGCGACGCGCCAGCAAGCGTCGTTTTGCGAGCACGCAAGTGCAGCTCCTCTCTCTCGTTGTCGAGAAATAATTGTATGAAAAATGCGCGCGAAACTCAGCAGCGCGACGTGACGCGGGAATTTCGGAGATTCGAGGGTGCACATCTTCTGTTCACCTCAAGGTGACCTCGTTGCACGCTATCGATCTCATCGAATGCGTATATACGTCACGTTAGAGCGCGTTTTCCACGGGTTTTGGAATCCAAATTTATCTCGCGAAAACCGGAAGCTCACCCTCTCGAGATGAATCTAACCGATAAGATGTATCGCAGTTATTTCTGTCATTCGTAAAATTAAAGGAGTTCTTATAAATAATATAGCGCACTCAGCAGCTCCAATTCAATGGCGCTTCTTAATTACGTGTACATTCTTAATTAAATTACATTCTTAATTACATATCTTCTACGAGGAAAGAAATCGTACTTGTCGTATCGCATTTCCCGGGAAGAGGCTCGTGAAACATCGCTGTAATTGATAGGCAATTGGCAATTCATCATTGAGAAACCTAAAGCCGCTCGTACGTCCGACTCGATTGTCTCGAGTGACAGCTGCGCATTTCGGTCACTTCGCTAAAAATATGGAAGTCCAAGACGGATCGCTCATGCCAAGTGGACAACGTGCATATTGTTTAGGATTTTACGCGCCTGTGGGTGTATATATATATATATATGTGTGTAAGCAAAAACGCTTGTGGGATATCACAAAACATGCATGACTGCGTATCACTCGTAAAACCGTTACGAGTAGACTGCATCGATATCCGTGTTAACATCAAGGTAGCGATACAAATGCAACAAACGTAAACTGCACTGTAAAAGTTCATACAACGTTCATTACTCCGACTTTTTTTCGCGAGAAATCATAAAAGTTTGCAATTATTGGACGCGAGCGTTCGCCTGCGGATTCGGTGACGAAAAATCGAGGTGTGTCTCGAGGAAATTTTTCATAAAATTCAACACACATCAGGAAATCCTCGGCGGCGCAGCTCAGTTGCCAAAAGAGAGAGAGAGAGAGAGAGAGAGAGAGTGAAACGCTTTTGAGGTCGATTTAACGGAACAAGATCGGGAAAACAATAGATCTTCGAATAAAAAGAATGAGCCGACAGACTGAGCCAAGATTCCTGCCATGGAGATCCAATCGTCGTCGAGAGTTGCTTTGCAGTTTTGTGCTAAAATCGTGCACGACGAAACATGGCGCGCGAAACTTCGCTATCAGACGAGAGAGAGAGAAATGCTCGCGTTTCAATCGCATCGCTCGATGACGATGCGTATAAGCGCGTCCTCAGCTTCGCTGACGCGAGAGATTCATCGAGGTTGCAGTAGTCACAAAGTGGAAATTGCGTCGCGCCTCGCATCTCGCGGACTCCCACTTGTTGTCCGCCGTAGCGTGACACAGCCTCATAATCCAGGCTCATTTAAAAACGATCACGACCGATATTCCGGCGTATCGTTTAACGATGTAATTGCCAACGGCGACGTCAGGATGCGAGCAAGTGCGCGCGCGCGCGCTTTAATGACTTTAAACGACGAAGGCGGCGACGACGACGACGACGTGGATCAGACAAAACAGAGGTGACCATCTCCTCCCGCAATGGTGTGACTACTGTCCTTCATGCCGCATGAATTAACTTAGGCTTAGATTACAAAATTCCGCGAAGCGGTAACGCGATATGACAACGACGATTCGCATGATGTCCAACAACGGAATAGAATAAAGTAAGCATTTGTCAACATGACTATGAACGAGATTTCCAAGGCGACATCAGAAGATTTAAAAAACGAGTTCCGTCGTCGGAACGATATCCTTCCGCTAGTGCGCCATATTTCAAATTTGAAAAATTACGAATTTTGAATTTAAACAATAAGCGATTGAGGAAATCGGTTTAGCACGCAAGGCGACTGGGTTATCAGAACTTTTCGGTCGCACGTATCGGTGCGATACGTTACTTACTATTATTGTATCGTATTAATTATTATTCAAGGAAGTAGAAGTAACGAGTCGAGGTGGTAATTCGTCGCTGTGATGCTCTGCGCTAATGTCCGGAAAGAAACGTGTGCACGGTCAGGAAAGATCAATTATCTAATTATACCGCGCACTGAGGTCATTACGCTTGTTTGTGTACGCTAAAAACATCGAATGTCAATTTAGCTTGACGCGTTCTCCTCGGCGTACGTCTTGAGACCGGCTTGATTATAACGACGCGCGTTTCACGATACCAATGCGATTCGCGGCCGCGGGTCAAATCGCATTAATAATCATTCGCCGTAAAGTGCCGCAATGATCCAATTGCATTTGATTCGAAGCTCGTGCGGAACGAACGAACAGTTTCCGTCTACGAAGGTGTTGACGGAACCAACTGTGCGCCGCCTGCGTTCTACGAACGATTGTCCATTTACGGACGTCGGTCGTAAGAATACCGTCGTTTCGTTCCGAGGACGCCGCTTTCGTCAAATACGAGCGAGCGAAACATTGTTTCTTTGTTTCGTGACGTTACGCTGACGTTACGCGTGTGTGGAAATCAGGGAGAAGATACATGAGATATCGTAGACGATACACAGAGAGAATTTTTTACAATGAAAGATATTCAGCAAGGCGAATTCTATTGTATGATGATCTATCCGTGAACTACTAGAAAACATGGTACGTTGGAAAAGAATTTACATGAAAAGAAGAAACTATCCGTGTACTTATCCATCTGACGTTAGGTGCTTTTGCGGAAGTTAGAAATCTCTTTCTGATCACATATATTTATTCCATCCAGCCAGTCTTGACTCGTGTAATCGGATTCGACTCAATTCCCTGTGAGAAGTAAGTTCATGCAAATTGCGAACACCTTTTCCCGAACACACGTAACAGCCTCGCGATAACTGAGTGAAGAAGCTGCGAGTAATCGCCTTTTAAAGGATTCGACCATTTGCCGAACAATAAACTTGGCTGTGACGCGGAAACGCTTTTGTCTCGAAATTCTGTCCAAGCGTTTGCGAGTAAGTAAACTCGCGAGCAATTACATAATGTAGCTTCTTGGAGCACCTTGCTGCTAATTTGACGACCTTCCGAGCTAATTCATGCTAAATTACGATTATCATAATTTACTCGTAACAGGCTGTCACATAGCCAGTACTTGAGCCTTTTAAACATAGTCACTGTACTGTCTCCACCACGGGTTCTCTTGGAATTTAAACATTCAGCGTGAATGGTTCATCGTTGGTGGACCAATTGATTCTCCCTACATGTATGTGTGTGTGTGTGTGTGTGTAGTTTTCTTCATATAAATTTTTTATAACTATATAATACATTTTTTTAATAATAGAATTCTGATAATTCTACGTAATTCTATTGTTCTAAATAATGTAATTTTTAATAATGTAATGTTAATTTAATAATGTAAAGAAATAAACTATTTTGGTAGAATTCATCTCGCTGAGAAACATATAGTGCATTTTTCAGCAGTAGAAAAATAAGCTCCTAAAATATAAATAGCACACATGAAACATAAGGACAATTAATGAAAGCAGAGAAAAACATGTCGGTCTCAGCTATATAATAATTCTTATCATTAAATTTTCCGTGTATATATCCGAGCACATTACACGTAAGCGTTCTACCCTTCGAGCGACGTCGTAAAGTACGTTGAAAAGTAAAAAAATATAAACTTTTTGTAGCGAGAGCTGCGATATATAGTGCAATTTCGCGCTCCTAATCGCGAGCGAAACTCATAGCTCGATAACGACTATCGGGTTATCGAATCGATAACCGATAGCATGAATATTGCTTGGCATGTAGGCTGGTATTTTACAAATACCACCCGGAAGGAATGCAATTTCGTAGATTTCGCGGTGCGCGTCGCTTTGGCAGTAATGGCGGTACAGACGATTCGATTCGGAATATTATTCGTTTCGGTTTCTATCGATCGACACTCGAGTGCGAGTTATCGTTCAATCGTAACGTGCGTTACACCCTTCTTCCGTTTCACGTCCTGCAGAAGTGAGAAGTTTTGAAAAATTGGAAAGGCAAATTGGAAACGCTACAAGCGCTGTTCCTAACCCGCCCAGAAGTCGCGAAACTTGTGGGGAATTTATTGTCCTCTGTATTGATTGCGGACGCATTAAATACTAATACCTCATCTCGCCCAACGCACTCGCCCGTTGATTGGCCCTTATAAGGGTAGCGAGAGTACGTACGCCGCACCACATAGAGGAGGCTACGGGGAGTTGCGTCATCTCGTGAAACCAGAAACGCGCGCGCGCGCACGCAAGAGAGAGGGAGAAAGAGGAAGATTCTGGAGCACGCACCCCCGGCCACAGAAGCAGCAATGCGTTTCAGAAATATCCACTTTGCGTGTGTCTCAGCAGCATATCGAGCTTGAGCATGAGGCAAGATCAATTCGTCGCTCTCATGCATACGCGACGCGTCGCGTATGCGTTTACGAGACGAGTATTGTATTTTCGCAACGTAATTCGTATACGGATGTTATTGCATTACCGTCGTTACGTTTCGATGTGTTTTTATACCATACGTAGGTAACGTACGATGGAGTTTTGCACTTGACGCTAGACGCGATCGATTTTCATTTGCCACGCGATGTAATAAAATTCAAGTAATTAGCGCGTTTGGTGCCGCGAGCGACGATAAAAAGACGGCGGATGAAACGCTAATTGTGACTTTTCACTTTTCAGGTGACAGTTCTAATTAAGAGTTGAATCCTGATTTTGAATCAAACTTGATTCATTACTGTAGTAAAAAGACTCTTGTAATAAAAGCATGAAAAAAATTTAAATATTTTACTTCTTCTTTGAAATTCAACGTTAAAAACTAAACATGAAGAATATATATCGAAGAAAAATTACTATATTTGAATGAATAATATTCTCTTAAAACGCAAAATCGATTAATTTAAAGTCCAATAATTTTGCTTTAAAGCTATGGTTGTTTATATATATATATATTTATATTTATTATTATTATTATTATTATTATTATTATTATATATATAACACAGGCAATTCCTCTCGACGTGCTCGATCGATCAATTTATGTAAATAAATGAAAGATATTCTAATCTTAGGTGATTTATAGTTAAGGCCGTTACTCGATATCTATCTGTTTTCACGATTACTCGAAAATCACCGGTTGATTCGATACGCGCCCAATCGCCCACGTGCGCGATCACGAGCTGCTTATTTTTAACATTCCAAAATGGGCATGCAGCGTGCCGAAGTGGCCGCGAATAGACGCATGCGAAATAGACGGTCCTCAACGAGCTCTGATCAGCAAAGAGAGGGGTGTGTGCGTGCCATAGTGTGTGGTGCGTGCGTGAGAATAGAGAGGGGATAAGAGAAAAAGGAAACGATAACGAGAGACGCTTGACGACATGACATTTAAGCCAATCATTCTTTCCACGCAAACTGATGCATGACACGCACTTCATCAATGAACTCATGCTAAATTAGTGCACAATAGAGTACACGGTGCTGCTCGTTGGGAGGAGAGGTCCAAGCGGTTTTGATCACAATAAGGGTACAAAGTAGCGCCATGCATACGTGGGAGTTAATGCATGTTCCCGAATTGAAAACGTGGGTCGCTGAAGAGTCAACCGTAAATTGAGACCGCGATCACGAGAGAAAGAGATAGCTGCGACAGGCGCTTCGTGATCGCTTTATTGATCGATTAATCGCGAATTAGCGGGCCTCACTCTCGAGCAGACGTCCGACTGGCCGATTTTATCGCGCGCCTCAGCATCTGCAACAATTACGCGGCAACAGACGTGAGAAAGCGACATTGGCGATGAGCTCGCCAATGAGATCGTTATCAGATGTATCCGCTGATAAATTTGAGTTCATATTCGTCGCTTCTCGCGTTCGCTTGTATCGCTTCGCAGCGCTGTATTACCGTAATGACGGATTAATCGGTGATAATCATTCTAACACACACTTCTGACGATACCAGCACTCAGCCGGTCGCTAGCTTCATCCTACTTAACCCCGACTCCGTTCTCGGCTAAGTGCGAAACTCAAACGTGAGATTACGCAACGCGCAGCTTCCCGCGGCATAACACACTGTGCATCGCGGTGATTGACAATCTCGTATCCTCCGGGCTGCGTCTCGTAAAAGTTGTTTTTCATTGACGAGGAGAGGAGGTCTGGCGCGCGACGAGACGATTATAATTAGCAAATGGTCGAGAGTAACCACCGGACAATTTCTTCTTCTTGGCACACGACATTCAGGAGCACGAGGGTGACCAACAGGTTTTTCACAACCTTCTTCAATTCGCGACGTTAAATATCCGACATTTGCACAATTGTGATTTCAATTGTGATATCTCGGATATCCCGAAATTATTGCCGTTGATTATCACATTGAAGATATTTCGCGCGACGCATTTTTATTTTTACTTCTGAAATTATCCAGAGACAAGATGTTTCGCTTTTGTCCTTATATGGGACAAAAACGGGTGACACGTAGGAAGAGAAATCTTTATTCTCGCAAGAGAAGAGCATCGTTCTTACGCGCGAGCATTGAGCATCGTTTTTCATCGATTACGGCCGAAGAACGTTTTATAACTTCCACGTGGTTTTCTCTCGCCGACCTTCAACTACACTCCTCATGCCTCATAATTAATGAGAGTGCCCCTAATGCTAGGGTCATCGCAGCCAGAAAAATATCATCGGTACTTGTTATCGATGTTAGTATAGCTAGGTGGGAATTGTTCACTTTGTACTACATCGATAAACGAATATAGGCATCCTTAAATAGCAGTTGAACATTTCCTTTATTTCTTGCAAATTTACTGTAGACTGCAAGTATCCTTTTGTTTTCATTTTGTTGTTCCCTCTCCTCTTTTCTTTCTCTGTTTTCCCCCTTTTCGCATAGTACTAATAAGCCAGATTAAATTCGCGGAATGTCCTCAGTACATTTTCCTTTTCAGACAACTACTATTCTGGGAACTTGAAGTGACGTCATTGTAAAATAAATAGCGTTGATGCATATCGTTCCATTAGGATATTCTTATCAAGATAATTTCATCGCTCTTTGTTACTTTTAGACGAAGAAAGAAGATTTGACCGCGTTTAGTATCAACCTTTACTTAGAGAGCAAGAGTTTAAACGCTTTCACTTCTGAAAATAAAGATAAAATTTAGAAAAAATAAAATGCTGCTTTCGAACAAGGCGAACGAATTAGTTCTTTTTGCCTTATTGTGGTCAGATATATTTCTATCTATTAAACTTCCCTTTTTGATATCTTCTATCAAGAAGTTCCCTCTTCTATTTCTATTAAGAGTTCCCTCTTCGGAGCGCAGCCAATTCCAGCGCCCGAGAAAGTGCGTGACAAAAAGCACGCCAGTCGCAAACAAATGTAGGCGTATCGCGTGTAGCCGGCGAGACACGCGCGACCATTAATCCAAGTTCAATGGGTTCATACATTCATACATACATACATATACATACATATACACACACACGTATACGCATATGCATACATGCACACAGTGGGACAAAGCGATGAAATCTTCTTTCTCAAGCAGTGTACGAACTCGAGCTTAAATTGAATTCGATTTGATCACCGGCAGTGGAGGCTCTCTTGAGCGTATTAAGTTGAGGAGGGCCGTTCGATCGACGGGCGTTAACGCATTTACCATACATACGCGATCGACCCTCTCTCGTTCGCTCTCAGATAGTTACTTCGGCGACTCGATGGTACTCACCTCGTTTGAGGGGCGCGACATGCATGACTCTGAGAGGGACCGATAAGAAGGGCGGACCGTGAGACCGCCTCTCATGACACCACGCCGACTTTTCAGTGTAACCACTGTCCTCCGTGCGTCCTTTACGCAGCTACTGCTGTCCTTTCGCGCTTCTTCCTCTTCTTCCACCCCTGTACCCGACCTCTACCCTTTCACTTCCGGGACCGGCCTCCTCCGCTGCTGTCCGTCCTTTCTGCCCTTCAGTGCCCTTAGTGCGCGCGTGCGCTTGCCCTTTTTATCTCGTTCACGTTCTGTCTTCTTTCTCTATCTGGGGGTTAATTCTATCCTATCTATCCTATCTCTTTCTCTCTCTCTCTCTCTCTCTCTCTCTCTCTCTCTCTCTTACCTTCTCTTTTTTCGTTCTCACGGTGTTGCTCTATAATACTCGATTTGCTCCAGCTACCGCGTTTATTCGTCGAAAGGTCCCTTCAGAATATCCCTTCTTCTGATTTGCTTTCTCTTTTTTCTTCTGATATATCAACACCTATCGCCTGTTGAAATACCGTCTACGCTCTACAACACGCTCTACACACTTCCACCGGCTCTCGCGCTTTACTGGGCGGTATGTGCGTTTAGTAGCTTTAGAATAACGAAGGTGTTGGAGAGAGGGAAGCAGAGAACGAGGAAGAACCGGCGTCGGCGCTTGGGAACTCGCTCGATACCGACGACGTGACGCTGCTGCGACCGCCACCATCGTCGCCATCATCATCCGCTGTCTCCATTGTCGCCGCCACTGTCGCCGAAGACCCAGGTTCGCTCATCATTTATCATGAGTCTCCTGCGTGCGGAAGCATGCAGGATTTTGCAGTAACATGCAGTAACACTTTGCCTTTCTTTCTCGCATATGTGCGCACGGGTTAATGATGATTATATTAAAGAGATATATCTGGCCGGGATTTTGCTTTTCGACCCTGTTACTACATTTACATAATAATGGCCGTTTATCTATCTTGAAAATTTTCGAACGATTTATTTCTGCAAGAATCTGTATATCGAATATTCATTTTGAATATTATGATTAAACGCAGGAAATATGAACCCATTACAATCTGAATTATAGTCGACTTCTTTTCCCAGCTGATCCGCAGAAATTCAATAATTTAGCGACAATTTGCGTGATTTGCGTCTATTTCAATATTTTAATATTTGACTAATGTAATATTTCAATATTTGACTAATAACACTTATATTATATTTATATTAAGTATAGTATTAATAAATAGGGAAAAGTTATAGAATCGTCTAGAATAAAATTTAAGTTGAAATATTTATTAATTTAAAGATAATACAAGTGAAGAATTTCACAAATGCAATATCATATTACGATCTGAATGAACATATTCTATTGTGCAAATGTGTACAATGGATTTCGTCTTGAAATAATATAAAGATAAGGAAAGAAAGATGTAACATTAATTCTATGACAATATATGCTAACTTTAAAACATTTATGAAAATCATACTATAATTATAAATTTAATGATAGTTATTATATTTGGTACATATAAAATATATTATCTTGAATTGTTCTCAAACTGCCTTTTCATTTTTTTCATTAACAATACAATGGACATTCCAGCTTTCTCGCAATTCATTATGTAAGATTGACAATAAATGAACTACAGTGTAAATTAAAGTTTGATCGAATTACTTTTGAATTTTTGTTCTCTTGATTGCATTTATTACTCTTTTCATTTGCTTTTGAATATTAAAGACAGGACTTCCTTTTTCCTGAAGAGCCTTTTCTTTTCTCATGGAATTAAATTAGTTTATATTTTCTAGTCAGAGGACTTCAAAATGTTTGATTAATACATGACACGTGTACATGTATCAGTGTGCGTGGCGTGTATGTGTGCACTATCGAATGTATACATACAAATATATAAATGCATGTTTTTCTGTATTTATTTATATAATACATCATTGGCCGTTTCCCCTGTTTTTAAATGCTAGGCCTCTAAGCACTATCTGTTTTATAGGAAACAATTATAATGTTGCATGATGTACACTTGGACCGATCTATTGTACAATAGTTGATTGATATACATATTAACAAGTAACACAGAGAAAGGGACTTGTTGGACCTTGGTTGGAATTCTGTTTAGTGCGTGCTGATGAAGTAGCGATAGACAAGGGTAGCAAGCACCCCAAGTGCAATGGGAATTAACCAGGAACGCCAAGAACTGCAATGGTCAATCATTATATTGTGATACAACTATTTAAAAATGACAATTCTTGAAATATATAGCAAAACAAAAATTTTTATCTACTTTACAAATTATTTACTTGAACAATTGTGATCTCTTTATTTATTTCTCTTTCTACGTAGAATAAACTTAACTCTGAAACTTAAAATTTTCTTATATGGAATAAGATGCACTTATAGATACTGAATACAATTTATAGAATATTAAAATATAATAAATCAAATTCTTAAACAAAACTTGTACTGTTGTAAATGAAAGAATTCATACCTAGAATTGTTATCATCAGAGTTGTTATTAGACCATTCTACTTTCTTTCTTTCTTTTACTCTTTCCGCCTAGAATATTTCAATAAATAATAAGGAAATATAGAGAAATATGAGATACAAATCTCTACATTTAAAACTGTATTTCTATTTACTTCTACTAGTTCTCCAATCTTGAACGATATCATCAACTCTCTTGCGTCACTTGAATGTCCAATGTCTTCAAACGCCTCAGTTGCATCCAATCCATTTTGTTCTAAAAGTACCTCTTCACCACCAGGATGCTATGTATTGATAGGAATATTATAAATATATTCTATATACCGATTTTAATAAAAATATTTTAATGGCTGCAAAAATTTTGTTTCAATAGAAATAATATGTGTGCCAAGTTACTCGTTATTATATTTAATACCATATTTTAATCAAATAATACAAAAGAGAAAGGATGTATGTAATCTCTATTTAATATCGAAAAACTGCAACCTCATTCAGGAATGACGTGACATTGTAGATTTCATTGTGGATGATGATCCATGTGTCTGAATTTTCCAAAGTAGATTGTTTTAACACTTCCTCTCGTGTAAAAAGTTTGACAGGAACAGTAGTGGCAGTTTTTTCCTTGATATCTTTGTCTGCCATGCTTTTTTTCAGTAAATTAATTTCTATTGCTCGTTGCTAATTTAAATTTTACTAATGTACTTAACCAATGACAAGCTTCTTTTCTAGTCTCACTTTGTCTTCGAGACTGTTTTGAATGTTTTCGAAGTAATAGAAAGGAATCGGATCTACTTTAACTGATTCTTTCAAGTTGACTCAGCAACTTTTGTTGAACTATACACGCGCTTAAATAGCGCGAATACCATCTGCTAAATTCGTTAATAATAAACTTATATCGCTTATAGATGAACTTTATCTATCAGCTTCCGATCGGTTACATCAGCATATTTTGAGCCAATCTCATATATACAAACTATTAGTGAGAACTCCAGTGACTTTTTAAAGGCTATCCTTGTTACTGTTATCTTCGAGAATACCGTGCATTGTAGTGAGTATAGTACTGATCTATCCTCAAACATGTGGACAAGAAGTGACATCTAACGACATTACATCTAGACCGAATATTCATGTTCATTCATAATCAGATCTTAAGATTATGGAACACACGTATTTGTTCTTTTGCGATATCGCATGCGAATTAATCATCAATTATCAGAAATATACCATATATAACAGCATTTCTGATATGTTACTAAGTCTACTAATAAGTCTACTAATAAGTCGCAATCTAACACGGAAACAACCACAGTGTGCTTAGACTTTATATTTAATTGTTTTCATTTTTAAATATACAGATCGTTTCATTGACTACATAACATTTGATGATGAATTTCATACAATATTAAATTAAGATTAAACTATGAATCCAGACTTTAGATTTTCTATGTAAGAAATTTAAAGTTAACATGTAACGAAGAAAGAATATTATTTTTAAACATTCCTCTTTTTATGTCATTGGTTGTCTTATATCCACTTCTTCAGATGGCGTGACTGAAAAACCATTCTACAAAATTTTTATTGCGTGATCTCTCTTAACCTTTTTCTGCTGCTTATCATTGTTAGCTTGACACTGGTGACAGCTGTCATAAAAGAGATGTGCTCGTGAGTTGACCCAGTCGTATATAAACATACGTAAATAATTATTTGGCAGTTTGCAACGATCGTTGCGAAGCAATTACCGGTTTAGCATCTCGTTTCGTCTTGCACGATCGCTGCTCAAGCTGCTGATTATATATCTTTGGCGTTTCAAACAACATACGCGTGAAGGATGACAATGGGCGATGAGACCCCAGTTACATCACTGGTCCTTCCTGTTATATTAAGACCGATATTAACTAAGGTAATATACATCATTCTTTTAAATTACTTGTAATTGATTGATATTTCTACGTAAATAATATTCCAATTCGTACAACACTTCACTTGTATCGTCGATAATTAATAGTACTTTTTGAAAAAGATAGTAGAAAGATGATTGTTGAACAATTTTGGTCTATATATTTTTTGGTCTATGATTACTTTAGCATATTAGTTATATATTTTGTACTTTCTTCTCTGGCAAAAGTTTTCTTGCCAAAATCACTACTTGAAGCATATAATTATAATTCAATAAATGTCTATAGCTGGAAAGGCAAAATGTGATGGCTGCACAAACTCTACGTGCAGCTCTCTCGAAAGCAGAGAACTCACATCCTGGAATTACACATGATTTAATTTTGGGTATAATACGTAGAGCAGAACTTAATCTTGATATGAATGAGAGTGTTTTACGGTTGCAAGGTGCTGCTTCTGATTACGATGGTAAACAGTACAAATATATACACAAACACATTATTATAAATTTATATATTACCAAGTAAACTATATACTAGAGCAGTTTTATTTTATCCCTTAATTTAAAATAACAATATATTTTCATTTACTTATGGTTGTAGTTGTGGAATATCGGTCGGCACGTTCAGAAGATGCATTTCAAGAATTGAATCGTAAATCAACTTCTTTGAAAAGAATTCTCAGCAGAATTCCTGATGAAATTACAGATAGAAAGACTTTTCTAGAGACAATCAAGTTTGTATAATATTTGTAATTTTTCTTGCATATATACAATAAATATCTGTACAATGATTGTCCTTTTTGCTGTATTTATTTTCTAGTATTATTAATACTAAAAAATCTTCTGGATAATGTTTATCCTTTAATTTAGTGTATTTCTTTCAGAGAAATCGCGAGTGCGATAAAGAAACTTCTAGATGCTGTAAATGAAGTTACTGCCTTTATACCTGGTTCAGCTGGCAAACAAGCCTTGGATCAACGCAAGAGAGAATTTGTAAAGTATAGCAAAAGGTTCAGCAATACATTAAAGGAATATTTTAAGGAAGGACAGTAAGTAAACAATCCAAGGATAATAAATAATGGGAACTTACAATTTTATTTGTAATAGACAGGATATCTCATTTTATTCAATACAGTTTAATATCACTTGAACTAAATGATATATATCAAGATATTATTTTTTCAAGATTGTATGGTGAGAGAAATATATTCGGATAAAAAAAGAATATTATTTGATCATAACAGTTTATTTGATTTTAATAAAATACATATATAATTCTAAAAATAAAATATGATAAAAGAAAATGTAATAACATAAAATGAAGTGATCAAGAATAGAAACAGATATAAAAATTAAATTAAAGATATAAAAATTAATAAATTAAAAATTAAAAGTTGAACATTTAATCAGAATATAATACAGTATATATCTTTTACAGAGCAAATGCAGTATTTGTAAGTGCATTGTACCTGATACATCAAACAAACATGATTATGCTCACAGTAAAGGATAAATGTGAGTAAACAACAATATTACAATGAATTCTCAGAAGTCGTATGTGATATCTTTCATACACAGGAAAGCTGGATTATATTAATATTACAACCTACCAACATCCTAATCTACATTCTATTATACAGACAATGTGTGTGGTGTGTGATAGAATTGAAATATTCGATATAAAAGATTTTATGTCATTATGTTCGCGCATGTTGATTACTTCATCATAATTTTTGTTATATACATTAAGTAATGTTGGGATATATATCATTCAAAATTATTTATGCTTTTATTTTATGCCAATTCATATAAATTCTCATTGTAATGATTAATAATGGTATGTATAAGAGAATGTTTAGACGTGAGGATGATTTTATTGCTATATGAAAATAATGCATCATGCTCTCTTTTTATCTCTTCATTGCTTTAAAGAATATAAAATATCTGACAATTTAAGTAGAATATTGAAATCAATAAGTTTGGGGTGTGGTAATAAATCAGTCATAGTTATATCTTATTAGAAAGTTATAAAAAAGTAAAAAATTTGTGATTCCTTTTATTTTTAGTTCTGTAAGATTTTTATATTTATATTCTTTAAAGCAAAATGAGGGCAGCGGTAGATATAGAGGAATTATTTCTCATAATGTATAAGAAATAAAAATTACTTTATTGATAACAAATGTACACAAACTTGTTATATTTTCACATGAAAAGTTGTTTTCCCATGTGGAAAATGTGAATGCCTTGCCTATCTACATCCTCATTGCATTAACAATGACAATGAGTAACAGTGAGAATTAATAGTAATTGTTGCAATGAAGGTGTTACTGCAAAATGTACAAAACTTCAAGCCCGTTTGCTGTCAGAAAATACACGGACAATACAACCAACTCCACTTATGTTGAAAACTTTTTCATGCCAAATTAACAAGTGACTACTGCTGCCTTCTGTTGGAATCTCGAAACCTCGGTAAATATATTTCATTAGAACATCCACTAAGTCACGATCTAACTGTGCTAAACAATCGTCTATTTGGTTTGATTTTATACTTAAGAGCACCTTTTGTGTTAAGTTTCGTGCACTGTCCTGAAAATAAGTGAGAAATATTTTTACAATTTCTCATAGGTTAAACAACATAATTTATATAGTATTGTGCGAAATAACATCAACTTTTATATATATTAACATAATTATACAAGAATTTCATTATTAATGCATCAATTTTCATTCACAAGTATGAAATAAAGTTCACCTCTGTCACAATAACTCAGTTGAGAGAAATGCAATTAATTTTTATACATTTATAAATTTTATAATATTAACTATAATATTAACACGCGTTCAATAAAGTGTAAGTATATTATATTGCGCACAATGATAAAGATTATCGTTATCAGACAGGATATGTTTTGAGGTTACCTTAATTTGCTGGTTTTTACATTCTAACGGTGCCGACTTTAATACAGATATCAATGCCTCCGCGTTCTTACCCTTAAAAAAAGTGTTAAGGAAAACAACGGGGGGTTAAAAGTTATAGAAAGAAAAACTCGATAAACGAATATAAGAGTTTTGCAAAGGATATTGGCTAAGAAGTGTTAGAATTTCGTTCTCGTCCGGGCCAGTGGGTGCGCCTATACCACCGTCAGCGTCTTCCTCTTTAAAATTGTTGTCGCTATATTGGTCCACGTCGATTTTCCGAAATGCGGATGCCGAAGTATCCTTTTTACCGTCGTTTCTCGACATCTCGGCTGTATGTTTGACGTTTCCTGCGATCACGCCCGGCTTATCGAGCAGCGCCTAAAGCCAGCGGCATACGGTGCTTGTTTTCGTGCTGGATTGCTTGCTGGATGAAAATGTTACGTTCTGATTGGTACATTTTCGAAGATGGATGAAAATGCACCAATCAAAACGCAGTATTTTCAGTGTGCAGCTGACTTTAGACCTGACTATGGCCATGTTCCAACATTCACTGCCAGCGCTGAAAAGTTATAGTTTGCGTGACACAAACTATATATTTTCAGTACTGGCAGTGAATTTTGGAACACGGCCTATGAATACCGACCTTAATTCAGCTAAAAGGAGCAGATCTAATGGTTATGCTCAGTAGAAACGTAAATGTTCGGTGATTCTTGCTCCTGATTAGTAGATTCTTCTACATTTATCAAGGATCTAAAAGTTGTTCTAATCACAGACAATAATCATTAGGCGCTTATGAAACTCCGATATCTGCTAAGCACAAGCAATACTGCACAGTAGATCAACTTGTTACGTGAATCACGTTGCGTCTTATCTGCGAACATATGTAAGAGAAAACGAAACTAAAGCCAGCGGCACACGGTGCTTGTTTTCGTGCTGGATGGTGCATTTCCATCCATTTTCGAAAATATACTAATCAGAATGCAGTATTTTCATTCAGCAAGCAATCCAGCACGAAAACAAGCACCGTGTGCCGCTGGCTTTATATTTAAGATCGTTTTAAGTTCACTTTCAGATACCTCATAACCAATGAAATGATTTGTACAGCATCTGAAAATAAACTTAAGACTTAAATATAAGCGGCCTTCTACAATAAGCAATTAGTCATAAGCTATAAGCAAATTGACCAATCACAATTAATTATTTCAAAAATAATCAACAGTGATTGGTCAATTTGGTTACAACTTATGACTAATAGCTTATTAGAAGGCCTATAAAGGCTCGTCTACAATAGCTGTAAGAGTAAGGCTGTAAGGCTGTAACGTAAGCTGTCGGCGAATGAAAATATTTCATTTCGTGTCTTGCAACCTTACAGCCTTACTCTTACAGCTAATGTAGATGAGCCTTTACTGCTTACGCTTAGAACCTTATTCTTGCAGCCATTGTAGATGGGCCTTTAGAGGTATATAGGCTGCGTTTCCGATATTCACTGCCAGTACTGAAAATCTATAATATATGTGACATAAAGTATATATTTTCAATACTGGCAGTGAATATCGGAACGCAGCCATAGAGAACAATCACATCACGTGTGTAAACATTAGAGTAGACAAATACGTCGAATATAAATAAAAGGAATATTTATTTTCTACATTAAAAATTAATTTTCACAGATACGTGGTTTTTATATCTGTGCACAATGCAAAATAAAGCCAATGTTGAAAACACATGTGAAAATATACGTAAAACCGCATTTCCACTCAAGGTACGTACATACGAAATTATCTAAACATTTATACATTTATTATATTTATGTACAATGTATCCTTTTATATGATTGTAAAAATTTTTTAACAAAATTAAAGAGAAGTAGTTTATGAAGGTACACGTAATGCTATTAAAATCTTACCTTCGAGCATTCCTGAAGAAGATAGATTATTTTAAAGATAAAGTCCTTTTAATTTTGATGAGGAATGTATATTTATTGAACTAAGAAACAAGATATTTGTTGACTATTTTTTAAACAAATTAATAATTGAAATTAAATATAACTTTTCTTTATTTAAAAGCAGCTTTTTAGATGTTTTTAAGAATGTTTTAGAAATAGATTTATTATTAGCTATGTTTAGCAAAATTGATTAAACATTTAATTTGTTTATGAAAAATAATTGCATGTCATATTTTGTTCAATATTGGATATCATTATCTTCTTGATTAAATCAAATCTATTATGATTTCTGATCATGGCGATCTTGAATTATTTATTATATATGATCTTAGTTAATATAAATTGTATGTTATTAGAACAAATGGGAACTAGTACCAGCTTCTTTGAAGGAAAGAGGCCTAGTAAAACACCATATTGATTCCTTTAATTATTTTATCCGTGAAGACATAAAAAAGATTGTTAAGGCAAATGAAGAAGTATATAGTGATGCAGATCCACTCTTTTATATAAGGTAAAGTCTATATCTATCAAACTATTTAAAAAAAGATAATATTTTTATCCTCATATAGCAATAAGATATCCTATAGCAGACATATCTGATTTTATAATCATTCCTTTGTTTCAGATATTTAGATATACATATAGGTGAGCCTATATTTGATGAATCACTTAATGACATTCGTAAACTTTATCCTCACGAATGTCGCTTGAGAGATTTAACTTACGCTGCTCCTATTATAGTAGATATAGAATATATAAGAGGTAACCAGCCAATAATAAAAAATAACATAGTAATTGGACGGTAAGTAATAATTAGAAAGATAAAATAAACATAGGTAATAACAATTGTAAGTTATTTACAATTATATATATATATATATGATAATTTGCAGGATGCCAATTATGTTGCGTAGTGCAAATTGTAGACTGACTGGTCTGACAGCTCATGAATTATCAACCAAGGACGAATGTCCTCATGATCCTGGTGGTTATTTTATTATAAAAGGACAAGAGAAAGTAATATTAATACAGGAGCAGATGGTGCGGAATAGAATACTTCTGGAAAAAGACAATAAAGAGAATATTGTTGCATATTGTAACAGCTCCACTCACGAGAGAAAGACTAAGACTAGTATCATCGGGAAATCTGGTAGATATTACATGAAGCACAATATCTTTCAGGACGATATATTGGTGACCATAGTTTTCAAAGCTATGGGCATACATACTGATCAGAATATCGTGATGTTGATCGGCACGGAGCACGAATTTCAAAGTAAACTAGAATGGAGTTTACGGGAATGTCATGATCTGAATATCTTCACACAGAATCAAGCATTGATGTATCTCAATAGCAAACGAACACAACCTAGAGTTTTTAATGCAAATGAGATGAAAGATGTATTAGCAACGAATGTGTTATCACATGTGCCGGTTAAGAACTTCAGTTTTAAATTGAAGGGGATCCACCTGGCCTTCATGGTGAGAAAAGTGATTATGGCGCAATCCAATAAAAAGCTTCTCGATGACAGAGATTTTGTCGGGAACAAGCGTTTGGAAGTAGCTGGTTCCCTTCTATCTCTAATGTTTGAGGACCTATTCAAACGGTTCAATTGGGAATTGAAGCAGATCGCCGATAAAAATATTCCGAAAATCAAGGCGGCGCAGTTCGACATAGTCAAGCATATGCGGCAAGATCAGATTACCAATGGGCTGCTTTTTGCCATATCAACTGGCAACTGGAAGATCAAACGTTTCAAAATGGAAAGACAAGGTGCAACACAAGTGTTATCGCGCTTGTCTTATATTTCAGCACTTGGTATGATGACACGAGTTCATTCTCAGTTCGAGAAGACCAGGCAGGTGTCAGGGCCACGTTCATTGCATCTTTCGCAGTGGGGGATGCTATGTCCATGCGATACGCCCGAGGGAGAATCCTGTGGCTTGGTGAAGAATCTCGCTCTCATGGCTCATATCACAACAGACGAACCAGAGGATCATATTGCATGGCTATTATCCACCCTCGATATGCAGGAAATACAATCGCTCGGTAGCCAAGAGATAAACCATAAGGATGAGTGGCTAGTTCTCCTGAATGGTGTCATTCAAGGCGTCACGAGTCATTACAAGAAATTGGTGCACACTCTAAAAACATTACGTAGACGAGGTTACATCAGTAGTTTTGTGTCTATATATATGCAGGATAATCATAGATGCGTTCACATCAGCACCGACGGTGGCCGATTATGTAGGCCGTACTTTATTGTAGAGAACGGTCGACTCGTTGTCACAGCGGAACATATGAAATTATTCCAGCAAAAGATCTTAAAGTTCGAAGACTTCCTCCAGACGGGTGAGTGATACAATTCGGGTCATTTTTCATGAGCGTTTGTATTTTCGTTCTGCGACCGTCGTGATTTATTTTCCGTTTTCTTGTCGCATATTTGATCATAGGTATGATTGAGTACTTGGACGTGAACGAGGAGAATGACGTTTTGATCGCGCTTGACGAAAACGAGATTCAAGCAGAAACCACACATATGGAGATCGAGACGTTCACCATCCTGGGAGTGTGCGCCGGTCTAATTCCGTATCCGCATCATAATCAAAGCCCAAGGAACACTTACCAATGTGCCATGGGCAGGCAGGCGGCAGGTACCATAGGATACAACCAACGCAAACGCATGGACACAGTGATGTACAATCTGGTGTATCCTCAAGCGCCTATAGTAAGGACGAAAACATCTGAAATGATCAAATACAATGAGTTGCCAGCTGGCGAGAACGCGATTGTAGCTATTATGTCATATGGCGGATACGATATCGAGGATGCGCTCGTTGTTAACAGAGCCTCCCTCGATCGAGGGTATGGAAGATGTTTGATATATCGAAGTACGAAAGCTGTCTTGAAGAGATATCCCAATCAAACGTACGATAGGATCATGGGTCCATCGTTGGATAGCAATACGAACAAAGTTGCGTGGAAACACGATATACTGGACGCTGATGGGATCGCAATGCCCGGCGAAAGAGTGGAAGACAAGAAAGTATATACCTTGTTATGAAGTTTCGTGTTTGTACACAGTATAATATATAGTTGCATTCATTTCCGAATTACGTCACATTCAGGTGCTAGTGAACAAATCGGTGCCATCACAATCCATCGACCGGGTGAACACTGGGAGCGATGCTTCACCGAAGACGCAGTATCGCGATGCAGAGATTTACTACAAAGGTCTGGAGCCTGCATATGTGGAGCAGTCTTTGTTGACTAGTAACGCTGATGATTCTTTTTTGATAAAGCTATTGTTGCGGCAAACTCGCAGACCCGAGATCGGCGACAAACTCAGTAGTCGTCACGGGCAGAAGGGTGTCATAGGTACGGTATTATTTTAGATATTATTTTTGTTTTTCGTGCATAGAGACCGGCTAACACATAAGAAGTTACACATCTTAAAGCGCACATAATATATCTTTTATGGGAAACTCTAAAATGTTTTCGTATACTTTGTAATATGGATATTTCGATGACATATATTCAGGTTCAATCGTGAACCCGGAAGATCTGCCATTCAACGACCAGGGCATAGTTCCCGATATAATTATGAACCCGCATGGTTTTCCATCTAGAATGACCGTCGGCAAGTTAATAGAGATACTCGCGGGTAAAGTAGGCATTCTGAATGGCGAATTTCACGACTCCACAGGTATATTTTATGATGAAAATAGCATGATGACGAGATATGATGTAACGATGCTTAATTTTACTATACGAACTCTTCATTTTCAGCGTTCGGTGGTTCCAAAGTGGATGATCTCTCTGAGCAAATGCAGAAGCATGGTTACAACTACTTGGGCAAAGATTGTTTCTACAGTGGCATCACCGGAGAACCGATGGAAGCATATATATATACCGGAACGGTAAGTTCGTGAAATAAAGTTGTTTAAATTGAAGCATTCCAACAATTTGATTCGCAAAAAGTCGGGAAGTTAGTCTCAGTAAGTCTGTTCATTTTGTCTGCACTGCTGAACTGGTGCATTAAGTTAAAGTGAAACAAGTGTAGTTTTTCTCACTTCAACTTGTTGCATCAGTTCAGCAGTGCAGACAAAACGAACAGGCCTAATGTTAAATCGTTTCTTATCAGTGCCAGAAATATATATTTCATTGGAAAACGTTTTGGAATATTCGGTTAATAAAAAGTAAACATTTGAAATTAATGATCTTTCCACAATGACTTATTCTATAATGCAGGCATATGAGAATGATACATGCTCGTGTTATACCGCGAATAATGCATACAATTTGATGTACAGGTTTATTACCAAAGATTAAAGCATATGGTGCAGGATAAAATACACGCTCGTGCCAAAGGGCCAAGAGTGGTAATGACTCGACAGCCAACAGAGGGACGTTCTAAGGATGGTGGTTTACGTTTCGGTGAAATGGAGCGCGATTGTCTGGTTGCTTACGGCGCTAGTATGATGTTGATAGAGAGGCTAATGTTATCAAGTGACGGCGTCAAGGTCGACGTTTGTAACAGCTGCGGGCTGATGGGTTACAGCGGTTGGTGCCAAAGCTGTCGCTCCAACTCCAACATATCCTCGGTTACGATGCCTTACGCGTGTAAATTGTTGCTTCACGAACTACAATCCATGAACATTGTACCCCGTTTGAAATTAAGGGACTATCGTGAAAGAAGTCATACCGAAAAACGAAAATATAGATATAAATAATAAAGTTTTAATTTCTTTAAATGCAACATACATTGTTTTCTTTAAAATCTGTGATACTGTACTATAGTTTTGACATCGTGTCTGATAGTTTGCGTAAATAATGTATAAAGTAAGTTAATAGAATGAGCTTTATATGCAGCAGGAAGACAAATATATTGGTCCTTTTTAATATTCGATCTTTAAATATATTAATATAAACATTAATGTGCAGGTCAACAAGTGTACTTGGTTTAAACATTAAATACCATAAACATTTTACATTTCACACAGTGTATATGTGTATGGATATGTATATATACGTGTGTATGTGTAAGATAAACATAATCATAACTTAATATGTTATACTTTAAAATGATTCCGCGAATAGGCGTATCTCAGGATTTTCAATACTACTTTTACTTTGTATGAGTCGTAACTCAATCTTTTTAGCTGCCTGTGCTTCATTATCTGCACACACTGTGAAGGAAAAATTGGTTACTTATAATTATATTGACCTATCTTCCAGGTTCTCTACATGAATATACACATGTACAAATGAATAAATTACCTTTTGAATATTCATAAGTATTAAGTAATACACTGTATAAAGAGTTTACAGTTTTTTCCATAATGGTTTTGATGTCATTTTGTAAGTGTATATGAGCAAGAAATAATGCAGCAAAGAGGTCTCCAGAGCCTGTGAAAGTTGTTGGTATTTTAGGAATGTCTATCTTAATTAATTTGTTATCTGAAACAAAGACATTTATAATCAATTTCTACTTGTTGAAAACAAAGTTACCTTGTAATGCACAATCAACCTTTTGCAGTACTAACTACTGCTGTTAATTTGTTATTAAGCTCTGTTGAGGATACAGCTATGGTTTGTGGCCCAGTTGCATGTAATTCTTTTAACACACTTTGCAGTTCATCCATATTAGTAATATTTTTGTCTGTCAGTAATCTGAAAAAAATAGATAAGAACTATACATAAATAATTATAAAATAATAACATGATTTTAATGAAAAATAATAGATAACTTCCAAGCATTATTGATATATGGTATACAAGTGCAACGCAAGTGATCAATATATTAAAGATAATAGTATAGAAAGCAATAATATGCATGACATATATAGTGCTATACAAACTCTAATTCAAATTGATTTGGTGTCAGCACATCTGCCAATGGTACTATTTCTTTCTTATAAATTTCCTTTAGAGTTTCTGGGACATACATTTTTCCATTATCACCCATAACAGGATCACAAACTAATAAAAACACATAAAATCAATATTAATTATAAGATCTTCCAAGAGATTTTTATCATTGAATTAAGAAGTAACTTACCATATATAAGATTTGGATTTTTACGTTTCAATGTTGCAACTAGCAGAGCTATTCTCTTTAGGAAAGAAGCTGAACCAACATATCCAGTAAGTAAATATGTATATTTATCTAAGTTATTATATGCTAGGCCTTCAACTAAGTCATCTAAAAAATTATTTTTAGAAAATATTTTATTACTGAATAAATAAATATTATACATATATCACATACTTGTTTGTATCTTACCTAGATCTTTATCGTTAAGTATTTGACCTTTAAACATTTCATAACCAGTGTGATTGGATAATTGCACAGAATTGATTGCATCAACTTCAAAACCTAACAACTAATTAAAAAATAATTGATATCTCAAAATATACAATTATTTTACATAAAATTATTTTCCTACGATTATCTTTTTAAGCCATATTTTGATAATCAAAATATTAAAAAAGAAAAACGTTTAATGGAAAAGCATGTCATAAGTCAGTGAATTGGTAACTGATAAGATCTGAAATATGTAAAGTAATATTCGGATTTTTCCCACGGAATTTACCTGTAATGGGAAAGTAGCACTTTTGTTGCCGACATATCCCGACACTACATGACTCTGGATTGAAAGAATGCATGGGGTTTTCGCAGAACACATGATAGCTAGATAATATATCACGAATTAACTTTTGAACATTCAATACGTATCAGAATGTTAACATTCCCGCTCAGTATAACATGACATGACGTATACAACTACTTACATTATAGATAGTTGCACACGACTCTGTAATCTCTATAACCACATGAGTCACATGTGTTTATTTCTCTCTCTCTCTCTCTCTCTCTCTCTCTCTCTCTCTCTCTCTCTTTCTCTCTTGTGGCAGTGTGGTTATCTCAAGATAGCAAGTTTTAGATTTAGAACAGAAATAGTCGAGTCAATTCGATAACTTAGAAAATGAATTTTCCTTGAATAAAAATGGATGTTTTAAAATCGATTCTGTTCTATTTAATTTCGGCGTAAATTGATTATTTCTATAGAGAATCGAGATCTTAGAATCTCGAAGAATCTTTTAAAATCATTTTATTCTTAATTTTTCTTCTTAATCTTTATTTAATTTTTTATTCTTAATTTATTAATTTTTACATATTCTTCTTTCCTCTTAAACTCATAACATTTGTGTCATGATTATACTCATACATATACGTTCCTATATTCATGTTAACATTGAAAAGCTATTTCTATCTAATTCATCTTGTGCGTATTATAAATTTCTAATAATTCTAGCAGCGAATATCGGAATGCATCTTTTATATAATTTTCATACAATCCCATACACTGGCTGCGTTCAGAAAACACAACGGTTGAGTAATTCGTCAACGTTATTGGTCTGAATGTAAGGATCTAACAGTAAGGACCAATAGTTACTAAGCGCTCAATGAGCGCTTTGTTTTCTGAACGCAACCATTGGGTGCATTCAGTACTACAACCGCTCACTGAGCGCTAAGTGAGCTCTTGCATCTGATTGGTGTATATTTCTAAATTTTTTTAATTGATGTATAATTCTAAAAGAATATATCAATCAAATGTAAAAGCTCATTGAGCGCTCAGTGAGCAGTTGTAGTACTGAATGCACCCATTAAATAGTGTTGTATTAAACTGTATGATTATTTTATATCTAATTATGCATTATACATTGTATAAATGATTTTATATATTATATATTCTTACTATACTATTAAATATATACAAATTAAATACGTAAGTTAGAGAGAATACAAATAATATATTAAATATAAATGTAGTTACAAGAGTCACCTAGTTTCAAAGCGAACTAGAATGGCTGAAAATGGCGGTACCGTCTCTTTTAGAATCTCTACAATTTTTATCTATGGCCAAATGTATGGTGATCACTTAACCAAAATATGTGTTCCTGATGATCGGGAATAATTTCTAATAATCTTCGACTTTTTCTCAATAACGTTCCTCCTCCTCTTTATACTTTATATTTGTTTATAATGTAAGTCGCATATTACGTTGATCGTGGCAAATATCCGCGAATATTGCGAACTAACATACAGGAATTGACAGTACGTAACTAATCCTAGCCTTCGTCGATGATTATATAAATAATCATTTTGCAGACTAATTATAATGCTGCAGTTCAGTGCAACCCTCTATTCTGCGACAACGAGACTTACTTTGCGTTCGTTCTGGCGTTTTACCCCTCTCTTAGTCAATAACTCCAGCACATCAATCATCAGTGAGCAACCTGCTCAACCTACTTCTACAAAGGTAAAGTACAACTGACAATTATATTTTTCAATTTTCGTGTATGAACATTTTACATAAACAGTCTAATTTTTCATTCCACATGCACTATATGTCAATAATTCTTTAATCAAAAAGGTTATCAGTCTAATTTGTTTTTAGCAAGATGAAAATCCGAAATATTCAGAGATACAAAACAACATCTCACAAAAAAAGGAACAGCATGTATTAAAGGAAATAAGGTCTCAGATAAACATCAACTCATTTGGGATCAGAGAAAATGACAAATTTACCAAAAATATTCAAGCTGCTGAATCTATAAATGACTTGCTGGATATGGCAATGTTACCAAATTTATCTATACCTAATGCATTGAAGCTCATATCGCAAATAATGAATGAAATAAATAGTGGGAAATCACAAATGATGAATATTGAGACTGACTTCAGGTTTATTCATCTTAGGAAGATGGTTAAGACCAATGATCAGACAAAAATTGATATAGAAATATCTAGTAATGATCTTTCACGGTATTCTCGATTATCTACACCTGCAATGATTGCTGTAAGTACAATAGTTATTTGTTAGCTAATATATTGCACCAACATATATTATTGTTATGAATAACAGTAATAGTGTAAAATAATTTTACTTAATTTCTAAAATAAGTATCTTCGAATATACAAAAACTAGATATAGTATATATAGAACATATAAAAAGGAACTTGAGTAGAATATATAATATTATTTTTTTGTATTCGCTATGGTTTAGTAAATACAGGGTTTTATATGGGTATAAAGTATTAAAATTTTTTAATATTTTGAAAAATACAAATTTTCAAAAAAATATTTTATATAAAAGTTATTCAGTTTAAAATGATGCGTCATATAGTAAAATTTTCTATAACCTAGAGTACCATTAAAGTCATATTATGTATTGTATTTAAGCTTCTATTTTATCTTTTAATTGGTTGACTTTGTATTGTACTTAAATTTCTCTTTTATCTTTTAATTGATTGATTTTTTGATACATATTATATATTATGACGTTCTTGATAATTTTATGAATATAAAGAAAGATATAAGAAAATGCAAGTATATATATAAATAGATGCAAATAAGATAAAATTACTTACAGTTAAAATTAATTGGAATTCAACAAAAAATTGATAAACTAATATTTATAAAAAAATGTTTCGCAGGTGATAGTTTCCTTAAGAGAACAAGGAAAGAGAAACACACCTTTACTGAGAATGTTATCATATAATATTGTCAAATATAATGTGAAATTAAATTTGAAACAGTGCGCGACTTTGTTATATAACATGGCTGTATTAAATTTCCTGGATAAGGTAGGTACATATTTATGTACTTCTATGATAATAATAAGTTATAATTACTAATATAACGAATGATGCAATAGACATTGTTAGAAAAAATCATGGCTGATTTAATGCAATGTTTACCAAAAAGCACAAGTGCTGTTACAAATAAATCTATCATAACATCGCTAGGATTCCTACATTACAAAAATGTAGACGTACTCGACATGTTCTGCGACACATTCTTCAACAAATCGATAGATTACAAATTGCAGGACTACTCGTCGATTTTACAAACGTTTGCGACTTTACAGTATAAATCACAGAAGGCGAGCGCTTTTATTAATGTATGTAGAAAGATATTACAATGTTTTATCTATTGTGTTAAACATCTGAGATTTCTCTTACCAGTATTTAATTATTTCTTAAACATCAGGATTTCGCGCAAAAAGTGAATCCGTTTCATGTATCTACAGCGGAATGGTTGAACATTGTTTGGTCTTTAACAGTTTTGGACTCTGTGCTGCAGCAACATATAGAATCCGTGTTGGATTCAACATTTATGGCGAGGTTGAGCTGTTCGTATTTACTATAAAATTGAAATTCTATACCTATTAATTTTTCAGTATATCAATAACATTAATTTAATGGTCATGATTTGCAGCCTCCGCTAAGCTAAATGTATCAAAGAAAATGAAATTATTAAATATCAATGCGTTTGCGCAGTTTGGGCTGAAAGATTACACAGGTACTTATTAAAAAAAAAAGGTATTACTACTATATATCTTTAATGATTTCATGCATCATCATTTAAAATTACAGGGCCACTTTTGAGCAAAGATTCTGTGTTGTTTAAGGATATGTCCTTAAGTAGAGCAAAGGGAAAGCAAACATACATAAATGCATTATTAGAGACGCTGAAGAAATTATTTCCATCACAATCTTTCTATAAAACGGATATTGACACAAATATGGGATTTTTACTAGGTAATATTTTTAACATTAAAATGTTGAACATCAAATTGAAATGATTTCCAAATAAGAATATATATAAATATATATATATATATATATGCATTGTATCAATTTTGAGTGACTAACATTATTTCTGGTTAGATGCTGAATATTGTATAGATAATCAATACGATATCATACCAGTCGAAAAATGGAATGAACAATCAAAGGATGTGAGAAGGTATGTCAGAAATAATAAGAAAGAAGTTAAATATTATGATTTATGCCCATATCTATAGCCTGATGAAATTTGTAAAGGATTTCAAACTATTTCAAATTTATTGAATATTAATCACTAATTTTAAAATATTGAAATAAATTTGACAATTATTATACTGTATTTTAGGATAGGAATAATAGTACACGATTACCATGATTATTGTCGAGGACAGAATGATCTTCTAGGAACAGTGCATTTACATACACAGCTGTTAAAGGCCCAAGGATATGATCTTTTAACAATTTCATATGAAAATTTTAGTATACAAGACAAGCTCGAGAAACGAATCGATTACTTAAAACAATGTATGCAAAATGTACAGGAAAAAAAATCAACGTAGTAAAATATTGGACTCAGTCTTATAAGTTAAATAAATTTGAAAAATGGTATAAATAAGTGTTATTGCTATTACTCCATACACAATATTTTTAGAATTGTAAAATATTTATAAATTTGTTAGTTGAATGTTATTGTTTATGTGTGTTATATTACAATTTATATTGACATATTGTTGCATCAAAAGAAGAAATGAAGGTGGTTTCTTTTGTTTTTTTAAGTATATATAGTTCCTTTATATTGAAATAATTATGTTATTTACATTGAACAATATTTTACTTTGTTACAATTGTGAATAAACTACTTTATTCTATATGTTGCACTGCTATTTCAACAGAGATTATCACTGTGGTGGATGCCAAGGTTCAATTTTTGGTTTTGTAGTACTGTAAGGCATATATGCCTGATTGGTGCCACTCATATTCTGCTGATGATCCTTCATCCATTTGTGTTTAGGCCGAGATGGATCTTTAAATGGTGGTAAGTCTGTTTTGTAATGTAGCCAGCCAAACCATTCTGGTGAAACTTGAGAAGCATCATAATTAAGCCCAACTCTATCAGCATATATCACCCATCTGTTACGACCTATGAGAAATATGGAATAAATTAACAATATTATTACTTATGTATATTTTTAAAACATTTAGGGAAATTTATTATTCTTAAATAGTATTGTCAAAATATTTCATATATAAAATAAAGAAAAATATATATCAGAGAGATAGCATCTGAATAATTGTTATATTATAATTCATGCTAAAAAAGTGGTTTATATTGACGACAAACAGCTTACCCATAAAGAAGTTGTTATCCTCATAATATCGATTCCCATATTTATCTTCTCCAATCAAAGTACCACTCTTCAAATCATCCACCCTGATAAATTAAAAATAATTATATTTAATTAAGAATTAAATAGAAATTTTACATACGCTATTATGGTTCTAAATAATTTCTAAATAATTAATTTCTTGTAGAACTTAAAATTGTGATAATATAGTTAAAATTAGAACAGAATGCAATATTAAATAAGGAGTGGATTACACAATACCAGAAAAAACGAAAATATTGTAAAATGTTGTTCGTACGTTACTAATATAATGTAACGTACAATTGTGCAACATTAACCTGTATATTGTTTTCAAGGAATTCCATATACCACCGTGATCACGTATTGTACGAAATAATGCAGCAACTTTATTCATGTTTGTTTTTACGAATGGAGTGTTAAAGAACCCATGAACAATTTCGATGATTTCGATTGGATTATAGTGACCTCATGCGGCGAGACTGCGAATCAATGTTTCTATGGTTGCGTTCCGTTTCACGCTTATGCGCGCATTTATCTATAGTTTATGACACGTATACTATACGAAACGGAATGCATCCTATGTGCAAATTTTTATCTATGCACATGTAAACAGAGAGGAACATGAGAGCGGCCAACACGGCGTTTTCGGCGATACCGACATTCCCCAATTTGAAAGGGCGCCATTTTGAGATTAGAACTAAGATGCTACAACTACTTTTAGGTTTCGACGGTAAAACCTACATGTACTGGCAGTCCGTCCTACATCCATTTTCAGGCGGTTTATGTCCGTGCTACAACCATAATAGCGTACTTGACAAGCACGGTTTCGCACATTAATATCTCCGTTTCTATTGGGAATTGAAAGTCGAGCTTTATGGTGAGAATAGGATAGATATAGAATTATATTGTGGTAAAAGCCTGTTCCTGTACCTTGAACCGTTTAGGAGACAAAGGCCGCGTTCCTGTATCTTTAACCGTTTAGGAGATATTGATGGTTAAAGTTTTAAACTTGTACTTTTAATATCTCCGTTTCTACTGGGAACTGAGAGTCAAAATTTATGCTGAGAATAGGGTTGATATAGGACTATATTGTGGCAAAAGCGCATTCCTGTATCTTGAGCAGTTTAGGAAATATCGAAAGTAACATTTTCTATTTTCACGTTCATATCTCCGTTCCTACAGCAAATTGAGAGTCGAGCTTCATGGTGAGAATAAGGTTGATACAGGACTATATTGTGGCAAAAAAACCTGCCTGTATCGTGAATCGTATAGGAGATATCGAAAATTAAACTTTTCCAAATTGTAACGTTGATATCTCCGCTTCTACTGGGAGTAGACAGTAGAAATATATGGTGGGTTGTAGGGTTTTTACAGCACTATATTTTGATGCAAAAAACAGGCCTGTATCTCCAGCCGTTTAGGAGATATCGAAGGTTAAAGTTTTCCAGCCTTTCTCCGTCGATATCTCCGCTTCTACTGGGAGTAGAGAGTCGCCATTTACGGGAAAATGTAGGGTTTTGAGAGGACTTTATTTTGGTGCCAGAAACAGGCCTGTATCTCTAACCGTTTAGAAGATATCGAAGGTTAACATTTTCCAGCCTTTCTCCGTCGATATCTCCGCTTCTACTGGGAGTAGAGAGACGCCTTTTACGGGAAAATGTAGGGTTTTGAGAGGACTTTAATTTGGTGCCAGAAACAGACCTGTATCTCTAACCGTTTAGGAGATATCGAAGGTTAAAGTTTTCCAACCTTTCTTCGTTGATATCTCCGCTTCTACTGGGAGTAGAGAGTCGTCATTTATGGGAAAATGTAGGGCTTTGAGAGGACTTTATTTTGGTGCCAGAAACAGGCCTGTATCTCTAGCCGTTTAGGAGATATCGAAGGTTAAAGTTTTCCAATCTTTCTCCGTTGATATCTCCGCTTCTACTGGGAGCAGAGAGTCGCCATTTACGGGAAAATGTAGGGTTTTGAGAGGACTTTAATTTGGTGCCAGAAACAGGCCTGTATCTCTAACCGTTTAGGAGATATCGAAGGTTAACATTTTCCAGCCTTTCTCCGTAAATATCTCCGCTTCTACTGGGAGTAGAGAGTCGCCTTTTACGGGAAAATGTAGGGTTTTGAGAGGACTTTAATTTGGTGCCAGAAACAGGCCTGTATCTCTAGCCGTTTAGGAGATATCGAAGGTTAAAGTTTTCCAATCTTTCTCCGTTGATATCTCCGCTTCTACTGGGAGTAGAGAGTCGTCATTTACGGGAAAATGTAGGACTTTGAGAGGACTTTATTTTGGTGCCAGAAGCAGGCCTGTATCTCTAGCCGTTTAGGAGATATCGAAGGTTAAAGTTTTCCAACCTTTCTCCGTTGATATCTCCGCTTCTACTGGGAACAGAGAGTCGTCATTTACGGGAAAATGTAGGGTTTTGAGAGGACTTTATTTTGGTGCCAGAAACAGGCCTGTATCTCTAGCCGTTTAGGAGATATCGAAGGTTAAAGTTTTCCAACTTGTACTGTTGATATCTCCGCTTCTACTGGTAGTAGAGAGAAGAAATTTATGGTGGGTTGTAGGGTTTTTACAATACTATATTTTGGTGAAAAAAAAATGGGCCTGTATCTCTAGCCGTTTAGGATATATCGAAGTTTCGAAGTTATTTAAAATTTTCCAAGTTGTACCGTTTATATCTCCACTTCTATTGGGAATTGAGAGTCGAAATTTATGGTGAAAATAGGATTGATACTGTACTATATTATGTCAAAAGAACGGGTCTGTATCTTGAGCCATTTATGAGTTATCGAGGATTAAAATTTTCCAACTTGTACCGATATTTTCTCCGCTTGTGCTGGGAATTGGGAGTCGAAATTTATGATGAGAATAGGGTTGATACAAGGCTATACTGTTGCAAAAGGACAGGCCTGTATCTCTAGCCGTTTGGGAGATATCGAAAGTTAAAATTTTCCAACTTGTATCATTAATATCTTCGCTTTTTCTGTGAATTGAGAGTCGAGTTTTGTTGTGAGAATAGTGTTGATATAGGACTATATTATGGCAAAAGCGCGTTTCTGTATCTTGAGTCGTTTAGGGGACAAAAGCGTGTTCCTGTATCTTGAGCCTTTAAGGAGATGTCGAATGTTACTTTCCGCATACTTATCCGCAAAGGTGATCGTAATGCGGATTAAACAGTCAGGGGTGCACCTGCGGAAGGAGAATCCGTGTGATTTTTACGACCTAATCAGCAGCAGGCATATCTTCCCGTCTTTATCACCGACGAAAGACGGGCCCATTTTAAAGAGCAATCATGGAATATGCGACTACTTTGTCATGTTTATATCATCAATGTTCTCTTCAATCCCCCACCCTCGACAGTGTCAACGCACGATCAAGCGCGTGTTATGAAGTTTCAGTTTTCGCGATGAAACAAGTCGGGAGACGTTCGCAACCGCGGTGGAATTTAACGCTCGCGTTTGCAAGGAGCCTAACATTCTACTCGCGAAGGAGCGCCATCGCCCCTCATTTCACAACGGTTCGGATGTTTAACTCCTTTCTACCTCATTTTCGGCGACAATAATTTCGGCAACGAGGCGCTAACGAGTCAAGTTCGTTTATAACCAGTGTTTATGTCAAGAGCGCTTTTCGAGAACATTCCGCTCGAGGGGTTAATCTGCGATAGAAAGCGACCGGAGGCTGCTATGGTTTAAAGTTAAATTGCATCAGCATTTCTACCGGACAGCCCTGACACGGGCTGCTGGCATCCGTCCACGACGTCTGCCGTGCACCTTTGCGATTATCAGCAATTTCATATTTTTTCGATTGCTCGCATGATTTCAAGTGGCCATAATATATGGCGATAATACATGGCAATATGTGGCAATAATATATGGCAACAATATACGGCAACAATATATGACAGCAATATATGGCAACAATATATGGCCATAATATATGGTAATAATTCATGGATTATATTTTTCGTTACAAAAGTCAATGCAAATTTGCGGCATGCACAAAGTAATAATAAAAGAGCTCTCTTCGAGCATTGAGTCAAACGCTCACCAATGATGATATTGATGATGTCCCGTTGCATCCAACCAGGTCCATCAATGTCTGCCCATGTCTGCTGCCGCTCTTCATGTCGTGCAGCATCCATCTTGCAGCGTGTCTCACGTTGATTGCTACATTTTCGCCACACTTCTGAGACGCGGTCGATACTTGTATGAGAGCGGCGATATTTGCGTCAATTAACGAATGTTTTACGTTGACATCGATGGAAACTTTTTTTGCTGCGAAACGGACTCTACAAACTCGATCAGCGAGGGGCAAGAGCCGTGTGAAAATTTATCGACTCGTCCAACAGATTTTTACGGCGTTTTTCGCGATCGCGTCTGAAAAGTCGCGAAAATGCGGGAGTATCGATATGTACGAGAATATTCGCGAATGCACGCGAGGAAAGATTAAACAATCAGAAACGGGTCACTTCGAAGGAGCGCAAAGAGAGAGAGAAAGAGAGCGGGACAAAGTTTTCACGCATGATAGTTCCGTCACGATCATGCTTACGTTCGCGATACTTTGGCGAAATGAGGATTTAAGCTTCCTTTGTTAGCAGGATACGCGGATAAAAACGCGTATATTGGTAACCGCGGTCGCGATATTCAAAGGCACGCGAGCAAGGGTACCTCAAGCTCGACATGCGCTGGCGCAATTTTTGCGCTCATTATACGCTACTCGAGACAATAGGGATCGTGATGAATGGACAATATTGCCAAATAATTTTACAGCCTGTTTTGGAAATAAAAAAAAAGTAGCCAACAGTATCGTATTTATCAGCATTTATACATATCATACTGTATCAGCATTTATACATATGAATATATTTTACACGGACAATTGAATATTGTCCGTGTACTTTTATTATTTCTGCTCCTCCTCCCCCCCTCCGCTCTTTTTAGACCTTCGGGCATAATCTGGTATAGAGATGGCAAGAGATGGTGGTTGCAGCATGGACATAAACCGCCTAAAAATGGATGTAGCACGGACTTCTACCACATGCAGATTTTATCACCGAGACCTGAAAGTGGATGTACCATCGTAGTTCCCCTCTCAAAATGGATGCAGATGGCGTCCTTTCCCAGTGCGGAAAGTTGGTGTCGCAGAAAATGTCGTGTTGGCCGCTTTCAGGTTTCTTTCTGATGTAAATAATTAAGCCAGCGACACCGGTGCTTGTTTTCGTGCTGGGTTACTTGCTGGATGAAAATACTGCGTTCTGATTGGTACATTTCTGAAGATGTATGGAAATGCACCAATCAGAACGCAGTATTTTCATCCAGCAAGCAATCCAGTACGAAAACAAGCACCGTGTGCCGCTGGCTTTATATTGTATCACGCCCGCTCTGACACAAAAGCAGGAGGTTTCTCTCGCATTCGCGTTTACTTTCTATTTTGTCGGTTGTGTGGATTCGGGATTAATTTTAATACTATTTGAACACTTTTTCTTCGGGATGAGAATTTTGAGATATAGACAATATCTAATAAAAGAATTTGTTTTTCAGTAACACTGGGAAGGAAAAAATATTCACATCTTTCTGCATCTCGAGTATAATTTTTCAGACATTAGAAGAAGAGATTAAAAACAAAGTGCACGAAGTGCAAGTTCAAAAAGCATCATTTCTTGCGGATTTGGACACACATACACATCACACACACATATATATATATACAATTATAATTTGGACACATACACATACAGACGATATAGGTTATGTTTATTGCGAATTAATCGAAAATGTTCGTATAATGAATTGTAACAATTTAATATATTGTTTGTGTTACAAAGATAAATTTTTCACTTATTGTATTATTTTCATTGAAATAATCGAGTAATTATATAGATTAAATAATTAATGTTATTTAAATAACAATGAATAAATTTTCGTTATTAATTGAACAAAATATACGTTTGCAACTGCGACGAATGAGCACGACTACGAAACAAAGACAAACACCATCTGAATACTGTTTGCAGTTAGTTAGGTATTCGTTTCTACCATATTAAATAAGTAAAAACAATCGATTATGCATAAGGTATTTTTAACTCATTAGTGGCCAGTGTTTTACTTACTTCCGTTTTATAAAGTATAATTCTCTTTTTATTTTCAATATTTATAATTCCCAGTTATTCCAGTATTTATGATAAAAATAACTTGATACTAATCTGAAGTCTCTAGGAAATAAACATATCGATGCTTCCATTAAAATTGTGAAGTAATTATGGCCTTTAATGAGTTATCAGTATTATGTTATTAATATACAAATATGTAATATCTTGTTGACTTAACAGACATTTTAAAAACCCTAGAGCATGTTAAAAATTGTTTAAAGATATGCTTACACATGTGATCTTTGTCTAGGAAGAGTGACTATGAAAACTTTTTGTGTACGTTATTACTCCCTCATAGTATCAGATCTGCAGCTTTCGCAATACGTGCATTTAATGTTGAAGTGGCTCAGGTAGAAGATCAAGTGAGCGACAATAAGATTGGAGCTATGCGACTGCAATTTTGGATTGATTCATTGAATAATATTTATAATGATCGTCCACCTAGGAGTCCAGTAGCTATGGAATTACACAGGGTAGACCTTATAGCTTGTAATATTTACAGTTATATTTACAGAATAACAAAATTGATTCAGAAACATCTATCAATTTATATAGAATTGTAAATTAGCTTTTATATAATATGTAACATCAGTAAATTACTGCAATATTGGTAATTATTAAATCAATTTTATATGAATCATGTAAATATGAGTAGTTTGATATAAACTGAACATGCTACTCAAAATTTCTTGTATAAATATAGTCATGTACTCAAATCTATCAAAATTTTTACGAGTAGTTTTTTTGCATCTTGCAGATTCTCCAACAACATAAGTTGTCTAAGCGCTACTTCAAGCGTTTAATTGATGCTCGTTTAGATAAGCTAAGTAGTTCAATATTTGTGGATTTAGAGTCGCTCGAAAGATATTGCGACTATACTGTATCGTCATTATATTACTTATTGTTAGAGGCCCAAGGCACGGCGAATATAAACGCCGATCATGCGGCCAGTCACTTCGGCAAGGCACATGGTCTAATTACTTTGATCCGTTCCATACCATATAACGTTCACAAACGAGTTATGGTACTACCACAAGACATTTTACTTAAAAATGGTGTCTCCTCTGAATCCATATTTCGGAGACAACTGAATGTTGGATTCAAAGACGCAGTATTTGATGTCGCTACTTGTGCAAACCAACATCTGCAAATGGTACTTGGTTGAAATATTAAACTCAATAATAGTTACATGTGATGTAACTGACTTGATGTGACTGACTTGAATTGTCTTTCTACTTACATTATCCTATTATATTTACATATTCTTAACTAGAGAAAATAATATTTAAGCTTTATAAAGAATGTTATCTTTTTTTATATGCAAAAATTTATCTCTGAATATATATTTTCCAAATTTAATATGTAAACTAGTCTTCAATAGTTAAAAATTTATATTGTTGAAATTCAAATCAAATTATTTTCAGATATATATATATATATATATATAAATTCTTTTTTGTTTTAGGCAATGTCACTAAAGAAAGTAGTAGGAAAAGATCTCAATATGATATTTTTGCCAAGAGTTCGTATGGAGAATTACTTGGAAGAATTAAGGGAAGTAGATTTTGATGTTTTCCATCCTGTACTACAAAGGAGGAAAGGTTTTCTTCCATTGCAACTATTTTGGCAGAAGATATGGTTTAGTGATTAAAATTAAAAATATTTTAAAGATGACATTTAATGTTTTATTATTTTATCCTTTTACTCAAAACAATTTCTTGAAACTTTTAACAATTTTAATTTACAAGATCAGTAATAAAGATAAAATTTTAAAAATAAACAGAAGTTCTCCTTGTATATAATTTATAATTTATACGAGAGAAAGAATGAAAATTTCACATTAAAAAAGTAAAAATTTTAAGTTACATATGTCATTTTCATGCATTTGTACGTAAATTAATGTATAATTTCACTCGCGAAATAGATTAAGTTTTGTATTATAATTTTAGATTTCTATACAGAGGAATTTTATAGAATTATCAATTATCATCATTCTGTTTTTACAAATAAATTTATATTATTTTCCATTCAGAATGTGACTTTTACGAAGAAAAATATAAATTATGAGAGTTATCAGTCGAATTGGCAGAATGTTCACATTTAAATTTGCATTGTAAGGATGTTGGTATTTGTTTTGCTGAAGTTTGCACCATAGGTTAGTAAGTTGGGAAGAGTGACGATCGTCTGGCATTCTATTCTATTGAACAGTACACTCCGTGCTTGGTAAGTGATTGATGCACTTTTTGACTTTATTGAATCCATGAATCATCGCATCATTATAAGTAATCATTATATATCACGTTTCTGTGAGGCAACGGTGTTGTGCATTTGAAAAAATTGATATTCAACGAGACTTGGCTGGATATTTTATTACATTGTAATATAAAGTACGCAACTCTCAATATTTTCAAAGGTAATCTTCGTTTTCTTTATATGTTTTGTTTTGTGATTTTGGTTCTGTTTATTCGTGATATTTATTTATGTCATTTATAACTTTTAAATTGCTTTATCTACTTCTGATGTATTTTATGCGGAATATTGATAAAAACGAATAGATCGAATGGTAAACTTTTTATTCTTTTAAGGTTATAAAGCTGTAAATTTATATGTGCAACAGTAAAATTTTCATGAAAAATCGACAAATATTTTTCTCAATAAATTTTCTCAATAAACAAGTTAACCTTAAAATTTAAGATTTTCACATTTGCAGATCAAAATGTCTACCACATCGCAGAAACATAGAAACTTTGTGGCAGAACCAATGGGAGATAAACCAGTAACCGAACTTGCTGGTGTAGGAGAAGTTTTAGGGAAAAGATTAGAAGCTGCTGGTTTTGACAGAGTAAATAACATTGATGTACTATATATGTAATAGTTTCTCTTTTCTAATTACATATCTATGAATATTTAAATTTTGTTACATAGGCATATGTAGTACTGGGGCAATACTTAGTACTAAAGAAAAACAAGGAATTGTTTCAAGAATGGATGAAGGATGCATGTTCAGCAAATGCAAAACAGTCTACAGATTGTTATCAATGTTTGACTGATTGGTGTGAGGAATTTTTGTAAAGTAATTATGAGAAATCTAAAACTTGGAATATCCTTTTAGAAGTAAAATATTAGTCGTAAAGTTTTATAACATTTACAAGATATAAAATATATTTCAGTATTATAAATCACATTTTAAATATATTTTACATAAGTGAAGCAAGAATGTAAAGTTTATTTTTGCAAGCTTATATTTGTGTGTTCACTATAAAATTCATCATAGCATTCGTAATATTGGAAAAATTAATTTTGTCAAAATTTATAATAGAAATATTTGTTTTCAATAGTATTTATATTAACAGTAATTCAACGAATCTCAATATTAGTAAAATGTTTATTTGATGCATTAATTGTTAAGTCAAAATTCTAAAATTTTTAAATAAATTGAAGGATATTACACTTTGATCACACAGTACAAAAATATGTAGAGAAAGGTGTAGTTTTAAGTATAAGAACATGGATGTTGTGCTTAGAAACACATATAACGTTTATGTAAATATAACAGAATAAAACAAATGCACTTTATTCTTTATTTGAATTATGGTTAAAAGATGATTATATCACACCTGCAAATTGTATTGAAGATATATTTTATTTATATTATATTGTATATATTCTTTTTTTTAATTGTATTTGTGTGTAATTTATATAATTATATTTGTTTCAATAGTGTAATTTATATAATTGTGTGTAATTTATATAAACTGCATTACACAGTATTCACTGCCAATACTAAAAATCTATACTATATGTAACATGAATTATAAATTTTTAATATTAGTAGAATATTTAAGTGATTTAAGTAATTCATAGTTAGGCCTTATATTTAAGACTTCCTTAAGTTTATCTTCAGATGGGGTGTAGCCAATAAAATAATCCATGGAGCATCTAAAGATGGATATAAAGAAATCTCAAATATAAGGCCTAACTGAATGAATATGGGTATAAATGAATATCACAAGGTAGCCATAAATATGATGTAGCTTTAATAAAATAATTTCTATTCTTTCAATTAACAATTATAAAATATAAGTATTTAAATAAATATATATGATCTACATAAAATTTCTTAATTACGAAAGTTCAAAAAACCTATGATGTGGGGAAAATGTACATTGTAAACTACTAATATATTCTTAGGCAGGTATTCATAGTCGGATTTTATATTTAAGACCGTCTCAAGTTTATCTTCAGATGCTGTACAAATTATTTCATTGGCTACGGGGTATCTGAAGATGAACTTAAGACAGTCTTAAATATAAAGCCAGCGGCACACGGTGCTTTGTTTTCGTGCTAGACTGCTTGCTGGATGAAAATATTGCGTTCTAATTGAGGCATTTCCATCCATCTTCGGAAATGTACCAATCAGAATGCCATATTTTCATCCAACAAGCAGTCCAGCACGAAAACAAGCACCGTGTGCCGCTAGCTTAAGAGAGAATTCACACCGAGGAAGAAAGACAGAAAAGCAGCATCCAGTCAGAAATCACTGATAACCTATCTCTCTTTTCTGTCTCTCTTGAAAGAGAGAGAGAGAGAGAGAGAGATTGACTACCAGCGTGACTTCTGATTGGTTCTGCTTTCTGTTTTCGATTTTTCTGCCTAGATGTGAATCCTTCCTGAGTGAAGAAAAAATATAGTTATCTCACTCTAACTTATTGCACCAGTTCAGCAGTGCAGCTAAAAAGAACAGACCACTTGTTTGCACTTTAGTTCAATACTAGTGTAGTTTTATGTTTTGTATCTAAAAAGAACAAACCTTAAGTTTGGTTATATCAGATCAGGTTAAATTCGGTTGATATGTAAGGTTTAATCAAATTTAGTTAGAAAATTTGAAAGTATATGAAAAATTATTGAAAATTTGTGCAATCTCACGAATTCAGTGTCAATGAAAAATTGGAAGGAAGGAAAGGAAATCTGATATTTATCTATCTTAAAAGAGACGTATGTTTATGAAAAAGTTATCAGATTTTCTTTCAGATTAAGTAAAAATATGCATCCACATATATACACATACACACACACAATGTTTACAGATATTCTGTGATACGAATTTTCTGAGCTACATACATCTAGACGTATGTAAGAATATCTATATATATATGACGATTGTTGTAGGCATCTGTGGTTATAAATTATCGATATATGAATTATTTTGAAAAATGAGGATTGCTGTAGAGGGTTGTACACATGGTGAATTAGATATTATTTATGAGACTATACAGGAGATTGAAAAAGTGGATGGGAGAAAGATAGATCTGCTAATTTGTTGTGGTGATTTTCAAGCTACCAGAAATTTAAGTGATTTAGAATGCATGGCAGTACCAGACAAATATAAGGATATATGTACATTTTACAAGTAAGTTCTATAATTTTAACAGAGATTCGCTAAAGATATAATTGCATTTTATATTTTATCTATTACTAAGATGTATTTTATTTATTGCTTCTTAATATTATTTTGATTTGATAAAAATGCTATAAAATTCTGATATGATGTATATATTTAAAAATACTATTCGTAGATATTATTCTGGTGAAAAAGAAGCTCCAGTATTGACAATTTTTATTGGAGGCAATCATGAAGCTTCAAATCATCTACAGGAGCTACCTTATGGAGGATGGGTTGCACCCAATATCTATTACCTTGGCTATGCTGGTGTGATACAAGTGGCTGGTATCAGAATTGCTGGACTTTCTGGCATTTATAAAAGTCAGGATTGGATGCAAGGGCATCATGAGAAGCCTCCTTATACATTTAGTACTATACGAAGTGTATATCATGTTAGAAATTTAGAAGTATTTAGATTAAAACAGGTATATACCAGTACATATGTATAATTTATATTTCTTTGAGTATAGAATTATAAATTTTGGGTGAAGTATATTTCTAATGGTAAAATAACATATTTATTTATTTACTTATATAAATGTTAAATATATGGTTGATTTATTTTCAGCTCTCTGGTAAGATCGATATCTTCCTGTCTCACGATTGGCCAGCAGGAATAACAAAATATGGTGATGAAGATATGCTATTGAAACGAAAACCATTCTTCAGGTAATAAATGAAATAACAGGCACGGTTTACTATTATATCGAGACAGCATTGAATTGTCATGTCACAATTTTGTCTTTTAGGAACGATATAGAGAACAATATACTTGGTAGTCCACCATGCATGGAGCTATTGGAGCATCTCTATCCGTCCTACTGGTTCTCCGCGCATCTGCATTGCAAATTCGCTGCTATCGTTCCGAAAAAAGGAGAGGAGGCGTGTGTGACCAAATTCTTAGCGTTGGACAAGTGTCTGCCGAAGCGCAAATTCCTCCAAGTGTTGGAAGTGCACTCACAGCAAGGCGATCCTGTGCAGTTGAGCTACGATCTGGAATGGTTGACGATACTGTACCTGACGAATCATCTGTTGAGCGTCAAGAATAGTATACATTACATGCCCGGCCGTCACGGCAGCGGCAGATGGATATACACGCCAACCGCGAAGGAGAGGCAGACCGTGTACGAAAAGTTCGATTCTAACTTGCGAATACCACTTAATTTCACTCGCAATGTTCAGCCGTATAATCCGTCGATCGACACTCAGATCGAACAGCCACAGCTACTGATAAATGATCAAACCACGCGATTCTGTCAAACGTTGGGAATTGACGATCCATCTGCCTTACTGCAAATCATTGCGAACAGCAAGGGCCACAGTAGATCGGGCGAGATGTCGATGGATATGTCCTCCGTGGAGCCCATGGAGATTTCGACGTTGTTAGATGAAGAAAACATGCTCTTGAGTTCCTTTGAGGATCATTCGAGTAAATATTTGAGCGGTGATGTCTCGCCCACGAACTCATCCTCCAAAAGCAACAATGGTGACGACGAACATGATGACTCAGTTGACGTGAACACGAGCGAAAGCGTTTTAGACGATAGCATTGCCAATTCCACGACGTTCGTGGATTCCGCCTTCGCGGACGATAGTGAGTATTACAGTTGAATCTTGCGTAATGTTCAAGTAATGTTAATATAAAGTTAATGTTTGCATTCAGAATGTTTCATATAAGTTGGCAACAAATATGCTAAACAATATATTATTGTTATTATTTAATAGATATAGATTTAAAGATATAGATTTAAAGTGAACATTTCATATAACTTGACAATAAATATGTTAAACAATATATTATTATTATTTAATAAATATAGATTTAAAGTAATAAATATTTATCGTGACCACTAATTGTACAGTTCTATTAATTGCAGGTAATGGACAATGTGTACAAATTGAACCAAATTGCAAGAAATTCAAACGTCGGAATTATTCTATGTACTCCAACACACTCTAATCGTAATAATAGTGTTATATTTTTTGTACAATCGAATTTAATCACTGACATTTATTATTTTTTTGTTCATGTATGTCGCGACCGACGAGGTAATACAAAGAAAATATTATACGAAATATTAATTATGACAGTCCTGAGTAAGTTTTTGTATCAGCCAAGGGGACCTTAAAGGGCTCGGAGATAATTGAAAAGCGATGATAATGCCGACTATTACAATACGCCACCGACGAGATCATTGGTCTGTTCTTTTTAGCTGCACTACTGAACTGGTGCAATAAGTTAAGCCAGCGGCACACGGTGCTTGTTTTCGTGCTGGATTGCTTGCTGGATAAAAATACTGCGTTCTCATTGGTGCATTTCCATCCATCTTCGGAAACGTACCAATCAGAACGCAGTATTTTCATCCAGCAAGCAATCCAGCACGAAAACAAGCATCGTGTGCCGCTGGCTTTATAATCGATGTGGTTTACGTCTAATATTTTAGAGGGCGCATCACAGGAAAGCATCACGAAAATCTTTATGGAATGGCCATTCTTAAGCTTTTCATTGGTTCAGATTTTCTAATTATTGGACTCTATATGACATAATAACCTTCGAACGTCTCTTTCATCATAATAAATTATAGTGGATAACTTGGACTATTTTTGTTTTGTGGTTAATTGTTTGTATTAGCTGATACGAATTCTGAAAAAGTAAGACTTTCCGTACTATAGTTATATGCATTAGATTGTGAAAGATAGGGTAAAGTGGAAATAAATTCAATATATTTGTTGTCATTTTTAAATCACCAGAATATTCGACTACTGTTAATTTTCGAATTCACGGGGTAGAGGAAGAGATGGATTCTTGATATTTTATACTAATTTAGGGTATTTTATCTATATATGAGCCATCTCAAATATAATATAAAGCAGCTACAAGTAACTCTAAAAGAGTTACCTGTTTTCAAGTATTTATTTGTCCTTTTTTGTTTTAAAACAAATTACATCTTTTAATTAATCCTTTTGTGAGAAATATGTCTTAATGTTATATTTAAAGGATTTGGTTTTCTAACAATTAAGTTATGTTAAAGATGCTTTTGTTTTGCTGTCAATCTTTTTGCATTATTAGCTAATAGAAATGTAAAAAAAATTTCCATATTGTAGTTATGTTATTCTAACTTAACAGATACTTTTGTTTATAGATGTAATGACATTCACCAAGGAGTGGTAGCATCTGTATATTTAAAAAATGTCTTGATTAACAATAAAATGTTTATGTTGCAAGAGTTAATTTATAATGAAATGATATGTCCAAATATAATAACAGATAATTGTGTATGAGGATATTGTAAGCTTTCAACAGTCAACAGTTCTGGAAGCAAAAATGGACAAATTAACTATCATATCAGGGATATTGTTTTTAGCTGCAGATATCTTTGCTATAGCTAGTCTGGCTATGCCAGATTGGATTATCACTGATGTTGGAGGTAATTGTAAATCTTGGCTAATTTCTTTTTATGTTTTTAGAGATGATCCGCTTTGTTATAATTTTTATATTGATAAAATATGATCAATAAGTTTAGTATATTTCATGGTAATGGTAAAATTAATTAATATTAATAGTAAAACATCTCCAATAAAATTTATATTTTTCTTAGTAAATATAGATAGAGATATTATTTGTATGATAGATTTGGAATATTTTTTATAATAGCATGCAAGTTATAAAAATCTTTTATATCATTTTAATGTAATGTTAATTCTATTCTTTTTTCTTCTCATAGGTGATACAAGATTAGGTCTCATGATATCATGTATGACTTTGTACAATAGACCACAAGTTTGTTATAAGTCAGATTTACAATCAGAATGGTTGATGGCACTGGTTTGCATATTTGTTGGTTGTATTTTAATAACAGCAACTATAATATTATTAGTTAGTTCGCATTGGGACCGTAATGTCATCCCATATGCACGTTGGGTAGGATTTGGTGCCAGTAAGTATTAAGATATAAATAATATCAACTATAAATTTCAAATATATATATATATATATATGTGTCTGTGTTACTAATTATTCTATGCAATAATTGGTATAATCATATTTCTTTTAGTGGTGCTATTTTGTCATGCAGCAGTTATATTTCCAATGGGATTCCATATTGATGAAATTGGTGGGCAACCTTACCAATTACCAAATTCGCATCAAGTTGGAATTTCTTATATTTTGTTTGTCTTAGCTCTATGGATCACTGTAATTTCCGAACTTTTTGCAGGTAAAGTTTGTCTGCCACATTTTTAGCATTATCTTACAATACGAATATTTCACGGTTATGTTTTGTTAACATGTTCACTTCTATTATGTGGTAGTATCTATTTCTTTATTATGTAGATTAGTATATAGAATCATTTATATTCCATAAAACTATATTGTAAAGATGTAAACATTAAATTCTTGTTTTATATGGTAATTATATTAAAATGTTACAGAAATCTGTTATATTTACCTTCAGTTCGCGTGTCATGTAATAAATACGAGATTAATATATATATATGTGTATGTATATGTGTGTATGTATGCATGTATGTATGTATGTGTATAAGGGATAAAGATATATAAGAATAGCATTAAGAATAGGGAATGATACAGAAACTGATTGTAATTTTAAGAGGAGATAGTGAATAATTAAACAGTGATATTATATGTACACATGTATTTGACAATATATACATGTTTTAATCGTAGTTCAATTTTATATAACATATGTACAGTTTTATATTTGTTACAAATTCTTAAAACTTATTTACAAAACCTTAAATGGATGCGAAGTATGTATAATGTCTCGATTACAATTATATTCAGAATTTTGTTCAGACTGTTTTTTATTACCTACATTATGAACATATGCAATGTAATGTATTTACATTGCATAATTTTGTTGTATAATGTAAGAGATACTGTAACTAAAAATAAAGAAAGTTACAAGCTATATATTTTAAGTTTCTATTTAATATTCGGTAATATTAATATGTTCTATTTCAATTTAAGGTTTTGCTGTTATACTTTCAACATCTAGCATCGACAATGAAAATAAAAAGAATGTTTGTCTATCTGCCTTTTATTTGTAGTGTTTGAAATTTAATATTTTATATTAACAAATAACAATGCAGTCTGTACTGATAATAAATGGCATATGAATTAATTATGTAGTCATAAAGTCACAAAATACTAATTAACCCCTTAGTTATTAATGACAGAAATATCCACGGAAAGGAAAGTGGTCTTGTTGAAATTGTTGATAACACCTTTTCTTCTGCGGATATTTCCATCATCAACAATTTACGCTATTTTTCTTTCCCTGGGTATTTCCGTCATTAACAGCTAAGGAGTTAAAATAATATTTACTTGCAAGAATAAAGAAATTTTTTTGAACACTTTTCAGGTTTAAGACAGTATACGAAGATCGCATATTTAGTAAAGATTAAATATAAAACGCACGGTATATATCTTACATAAAATTTATATGATAAAGTCTTTCAATGCTTTCAAGTCTTGCCAGTATATTTTCCATATATTGAGATAATTACAAGTATTTGATGAGAAAGAGATCTATGTTAAGATCTAGCCAGAATACATGTATGATTTGTTATATACACGTGATTTGAAAATGCTATAAAAATGGTAACGTATATTGGAAAATAACTGGCAAGAATGGAATCAAGTTCCACTGTACAGGATGATCATATAAAAAAATAACCTAGAACTCACGTCTCTCGTGTGAGTTTACATATAATAATTACACTTCTAAATTCTGTACACACGATCTCGTATAAGCGCACCTCTTCAAGACCTATCACATTTTTGCTAGTTTCCTCGGAGTACTTAGGAAACTAATAATTTAAGATATAGTTATATTTGGAAATAAGAATATATATATATATACACATATACATATATGTATATATATATGTGTATATAAATATATATGTATATATATTATATACATACACGCGACACACAAGTCTCTTTTAGTACTTTATAAATTGTAACGTATAAAGTATATAGTACATAACGTTATTTAGATCCACTAAAAATATGAATCCAAATTGGAACACTATTATAGCCTTAACTCTGTCTATGTCTAATTCATAATTCGAGAAAACTATTTATAGTCTTTAACAACAATCTCCGTAGAAATATTTTGTGGAAAGACAGTAAGTAAACGGAAATATTCTCTTTCCTTATCTTTAATGGACAACAAACTCTTTCGTATTTTTGTATATAAATATCAACAAGAATGTGCTATTTTGCTATGTTGGCATTATTTGCTATGGGTATTGTTATTACCTATTGTATCACATCGGCGGTAATACAATAGGTACGGTACTCGGGGAGGTACAGGTTTTAAAACAGTACCTTCCGATATAGCTTTTGCGGAGGTATCGTCATATCGCACCCAGGTCCCATAACCGACGTGGAAACAGTCCGTTACGTAATGGCCCTTTGTCGCTTCTTTTCCATCGTGATAGGTGACAGCAAATAATTTATATTGTTTTTGTTTCGGCGACAGTTTTTTCGCCGTACTTGCCGACAGGAATTCTACAAAAATTAAAAAAATTTGTTACATTATAATTATATGTGCCAAATTTTAGAACGAAAATAGAACAACGTAAAACTATATGATTAAATATACTTACTGTTGTCAATTTTAAGATCAATCGGAAATTCTACGGATTTAATCAATTTTGAACATCCGTTATATTTATAGACGAACCATTTTAAATGAAGTATTAAAACGGCCGGTAACTCTTCCAGCGTCATTTGCTTCCAGGCCTCTATTTGTTTTTTCGTTTTCGAGCAAGTCATACCTTCCAGTCTGTCCTTACTCACAAGGATATCGAGAGCTTCTTTAACCGAATCGGCTTTCTGTAATAATTAAGTTGTATTATAGATACTTTTTTTCATTTTGTACAATAAATCAATATTTATTAAATTAGCTCAGCATTCAACATATATTAATAACATATATTAATAATAATAACAAACATATATTAATATATATTATGTTGGTTTACAATGTGGCTAACTTAGTACACAAGAAGATGCTTTTATTGTAATATATATCATTCTAATCCTTATAATACTGAATATTGAAATTTAAGATACTGATTACTGCTTAAACTTAGTAAAAAATGCATTCAAAGTTTCATTCGGTTATTTAATAACAAACTCGTTATGTTGCTTTAAATAATGAAATCATATTCATACCTCGATATCAAGTTGTAGAGTGAAAAATGGTTGTATATTATCGGACGGTTGTTCGCCAGGACGTGATACTCTCGATCGTGATTTTCCTCGGAATATATCTGACAATGGGGTTCGTTCTAATTCGGTAGATCTAGTAATAGAACCCTTATTTTTTGGGCCTATTACTCTCCATTCTTCTTCCTTTCCATCATTCTTCTCTGCATTATTGATGTCGTTATGCTCATTGTTAGCTAGTTTCATCAACTAATAAATAAAAATACAATTAGAAAAAATTAGTTTTTCCGGTCTTCAATAATAAAAATTAGTCTTCATTAATATTGAGAATTCATAATAAGCAAAATATATAAAAACATACGTCAAGCATTTCGTCGTTGATAGCATTTAAAAGACACGATAAAAATTCTTCTGCATCTTCCTGTCGTCCTTCCACGGGAAAGACACCGGCAGAAGAAGTGTACTTAAGCATTGTATACATGTACGAAGGCTCCAAAGCAACACCGTTTTCAATAATGATATCATCTCGCTTATTAGCTCTGGCTTTTCTGGGCAAACGAGCATTCTCCGGCAAGGGATTAAATTCACGAATAAATCTTATCCTGTTTAGGAATAAAAAAATACTATTTATATTCATCCAAGCGCGAAATATGCCGTCTCAAATTTCAGTATTGTGAACACAAGCATGATAATCATTTTTACAAAATCTTTAGCGGAAATATCGAATATCAATATTGTCGTTAACTGTACTTACAGACTATTGATTGAGGGTATAGTAGAGTGCTTATTCTGCTTGTTGCAATTCTTAGGATGTGGCATCGCTTTGAAAAGATTATAAAACAGTGAACAAGACATTAAAGCTTGTAAGATGCTATTGATGTAGCAATAATTGTTGCGATTTGTCAATCCTCTAGGTACCAAACTAACAGTCTGCATGTTCATCTGATATTGTAATAGAAATTCTGGAGAAAGATGTTAAGATTTTAATTAGTACCAATAAATATTTCTGTGAAATATTTATTTTACAAATAATTTTAAAACAATGAATATTATTTTACGCTTACCTCCCATCCTAAATAGATTGGGATCATCATAAAAACCTTCTAATTCACCATTCTGTAGAGCCTTAGGTTCGGATGAATTATTGGATGAAGCATTTTGATGTGTAGCTACAGGACTAGCGACTATCGTTGTCTTTTCGGTCGCTTTTATTATACCATTCTGTACTGGGACTGCATTGTATATTGTTATTTGAGATGCGGAAGACACTTTTGGCTCAGTATTGTTGAAGAGACTTGCCCAACTTCGTTTAGCTGAGGAAGTCGTATCAACAAGTACAGATGCAGATGATGTGACATTTAACATGACTGAAGAATCATTCGTCCTCTTGATAATATTCTTAGTTTGGTCATTTGTTAGTGTAACATTTTCCTCAACTTTCATTTCAATTTCATCTACTTTGATGTTAGACTCCGTTACAGTAGTTGTAACAGTAGATACGTTTTCATCCTCATCCTTATTTTCCGTTTCTCCATTTTGCTTTACTTCCACATTAACTTCAATATTTACATCCGTAATTACGCTATTTTCTTCAACCTTACAGTTGGTATTTATGCTCGATTTAATGTTATGCGTTGTCTTCTTTTGAACTGGCTGTACCTTGTTATTGCCATTGTTAGTGTTGGAATGCGCACATTTTTTATCATCCCCAGTGGCTTGTTTACTCGTTGGTTTAGCGGAAGGACATGTATTTTGTTGTGTAGATGTGGTTAATGGCTTCGTAGTTGGTGGATTTGGATCTTGAATCGGCAGCACTGAATGCGATTGTAGCACGAATGTACTGTCTGGTTGATGTGCTGGATGATGCGTTGCATTATGCGTTGGATGATGTGTTATATTATGTGAATAGGTTGAATGTACAGTGTATGGATGTACTGATTGTGAGTATATGGGAGTCGCGTAATAGATTTGTCCAGTTATTGGGGGTTGCGGAGGCACGGTGTGATGTTCAGGATAAACATGCAAGTAAAGTGGCACTGATTGCAGAAATCTCTCGTCATTCATGTATCTAGTTTGCATTTCGTTGGTATGATTAAACGTGTGATTGTAATTGTCCTTCCTTGAACCTTTTACTCGGTTATTTCGTCTGCCATTGTCTTTAGAGTAATTTACATCATGGTGTACTTCTGGGACGACATTGTATTCGGATGAAGGATAGGCCATTCCGTGTATAAATGCAGGTGGCATGTGGCCGTTAGTGGGAACATTGTACATTGATGAAGACTGCCAAGATTCGTTGCATACGATACTATTCGTAATTACCGAAGGTACATATGGCGTCATAACTACAAATATAAAACAAGTCTGTAATAAGATCTCATTACGTTTCATGATTTTTATTTAATGTATCAAATATTCATAAAGAAATTTTTGAATAAGAAAAAGTCTCTGTCACAGAGTAAATAAGTTCCATATTCACGAAGTCTTTAATTCTCTTTGTACTTTGTATATTTCTAATTCTACATTAGTTCTACTTTTTGTATTTGCTTACTTAATGTTTATTTTTATTTTCTTTTAATTTACTTTTCTTCCATCCTCACAAGGCTATTTATTTATAGAATAAGTCTCTTGAGAACACCTTCATTTCTTCAAGAAGTTTTATATAAATTTTCAGACAAAATTACAGTTTTTTGTGTGAAGATTATAAATTTACTTATCAAGGATACTTGGTATTTCTTACTTATATGATCACAAGGAAAAGAAAAAAAAGATTTGAATTTTAAATGTTAGATTTAGGAATGTACTGAAAAGAAGCAAAGAGCTTTATATAATTTCTGAAGGCTATAAAAATAAAAGCTAAATTTTTACATTTGCTTTGTGCAAGATATATCTGACAAATATGGAGCTATTACTAATATGTAAGAGACTAATCATCATATTTAATTACACATTGACCAATTATATAAGTAAAATAATGAGTATAATAATGAGTATAATAATGGAAATTTATAATATATTATTCTTATATAATCATGTAGAAGTAGTATACTCACTGTTGTACCAAACATTTGTATTGTTTTGTATCTCCACTGGAATTTCTATTTCCTCAACTGAATTAGTATCAGTTTTACTTTCTGTATTATTTTTACTGTCACAATGAAGAATATTCCTTATATTGAGTATCTCTATATCAGATAACCCATCAAAATCTATAAACTTGAGATCCATCTATAAATAATAAATAAAGAAACAACGATGTAATATGTCTTATATATACCAAGAAAAATATTATATACGTATATATGTAAAATTTTTATTTCTAAAATAAATTTTTTAACAGAAATATTGTAACAAATGTCTTTCCAGAGATGCTACAAAATCTGTTTATTTTTTGATTCTTGAATATAGCCTGGGATATAAATATTATTTTTGGAAAAATAAATAGTTGGTTAAAAAATCATTAGTAGATCCGTAATAGATGTGTATATATTGTTGTACTTTATATATCTTGTTTTTATATTTGAATTAATCATTCCTTCTTCTTCAAATATTCAATATTAGTAGATGGACTTCAATATCCTTTTTCATACTACAATAACAAAAGAATATAACTATTATAATGACTAGTTTAGTTTCAAATAAGGCACAACAAAGTATATATATTATGCATTTTATCAAGATATAATAATTGTGTTTAATAAGGAGAATAAATTTGTTTATAGAGCTAAGTAAGTACACGAGGTAAATTTTCTTTGAGAAGATCTCCTTTCTCTAAGAAATATTTCCAAAAATATATCTATTATATAGTAAAACTATGAAACATAGTATCTACTATGAACCTATGAACTATGAACCTATGAACTATGAAAACTATAAATCATGATAAACTATGAAATTGAATGATTCTGTTTCACTCGCATGGAACCGATAGATATATTGATAAATATAAAGAATTCAGATAATCACGCCTAATTTCATAAAATGTTCGATTTTACAAAAGTAGATGCGTCAATTGTTTAAATTTTACAAAATTACCGTTGAATATACACTTCATTCCAAATTCTTGATACGTTCCTCGATTAATCAGTGATCACGTAGAATTATCAACGACTCTATGAAAAAATCAATTAATTACTTTCACTGTGATACAACAAAATATTGAAAAATTACTACGTGAAACGTGCCGAATCGGTTTGGAGACGCGGTGACATAACCTCAAAATTTAAGTCGGTAACGCGAATGTTATGTTGTTTTATACTTATTTGCTTGGTAATAAATATCAAAGAACCTGCCTTTTTCATAATATCCAGCCTCGTCCGGAGTATCATCCAAAATTAGCACTAAGCATTAAAAACGTAATGTTTCAAAACGCATGGGACCTTCGCTCTTCACTTCACGATATTTAAGCTAATATATCACTGACACTTCCTTGGCTATACTGCGTCGTGATACAAGAGAATATATGAAAATAACGCAAAACTAGTCTTATTAGCACTACGTCGCATACGGTAAAAAAGACTTGTCGGCTGATTGAGAGGATTCAGCGATCACGTTCACACTTCAGCAGCTCCTACCAGGAATATGGTACATCCGAACAGACCAAGTGACCAGAGCTGACTGCGCTGCTACAACGAACTCCTACTTATGAAGTGCTTGCTTACAAAGAGCGTTTGCAAAGTAGATATGAGGAAAAGAGGCCTAAGCTCTCGCTTTAAATCGAGTTAGCTATTGGATGCGTCTTTTTCTTCTTAACGTAGCAACCAATAAGAATAGATTGTCGACTATTGCCGAGATGTCAGGAAAAAGAACAAACCTCGCATTTTCATACAACCAAAAGCGGGATATGCCAAGAAATATTAAATGTTCATAGTTGAGTTTACAGTATCTTCTCCTTAATATATTACTATTTGTCACACTATCACCTTTCAATGTCTATAACGCGTTGCGTTTTATGTTCTTTGATATTTATTAGTAAACAATATAAAAGTGTATTAAATAAAATATGAAACTAATCCTATCAGTACTATTCATTCATTCATTCAATAAATGGCTGTGCGCTGGAAAACCCCAGGCTGATGCCAACCCCTAGACCCCATGTAATCTGCGTGAATAAAGTATTTGGAATCAATGACTATTCCAAGAGATCCATTACAGCATTCTTTGTGTACTCCTCAAGAATTTAGCAGTTTCTTTAATTCAGTTCAGTTCAATATATGGCTCCGGCCTGCATTCAGCCTTGTCCATACGCCATTTTCTAGTAGTATGAAGGTAGAAAAAGAAGGGACAACGCGTTCGCAGTCTCCACAATCAAAAAGTATGCATAGTTACAGGAACTACATCCAACCGCCACGAAGGCGAACAAAAGACTTTATCAGTACTATATTGTATCAGAGAGAAGAAGGAGAGGTGTCATGGGCCGCTTTTAGTCGAGTCAAGTGCAAAGCGCTCTCTGTACAATCGTGCACATGAACTAACGACGCCAGTGTCCACGGTTCTTTGCTGATTTCCGCCCACCGCGCACGTACATATAACCGGCTCTATTTGTGTGACACGGACGCTTGTCCTTCTTCTTTCTGCTTACACTCTTGGTACAATTTTAGAATAGGGCTTTTTCCGAATTTTGATATTTATTTTGCTACTCTCATGGTAAAAATCTTTGTTGTGACTCTGACAGTGATAATCAATCGTGGGAGCCCGAAAAAAATGTTACCCATTTATTTTTTTGAACAATTTTTTTGGTAAACATTCAAAAGTACTATTATACCAGAAACTACGTTTCTTTGTTCAATAATTTACAAAATAATTTACAAAACTAGCTGTAAAAAAACATATACAAAGTTTTACATATATATTAAGGGAGGGGGGAGGGGGACTAAGATCTTTATAGGAAAAAACATGAAAATTTTATTCCATATATTTAAAATTTTAAATATCGATTTTATATTGATTAAATACCGTTCACAGTTGTTACTCGAATCTTTCGCCTTACTAAACAGCCCTGTATAAAATGTCGTATTTAAAAGTATTGTTTCGCATTCACGAGATTTCGTCGTGAATTCTGCTTTACGGAAATCTCAGATTGGATCGCGGGCCAATACTTTTCAATGCGACGGGAAATAGAATGTAAAAATCTTGTATGCCTCTGAATCCGAAAACAATTAGGAGAAGAAGTGAATATTTTTCAATGCGAAAATTTGCATTTGAAAAATTGGAAATTATCGATTGCGATTGAATGCAAGGGATATTGAAATGAATTGAATCTTTTTCAATGCGAAACATTCACCACTGCCGTCTCGCATTTAGTGCAGTAAAATTTAATGGGAATTAATACTTTTCAGTCCCTTTCTTCGGAAAGCAGAATTCAGACGTATTCAAAATGTCAATACTTTTTAATATGTTTCAATTCAACATTTTATACAGGGAGATGAGTCTACGATATACTATAAAAAATGGATACTGAAAAGATTAGCAAGATCCCTACGCAAGGACGTATCATAAATTACAAGCAAAATAAAGCAGAGCATTATTCACAATCATGTTTTAATCTGTTTTAATCAAAAGCACAAATTTATATTATAAAGTCTAAATTATAGCGGACAATAGTTTATGTCTTTGGTTTATTAAAGTTCATTGAGTTTTTTATACTTTTACTTAATGGTTTAAATTTGATTTTTTCTTCAGAGTTTCATAAGATCCGAAAAAACTTGAAGAAAATAGGTCGGTAATATTTTTTTCGGGCTCTCCCCCCCCCCCATTGATTATCATTATCGTAGTCACAGCAAAGATTTTTATCCGGCAAGTAACAAAAATATATCAAAATTCGGAAAAGGCCCTATTCTAAAGTTTTACTGCACTCTTTACCTTACCTTTCTTATGTAGCAATGAAGAAGATAGTCCGTTGATGGCTTCTAAGATGCCAGAATGAGGAAACACTCGCAGAAACTCTTAAAAAGAGAACACGTCTGTACAAGCTAGATCGTCAAAGCGAAGTGTGCTGCTACAGCGTCTTTTTCATCATGTAGGGACTTAAGAAGTGAGTGGGGAAAGTGAGTGAGTGGGGAGAGTGAGTGAGTGGGGAAAGGAATTTCTCTCACGTGTTTGCCTCAAGCGCGATGCCTATTGGTTGTTTTTAAAGGAATGAACGTCCGTTATATTAAGATGATTTATATTCGGTTTTACTTAACAAACTAAATTTTTATATTGAGAAAATGTTACTATAATTTTTAATCCATTATACATTATTGAGATCATCAATCCATAATTTTTAATCCATTATACATTATTGAGATCATCAATCCAATCTAAAACACGCAAAAGAGAAAATATTTCTTTTCGGTGAAAAAAAATATTTCATGCATTTTCAAAAATGCATAGAAAATTTTAGACGCGCAATTTTTAGAAATATACTGATAAATGATCCGGACTGCATCATACGTGGCAAGCACGTCGTTACAACGTAATGACGTCATAGCGACGTGCTTGCCACGTTCTTGCCACGTCTGTGCAGACAGGGGAAAAATGAGAAAATTTAGAAAATTCACATTTTGAATGTCGTTTGAGTCGATTGTCACTCCAACGTCTTCTTCTCTTCATTGGAAAAAAGAAAAAAGAGGAAATATACAGTCTGTCCCAGATCCAATGAGACTGGTCTAAATAAAAATACAAAGCGTTTATTATTTTGATTTTTTATTTTTGTTTATTCAAAATAGTCTCCTTCTGAGTCAATACAGCGCTGGAAACGTTCAACAAATTTTTCGAAACATTTTTTATACTCATCGGCTGGAATAGCCTTTAGTATGGCGGTCGAAGTCTTTTGGATGATGGGGATTCCCGAAGGAATCCGGCAAGCATGTCAGCCATTGTAACTGGTAATGAAACATGGTGTTTTCAATACGAGCCAAAAACAAAACGTCAGAGTACGGCATGGAAGTCACCAGAAGAGCCAAAAGAGAAAAAATTACGCTTTCAGAAGAGCAAAATCAAGACAATGCTGACCGTTTTCTTCGATTCAAAGGGAATTGTTCACAGTGAATTCGTCCCAGAAGGTCAAACGGTGAACGCAGAATATTATCTGGGAGTTCTACAACGATTGTGGGCCAGAATTCGACGAGTTCAACCGGAATATCGAGAGCCAGGTAGTTGGTTTTTGTTGCACGATAATGCACCATCGCACAAAGCCATCATGGTACGTGAATTCTTGACCAAAAAAGGCATCATTGTTATCGATCATCCACCGTATTCACCTGATTTGGCTCCGTGCGACTTCTGGCTATTTCCCAAACTGAAATTGGCGATGAAAGGAAATCGTTTCGATACCATCCCGGTCATCCAAAAGACTTCGACCGCCATACTAAAGGCCATTCTAGCCGATGAGTATAAAAAATGTTTCGAAAAATTGAACGTTTCCAGCGCTGTATTGACTCAGAAGGAGACTATTTTGAATAAACAAGAATAAAAAATCAAAATAATAAACGCTTTGTATTTTTTTTTAGACCAGTCTCATTGGATTTGGGACAGACTGTGTACTACTAAAATTTTCAAAGGAAGGAACATTTTATTACTTAAAAATATGCGAGCATTCTAAAAGAAATTTATGGGTAGCGATCAGGTAGCGACCCTTAAAGATATGCAATTAGTCATGACATACGGTTACAATAGATACGGTTAATGGCTTGTGCGGCGTTTTCTCTCAATCTCTTTCAATCTTTTCTTTCAATAGAAATCAAACCAAAGGCCTAAAAGTGAGCTACAAACTGTTAAAACTTTTGTCTTCATTTTAGTTTAAATATTAGTGTGACCGAGGCAATGTGAAACACCAAAATGGAATTTGATGATAATACTGTGAATTGGAGCATTAAGCCTCTGGGTCTTGAGATAAAGATCTTACAAATTTTCTTTGCAGGCATGTATCATAAAAAACTGATAACATATGATTTGGAAGGTCATGGGATGTTTCATCAAAAACTGATAATATGATTTGAAAGGATATAGTCAAAGCAAATATATGTTTTTCAATTTCCCCTTAACTCCCTCGCTTTCCTTAATGACACGATGTTACATGTGGGATTAAATATCCAAATAGATAAAAAGATATCATTTAGATTTCTAAAAGATATATTTTAGATATCTTAAAAGATATCTTTTAGGAATCTAAATATTAAAGATATCTTTCAAGACATTTTTTAGATGTCTGTAAATATTTTTTAGAAATTCTATAAAGATATCTTCAACTAAATCTATTTAGATATCTTTTAGACAACTTCTAGACATCTTTTAGAAACGTCTTGAAGATATCTTTCATAAGATATCTTTTAAATGTCTACGAGATATCGATGTTTACTGGATAATGACAATATATTAAGCCATTTGTGAAGGTGAGCCATGACGAATTGCGGGACCATATTTTACTGTTCTCTCGAGTCTTTTCAAATTACTATTCCTGATGTTTCCTTTTTAAGAAATTTGAATACTAACGAAATATTCAACATGGTCATATATTCAAGATGTCAATTAATTTTCTTCCCTTATAGCACAGGTATCCAGAGGACGTCCAAAGTACGTCTTGAGGACGTCCTGGGGATATTTTTTCATCCTCAGGATGTGCTTAGGACGTCCCCAGGAGAACATATGCTATCAGGACTACGACTTTCCTAAAGTCCTTAGTCCTTTAGTAAAGTCTTTGTCCTAAAGAAAAAAACATATGACTAATAGTAGCAGCTCCAGTGATATAATGTTACTCTTCCCTTCTTTTGCTTTCCTCTTTTCTAAGAGTTGGGATAACTATTGAAATTTTTGAACAAGTGTTGTAGAAGTGCCACAAAGGTAATGCGTTCAAGGGCAAGCGAAGCAATTTTACAAGACCTAGGCAAAAAAAGAAGTCACAATGATGTCAAAATGATGAAGGAAACTCATTTTTCATGATGACTCACATCAGTCACTTTCTCGTCATTTTTATGTCATCTGTTCTACTTGAAAAGTATCGATAACAGTAGAGAGAGAGAGAGAGAGAGAGAGAGAGAGAGAGAGAGAGAGAGAGGGGGGGGGGGGGGGGGGGGGGGGGGGGGGGGGGGGGGGGGGGGGGAGAGAGAGAGAGAGAGAGAGAGAGAGAGAGAGAGAGAGAGAGAGAGAGAGAGAGAGAGAGAGAGAGAGAGAGAGAGGGAGAGAATTAAGGATGGATCAAAGGTTGTTACAATCATTCTCGTTCTTTCCTCCGACGATAAGTTTATCGATAGAATAAGGCAGGTAAGGTGTTACCCTGAGCGCTGTGAATTCTCTTTTATCGACTTGAAGATACTTAAAGGATGAAGTCGCTGATGTTACCGATTATTTTCAACCATTAGTTACAAATATTTTGGCTTATAAGTATTATAATTTATTAAGTTAACAATTTATAATAATTTCAATATTTGAATAGGTACGTTGATTTTATACACTTTACAAAATTGCATTTTCCGCAGTTACCATCGGTGCTAAGTCGTATTGTTTCTCTCTTTAACCGCTGTTACTAGGAGGGCGTACAGTAAGATTTCTAATAATTAATTTAATGCTAATAATTAATAGTAACATTTTATCCTAGAAGGAATTCTTACTAGAGGTTATAGAAAACGGCTTGCGTTTCATATCTTCTGAAATAGCTTTTATTGAATCTTCTACAATAAAATTTGTCAGATCACATAGTTCTCAACCATAAAACACATGAATCACTAGTAGTAACTAAAGCGGGCTCTATAACAGAAGTCTTAAGTCGTAAAGTCGTAAGATACAATTATCAATATATCAAAATTGTTTATTTTTCGACCACAAGGAGAATAATCGATTGCGATTAGTCAATTTTCTTATGATTTTACGACTTTTATTGTAGACTTCACTTAAATGTTCGCATTGACGAAGACGCTCATTACAGCTGATTGGTCGACCAATTTGAATTGAATTTGCGTGATTTGATTGGCCCGCCGAACGGTCGCTACACTTCGTTTCTACGTAAATTCTAGAAGTGGGTCTTTCCGACTGCGGCGACGGGACGATACGGATATTATCTTTCTTACGTGAGTTTAATTGTTTAATAATCGAGTAAGCATATTAAGTATGGCCGAAATTTCGGAAACATGCGAATCTCTACGAGTAACCATTCAATATTATGACATTTTTAAAACTGCGCAATCGTCAGAGACGTTTTATTCAGCAATGCATTTTCGTCCATCCGAACATTACGTATTGCAAACGACTATCCGCCATTACAAAATATCGCGGGAGCGTTAGAAATCTCAGAGCCGAATAGCGAGATTTTTGTATTTCGCGATATGCACAATACAATGATAGAATAAAGATGACCGACACTCCGTTTTCGTTGTAAGATATTGGCAGCTTAAATTTCATTACACGTAAGGCTGTCCCTCGGTCAATGGACAATACAATCGATACGATATTTTTGGCGGCATATCGACAACGCGCACATATATGTTTCTATAGTCGTCGCGAACTTGCTCTCGAGAATCGTGTGTTAGGCACGAGATCTGAAGCTCTGATGACTCAGAGTTGAAAATCGGGAGTTGAAAATCTGCGTACGAAACTATCAATACGCGGAGTGGACGTGAAGGGCGATCGGTGAGCGACAAAAATATGCAAATGTATTTTAACCTCTAATTCTGTGCATTTCAATCCGCATGTTCTGTCAGAGATAGAGCGCGCACGATTTACATAACGATTTACATAGCGGTAAACACACGTGTATGTTCATACGTGCGCTCGTATTAATGCGATAGATTTTTTAAACGCGACAAAAGATGTCGATGAACGATTTTGTTAGTAACGTCGGAATCTCGCGAATGTGCGCGGCCGAGAATAAATATATTGCCGCTACCTCTCTTTTATTCCGATGCCGAGTGGGAGAGGCAATAAAATACGTTGTCATGTTCGAGGAGAAGCTAGCTTAGTCGCTTTTCTTCCAGAAGAACGGATTTCGCCCTTAAGCGCGACGGGACGGGCGGGGGAGGGAAGGGAGAGGGGGCGCGTTTTCGGTAACCTCTCGGATATAAAGCAGCTCCATCATGGAGTTTCGCGATCTCCCCGCTTCTAATCTTACAGCACATGTATTATGCATTGGCTGACCCAATGCGCGCTGTCCGTTTGACTGTATCGAGGCGATGAAAAGTGTTTTTCTTACGTAACGTTAGCAAGATGGGGGAGTCATTACATTACAAGCACAGTTTATATTAAAGAGGGTTGTTCCACCTCCATGGATAACGGCGGATCCCTTTTTTTTCTTTTATCCGGTGAATTTTCATAAGTAGATTGAAAACAAAAATATAACGCACAGGTATTGAGTGTAAAGCGTGAAGAAAGTATCTAAATACTCGAACACGCGAACGTGCGCGAAATACGCGAACACGCACTGACAAATTACAGCAGACAAAATGTCGCTTTTTCTTAACAAAGCTTGTAAAGCTTTACGAAATTTTATGTTCACACATACACATATATATCACACATGAGCTGTGACCATCTCACGTGTCTATTTCTGTGAAATGTAAACTGTCTCAATATCGCGTATTTTAGATTTAATTTATAAGCATATTTTAATCGAAAGCTCCAATTATCCCGAGCATAAACGAAAGAAAATCTTGTCGATCGACTCGTACGTTTCTTACGTACGTAATATGTGGAAACTACTGCTGGGTGGGTTAAGGCACGAAGTATCTCATGCTTGTTTTCGGCTCCTCTGCGGCGCAGAATACTGCCGCTGGTCTCGCGGACGAGCGACGATTAGGCAGCGGATGTGTGGGAAGTGCCGCCTGTTGCATTCGTTCGTGCGGAATTGCAAAAACTAAATTCAGCGGAACCGTGCCTGCGGCGTGGTTTGTAGGTATTATGCAACTGACGTAATTCTCCGCTGAACGAGAAGGGTCCGTGTCCACGATTATCGATTCGTTAGGTTCATACGAGACTCATCTTTGTCCCCATTTGTCCTTCATCATAAACTGCGGTGATGAAGCATATTGTACCAATGAAAGATTTATATAATTATTGTATTATATCACATATATGATTATATCTATTATGTTAACATTTCGTTAATATTTCTTTCTGTCAATTGTGATTCGTTATTACGATGAAATTATTTAATATTATTTATGACAAATTTGTCATAGATGTTTTAAGTTTTTTTTTTCTTTGTTCAAATTCGCAAGTATTATCAATATATATTTGCCTTCTTAGTAGTTGGAAATTATCGCGTATCGAGATTTGTGTTCTTACTAATTAAACGCTAATTAACTATTTTTCTAATGCATCGTACGATGCATTATGAAACGTGCAATTTGATGCACGTTTTGATCGAAAGAAGGGCAGGTTTTAAGTAAAACAGATACACGTTTCTCGACGAATTAATCGAGATTTGCAATTTGTCCGCTAATTTGATCAGCATATGTTTACGAACGTTCAAATATTACCGACGACGAGTGTTGTTATTTTGGTTTCACACTGACATACAATCCAATCGATGCAATCACGACAAATTGCGATTCGCGAAATTAGCATTTATGCATAAACCATCAGCTGGGCATTTTTTCTCCCATTTGAGACGAAGAGCTCCCTAGAGCGGGAGAAAAACGCGAGGCACATTCCATTAAACGTTTAGATCTCCGTTTGAGATCTGTTCTGTTCTGACATTCTGATCTAGCGATGTAATCTGGAGTAAGAATCGTGCAGGCGGATCGATTAGGGTGAGAGCGCTCACGGCGCAAATGGAAACCACAGATTCATGATGATAAAGTATGCGCGCGCGCGCGCGCGCACGCGAGAAGGTCGGCTGAGGAATTGCGTTAAACAATTCCAAGCGCGGGCTCGACGTGTCGCGCGCTCGTTAACATCTCGAATTGTAAATATCGCGGACGAGCTGTTACGCGTCCTTTTAGCGGTAGCCCGACTTACGTCATTTACCGCAGCGAACGATAAGCATCCCGCGTGTTGCGCGACCCGGCCGCTCGCATGTCTCGTTACCTGCGTTTCACCCCTATGTCCTACATGCAAACGCTGCTATGTACGGTCATTTATGATGCTTACAGCCCGCGAAACGCGTATATACCGACCGGCCGCTTATGCAGAACGAATAAATAACAGCGATTTTTTAAATGCTCTTTCGCGCGATCGTATCATGATTTTGCGGCACGCATTATGAATCGCAATTCGACCGCGGCCAAGTCGCAGGAATCTCAGTCGCGACACCTCCCGCCGTGCTCGCTTTTTCGACGATGACGCGATGTTTAATTCGATTTGAACTTCGACACTATTTTTCGAAATTCTCACGTAATCTCTCTAATAACGCGTTCACGCTCGTCCCCGTGAACGTTAAGTCTACTTTCTAAACGGGAAATTAAAACTTGTATCCGTTAACTTGTGTCGTTGAAAGCTCTCGACAACGAAACGAAACGATTTACACCCAATCGAGAGTCTCGTATGTTAAACAATGTTTTTCGATGAAAATGTGTGCGCGAATGCGTGTCCGTTTGGAAATGTATCACTTGACACGTGAGAGGAACCGGATTTTTAGATCGCATTCTCGTCTGGAATTTTCTTGATTCAACACAGGTACTTGCAAATTCCTGATTGAGAATATTACACAGATATCGTCGACCTGTCTGAATCTCGCGATTTTTGCGTACGTTCTCGTATATACGACGCCAATGCGGAAGGAAGGGAGTGAGATCACGAAGACAGGCCGCGTCGCGTTTTACGTCCACGCTGAGTGACAAATAAATATGGTAATAAGCATTCGGCGAACTTCAAATGCCGCGCATCTTGGCTTTTGCGCCGCATCGAAAGAAGAAAGTTAAGCTAACTTTCCCCGCGTTCTCTACGTACTACGGACGCGAGCGAGAGCGGCGAGGGCGACTACGGGGGGAAAAAGGGGATGAGGAGACGGAAGTGTACGGACACGGACCAGAAGATGCTGAGAGGTACATAAGTACCCTTAAATAATATAAAATTCAGAGGAAGTTGATAAGCCGGGGCGCGTTCGAACTTTTCACTCGGCGCCTCCCATTTCTTATTATAATGAATGCATATCGGCTTAGCCACGGCTAAGAAGTACGACCGTGAGAACCCTTTTTCGGCGCGCGCGATGTTCTCGGGTGAAGAAGGGCGAAGGGGTTGGCGTATATTTTTCTCGTACGGTAAGACCCGACGGTGTTCACTAATTCGAGACGTAAGTTGGAACCTTTCGAAACGGTACAGGAAAGTTGCACATTTTGAGAGATCAAAAGAGACTGGTATACTTGGCAGTATAAAATAATAGAACAATACAATAGATGATCAGATATTTTTTTCAAAAAGCTAAGATGAGCATATATTTCTGTATTTTCTTTACACAAAGAAGTCGCTGTAGTAACGATGCTATTGTTCGTTCTATTTTGGAAACTTTTAAAATTTGCACGCTGATAGGGACGTAATTTTGGGGGCTTTCGTCGAAAAAGGTTTTCGTAGTTACGTGTATGATTTTTATATTTTAAATATTTAATATCGGTTGTGTCTCATACGAGGATCTTGATGGAAAATTTTCCCTCGAGTCAGACTGCAGGCGCGGTCTGGTTTGACACGAAATTTCACTGGATTTCGCGACCAATTCTTTTTTTGCGCATTTTTATTTTTTTCGGTCGGTGGAAGTTACAGGAGGCCTGGTCTTCAACAAGTTTAATTCGAAATGTCAGTGCCAGATTGCGTCCGTCGAACCACATGTTGCCAACTGACTTCCCGCAAAGCCGCGCACACCCACGCGCAACATACCGTGGAATATTCCCGCTACTATTATTACTATCGCGGCTACTGCGCTATTCAAAGAGAGGGTTGTTTGTTCCCGTCCGTGCGGTACGATATTTAGAAATTCAAACAAAAATACCATGGCGGACGCCATGTCGTATCGCAACGATAGAATCCGATATCGGGAAAGAAAAAACGCGCGCAAAAATTTGCAATAACTCTTTTCAATCTTTAGCAAAAATACGAAAAATATTCAAAGTATAAAGCGGTAACTAACTAAATACGACAAAATCTTCTTTTACATGAATCATATATTTTATTGTAAATCATGTCCTCGAAAGAATCGTTCTCACAATAATGTGCGTGCTCCTCCTCCTCCTTACATAACTACTCGCATCACGCTAGTTTATTGTCCAGAAATCCTGAGCGAAGCGAAAAAGAAAAGAACAAAGTTACTTATACGTATTATGCGTTGAAATCAATTTGGTATGAACTTCAATTTGTACGAAGAATTCGGACGTTTCTAAGCCCGAGCGGTGCGCTCTCGCTCGCGAGAAAGCGCGCTCGCGCGGATAAAGTTAGGCGAATTCGTTTAGCGAAAGACTCGAAAGTAGAGAATTATGCCGTAAAGTTCTCTCCAAGCGCGGGCGTAAAGCCTAACCGCATCGCTTTATTAACAGGGAGGGAGAAAATAAAAGCCGAGGAGACAAATGGCCTTGGTATCATTAAATCATCCCGAAAAACTTAGTAATTTAATAAGCAATTTCATGTAAATTTTGAGGTCGTTACGGTAATGGCCCGCTGGCCAAGATTTTCGGCTATTTTAGAATTCACGCGATACTGATGAATATCGCGATATTCCTGCGCGAGGACGATCTCTCCCGTGTGAAATACGAGTATCTGTTTCTTTCATGGCACGGCGACGCCGCTTTTTATTTTAAATGATCATGAAAAGGTCATGAAAAAAACATTTCTTTTTTATTTGTATAGCACCGTCATATAAGAAATGCTTTTTCTTCGGGCTGACGTTTGTATCGTGACGTTATCCGATTATTCACACGTTATTTTTCGAGACCAATGGCGTCTCACAGGATGACGAGGACGAGGAGGGAGCCTAAGAACCGGACGTCGCGATGAAGCGAGATGAAGCCGCGTTGATTCCACGTTTTATCCCGAAAAATCGCCGATCGATCATCCATCGCGCTTCCCTAAGACGTCGCTGTCGGTATACACGCGTGCACGTGCAGTGGATATGCTACGAAGCCCGTGTATATCCACACGTACGTGGATCCACACACGTGTGCTGTGGATCGCCGTTGACGCGTTTCGCTACACCGTCGGAATATCTCAAAGCGCCGCGATCGAAGATATTGCCGTGTTGGGTCTAATTTCACGATCTCCCGGTCGGACGCGTGAATATTACGAAATTTGTCTCGGGACTAAACGAAACAGGTCTTGCAAAAAATTATTATTCACGATCAACATTCTTGCGCGCCTCTTATTGGCTTAAATTGAATCAATGTGCAGCGATTATATTCCGAAGAAATTTATGAGACAGATAAAAAATATTTTTTATATATATAAATCTCCCTCTCTCTCTCTCTCTCTCTCTCTCTCTCTCTCTCTTTCTCTCTCTCTCTCTCACTCACTCTCTCTTTCTCTAATTTTCGGCTATATTTATTATTACATAAAATTTTATTATAATACGTATTTAAAATACACAAAACGCAGATAATCGCGTATCTAGCGAAGCGCATTTAGCGGCGAGCTGCGGAAATAGCTGCTCGAGATGTTAACGCGCATTTTCGCGGGATTTATCTCGAAATCAGCGCGACACGTCTCTTTCCTCGGAGGCGCTCGCGGAGATATTTATTCTCCTCACGGTGTGGCGGCTCGATGTCGCGGTGCTTTCAAAAGCTCAGAAAGCGCGATACGCTCGGGACTATGTATTATATGCACGTCGTGTTACGTATAGTCGCTCGCCCGCGCGCGCGAAAGAGGGAAAGAAAGAGACGGTACCGTATATACGTATGCATATATGTATACGGAGAGGACACAGCGCGGCTCTTTGCGCAACCCCGAAAGCAATATATCGATGTTTAGCAACCAATAAACGGATCACTCAAAGAGGGCTTTTACCGTAAAGCGGCCGGGTGCTTCGTCGACCGTTCCCGTTCCTTCCTGCATCGCACAAGCGTGCGAGCACATACACACACACACACACACACACACACACACACAATATCCACACCCACTCACACATACGCACACCCATACGCACACGGGAGTGCACGTATACATTTAACGGTGCTAACCGAAGCACGGCGCTTTTATGGCTCAAAGTAAACGCATTTATAGAGCCGTTTGCCAGCGGCGGCGGTGCGCCGCGTCGGCGTAACCTCGCGGCCGACCATTTAACGCTGCTTTTATGATAATGTTATCAATAGCTCAGACCCGTTCCCTTTCATACGTCTCGTTTCGCGGCTTACTGCTTATTTACAACTCGCGTTTATCACTCACCTGTATCGCCGTGAAAGCCGTACGGAGCGCGCGGAAATCTTCGGTGTTAATTGGACACGCCGTGGATATCGCGCGGTAGTCGTGGATCGCTGTGTAGAAAAGTGCCGCTATCTCTCTGATACGGGGGTTACTCGAGCAACTATTGCAAATGAAACGATAGTAGAGAGATATGTCTCGGGGATGCATTGGCTACGCGAATGTCACAGTGCGAATTTCCGAACGAGTGTGACGCGCGTTGTTTTTGTCACTCGCACGTCATAACGAATGTGTTACTGTAAGAGCCGTGAGTAACACGTAAGAAACACTCGGGAGAAGGAAGAGAAGATTGATGTACGTAAATTTATTTCATGATGTTTAGCATTTCTGCGCAGTGCAGTCGGGGAATTTGTCGCATGCATTCATTAAATAAGGATTTTGTTGATCTGAATTGGGTCAATGTGGGCGCTTTGATCTATATTCAGCTCAGTTGGCGTAAAACTGAAAGAAACTTAGAAATTCGTCGAATGATTTTTAAAACTGGCTACTTGTCTAACGTCCAGCTTCCTGAATTTTTACTTATTTATTCAATTTTTGCGGGAATTTCCCGCAAAAATTGAATAAATAAGTAAAAAAAAAAATATATATATATATATAAAATATATATATATATATATATAGAAAGCGAGGTTTTGCAAGTATATAATATAACATATTAGTATCTTTGAGTTGCGATATTGCTACTAAAAGAACAATCAGATATATTCCGCCTTTTGGTATCCATCCATCTTCTTTTATTTTATCATTCTCACTTTCCCGTTTATCCATAACTGCCGATGAAAGAGCAGCTTAAAGAAACTGAAGAAAATATCGAGGGGCGCTAGACGACGAGAGTGGGCACCCTTAAAGGCGCTCTTATATTGTCGTCGGCATCGCGATGTCACCCGCAGCGCCTTCATAATTCTTTTCACGAGTGGAGAAACAGTCGCGGCGGCTGGTGGAAAGTACCACCAAGTGGTAGTCGCGATTTCGGTCTCATCTTCCATCCGCCTTTTATATCACCGCCCGCACGTGGACTTCTTATCGTAAAGAAACTTCCATCGCATCACAAATAATCCCATTTATTTTATCATTCCCTGCGTGCATATATAGAAAACAATTTTTCACGTAGAAACGAATTATCAGACGTTTTCTGCCAAGAAAAAAATTATTTCTCGGTAATTTGTGAAAATCAGCGTGAATTTCAAATAATTTCTTAATTATCTCTCATCGGTTTTATCTATTGATGATTTAACATTGTTTTTAGCTTGGAATCGTAGAATAAGAAATGCAACAATACGCAAACTCGAATACTTTACACTATTTAATTCGTCAGGATGCCGATTTCAAAAAAACAAGCCTCTAAAGTTACAAAAAAATTACAAGCAACTTGCCACGCACACGCGAAAGAAAGTCGCGCAAGCTCGCAGTTTCCATTCGAGTTATCGCCGCAGTAGAGGCTACGGGTCGTCTCCTCGCTCTCTCGTATACACCCCACCGCCACCGACCGCCCTACGAGCTCCCTCGGAATCCCAGAAAGCGTAGAAAAAGCTGGACCATTGTGCAGCATCGGAGATGCTTCCTGGAGAGATGTTCGCAAGGAAGGAGGTGGACGATCCGGACGGAGAGCGAGCGGACGAGGGCGGTTTTCGGAGCGAGGATGAACGAGTTCGCGGGGGTGGAAGACGGAGGGGTTGGAATATACGAAATAGTTGGACATCCACCGTCGGCGGCAAAACCCCCGCTGACCGGTGGGCAGCGGCCTTGATGTATGTGCGTGTGCATGGGGTGGAAAAGTCGGAGCGTGTACACCGTGGGAGACGGAGGACGCCTCGCGCGCGCGTGTGTCATGCACAGGACACGCCGGCATAGCCGGGATTTCGGGGGAGAGGCAGAATCCTTGAAAAGCCGAGACCAGGACGCTATTGGCCGTCGACGGAGCCTCGTCCCCCTGCTCGGCCAATCCCGCCGCGAGCTGATAACGGCGGCGGTTCTTCTCCGCCTTCCGCCTCCTCAAGACGCTACGCTTTCGCGCACTATATCAAAGAGGCGTATGTATGTACGTACATATATGTACCTACATATATATATGTATGTATATATATACATATATATATATATATATATATAATCCATCGGCGACTATATCGTGTCCGTGCCGCTCTCCTCCACGGATCGACCATCTTCTTTTTCCCGGCCGAGGAAATTTCCCGGGTCGCGTCGTGACCTCCTCTCGCGTCCCGCCCGTTTTATCCACCCGATAGACGCTGGAAATCGTTCGCTCGACCGTTCTCCGCCGTCCGTTTTTGATATCGACGGCCCCCGATGTTCGGCGGAATTGCTCGCGCCGCGAGCTACCCCGCTCGGGGATTCGACCGGGCGAGTTTATTCGGACCGACGAGATCTAAGAGGGAATATATTCGGTAAATACCGCTGTTTTTTGGAGGACTCAACCAACGATCATCGACGATCGTTTCGGTCACGATTTAAGCTTATTGTCGTAAGAAGAAGGCGCTTAGATCGGCAGATCTCTGCGAAGAGATCGGCGGAACATCAAGAATCTTTCGTCAAATGTCAAAGTCGTGGGAAAGAATCACTGCGAAGGCGTTGGGATCTCCTCCGATCGCGTAATGTCAGAAAAATGTAGAAAATTCACAACCGAAAGGAAAACCGCGTGACGGAGAAAAAGAGTGATTTTTAGGACAAAGAGAGTACGCAACCTTTTTATCTCGTTTTCCATTTAAATTTGGCCAGATTTGAGAATAAAATTCACAAATGAAAGGAAAGCGATGGATAGTTCGTACGGAAGGATGTGACAATTCGTATAATTAAGTTATTCAGTTTCCAAATATTCAACGTCATTTTCGCACATAAATTATCACTGAAAACTATTTTCTTTTTCGGACTATTTTCTTTTTCGGACTATCGAGTGTAATTGTTTTCGGATCGTACGGGTTTCATTGGAGACATAGCCAGTAAATATTTTCCTATCTTTTTTATCTGGAGGTTATTTAAAGCAAAAAAAAATAAGGAAATCTTACCTTTTTACTTGGAGATTATCTTCAGATAAAAGAAGTAGGAAAGTCTCTCTTCATTCGGAGCGCCATACGATTTGTATCTCATCGTTGTGACGGGGCTGCGTGCGAGGTGACGCAGGTGCCGCTCCTAATGTGGTCTTAATTTTTTTGTCCGTGCGCAAATAATAGGGAGAAGCGCTTTGACAAAAAAAGGTTTATGCGGCCGTGCCTGGTCATTTTCTTCATAGCGTAAAGGAGATGTAATAGCGATATTTTATCTAATCTTCTCCATCAACTGACTTCCACGTGCGTAAAATTTCGGTTGCTTTTAGCCATCCGCTGCGATCGTTATCTTCCGTGCAAGAGAGTCATTGATATCGTTGTGTCGGCGTCTCGTTAAAAAATATCTATGTCCAAAAAAGTCACTGTTCGTGTGTAAAAAGGTTTATTTATTATACATGCGAAAGTAATTATTTTGGCGACAACGAACGTACATGAAAGCAGATATATCTTAAAGTTTTATCGAGTCAATATTAAGGACTTTTGATTTAGTGACTATTGTCGACACGAGTATCACTCTGTCTTCGTTCCATATGCAACGAGTAACAAACACAAGATATGATACTTGTATCGATTAGCGTCGTTAAATGGAGACGTTCATTTTGTCTCATGTTTTATGTTAGACAGACAAGTCGAGGCAGACAAGTGGAAATGCGTGACTGACGCATCGACGCGAGATTCGATTCGCAGTCGCATCGCCGGTAGCATCTTCGTTCGCGCGTAGGTAAAAGTTCCGGTTCCGCACTCCGGAACGAACGACGGGCGACGGAAGACGGACGATTCGCTTCTGGGCCGTGTAAGGCATACCGCGTAAGTGGCTTAATGGGGCTGCGTTCGGCTGACAAGATAGAGGGTGACGATAAGGGTTTCTCCTCGTGCTCCTTCTCCTCCCGGGGCCACCTAGAGGAAGGGAGAAGGGTGCGTGACCGCACGGAACGCCGCGTGACGCGTGTAATAACCGTAGCCGCGGCCTCTCCGCGGCACGCACCCTGCACGAGGACCGAGTGTATACTTACTCGTATACTTACGTGCCGAGCACGGTGCCCCAGGTTGCACGGCAGGTGCCGCGGAGGATTTTAAAAGGATCACGTCGAAGGGGAGCCGGGCAGGGCCGTAAGACTATCGTCGAGTAAATAGCGAGAAAGATTAAGAGAGCTCATGATATATGGCGACCTCGAGATCTCAATTCTTTATTGATGTTGAATCGTCAGAAAAATTGGGGACAAGAAATTTTCGAAGGAGAGAGAGAGAGAGAATTTCTAAATTAAATCTTACGCAGTTATATAAGTATCTTAAATTAGCTTAAATAGATATTTAATATACTGTTACAGATTTCTCAGGGCTATAATTTTTTCGATATCTTTGATCTAAATGTTTAAAAAGGATAATTTATATTAGTTTGATATTTATAACATATTAATGCTTTTTCTATCTCATTTTCTAGCTCATTTAATTTTAGTGATACTTAAGAACAATAGATGAGATTGACATTTGACATTAATAAGAATGAAACAGGATTTTCTTAAGAGTCCAGAAATTTCAAATACACCACTGAAGACGAGGAAATAAGGGGAGGTCCTTTGATGTTGACCACCGTTGCCGGCTCGCGTTAACGTTATCTTTTTACCCCGTTCTTGATTAATGTTCCGAGGCTGACATGTTCGGCCGCGTTTTTTGTTAGCGCGGAAGTTCGTGCTCCAATTAACTTGATTGGCGGATTAGTTCGCTGTTATCGCCTTCACATCGTGCGATCTTTGCCAGGCGATAAGAACCTCTGGCGAGCTGGAATATTTATTTATTGTCCGTATGCGCAAGAAGCGCGCGAGGAGATATTGTTGCTCGCTAAACTTCACTGTGGAGCAGAAGTTGCGTGAAGAATAAGTTCGTTTCTCCCGAAGTTAAGAAGTCGCGGTTTCCTCCCGATTATCATCTTGCCGACTTTTCTCCGCGTTTCCGTGCTGTATCATCCTGAAACAGAAAGTTAGGCAATTGCGTTTAACGATTTAGCGGATGGTGTTCTCTATAACGATTTTCAAGAAATTCACTTCGTATCTCATCTCACAATGGTTAATAGTCTGTTCGTGATACGTGATACGTACGGAAAAGACGATTCATTTTCTGTTGCCCGAGAAGAATAAGGACCAGATAGAAAACTTTTTGGAAGAACAAAAAACATTCCTGCAGGAAGTTTCCAATTAGTCAATCGTTATGAGTAGTCTTAATCGAGCTTTAAAACAGCTCAATATTCAAATGAAATTTTTTTCCCGTCGCGCTAACAGCGGTTTTATTTCTCGTTGCCGAATTTTCGTCTGGTCCTCGTTTAGTTGCCCGAATTGAAATTTTTTGGCCATAATTATATCTCTCTATTTATATGCACACACCAAATAATACCACAAACCGCGCGTGTAGAAAATAACACGCAAAAAATATTGACGCCCACATTTTAATCTGGTATTTCTCCTCGACTTCCCCCGTTTTTCCGCTTTTCCGTGCCTTTTTGAGGAAGTACGTCGAAAGCGTCGGAATTTCGAGGCGGAAGCGGAATGTGACGTCACGGTAGGACGACGACAATAACAACGGTAACGTATTGTTATCCCGTTCGGGCCGCGTAAATCGGCATGGATATTTTACGGCACCGCGAGCAGATTACAGGCTCAATTAGCATGAGGACTACATAATTAATAACTTGATTAATGCGCCGAGGCGGAACGTCTGTCCATTCGTGCCCGTCAGGTTCGGCTCGGCCCGCCGAGTCGTGATATCTCGCGTTTGCGCCGGCAGTCGCGTCGTAATCGATTGCCGTCGTATAATGTCGCCGCCGATCGCTTATGCTTACTGCTCATCGCATCGCATCGCATCGCATCGCATCGCATCGCATCGGCACGGCTCGCTTACGTTTATGTGTGTTTAGGCCCCGCCGCCGCGGGGCAAAACTCATTAGCGCGCCGCCATTTCATATTCCGGAAGGGAAGTTGAGACCGGCTGGCGACCGGCTCGCGCGACCGGCTAGCCATTAATTTCGGTCAATTGTCAGGTAGACCGTTGAAAATCTGGCAATATTGAGTGCCCCACGGTAATCGGTCCTAGGGCTCTGTCGGCCACGCATCGCGACATTTGAATTCTCCAAACGAATGACGCACACGGGATGAATGACGCACGGGAGATTATCGGATCGGCTGTGCAAGTGTGCGTTTTTGCGTGCGAGCCGTCGACGACGAATGATTCGACGACGACATTCGATGTATAAGTTTTAAATTCCTCAATTTGAGCAAACTCGCTATTCCGAGCGATGACGTCTCGCGCGAGACTTCATCGCGCGTATCTCTGAAAAGAAAACTCATCCCGACATTTGTCCCGTGAAGAAAAAACGGATATTTCTCGGAATCACAGCAACGGATAATTTTCGACGCGCAGGAAACTATCCTTTCCACCTAGATATTCATTTTATTTTTTTCGTAGGGGCCAAGTAAACACGCGAAAATCAACACGTTTTCGTGTTTTTGCGTCCATCGCGCAGTCGCGAGTCGAGCACCGGCCGTCAGGATGCTGCGGTATGCTCTTTCTCGTACGTTGCTCTTTTTCTCCTTTCTTTTTTTATTCGCATATACTCTCGCGGCGGACGGCGAATTAGACAGACGAGCTGCTTCCGTATACAGGTAGTCGGTGTATATCGAACATTTATCAGCGGTGAAGACGGGGAGGCTGATCTCGAAAGACAAGCGCGATTGAGTTACGTTGATTTTATTCCGCATTATTCCACCCAGGGATCGCTCCTTGGCCGAATCAGTTTTATTTCCCGGATTGCCGTCTGTACGTGCGCCGAACGGCAGCTCGCTGGCTGCCTGGCTGGCTGGCACGCCGGGATTAACGTCATTGCGGTTTTTAAGCAGGCAATTTCCTAATTCGGTGCCCGGGGATCCCTGATTTATCGCGCTTTTGCCAGTTATTCCGTACCACCGGTGATTTACGACAGGGTTCCGTCGCCGCCCCGCTCCTTCGCCGCGCGGTCTCTTCCTCTTCCTCCTGCGCTTCTTCCGCGACCGCGACCACCGCCGCATCCTCTTCCTTCTCCTCTTCTGCGTTCCTTTTCTCGCGTTCGTTCTTGTACCCTCGACCGAATCGAGTTCAGAGGGTGCATCTCGACGAAGTCGTGCCACCACGAGCGGGCTTTGGCTTCCAAGAGTTTGTTTTACTCGCGCAAGAGACCTCGAGGTCCTCGACTCCTGGTGAACGGTGGAACGATGGTCAAGATCGAGTAGACAGAGGATTCTGTCTGCCGTTTGTTTGCGATCTTTCACGATACTTCACGATTTTGCAGAGTTTCATGTCGTCGAAACGCACGGGCTCTTTCTCGCATTTGTTACATCGGACGTAAACCTGAGATTCTTAATCACGAGAACAAGGCTGGATAATTGCTGCGGTTCAAAAGAATCGTCCCGAGATCCTGCTTCGTTCATACGTTCAGAGCGGTATTTATTTGTAAGAGAACACGACTCTTTTTTTTTTTCCTTCTGTGCGGCACAGAGTGCAACATGCGTTTCCTCTCGCACCCACGACAAACGTCGTTACCGTTAGCCGGCGGTTAATTAGATAATTAATTGGAAGCAGTTACGGACACGGCGGCGCGGCGCCGCGTCGTTCGCGCCGCTCTGCTCGTCCGTGCGAAGATTCTGATAAATCATAGGAAGAGGAGCGTTTCGAAAGAATGCAGCCTACCGCGTGATTAGACGATAGGCCGATGCGTCGGTGAGACGCGATCCCGCCGTTGTTGCACGATCATCAGTTAACGCAGGTATCTGCCGCGTTTCTCCTCCTTCTTCTCTTCCTCTTCGATCCTTCCCGTTCGCATCCATTTTTAATCAGATGCTCAGAAGTGAGCTGTGAAATGTGCTCCGTCGCAATAGTCTCTCTTTCTTTCTCTCTCTCTCTCTCTCTCTCTCTCTCTCTCTCTCTCTCTCTCTCTCTCTCTCTCGTGGAGGGTTTTTGCCCCCTTCGTCGTCGCCGGCGAATTCAACGAGCAAGTTCAACGCACCTACGAACGCGCGCTTGCTCGCTCGCTCACTCGAGCCACTTATACCGAATGCACCGCGGACTTTCCACGATGCGTGTCTACGCGCGTCCGCACGCGGAATCCTGAAGCGGATCGTATGGGAAGTTTTCTCCTTCCGAGGGGGGAATTACAAACGCGGCGAGCGAGCAAGCGCGTGGGCGCACGCACGCCTCTCGATAATTAGTCCTAATCAGTGTTTAATCGCTGTCCGACGCGGCGCACCGCGGCAATCAATGCGTTCTCATCAAACGCAGCGCGCTCGTTACATTGTATCGCGCGATACGCGCGTCCACCACAACGTGCCTTCGCCTTTCCGTTTCGCCGAAGGGCGAGAAATAAAAGGAAAAACACTACCGCGGTATCGCCATTGTCGTTTAAAATTATCATCTCTGCGATTCTTTTTCCAGACAGTAGATCTCTACTTCCACATGTCACGTCGCGCAGGGCGTTTTCCGGGAAACAAAAAGCGCCGTTCACCGGCCGGCTAAGCGGGTTAAAATAATAACGCGCGCGCGATTCGACGAGATCCGAAGTTCGGCGAGCGCGATTTTTGCGACTTCTCGATCGTGACTGTCCCGGTAAAAAATACCGAACCAGTTGATCGCCGTTGATCGTGCGGACGAGATGTAAACCGGCCGCGCATTTCGCACGCCTCAGATATTTCGCGTCGCTCGCCGCTCGTCCGTTCGTCCGTCCGTCCGTCCGTTCGGTCGCATGTCGGCGAAAGTATATTTTTTCACGACTCGGTGAAATGACGGTTAACTCCCCCGTGCCGCTCCTGCGCCGCGTTCCTTTGTTATCCGAGAGAACGTCGAAACTGTTGTTTCTCTGCGCGCAAAAACAGGGAGAGAATGCGGGAGATGGAGGCGGTTCACGGTGGACCGATCATCGCGCGAAAACAAGAGCGGCTTGTTTTCGCGGCAGGCAAACTTGATCGGTTTGCGTGCCGCGGAATACCGCGCGCGAGTTTGTGTTGGAAAAAGAGAGGGAGAGAGAAGGGGAGAGAGAGGGAGAGACAGAGAGAGAGAGAGAGAGAGAGAGAGAGAGAGAGAGAGAGGAAAAAGGAAAGAGGGAGGGAGAGAGAAAAAAGAAAACACATCTGGAAAAAATAGTCGACTATTTCGTCCGAGCGAATGCATTGGGGGAAGAGCGAACAGGGGGCAAGGGGGAACGTATTGGGTACTTCAAAGATTTGCGCCCGCGTCCGTTGAAAGTTACACTCGAGCGACTTCGCGCGCAATGAAAAATATGTAGGCAACGCGATAACGGATGCGCGGAGACGGAGATTACCGGGGAGAGAGAAAGAGAGACAGAAAGTTATCACGTATTTTTATGATATTCGCTTTTTATTGTATTCTCCTGTATGATTGCGTTCGTCTAACTCGAAATTTCATTTTACCCGCGTCTATTTTTATCCATCCGTGTGTTAAAGCCGGAAAAAAATCATATTGCCGATAAGAGTAAGAAAAATACACAGTCACTAACGGGATTTCGATGTAACAACGGTTTATTTGCACGCGACGGAAGAATATGCCCAAGTAGCGCGGAAGAGATCCACTACGTGTTGTTTTTCCGGCGTTCTCCGACAAAGTAGATAGTCGCATGTATTTACACAAATCAGTCGGGCTCACGCTCATTAGGATACTCTCGGGAGGCCACCCTCTTTCGCCGCGGGTTTCTCCCACGTTGACGTTACTAAATGTATTTGTGCGTTGCGGAGGGTGGGCGAGGGTGGAGCAAAACGCGAGAGCCGGTAGGGCTCGGTGGTGAGTTAGATGGAGAGAGATAGGGGAAGAGAGAGAGAGAGAGAGAGAGAGAGAGAGAGAGAGCCCTCGAAACGATCGTTTCGAGGTTAACGAGGAGGGCTGTGATTCGGAGGGGGTGGGTGACCAGAGAGGTAGGACGACGGGGAACCGGCGTGCAGTAGTCGCGGGTGGATAATGGCGGAGACGACCGAGTCAACGATAATGGCAGCCCCAGGGACATCGCTCGTACTCGAAGGATCGGTCTCCGTGAGGAAACACTCGTTAGCACCTCCTAACTGTCCCGAGTCGCACTTGTGAATCTCGTCGGTCGGGAAATCGTCCTGCTGTCACCCTGTATCGTCCTTATGAGCCTTTCGCTTCCGTCGCGACTTATTATGTCCATTCCAATGCTAATTGACCAAAGTCCCGACGCCAAGCGACTTTATTTACGGGTCCTACGTTCGATGACGCGTGGGGAAATTCGATGAAGATTTCGGAGTGAAAAAAGCGGTTTTCGGTTAGTCGGAAATCATTAATTAGAACGTGAACAGAGATGTGATATAGGTGCACGGGATAAAACCGGAAAAAGTTCGTTTCGATTGCGATTGTCACGAAGATATACTTATGAGAATCGTCTCACGTCGTGTAAAACGGTTTGGGCAAAGCGCAACTTATGAGTTGTAGCGAAATCACCTGCGCTAAATTCAGCTAATTGGCGCACGCCGACTTCATAAGTATTCCGCGTCTTATCAGCGCCACATTTTTCTAACTTACGAGAACGGTCAAGCGCGTTAAGAGGGGAGCGAGAGCTCGGTATAATTTTTTTCAATTCAAACATCTCGTCGCTATTTTTTCATAGTGGTCAGGTCGGTTTAACTCACGGCTATAATCGATGTCAGGTCTCCTCCTACGTATGCCGGCACGGTATGTGGGACGATCGTCGTATTGCCGCACGTAACATCACGATAACGAATATTACATTTCTGGATAATTAATTTCCACGACAATTACGCCCGTGGAATCTGCGGAGGAATCTCTTTGCTTAACTCAAGCGTGCGTAATGTATTCCCACCTGGCGCGCGACTTTCAATTAATTGCACTCGTAACTGATATTTTCGCAGCGTTCGCCGGCAACACGCGGCGCGACAAACGATTTTTGCCGAGGAACCTGAGCGCACGTAAATGTCGCACTGGAGGGCTCGGATATATGCGGGGCTACATTCGCCGGGAGATTCGTCGGAGTATATACGCGACGAGATAACTATTTCGCCGCTTTCCTTTCTGCTGCTCGGCAGGCAGTATCGCGCGGCCCTACCGATTGCGGCGTTATCACCGCCGCCATTAGTTACTCCACGCATTGTAACAATTTTATAGAAGTCCCTCGCAAGAGAGTGTGCAAACCCCGCTGCGGCCCCGCGGCGGCGGCAGCGGCCTTGCGTGACGGAAGACGATAGTCGTCACAGTGACTGTTATATCAAACGGGGTCGAGATTGCGATAACGACTGGAACATACGTCGGATACACGGTTTACGTACGTACATACGTACGTAACCCGTGCGCCGTACTTAGCGTGAACGTACCTTTCCATTACGCAGGAAAGGGTCCGGAGAAACATTACCGTCCCTTTATGTACTCGTTTTTCTCTCTCGGAATGGTTGCTCACACGTAGGCCACTGCTGCCGTACCGTCGAACTCCGTTTCTTGTTTAACCCCGTTTCTCGTGATTTTCTTATCACGCTCGCGAGTTTAAGATGATTAATACTGGAGAGAGTTTTCATTTCATTTTATATTATCTCTCACTTTTCTTCTCCTCTCTCTCTCTCTCTCTCTCTTCTTCCTTACCGAGGTACTCCTTGTACCAGCAATGTGAAACCCAGTTGGCTGGCGTCAAATAATGTCTTTGGACGAAGCAGAAATTGCATTATGTATCGACGGATTGAGAGAGAGATAATTTCGAAGCATGTAATTAGCTATATACTTGTTTTCGAAATATTCCAACTTATTTTCGCGACAAACAAAGCGATCTAATTAAGACGAAAAAATTCTTAGAGGTGGGCAAAGAAAGAAGCAACTAATTTCTCCCACAGAAGGAGTATTTCAGCGAAAGAAAGACGTACGCACGCTCCCGCTTTTGCAACATCGAAAATGCGGGAGTTAATTGTATACTTTCGAACAACCGGGACGTCAGCTTAATTTACCTGCGAGGCGCGATACGGCTGTCAACGTACGTGTCGCAGGCTTTCCATCATGGCCAATATGCGACAACTTTGATCGTCCGCACGTATCGTGTGTACATAAAGTGCGCGTAAACGGCCCTAAACTTTCCACACATGTGTGAGATACCGCGACGTCGGCACGAAAGCTAGCAAATCCTAATTCCGTGTACGCCTGTGCGTGGCTCGAGTCAATCTCAGCCTGACGCGGGCCACTTGGCGTTTCCTACCTCGTGCACACTCTCGTGTACAGTTGGCCTTTTATTCCCGTTCTACGGATGGATTCGACCCGAATGTTTGGCCTTAGGTCCGATCAATAGTGACTATTCGACGTGTTTGGTTTTAATTGTTGAGTGACAAGCTGGAAACATATCGCTCGTTGGGTGCACACGATTTTACTATAAACGAGGAAAATTAGCTCTTTTGTTGTACTTCTTCCACGTATTTCCAAGTTCAAAATGTGGAAATCAAAATGAGAGATATGTATATATATATATATATACACGTAAGAAATATGATAAGAGAGTATCATTATAGCAAAGTTATAATTAATTACATTTAAAGTAACAATAAAAAATATTTTCGTGCAGGTCTTTATGTCATTTAGTCAGAGAGAGAGAGAGAGAGAGAGAGAGAGAGAGAGAGAGAGAGAGAGAGAGAGAGAGAGTGAGAGAGAGAGAGAGAGAAAGAGAGATCTATCTATTTGATATCGTCTTATTTCACGATATCAAATTCGAGGTAGCAAATTATGCTATAAACAATACAGATTTGTACGTTCGCGCGCATAGGTGAGTTTTGCCGGTAAATATTGACAGAAAGTCGAATTCGACTTGTCATTTTTGGAGAGTCAAACGTACGCGAAAAGGTCTATGCCATCCCTAGCCGCGACTGCAGTCTCGATAGCGTCCACCCCCTCGCGAGACCACCCTAAATGATTAATTACCGATCTCCATCGCAGCGCAGAGGGATCCCACGTACGTACGTACGTACGTACGAGCGAAGGAGGGTTGTCGGGCGGCCTTAAAGTAAGCTCATTTCTAAAACGGATATTCCGTGTTCCGCGTGCCACGGAACGGTATTCGGTGCCCCGACCGACGTCGCTGCCACTTTGCCGCTCGCCTCTATCGCGGGGATTGCGTAAGTGTAGCTATGAGGGATGACGGGGTTGTAAGGGGTTGCAGAGCCGTGGCCGGGTTGGTTCAGCTCGCGTGGCCAGTATGGCGCGCAGCCCCGCGCCGTTTCGTTGAAAGATCGCGGAGATACCGTCGCTGGTCGGCGTAAATGAAATGTGGTACGTGCTAGAAAAAAAGTTTGTACTTTGTTCCCCCGCTGATTGATGGGGCGCAAAGTTTCCTTGCGCACAAGAGAAAACGGAACGCATCGTCGGCTCGCGGAGATCGAGGGAATGCAAAAGTAGAACTTCCTTTTTTATATTTCTTTATACATAGGTATATATATATATACATATATATGTATATATAATTTATTATGTATTATAAATATATATGATACATGTGCTTCGTTAGATGCGCTTTATATTAAAAATATTCACTCGCACACGTTATAATCACGGCGATAAAAGACGAGGATTTTTAGGGGGCGGCGCCGATAGAAATATGTTAATCGACGACGATAAAATGCGACATCCCTTTTGGATAATGGCGCGATACAATATGCGCCATCACGATTACGCGAAATAATCCTGATAAAATGAGCCGCGAAATCTCCTAACCGAGACAAATCCGGGCAGATTACGGAAATCGCGAATAACTTCATCGAGACGGTCCATCCGATAATCAGATCCGTCCACGGCGGCGGCGATGGCAGTACGGGAGGTTGCGAGAAAAAGAACGAAGAGAGAAAAAGAGAAAGAGAAGTAGAGAAAAGAAGAGAGAGAAGGATCATTGCGCTTGGGGTCTTCTCTCTCTCTCTCTCTCTCTCCTCTCTCTCTCTCTCTCTCTCTCTCTCATTTTATCTCTGTGGAGAGAAAGAGGAGGGGGAGAGAGGGTGACAATTCTCTTTCCTCGATACTTCTCGCCGCTCGTTCTCTCTCTTCCGACGTCCGTCCGGCTGCGTCTGTGTGCACGTTTTCGTGCGATACGCCGTGTTATCGTTTGCATTGCAAATGTGCAACCCACTCCGCCCACAGTCAGACACACCGGAGAACGCCGGAGCGTGCACGTTTTACGGTGAAATCGGCCGCGTGTGCGAGTTCGATGCTATATCGAGGGCCGCGTCAGATGAATCACGGCATGAGACAACCCTAACGACGATCCGCGGGGGATGGATTTACGCCAAACTCGTGAGTCTCGCTTTTTCGCGACGTCTTTGCTTTGCCTTGACGTTAATTAGATGCGCCGCGGAAGATTAATCCCTAAGCAGAGCAGCGAGGTCACGAGGACTCTGTTGAAATTTCATTCACAATATTATTCCGTGAAATGAGCGCGCACACATGCGCACATTATATAAACATCCGCAAGACTTTAAATTTCTTCAAGACAAGATCTCTGATCTTTCAATCGAATATCGAGACTTTACTCTTTATTCGTTTTCGGTCGCTCTATAAGTTTGTATAGATATGGGCGCTACCGGAAATTTTTACATTGGTTTTTGTAAAAAAAATTATTGACTGGAAATACATCAAAATAACAATGAATGTACAATATCGCTTAGAAATTTTTGGCGGCAACAAAACCTGGTGATTTCGATCGAGGTTTAAACTCGAAACGGAACTCATATCCTATATCGTCGCAGTGGCATTTTAGACGGATGAATTAAAGCGTAAAGCCGCCTTCAGAGGTGTTCTAGAAATTTTTCATAGCTCAGAAAAGGTCGACTCACCCTGGTCGCGCTGGTCACGCCAGTCGATCGCAGTGGAGAGAGCACAATAGAGGAAGTCCGTAAAGAATCGTTACGATCTATCATGATACGTCACACTTTTCTACACGTCGGGTACAGTCTTCTCGTAGAAGCGTCCGACGAGCCACCTCGAATGTACGTTTCTATCTGCGTTTGAGGGGTGGCTAGCAGAAGTGGTCTGAGTCATTATTGTCATCGTTTTGATTTATATCACTTACTTTATGGCACATTACATTCTAACAAAATACTGTAGAATTGCATTGCTCTTCATAACATAATATATTTACATAATATAATATACATAACATAATATATTCACATAATATATACATAACATATTATATACATAAGTCGACAAACACAAATATCTCCCTTTCTTTCTTATTTTGAATAATTCATCGTGTCATTACTTTATGGCAACTTGTATGCATCAAGGCGAGGGTTGATCGATTTATAAATCACTCGGCCGAGTCGCGATTCTTCGTTAGAAATTCCGCGCAATCATATTCGAGCAAATAATTCGTTAGGGCCTTCTCTCGACTTGTTCGTTAGTATAATTAAAATAAATTCAAATGACTTTCTTGTCCCCCCGTCTTTGGTGCCGTCGCTACCCCCCATACCCCCTTTTGTCTGGGACGGTCCGAGCTCCTTAAATCCGTTGATTAGCGCAAAAATCCGCTTACAAATTAAGCGTGGAGGCTTCCGAACTCCCTGAAGAATGCTGCGGAAGGGCGACTCCGAGACGGGGGGGGGGGTGAGAGAGGAAGGCGAAGTGGAAAGAGAAACGGAAAAAGAGGGTGGGCGCTTTAATATCTTAAGTAAACCCGGTTCAGGGTAAGGAGGAAAAAATAAGTTGCGCCAGACGAGAGAAGGAGAGAAAGAGAGCGAGAGAGAGAGAGAGAGAGAGAGAAAGAGAGAGAGAGAGAGAGAGAGAGTGTGTGAGAGAGAGAGAATCACGGAGGGCGGGTTCCGAGGGGGTTACGCGAAAACACGGTCGACGAATTAAAATACTAGCGAATGGGGGAAGAGATTGCGGGAACGGAGAAGCTGTCTGGAGTTTGAGAATTGCAATCGCAAGTAAAAACATTATTTTCTGTAATGAGATTAATTGTGTGCCATCTTGTGTGTGTCTCTCTCTCTCTCTCTCTCTCTCTCTCTCTCTCTCTCTCTCTCTCTCTCTCTCTCTCAGTATTTGTAACAAATGTCATCATATCATAGAATCTAATTACTCTACATTCAATGAATGTACATTTTAAGTACACTGACAACATAAATATCTGAAAAATGAAAGATATTTATTCAGTGGTCAATAAATGTGATTAGTGATAAGGCTTTAATGTCTCTTATTTAGTATTACTCAAGTGTCTCTTTTCAAGTGTCAAACTAAATTAATTACATTTTGATTTTTATGTGTTGCAAATAAGATCGGAGATCATTGATTTAAATAAAGAGAGAGGATTTAGGTTAAAATATTATGATGTACGGATGCAGTCATCTTCGCTGCGTTTATCTCACATAGTTTTCTATCGAAATACAAAATATCCTCCGAATGCATGCGAAAGCTCGCGATCATTTGCAGAGGAGAGAGAGACACTATCTGCATATGACACACATTGACATATTCCATCGATATGTGAACGTGAATTTGCGATAGAAACAGCAACGATCTTCGGGATTTTTTTTCCTTTGTTGTGCGCTTTTGGCGACACCCGTTAAGGCTCTTCGCGTCGCGTCTGCGAGAAAAGAAAAAAAGACGCAAACGGGGCACGACGAGGCTGGCCCGCGTTACCTCGGAGGGAGAGTAAAGAAAGAGCGTGGTTTCCTTAATGAGAAGTACAGAGTAAAGCTTTCTTTGCGTCTCCTTTTGCCAAACCTCCCTCCCTCCGTGTTCTCCTGCCCGCTCCTCACCTTGTTGTCATCGCGCTACCCTCCGCTCGGGTTGCACCCACGAGGAGTCGAATCGGATTCGCGGCTTCGAGAGGCCAGAGCCGTGTAGACTTTCTTTTTTTTCGGGCGGCGAGCAGCCGCGCTGAAATGCTTCTTGTGTAAGTAAAAATCTAAAGTGACTACCGAGATCTAAGTTTTAATTAGTTTATCTTGGCCGCGTGGCCATTGAATATTTATGAGCCATCGCGGCCGTTGGCGCGGAGAAACGATGAGAGGGAGAGAGAAAGAGAGGTGGAGAAGAAGCGATGAAGGTGGGCGAGCGAGGGAGACAGTAAAGGGACTCTTTGCCCACGTTGCGGGGGCTCGGAGGATGTCGCCGCCAAGGGGACGAAGAATGAGATTTCGGTGAGCGTGGAAAGGAACCGGCTGCGGTCGCTGTCATTCCCGTGGGATTACGATTTTCGCTTTCGACTTCGTCAAAGATGCGCCATTCCGGCAGACGTAATTGCGTTCGTGGCATTGACCTCCGCGTGACTTTTGACGCGAACATGCACAGATATAATATCCCGATTTTCCATCAATAGAATTATTCAGTTCACAAATACACGGAAATTTTACTCTAAATTTTCGTAAGGAAGTTAGATATTCGATGTAATGAAAAATTTACCAACGAGAATCTCGTAACTTTTCATCATCTCATTGGGAGGAGAAACCTTCATCTTAATTTCTATAAATAATTTGAATTAAATAAATGTGATATACATCGAGAAACGTAAAGAACCTTTTGTGACATTTCGTCGTATATTATATTTATATACTTGCTTTAGTAAAAAGAAAACAAATATTTATTCGAAAGATACGCCAGCTCAAAGCGAATAAATCTAGCTGTAGGACGATGCGTTCTTACCGTATTCTCGCGTATAATTCGCGAATCGGGCGTGTTTAGTGACGAGAGTAAGTGCGACGAGGCGAATCGGGAATGACGGTGGAGAAAATCGTAGGAAATAAAAGAAGTAGAGAGGCAACGGGAGGCGGGGACGACCGATGGTCAGGGCGGAACTCCACCTCCGCGAAATTCCAGGGAGGTTTCGGAGGAGGAAGAATCTATAAGCCCATAAATCTGCGAGCAGACGGGCGGAGGAGAACGAGAGAAAGAGAGAGAGGATCTTCTCGAGAGAAAGAAGGCGGTGGCGGAATCGGTTGCACGAATTTATGGCGGTCGCCGTAAAAAACAGAAGCAGAACATCGTGGCATTTTTATTTTCGGCAGTTGCCGGAGTATTTCAGAGGAGACCGTCAGATTAGCGGCATCCTACTGATACTGGTCTGAGAAGACGAATTGCTGAACGGTATTAGAGAGGATACGTTATTCTATAATTTTGTGGTAAAAGCGCAAGTATTATTGAAAACGATCAAATTTCAAAGGATTTTTTGAAGAGAGATATGGGTTTTACAATGCAATTGTAGGAAAATTTTCTTTGCCTTAATTCTAATGTGCACGACACATCTCTTCTTCCTATTAATTCAATGTCGTTATTTCGTAGCAATCAATATTGTTGTATAAATTTGAAGTGCGGTTTCGAGAAGGATAACGAAGAATGAACACTATTCATTATATGAATAAAAAGATATGGGTAAAAAGACGAACGGGTTAATATCTTTAATGTGTCGAAAAAGAAAAGCGTTAATAGGACATATGTCATGTATGGGTCATTTTGGTGTAAAGGGCGAATTACATATAATAATAATATTAGCGTCTGTGATATGGGGATTTATGCGCGAGAAAAATTCATTCGATCAAGTCCTCTGTCGTGCCCATTTGCAGGTGTCATTGTATTTCCGCGAATATTCGCGACGCGTTTACCCACACAGCAGTGCACACGCGCTTAACGTGACTACATGTGTTACAGATTGTCGATTCGTATTTACATTTTAATAACTCGTCTCTTCCACCTTGCCACTCTCGTCATCTTTACGTGTTACGCGTGCGTTGCGCGCGAGGTCGTCCGTTTTCTTGCTCTCCTTTGATCCTATTACTCGGTTATCTCATAAAATTATGTCGAGCGTTATACATCTCGGATTCTTTGAGAGGATCTTATTATTATTAATCCTGATAATATTCACTATGAATATTAATTTTATCGAACATCACGATATGGCATATTTTAGCGTATCGAATAAGTTTGTGTTATTTTTTTATATCGTTTCTTAAAATCTTTATTTCGTACATGTACAGATTTAGACATCCGATGTCCTAAAAGTTCAGACACTTTGTATATATATATATATATATATATATATATATAATATATTCTTTTATAATCTATAAATACAATAGTATCTTACTGTCTTGCCAAATGATCGCTACTCACGATAGCTGAGGCAAAATTTTTTTTATATTTTTGACCTGCGCTAATACTTATAAATTTTTTAGCGAACCAATGGAAATTTAACTTATATAGAAACTGAAGCTTCTAAATAGCAAAAAATGCACAATTTGCCACCTGTAGGTTCTCAAGAGAATCTCTTGGCAAAGCTGTCGATAGAATCGTAGTAGATTGACGCAGGCTTCAGAGTATTGAATTAACGTTAAATGAAATATTGAAGTAGCAGGATCAAAATTTCGACTCGCGACAGATGCAAGGACCCGTGTTTCGTCGCCGATCTTCCGTCAGCCGATCTGTTCGCGCGCGTCTCTCGTCTCTCGTTGCGTTATTCTTTATTACTATCTGCTTCACCTCCGCGAGTCACCTCGAGGCGGTAAGACGCGCAGCGGGCCCGCGAGCGCGCTCGTCTCAGCGGATAGGAGCATTTAAATTTAAAAGGATCTAAGTTCGGAGTTTTAAGCGGACCAAAGAAAAAGTTCACCGTCTTCTCGCCCTACGTCCCGGATCGGTCGTATTTGCATGAGAAAAGTGCTCTACGATTCTTTCGATTACACACTCGCGACGCCGTGTGCGCTCGCTCGCTCGGTCGCTCGCTCGCCCTGTTGAGTTAGCTCGCATTCTAGAAAACTCTTTGAGAGAGGGACCACGGTAACGATGAACTTTTCAGATAGATGTGACACCGTACACGTGTTCCATTCACACCGGAACGCTCGCCGCTCGCATCGCCCTGATGGAGTGTCTCTTACAACGCGCGACGTATTCGATCCCTTTTGCTTTTCCTTTTAAATTTTTCTCCACGCGCCACCTACGACGACTGACCTCGCGGCTGCGGGGTTTTGACGACGCTGAGTTTCCCCCGAAGTAGCAACCGACTCGACGCGTGATTGAACGCTTAAAATTCACGACGCGTACGCGTCGCGACCGCTAATTAATAATCGACCGAGATAGAGAGCATACACTTCTCTTCATCAGACTTAAATGTCACAGCGAGATTTATCGATTGGACGCTGATATTTTCTTTAGTCCTCACCCGCGATTGCTCGACATTGTATCTGCAAGGATACGGGGCAAATTGGTGTTCGCTCACCAATCCCCTAATCTTGTCTAATCTCCGTCATCAAACGCACTTTGTTTCTAAAACATTTATTTAGAAAGCGGCAAGTATTTCTCTCAACATTGTGCGCGTAGCTTTACACGGATTGATAAGGCGCGCGTGTTATTTATTGCTTAGGCAAATACATATACTTCCTCCGCAACGCTTCTCTTTTCCCAGCCTCTCTCTCACCCCTCTCTGTTCACTCCTCCTCAAGTACGACGATCGGCGGTTCCCAATGGAGGTTGATATTGGCGGTTGATTATCAATTTTCTACCAATTTGGTTCCACTTGTAGCGGCGCCGGCTTTTGTCCCGCTAATCACCCCTTGGCTCCCGCTTTCACCTCCCGCTGGGTACATCCGATCCGCTTTGCATATTACGACACGATATATCTCCACCATTGTACACGAGTTGACGAGTCTCGCACAACGTCACGTTCCTTCTCTCCCTCCGACGATCGATCCTCGTTTCTTTTGCGTCAGCTGAAGGGGGAGCATGGTGATTTTTAGAAATCATTTTTTAATGACAACTGCGTCACGTCGTCGAAAGAGGGGAGAGAAAGACTGTCGTCAGTGTTTTCGAATCGTCGCGGAAAACTCGGATCCCGGCGCGTTGAAGTGAAAACGTTACTTTCCAAATTTCCAAAACAAAGGAGTCAGGAAAGAATTTCAAGTTGTGGGCTGGAAAGAAACTCCTCTACAGGAAATTCACGATCTCGGAATTTGCAGGTTTACGCGAATGTCGTTGCCCCTTGCTCCTTTTCTCCGATGTTGTATACGATTTAGCCGTCCTCCATTTGGCGAACTTGGCGATCCTCGTCCGTGCGCGTGATTGTTTCTACGGAAAGCTCGTTTGGAAAATGTGGAAATATTTTCGTAGCAGATTTTGCCGAGAGTCTAAATAGCGACGTACCGAAACATGGTACGAGATGGGTTTCAATGCATTACGCGAGATGCTTCTTCCCGACTCGAAGAACGCGGATACTGTTTTTCGCGAATTAAACGGCGAGAGTGCTGGCGAGAGAGAGACAGAGAGAGAGAGAGAGAGAGAGAGAGAGAGAGAGAGAGAGAGAGAGAGAGAGAGAGAGAGAGAGAGAGAGAGAGAGAGAGAGAGAGAGAGAGAGAGAGAGAGAGAGAGAGAGAGAGAGAGAGAGAGAGAGAGAGAGAGAGAGAGAGAGAGAGAGAGAGAGAGAGAGAGAGTGCGCGAGCGCTCGACAAAACAACAGAGGGATCAAACGTGGACGCTTATGGGATCAGCGATCTGAAAACGTTGTGTTGTTTCAGGTGAGCCAGCTCTCACGCGCCACACCCTGTTTTCCGCATTGAAACCATCCCCCCGGTACCTGCACACCCCTGTGTGCCCAGTCAGCCACGTTCTCTCACTACGACCGATTGGAATTTTGAAATCGTTCTCTCTAGCGCAAAACAATTTTTGTAAAAAAAAGAATCGAATAAAATGCGCCGGCTGGGTGGCCCCCGATGCGTCCGCATCGGAATCAGCCCAGCCCCCATCAGTGAATATTTTTACTCGCGTACATCGCCGGAAGACTTTCGTCGGAGATATTATATTACGGGATTATTCTGATCCCGTAGCGATAACTTTACGCCGCAATAAGAAGAGCTTCCGGGACCTGTTGATACCTTAAAGAAGCGATTTGTAAGCTCTATCTCTCACGCTGCCGACCAATCGATTATCCCCTACTCTAGGATCCCGAAATCGCTTTTCTTTCGAGCGAAACAACGAAAAGTTTCGACTACGGCGCGACTTAGCGCTCTCAGCACCCGCAACCGAGACATAAATTTATCCGCTTCCCCGCTCTCCGCGCGCCCGCGCGGAAGCGTTCTAATTATGAGTAGGTCGTAGAGGAAAATATGGGCCATTTTAGATATGAAAACAATTTGAATTTAAAATCGCGGAGATTTAGTCGGCGGGATAAGGACTCTTTGTTTCCGCGTGCTTAATAAAAATGTCGGCGAGATGATGATACGGCTGGAGTATATCTGGCATCGCCACTCCTGTTCTAAATTCCGCGTAGCTGTCGGCAATAAACGGTGTATCACTGTTTTCCTGGAACATTAAACGACGCGGGCAGCCGGCGTTTCGCGGGGTTAAACGGAACGAATCGGTTCTACACCTTCGTAACGGCGTATCATACACACACACACACACACAACAGCAGTATCTTTGATGATAATAAAAAGAGAGAGAGAGAGAGAGAGAGGGAAGGGAAAGAGAAAGAGAAGCAATAGAGAGGGAGAAAAATATAAACTGATTCACCGAAAATGTATTTCGCATCCGGCGTAAAACATGAATTTGTATGCTCCTTTTGACTCGCAAATTTGTCTACGTCGATAATGTCGATAATTCATCATGCGCGTTGTAATTCGGCACGATAAATTCCGGCCGCTGCTTTACACGCGATAATTTATATTCCGGAATTTTATTAAATCGGAAGAGAGAGAGACAGAGAATGCGCGGTGCGGAGAGAACGAGTGTGCGTATATGTTTACGTACGTGTACGTGAGGGAGAAAGAGGGAGAGTTAGAGAGGGAAAGAATGAGGCAGTGAGTGAGCGAGAGAGAAGGAACGACGACCCACCCGCCCCCGCCCGCTTATTAAATACCGGGGACGTTAAATGGACGCCGTGGCACGTATCAAATCCGCGCTACGCTCGAAAAGGAAGAGAAGCGACGATATTTAACAATATCGGGCGCCACGGAATCAGGACATGATCGTTTTGTGACACCGATGACCAATCGGCGCGAGAGGGAGGCGAGCGAGCGCGGTAATGGGAAAGCCATGCACGCCGGCCCGATTCGCCACCCGCATAAAATTAACCAGCTCGCCCGTCCGTCCGCCCGCCCGCCCGCTTTCTCGTCCGTTCGTTCGTTTTAATTAACGAAACACAGAGAGGGCATCGGCACGGCACGTCGATCTTCTCGACGCCGTTGTAAATGCGACCGTTCGTCCGTGCTCCGGTCCAGGATTTGTTGTCAATCATTTTTGTCGCGAGCTGTGCGATACACGTGAGATAAATCGACGCCGATTACGGGACGCCGTGCTTCATGTGCTCGCGTTATAATATACAATTCTGATATATGTCGCGTGCGAATTATGACGTGTTAACTTTTACCTATTTTGTTTCTCGTAATTAACATTTCTCTTAAAAAAAAAGCGACTTTATTGTCGCTATTTCGATGAATTCGTACCAGTTGCTTTTCAATATAATGTCCGCGCGTCATCAACTTGCGATTGACTTGATCAAACTTATTTTCAGCACATATATCTTTGACAATCTTAAGTCGCGTTGACATTAAGAATCTTTTGGGGTTGCTTAGCTCTTTACATAAACGTCAGTATTGTGTAACGCTCTTCGTCGAGACAATTAGTGTTTCTGAGGTCGCTCGTCTTTTAGTCACAGGAGCGTCGTACGAGGAGTCCCTTTCGCTTACTCAGGGTGGAGCAAAAGACTACGTAAGGATACAGGGGGTTGATCGGTGGCGCGATGATGTCTCTATTCCGTATGGAGCGACAGCCTGTTACGTGTGCGAACGATGCAACACGTGTGTACGTAGACGAGCGCGTTCGCGTGTTAGGGCACACAGACATCGTGAGGCATGCAACAAGCCCATGGGTCACACAGGGTCAGCCAGTCACGGAGTTAATTAGACGCTGCGCTTCGGCCGCTCACGTGGCACGAGGCCCAGATATCAATCGCCCTCTCTGTGCTCCTGGATGGACCAGAGCGCCCGGTTTCCTTAAAAGACCCGAGCCTCTTTCTCGCTCGATCGTCTCTTCCTACTTTTATGTCGCTCCGCGTGCTCCTCCCGCTATCACACCTCGGGAACTTGCGGAGACCAGAAATTCTGGTCCTTCATAATGCGGGGAATGTTTCATACGACGAATAATTTTTTCAAAAATATAATAATATAATATAACATAATAATATAGTAGATATATATAACTTTAGGACCTAAAGTGTATTTTTGTATGACGAATATGTAGAATCGCGGCTCGAGCAAATCGCCTGATCGTTCGGAATCTTAGAAACTTAGATTTATGTAGAAAGAGTTGAGGGAATTTAAATTTGTGCCGTGTGTACGTGCAAATTTCTAATTGATCTCGCGATGGATCAGCAATATGTATTGAACTATTTTTTGTTTTAATTTATTTTGCTTATAAAATTTTTTATTTTTACACGTTCGCCAAATGTGTCGCGATGTGTCGCAATAAAGTCGCGAGATCTTGCGCGGCAAGGCGGCAAGCGGATGCATGTGTTAGTAATTCCACTTTGCTATGCTCTCCGATTTGATTACTCTGGCTAATCTAGTCCTTGCTGTCTGGCTTTTAGATAGGAGCGCGAGAAACACCTCTCTTCTCTTCATCGACAATCCCGAGATCTGCTCTGCCTCGTTTTCGCAGGCTCTTTTAATGCGTACGACCGCCAGCTAACTGTCTGTAATTAGCAGCAACACATTTATTTGAACTGATTGCATCGCCTTCTCAGTCTCGTTTGTCTCGAATCTGGGCAATTCGTAATCGGAATCTGGGGGATCCCGTAGTTCGTAGTAATTCCTGCTCTTAAACTTTTGATTCGATTCGATCGTTCGTTAATATTTCCGAAGAAAAAGCTCACGAAATTTATAATCGTTAAATGACAGTCTGTCATATATTTCTGTTCCATCAAAATATTTTTACATTTTGCGTTTTATCGCAACAAAATTATTAAATTATCAATTTATTTTAACATATATCGGGTAATGTATCACAATGTATATGAATTGTAATGTATATGAATGCGCAACGCGCATTTTTATACATAAAAAATAAAAAGAAATTCATCTTTCGATATTAATTTAAATGAGGGGTTGAAGAATAAGTTGGGCTATTTTCTTCTCGCTGCTTGTCATCGAGAAGAGCGGATCTCTTTTTCTCGGGGAGGGATTCGCCGGTGGAGCACCTCGCCGATCGCGCTTCGTCGGGAAGAGAGGACACTTCATTAAGGCGAACGATAACGAGGCGGCGGCAGGATTCGAAGAACACCGCAGCGGCTTCTCCGTCGCGCGGGATTCGTTTCGGGCGTTAAGGGTTTCGCGTATTTCGCCTCCGCCTCCGCCTCCGCCACCGTTGGTACTGAACGTGCGAAAGCTTACTACTACTCGCGATGACTCGTGGCGGTAAAGAGATAGCGATAGAGAGAGGACTCGTCGGCAATCGCTGGCGCAGAATGGGAGGAAGAGAGGCGGAGGACGAATCCTGACGGAGGGGTTGCGAATCCGCCGCCCCTGCCGGGTCGTTGGAGATGGAAGCAATAGAGATCAACTAGTATGCAAATCGCATGTAAATATCGCTCACTCTCCCGGTACTGAAGCAAGCAAAGCCTCTCGCTCTATATCCCGCTCTCTCGATACGTCTTTTTCTCTCGTTTCCACTGCACTTGTCCGTTTCTACCCGACACTCTCTGTTTCTCTCTTTTCTCCCTTTCTCTCTCTCTCTCTCTCTCTCTCTCTCTCTCTCTCTCTCTCTCTCTCTCTCTCTTACACACACATACATGCACACACAGCTTCAATTACATAAAGCCGAAGAGAAGAAATCAAAGCCAGAACAAAGTAAGCGCCGAGGTCGTGACGGAATTCTTCCTCATTTCTCGTCTGTTCGTTTTCAACCCCTCATCGAAGTCGAGCTCGAGTGTCGCCAGGCCCTCCACTGATATTCAGTTTTTCGACTCGCCCCGATGCCGGCGAATTTACGAGACACCGTATGTTGCTGGCGCGCGATGTCAGTGAGAAGAAAAAACAAATCTCGCGCGGGCAGCATATTTTTGGCATTCGTGCGGGTGTTCGTCGGATCTGCAACTTGTTTCGAATACTAAATTGCCAGCGTCGATACGGGATATCTGGTTAATCGCGAGATATAAGTCGAGCGAAATTGAAGGTTTCGTAGGAATATTCCAGAAAAGATTTTGAGAGAAACGCGCGGAATTTCTTCAGAGTCCGCGCGACGGTTTTACAAAATTTCGAGGCAACTTTTCGTGGGATAATCGGACGATATCTTGGTAATTCTTAGCGTCGCCAATCGTAAACGTGAGCTCTTCTCGACAACTGTGACATAATGCCTGTGACGGTAGCGTCGAGTAATCATGCCGTTTGTCATACTATCAGCGTAAAGTTCCCCTCTGTTCCGCGAGAATTTCAAGAAATCGGACGTACAACTGAAATTAGACCTCACAGACCGCTAACTCTAATGACAAGTTTTCTCTGAGAATTTCTCTCGATGTGATTCTTAATTGTAACGTTACGCAAATGAAACTTATAGCCGAGTCGAAATTTTTTCGTTCCGCGCTAACTCTGCAAATTCTATTAAACTTGAAGGATTATTGGAAAATTCCCAAGTACAGCACTTAGTTCTGCAAATTGTCTTCATTACTGCCATTGTTTTCACATTGCATTTGCAAGATTTACATTATTGTAATTCGCCGGTATCCATAGAAAAAGTTATAAATTATTTAGTTTCTTTGAAGCCAAAATTAATTACAGATTAATTACAGATGGATCATTATTCCTGCATCCTCCGCCGTGGTTTCCTGATCTAGCATCCTTGCCTACCGTGGCATTATGATAATTCGTTCATATCTAATTTGAAGTACAATCATCAGCTTTCCGCGTACACCCTCTTCATCGAGTGCCCGAGTGCTCGACTCGTACTCGAATTGATATCTTGTGAAAGTAAATCCGCGCCCTCTGACGATGAATCGGCCAGGATTTTACGAGCGCGGGGTGTCAGACGTATTCCGATCGTGTTAGGGGGCTGCGAGATTCCAGAAGGGTTACGTGCCCGATTACGTTGCGCCATTTGCATATTGAACGTGTCGCGCGCTTGAACGCGGCGCGCTAATTTTCCCGGCTGTGAAGCCGTGGAAGAAGAAAAAAGATCGAGGATAGTCGGAGGTAAGCTCCTGCCAGCACACCGCGGGTCTTAGCGCGCGCCGAGCGTTAGTCCTGGAATTATATGATGACTTCTGTCTTATTTGGGGCGGGCGGCGCCCTTCGTTCGGGTGTGAGAGGCCAGACTGCAAAGGGGGGGACAAGTGAGACCTCTCTAACTCCAGGTATTTTCATCCTATGTATTCCCCGACCACTGTGCCGGCGGCAGGATTACTTCGAGAGACCCCGAGAACTTCTCCCTTTCTTACCTTTCTCCAACCTCTCGGCTTCCACGCTCCTATCGACGCCATTCCTTCCTTCCTCTCCTCCCTTGCCCTGGTCCTCACTCCACCTCTACCTTCCGCATTACCATTCTCAAAATTCTCGATAAATCGGGGCTTTCGTCGCCGGCGTCCCCAACGAGCCGCGTAGTACCACCGTGATATCTGTTTTCCGTTAGCCCGCTCGTTAAAGGCGCACACGCGTGAGAAATAAGTTGTGATCCCATTGCAATAGTTAAATTTATTATTTATTATTTACGATAGTTTCGCATATATGCACACACTTAAAAGTTATTAATACATTATTATCGAGACTTTTGCAGTCTTCAAACTAAAACTTTTTCTTATATGTCAAAAGATAGATTGATAAAAAATATGAGATCCTCGGCCACCATTATAGTAGAATGTAAGGATTGTAACAGTTAAAAATTCGAAATATGATTCCGCTATTCATCTCCGACAGATTAAGAATTAAGTGACTATCTCTCGAGATAAATCTTCCGTCCATCGTTGCGATATTTGCTGAATATCGGAATGTCGCACGGTGGAGATTTACGTGTTCGGATTATGATTAATTGGGAGAAAGGGAGAGAGAAAAGAGGAAATGACAACTCACGTTCAATCGCGACGATGACGCGAACGCGGATGTCGCCAGCGGCCGAAGGGGGATGTCGAGATTCTGGAATAGCGAAGGCGATACTTACAAGTCCGGATTCGGCAAGGAGGCCGCATTTTCTATGCAAAAGAGTTGAAAACGCGGGCTGGCGGGTGGAGCACCCGCTGTGGACGACGGGGGTGTAGCGGTTGCAGCCGACGGCACGTTTTAATAATGCCTTCTCTCCGGCAGAGTGGAGCGAGGAAGAAGTTTAACGAAGATTGTGCCAGATACTTTTAATTGCTATTCCTCCCTCTGCTGCTGCCGCTGCCGCCGCCGTCGTCGTCGTCGTCGTCGTCGTCGTCGTCGTCGTCGTCGTTGTCGTCGTCGTCGTCGTCGTCGTCGTCGTCGTCGTCGTCGTCGTCGTCGTCGTCGTCGTCGTCGTCGTCGTCGTCGTCGTCGCCGTCGTCGTCGTCGTCGTCGTCGTCGTCGTCGTCGTCGTCGTCGCCGCCGTCGTCGTCGAGCAACGCCAGGCGACGCCGGAAAATGAAGGGGAGTCGGAGGACTGCAAACCACCTCCGCCTCCTGCCGGTTCCCACCTCGTCGAGCCTTCTACCACCCTCCCTCCCCCACTTTCCAGCTTTTTTATCCCGTGGACCCTCGTGATTTTATCGTCCTTGTATCCTCTCGACTCCCGTCCGTCGAAGAGGTTTGTTATTTCAACGGCGAATAGGCGACAAAGGAATTAATCGGGTCGTCTCGCTTTCCCCTTTCTCTCCTTCCTGCTCCTCCTCCTCCTCTTCCTCCTTCTCCTCCTCACTTTTAGAGATTCGCGGGACCTCGCTCAAGTGCCGTCAATTAAATTGAAACGTTAAAAACCAGAGATAAAAATTGAAACAGAGTTCGAATATACCTGTCCGTCGCGAATTAAGTAAAATAACGTAAGAAATGAAGAGAAGTGATCAGAGGCTAGAAAAAAGAGTGAGGGGGAAGGGAAAGAAAATATTGCCTACATTGGCCGTATGCGCGGCTCACCCGTTATAAAACAATTCCGCAGTCTCTCAGCCACTTGGAGTATTACGACTATGGCACCGTGCAGCGACTTTAGCGCGCACAATAAAGCGACGCGGCCCAGGGCGGATATATAATGCGAAGTCTAAAAATCAAAACACATTAATCTCGGGCACGTGGCGCGGGTCGCACGCTGGTAACAAAACATCGTGTACCCCGCCCCACGTGGCCTGCAGTGACGTACCCGGGGATGTCGCGGGGATGCGACAGTCACGATGACAGACACCTAAATCGCGTCCGAGCATTTTTACACTATTTATCATCTTCCTACTCTAAACAGAAGATACACATCGCGCTCCGCGACGCATTGATATTGTCGAGTTTGCTCTCCGTAAATAGTCGCTGAAATAAACAAGACCGAGGAATCGCGTCAAGGATCGGGGCGGGACTGTGTGCAAAAAAGAAAAGCCAGGAAGCAATCAGCGACTTTGCTTTTTCGGCGTATTTGCTTAGATGGAAAAAAAAAGAACGGAGTGGGGCGACGCTCTTTGCATTTGAATTGTAAATTATTAACATTTTTATCGATTTACTTGTGTGTACAGATTTGTCTCTTCACAGGGTTTAGAATTTTTATATTCCCTTTGCTATTATTCTCTTCATTGCGTTCTCTCGGCCTCGCTGACTTTTTGTCTTTACCGTGTCGGCCTCGCGTGGTTTTTTATAAAGAATCTGCGTTTGTTTAGCGCGACGAACGCTCGTATCAGGCGATGAGCCAGCCGGGTGTATACGGGCGCTTGTGAGCGCACGCGTCGAATCCGTCTAATCTGTCAACGATGATCATGAATCCCGGAAACTGATGGACAGGATCAATAGATCTTTCCGTGGCGCGAGAATTGGGACGCGTTCGCGGTACGGCGGCGGCGATTCTCTCCCTTTGGACACCACGTGGACCTTTATGAGGCACCCCATTCTGTCCCTATACAGCTCTCTTACCCCGATCGACAATGTCAAAGGGAGGTATTTAGTAATGGAGGGTCAATTTATCGGGGTGTGATTTTCTGTAGCCAAGCGGTCCGCTCGTTCATCCGTACACCAGGAGAAGCGGAAACGTCAGCGGGATATGTTGGAAACGTTGAAATTGAGTCTTAACAAAGGATAGTTTACTCCGGGAAACGTTCAGAAGCTGCAATCTTTTTATTCAGATTTTTAACAGTTATGAAAGTTTTGTTTTGTGTAAAATATATATATATATATATATCTTTTTGTTTTTAGATTTTTCTATCTCGCATTTTATTATATTTTTATTTATACACATAATATTATTCTTTACATTTCTCTATTCCGGTACTCTACCGGAATGGTTGGTATTGTAAAGACATACGATACATCGGCTGAAATAACTTTCCTTCGTTCGCGCATACAGCTGTAGGGAAAATGATCGAATTAAGTAGCTTGACATCGAGACGTGTAATTAATTTTCTGTTTATTCATTCCGCTCGTTCATTTAACACGCTCCGTGATATAGAGAAATTAGTGGGAGTGGTCCGGTTATCTAAAAGTTAATTTTGTTCTCAACTATCTCGAGATAGTGCGTACCGGATATCACCATCGTACGATTGGAGAAATGAGTCTATCGACAGGTCGAGCTGAATCTCTCTCTGAGAACGATATTTCTCTGAATGAACCGTCGCGTGTGGAAATCGGTCGCGGGGAGATAAGCGACGCGAAGCGGATAATATTGCAGACGGCGTAATGATCGCGACGCGGCGCGACGCGACGCGACGCAACGACGAGTTCTTTTTCGTGCGCGCACGTACGCACGGAAGATGCATGTGCGCGAGCACCGCTTATCTAATTCAATTTGGCAATATCATGCCCATTGAGAGAATAAATGATTACCGCGAAGATATGAAGTTATCTCGTCCCGCGGGACGCGTAAATTGCCATTACCCGCTGTTCCCGACAGAGGAGAGAGAGAACGCCCGCGGGTTTTTAGGGCCCCACCCCGCTTTCAGAGATCTTAATTAATCGCACTCGTTCATCAAGCCAATCGGCAACGGCCGCCAGCTATATCTCAGATACGCACGAGGTATCGCCGTGTACGTGGAATACCGCGCGTCGCCGAATACGGTAATCGCGAAAATTCATCTGTTTCCCGCGCGCTCGTTACCTTTCGCCGGCGATTTATGGCAGAAATCGGCGAAGATCATACCGGAGAAAAATCATTTCGACGGGATATTTGAGCTTGCGCGAAAGCGTTAATATTCCTGTAAGGAGAATCGCGTTGCACAAGTGAGATCTCGGTATAAGCATCGAGTAACAATAATATCGCATCGATGTTATGATTTGGTCAACGATGCAACTGTTATCTACGATATACGTTATATATTGTTTTAAGTGCGGAATTATAATATTGATGTGTAATGTTACTGTGTTGCTTGATTGAGTTCACGCTACGGGATATATTTTCGTGAAATGAAAGCAGTTTAGGCAATTGGCAAGAATAATTGTTTGCGAATTATTTGATCGTAGTTGTTATTTTATGTTGTTATTTTATCGTAGTATTCTCGTACGGCTTTTTGCGAAGCGATGGAAACTCAATGAAAAGTCGCACACAGGCATAGTTTGTCTGCAAAATATCTCCTTGATACTTCGTCGATATAATAACGGGATAAAATGATGATTTATCGAAACTGTCAAATACGGCGATTTTTGGCGAATCCGTGCATCGTGCGGCGATCAGGCGTAGGATGACGATCAGGGGCTAAGTTTCGCGGAGGTTTACGATGAGGGTGGAACAAGGGGTGGGAGTTGACTGTGGCAGGCTTCAGAGGGGTGCTGATGGAAAATCGTGACGGTAAGAGGGGGCGCGAACAATGCGCCGGAGATTTAGCGTGACACCGACGGTGTAAAACCAGTTCGTGCGTTCGTCGAACGGCCAAACGGCTCGGGAAGAAAAATCATCGACACGCGCGATTGCCCGTCATTTTCGCATCCCGATCGTCGCAACTATTTTCTCATTGATTTTTTGCTCCTTGTTAACTCCAAGTCCGTAATAGTCTCTAACCGTTTTTAACCGTTGGGTTTATAAAAAACGATAAGATACAATATACAAGTCTTTTCTTGATGTTTCTTCTTGATGTTTCGCGAAATGTTTTAAAAACAACGACTCGAGTTCGAGTTTCCTTGCTTCGTGTCCTAAAATACAAATTATTCTCTTATTTATGATTGCATACGGGACTGTTTATCAAGTTAAAGTTAATAACTTGGAGCAAGGCAGCAGCAAAAATAAATTATATTGATATTAGAAGAAAATGAGCTGAGAGTTTTTCAGGAGATGACGGCAGAAATAAAAAAAGGAAGGAAAAAGAACGGACTGTCGTATCATCGATCAATTTTTTACTTATTTCGGGCGCGACGCCCCCCGATTCACAAATCTTCTCCGCTAAGTACGGGGTTCCAGGCGATAGACCGAGGGGGTTTCGGACGGCGACCCCCCTCGCCGTCCTGATCATGCGTGAAAAACAGAGGGGTCCATTGTAAGCTCGTCCTGTGGCTAATGCGACTGTCGTCGTCCTGCCGAACCGACAGCGGCAGGATCTCGCTGGCGAACATTAGCCAACGGTCGTTTAGCTTGAAAATCCTTCTAGGACGCGCACGTCGGGTTCTGGCTCGTTGCGAGCGGAATTTTTTCAGCTGTACTTTCGCATGAAAGTCGAGAACTCTTCTTACGAGTGCGAGTCACGCGTCTGGAAAGTTGTCCCGCGCGTTAAATACTCGGAATTTTTAGAAATTGCGTGAGAATAGGGAAAAGAGAGAGAGAGAGAGAGAGAGAGAGAGAGAGAGAGAGAGAGAGAGAGAGATAGCGGTTTACGATCGACGCTACGTGCATCGACTCGAGAACGCGCGCAGGAGGGACGATCTCTGAATTATACTCTGTGCGCGTTTACGGTAACCCAATCACCACTCGATGAGTGTGTATGAAGCTTAATCAATTTCTCGACACGGTAAACACGCGCCGATACGGCATTACGTCGCATCTCTATAATGAACAAAAATCCTGCGCAAAATAATTCATAACTCTTTCGCGCTGAATAATAAAACTGTTACGTCACTGTACTGCCGCCATATTTGCTGCATGGTATCGCCCCGAAACGTCTCCGATATGAAATTACGATCATTTCTGTAAATCAACAGCCGTTGGCCAAAACATACCGCTATTTCGCTGATAGGTCGCGACCGGACAATAAAAAAGAAATGACACATACTCTTCTTTCCACACGAGTCCATATCTAGTTTACTCGCGATGCGAACGAGCGGCAGGGGGCGGAAGAGGGAGCGTCTCTGCTGTACTCGGCGCAGAGGAGAGGGAGTCGGTTGTTCTTTTAACGCGGCTTTAGAAGGGGGTCCTTTATGCTGACACAAATATCGCTTATGCCGACGTCGCGCCGCTGTTTTGGTAACCCATCGAGCATTGTGCCTTCCAAGGCCGTGTGTACCAAACACCGAGTTCTGTGTACCCAGCAAACACGGCCGTCACGTGGCACCCTGATCCCTTCCGCAGAGCGGCTCGGAGTCGCGCACGTGAGAGAAAGAGAAAGAGAGAGAGAGAGAGAGAGAGAGAGAGAGAGAGAGAGAGAGAGAGAGAGAGAGCGAGCGAGCTCCCCTTTACGGATTTACGCAACGGCCACGTCTCCTCCGCTTGGTCCTGTTTCGCGCGTTCCCCGTTTCGGTGTCGGTAACTGAAAGAGAGACGGAGAGAGACAGGGATAGAGACAAGCCTCTTCCCGGCGAATAACCGGGAAGAACGCTCATTCACGGCGAGATGCCCTGTATTTCGCCCCGTCGTGGACCTCTCGCAGGGTCGCGCGGCGGGTAGCGCGGCAAACACACGTGCGTGCCGTGCTCTTTGCGTCAGCTTTGTTTGCGCGACTCCGCACGGCCGCACGAGCGATGATCCTCGATCGGCACGGCGGATGGGATTGGGATGGATTTGAAGCGCGGCTGGAGACGCGCGCGAAATTGTAAAACTGCTTGCCAGCGTGCGTGCAACGCGTCTCTCTGGCCGTGGCGAATCTTTGCGTCATAGCGTGCGTCTCGGCGGGATCGAGAATGACGGTAAAAACTAAAAAGGTGTTAAAACGGTTGCGCACGGAAAGGATTTCAACACGCTGATCACTATGACTTTCGCTCCATGTGTCAATAACAATAAGTTGCTTAACACGTTGATCGTCATGGTTGTCACCAGAGATCGACGCCGTAATATAATTTCGCTAATTTATGTATAAAACGTGACAATCCGCGTATAGTAAATGAAATATTATGTATGTATATAGTCGATAGAGAGCCGACAAAATGAGCCAATTAATATATGAATTCATTTACCGCATTCATTTTCGGCGATTCAAGTACGAGTTGAAGACGGGTATTGAAATATCAGCGGGAATCAGTGTGATGCTCGGTGTACTAAAGAATTTCTGTTATTCGGGTAAACGATTAAATGAGGCACAATCGATTATTCTTTATGCTTAAATTATTGAGATACAACAAAGTGACGGTGCCGTTTACCAACGAGCTTCTCGTTCTCAACGAGACGCGGTGTTGATACTCGTTGCTTGAGATTTCTCTCTCTCTCTCTCTCTCTCTCTCTCTTTCTCCTTCTTTCTCTCTCGCATTATAATATTTATAGAATTGCGTGTATTTCCGCCAATTTCAGCATTTTTCGCCCTGGCCATAAATACACACGACCATGAGGAAAACGGCGAGGAACACGCAATTAAGCGAAATCGTGGGCCGGATGAGAGTGAAAATTAAAACGCGCCTCTTATTGCCGCGAAGCGGAAAATACACGCGATACGTTAACGAGGGATTCGCGCGCGTTCCCCGCTCGCGCGATAGTGATTTAAACGGCCGGGGGGGATTAGCGGGTTAATGCGACGAAATTTTTATGCTAACGCCTTCGTGAGACCTTAACTCACACACCGCACCGGCACCAGCCGATGAACAGGGGCCAAGTCGCGCACTTCGTTCTCCCTCTCACCCTCCTCTTCGCGGATCAACCGCGAGGGAGAGACGTGCGCGCCTTGAGGACCTCACTGGAAAGTGATAAATAACATCGTAGAGCGCGCCGGCAAAATCGTCCGTGACGGAGGGTTTTCGAAAAGGGCACACACGCCATTACCCCCGACGTGTCTGCGGAGCGGCGACAAGCTCTCTCTCCTTCTCTCTTTCGACCATCACCACCGTCACGACGCGGAGGAGCGACGTAGACGTCGGCGACGTAGACGGTGGTTCGTCATAGTGAATATTTCCACTCGTATGGAAAATGATCGAGGCAGAGGGAAGTCTCTGGATCGGACTATGCATGCGTGTACGAGAAAGCAAGAGAGAGAGAGAGAGAGAGAGAGAGAGAGAGAGAGAGAGAGAGAGAGAGAGAGAGAGAGAGAGAGAGAGAGAGAGAGAGAGAGAGAGAGAGGGAGAGGGAGAGAGACAGAGATCATCCGATAGAGAGATAGATCGAAGGCGGCAAGAGGGAGGGAGACATAGGTCACCCAGGAGGAAAGAGAGTGAAGAAAAGAATGGGAAGAATAGCGCGAATGATGGTGGGAAGGGGGCAGAGGGAGAACGTTTACCCTTCGACCGAAAATGAAAATTGTATTGTCGGACGCCCTTATGAGAGGGCAGACAGCCAGCCCAGCATTATATCCGCGTTAGCGAGCGCCGCTGCCAGCCACGAAGACCGCGCGGTCAGCTCTTTTTCTCTCGATAGCCATCAATGCGCGTCCATCAATAATGCGCTCGTCTGACAGCTCGGCCGATTCAGCCAGCGGGAGTCTTCCGAGGATTTCGATCCGCCCGGATCGTTCAGTAAACATCGCGCGCACGCTGGGAACGAGCTCGCTTCGCGGTCAAACCTTCTCAATCGGCCGCGATTAATTATCACGTAATCATCGCGTATCCCTCATGTTGGTCCTTCTCGTTTCGGTATTTCGATAATCAGATACGTTCTAAGATACGTTCATATTTTCATTCGAACGATCTGCTGAGGCAATTCTACCTCAAACGCACTTGGCACGCTATGATATTATTGACTACGATGTTACCGTGTCTCATTAAGTTACATGCGTCTGAAGATAATTATAATTACTTGCGTCTGAAGATTCGGAGTCAAATGAAACGACGAAAGAGATACAGGTCTCGAATTATACTCATTAACCGCGTCGATTTGGCGATGACGATGATTAGTTAAACTTTCGTATGATTGAAGATTATGAATACGACGACGGTCAATATGTTAAAGTGAACGTTCAGCGACGTGAACAGAGAAAGCGGAAAAAGTTGAAGAAAGCGAGGCGAGAAATGCGATGGAAAAGCGTTGCGCGCTCACACGTAAACACGTGTGTGGACCCATTGCCGCGAGTATTACTAGCATACTCGTTGGTCGAGCAAGTAGTCCTTCCGGGAAAATAAACGCGGCCACATCGGAGAAGGACAGATTTAATTTCGCGAGAAGAGAGAGGAGCCAATTCCTCGCCTGTTCCCGTCGACTCCCTCGGGTGATTTGTCCCGCTTCCCGCCGGAAAGTTTGGCAATTTATTCAGCTTTTTCACAGCAGCCTGGATATCTTTTTATATCAATATGCCGGATGGTCACGCAGAAGCTGCGGAACTTCTCACTGAGATGCTATAAAACACGCGACGCGTCCGACCCCGCCAAATATCATTCGGATGTATCCGGAATGGAATTTCCTGCAACGTTCTTCGCGATTTTGTCGTGTTGAAAGGAATTCATTCTCGAAACCAAACGTTGACCAGCCGTCTTTCTCAATAATGGAGCAAATTATTCCCAACGCGCTAAGCAACAAACTATAATAATAGTTTTTAAATCAGGGAAAAATAAACAAGTTGTAGTTAATTATGAAAACTTGACAATTATACGTCTCCTCCACGAGCAAAACGACCAACCTTCCAAATGGGAATTTGACCCTCTCAAGTAGCTGCAATTAGTGCAATTATTTCTTCATGAACGCGAGAGAACTTTCTCGCGTCAACACTCTTTCCACCGTCCGCCAGCATCTCGTCGTGCAGCACGGGTTATATTTAAATGCGAGGGATAATCGTTTCTCGAGTAACAGCGGCTCGACGGCGGAAAATAGCGGCGAATTTCAAGCCGCGGGATGCCACCTGACGTGCCTCTCTGTTCGCGCCGTGCGGATCTCCGCACGTGCTGAAGGATATTAAGTCGAAGGGGAAGGATATGAGGTGTAACGACATCGCCCGGCGAGGCGGGGGAGAGGGCGGGCGGCAGGGGGTTCGACGGGGAGGAAGAAGGGAAGGCGGAATCGCGAGGTGTAGAGGAGGATGCACGCTGCATCGCGTACACGACATCGATCTTCATCCATCAGCCGCGCTTTCGGTTTTTGCCGGGCGAAGATTCCATTGCGGCTTTCCCCGGGAACGCCAGATGTACCGGCGATCGGGCGGCACCGCGATCACGCGCGTAAGTTTTCGCGTCGGCGTATATCCTTGCGATTCGTCATCGCGATAGCGTCAGGTCGAACGGGGAGAATGCCCTCACTCGTGGCCGCGTTCACTCGTCAACCCGGATTCGCGCGAGCCCCTGATCCTTCTTGGTCCTCGTGGCCGACGGATGGCTCATTTTCGGCAGCCAGCCGCCGGCCGAGTGATTAATCGGCGGAATATTAATCCACGACAGTCAGGGATCCCTTCGGAATTTACGGAGCGTAACTCTGTTGCTAAATAGGATGTAAAAGTTGGAAAAACGCGGGTCCTGTACGAGGCTCCTTAATTCACACGTTGACTACCACGCTGATTTCCTTCGCGCTTTAAATCAAAATATGTTTTTTTTTAGCTAAAGTTTCTTTAACATGTTTAAACGTAATAGCTTGTAAAATACATTTAAACGTGTTAAAGGAGAAGACTTCTCCTTCTCCGTTGTCCCTCTTGTCGTTTCGTCATGTTTCTTTCTCTGTTAATTGCGTAATATAAATCGTCTATACCTAAAACCCATTCGGCTAGTCAGGCGACGGCGATCCGCATCCCGGAGAATAGCTCTCGCTCGATGAAAGTAAGCGTGCCTACCTACGTAAACCGAACGCGCTGTTCGTCTCGAGCCATTCGCCCGGCCATATCTGTCGTATCGCCTCGCGATCTCATTAATTTCCGGCGGCAATAAAAGCGGGAGCGCGCCGGTCCACGTGAGAGTAGCACGCGTGTGAGACGGGCACGCCCAGGACACGCGTGTGCCGCTGCGAGAAACGGCCTCTACGAGAATGAGTGAGTGAGTGAGTGAGAGAGAGAGAGAGAGAGAGAGAGAGAGAGAGAGAGAGAGAGAGAGAGAGAGAGAGAGAGAGAGAGAGAGAGAGAGGGAGAGAACGAGCGAGAGGAATGAGCTGCGTCAGATAAAGAATCGGGAATAAATGCTTTTTGGCATTGCTCCTCTTGTTTGCCTTCGGTATTTCGCAGAGGGGTGGGCGTGCGTGCGCCCGTTAAGGGCGAGAGACCGTGTCGATTGATGACGATGCCGATCCGGCGGAGGGAGATGAAGAAGATAGAAAGAGAGAGAGAGAGAGAGAGAGAGAGAGAGAGAGAGAGAGAGGACGAGCGCAGGAGTCACTCTCGGTGCCATTGTATCGCGGCACGTGCCGCGATACACAAAACGAGCGCGAGCGACGGCCGAGGCGTAGTCGAGCGTGGTAGTATCGAGAGAGAAGCGAGGAGTATACATCGGCAGTCGGGCGCGTTACAATGGCGGGGCGACCGCTTCGCGGCGTGCGAGATATACGGACGGAATTAATTGATACCGCGTGAGCCGGCATCGAGGCAAGGGTTACGTAAGCACCGTGGAAAAAGCGCGTTCGCGTGGTATATCGACGACGACGACGACGAGGACAGTGGTTTCCGTCGCACCCGTCGACGGTCCCTTCTGTCGCTGCAACCTCGCCGCGAAGGAACGTGCTGTGAGCGCGAGCGACGCGTCCCTCACGCTCGGTTGATTTCTGATAGGCGGCTCCACGCAATGAGCACGTCCGATGATCTGGACGCAGCGGCTTGTTATCGCGATGGCAGGTGGGAAAGATCGAACGCGGGCTGGGTGATAACGAGAGAAGCGGGAACGGGAGGGTTTGCGGTGGGCACACATTGTTTGGGAACAAGTATGCCGGAATATAAAAAATGGGGTAACTTTCTGGAGAATCGTAATATCGAATCGCTGAATACTCGATACGATCTCCTGAAACTTTATCAAAGTTGTGGAATCGCGTCCCGTTGTAAAGTCGGGTGCGTTAGTATCATGATTTTAGTAATGCAATTGTCATTGTAACGATTAAACTCTACGATTGAATACCTACTTAAATAGGTAGATATAAATACAAACGCCATTTTCGGGATAGTAAGGTCCGAAAGTTTCCAATCCAAGATATAAAAAAGATGATGAAATGAAAAGATGCAATTCTCGAATTCACAAGCTACGTGTAACAAAGTCGGGGCGGCTTTTGTATAGGAGAAAATTCTAAGTATAATGTTTCATGATGGAAAGAAAGCACGCTCGAAAAATCTGATTGCAACTTCTCGACTTAATTGCGCGCTTTCCGGCGAGGTGCGAGAGTCGATGTCGTTGCGCCACTCGTTCCCATAAAACTGCCGCCTGACGGGCTCGCCAGGCAAGGATGCGCTTGATCGCGAGGAACCAAGTTGCTCCACCCTTCCAGTCGAAGGGTGTACGTACGTAAAGGCAAAGCTAATCACGAGCGAGTCCACTTCTCGTCGCTGCGCGAAAAACTCGTTACGCATTCAGCGCGCCCGCCGCCGGGATTATCATATCCCCCGGATCCTTTGACGAGGACACTCGATCCTCGACGCGAAAGACAGGAGAAATATAAAACTTGAGGAGTCCCGGTTCCCCGACGTCTCCGCGCGACCACGGCGGTGCGGGCGCCGGGGGGACTACTAGCGGGGAACGTCGCGCGACTTCCAGCCTAGGACGACGGCAAAGCTCGCCGTAGCCGTAGCGTGCAATGAATAAAAATCTTTTGAAGTATCGCTAGGTGCAAATTAACGCATAATCGTCAAACGTAATGAGACGCCGGTCTCCCGCGCCGAAGCCGGCCGCCGGAACGTTTCTCGACCCATCATCTATCCCGACGACGAGCCTTCCGCCCCGGGAAACTTTGATTATTTTTATAATGACTTCGGTCTGCCGGCAGACACCTTTGCCATCCTGTATCTCGTACGTCTTCTCGTCTCCGCCACGATCTCCTACCTTCGGGCCCCCGAGTGCCTTCTTCGACGAGCGCTCGTCTCGCTCCCTCGGCGAGATCACGATTCTCGATCACGTATCCCAAGAGTGATTACGCCGGTTTGGTTAATGGCTCGGATGGTTCCTTTAATATTCAATTAGATACACCGTCGTCTTCATTAGTTCCAATACACTCGACGATCTGTTGGTTTTGTGGCTGCGTGTGCGCTTCCCCTGCTCTGCTTTCAGAGAGAGAGAGAGAGAGAGAGAGAGAGAGAGAGAGAGAGAGAGGGAAAGCTATTCTTTTTAAACTCTTGTTCCCCCCGGAATGAAACATAGCGAGATTGTTTTCATTAATAGAATAAAAGAAGTCTTGATGATTTTTTGCAATTAGTGATTTTCCCATTAAACATGAACATCGTTTGAGTGTATCGGAAGTAATAAATATATCGGTATATATCTGAATTTTTAGATTATGATTGAGTGATTAATTTATTGTGTTTTAAATTCTTCCTCACTTAATGAGATGATCGAACACGCGCGTGCAATTGCAGCAAAAATCGCATCTGATATTATTTCTCGTGCAGCAGGAACATGTTGAGAACGTCACACGAGACGTCACAAATGTTTCCTCCAATTAGTCCGAGTTATTATGAGAGAACGCGCTGCTCGCCATCGATATCCGAGATTATAACGCAAAAATCACGGCTTCGGTTTAACGCCACGCGGGCTTGCTTCCACCTTGTATCCCTCGTGTTTTCGCTTTTAGCAGGTAGTTCTCGCCTTTCCACAAAAATGCTCCCAAAAGCGCTCGGTGAATACGAGCGTTAACGTCCGGAATGCGTCAGACGCGCTGCGTAAAAACGCAATAGATTGGAAACCGCATTTGGTTAGGCGTCGATCACCCTCGCCTCTCTTTCTCCTCCTCCTCTCTCTCTCTCTCTCTCTCTCTCTCTCTCTCTCTCTCTCTCTCTCACGACATTAACGTGTCCCCGATATAGCACCCGGTCTATTAACTAATGCCAGCACCCCTGTTGAACGTAACGCCATACGCGCACTAGTCAGCGAGCCGACCGATCGGCCAACCAACCAACCAACCAACCAACCAACCAACCAACCAACCAGCCAGCCAGCCAGCCAGCCAGCCAGCCAGCCAACCAGCCAACCATCCAGTCGGTCAGACTGGGTGCGCAGAACCACACTGGTACGACATGCTTGCTGCGACGGGACAGTTTAAGCCCTGATATATCGCCCGCCGACACTCCCAACTTCTGTCGCCGTTTCTGTAGCGCTTTTTTTTGTCGCGGTGAGGCACGGGCTGACCATATGTCCACGGAAACCGAGATCCCCATCGAACGGACGGGCGCGTTCCACGCGAATTCTCGCCCTCGCGTGTATACGGTGGTATAGTTGTCGCGCATTGTTTCGATGACGTCCCTTCGACGCGCGAGAACGCGACCCCGTCGCGTCGCGCCGCGTCGCGTTGCGGCGGTGTTAGCTCGTATTTATCTTCAAAATTGCACGCACTTGTCGCTTTCGTCGGGGATCAAGCTGTCTGAATTATCATTAGTCCACCTTTTTGCTGATTGGTTTCTCAATAGTTGTTTTTTTCCGTAGCGTCGATTAATTATGCTCACTTGCTATAACTAATCTCGATCGATTGACACAACATAGAGCTAGGGCTTATACTTGAAAAGGATGAAAGATTGGAATCAACGATAAATGATAATGACGATAAATGCGTTTTGGCTGGAGAAAATAGAATTTCTGGCGCTTGGAGCTCTTGTGGAGCAATATTTTTACTATCGCATCGAGCGAAGCTTTCATTCACTCCGATTTTAATCCAGGAGGTATACAGAACAGAGTAATAATTATTCGTAGATGATTGTGCAGTTAATGAGGGATGAGCTTAAATGCAAGATGAGGAGAGAGCACGAGCATAAAGACATATCGTTGTTGTGAATTATCATCAGGGAGGATTATCCCTCCAAGATAGTCGATTCCCTTCGCACTTCCGCGGCAAGAACGCGGCTGACAAGAGACGACAGATCGTTTACATGCTCGAGCGATCCTCTCGTTCCTTTACGCCTTTGGGTTTCCGGATACGTAGGCGCTTTTAAACGGGCTTAGATAAGCCACAACCCGATGGGCTCGAGAACCCCACTTTGCACGTAACAAATGATGCCACATGTTCGAATCTCGACTCCCTCTCTTCCTCTCTTTCTCTCCTTATTGCTCTTCTGTCGATACAGCCGACGGACCCGCGGGGCACTCGACTCGGTGCTCGGGGACGTGCGGCCCTCGTGTAATTCGTATGGTTGATGCTTACGGAGAAAAAGAATAAGAGAGAGGGAGAGAGAGAGAGAGAGAGAGAGAGAGAGAGAGAGAGAGAGAGAGAGAAATGGAGATAAAGAGGGGGAAGAAACAGAACGTGCGCGAGAGAAAAAGGGACAGAGTGTGACAGACGGAGAAGGACAATTTGCACAGGGCTAACTGCCGCACTGGGACCATTCTCGACGATCGCGAATCGAATTGTTCCTACTTAGCTGTTAATGGTACCTTATGCCAGTCGGCACGCTGAAGAGATGCCGACAAATGGCAACTAATACGGAGGATATTAACAACACTTAACTCGAGTCACCTATGCTCTTGACGCCACCAGAGTTTGATTCTTGTCGAACATGAGTGGCAACAGAAGTACAATTAGGCGCGAGCAGTTATGTTAACTTGGAATTAACGTAGGAATGGAAAACGATCAAAGAATCGTTGACGTTAGTCTACGATATCGCAAATTAATTATTTGTAAAATGATTTTATCTAACGAACGTCGTGAATTAAGATCTCCCAATTCGTTGATCCTTTTACGAACACTTAAATTGCCTTCCGATTTATTATCGGAATCGTCAAAGTCTCTTAATAATCGTCTCTAAATAATTAGGTTTATATTAACAGACGTTATTTGTCACTTGGAATACTCAAATTGAGTTCAGAATCAGCCCTGAGTCTTTTTTCTTAGTTGAATCATATGATGTATATGATGATATTGATACTTGTAATCGCGACATGCTTGAAAAACTTAGATCTGACTCTAAATTCAAGTCTGATTTCATTGGACACAAGTTTCAAGCAATAGCTGTCATACACGCGTTTTAGGTTAATTTTGGCATGAGTGTGAACTTTACTCGGCGAGAAAGTGTCCTCTGAAACGCGTCCTCTCTAACGCTGAGAGAGAGAGAGAAAGAAAAATCACACGATATTGCGAACGACATTCATTCGGGGGAGAAACCGGCCGACGAGATAGCGTAACTGATGTTTGACAGACGGAGGCCATTGAGAGACGGACAAATGCTCGCATGTCTCCGTACGAATATCCCTCCCGATCTTCTTCCTACTCCTTTCATCCTATTGTCCTCGGTCAGCTGGAGTGCCACCGGCTTGCAGGTGAGAATCCGTCATCGCGGCCCGTTTAAAAAGACTAACCGATTGCTGGCCGTTTATCAAGCACTTACGCACGCTCGACAGAGTACGGCTGGGTGACCGAGGCGTCGCCTTCCCTTTTCTTCGTCCCGTTTGTCTCTTCCGTTTTCAACCGGCGCGCCGTACATTGTCACTAATTCTGACATATGTGCATGAGCTCCAACAAAGAGCGCCGATCGTATTCATACGCGCGTTTCTTCGAAATTCTTCCGGGCCTTCCGCCGCGACGAGAGAGAAATCAGAAAAGCCGCGAGAGCGTAAAAACCTTGAGGTATCGTGACTTTTTAAGGCTTGTTTTTTGGAACAACGAATACGAATCAGCTAGGCGGTCTAATGTCGTTGAAGACGACGTCGGCTACTTTAGAAAAATTGTCGGTGATGTCCTAATTCTCAGTGTAATATTCTTCGGTGTAAGAAATCTTCGGAAATTGTGCCTTCGGCACATTTTGTATCGAACTCGTAATGTATAATCGATTCTAAGACCGATATAAACCTATTGATTTGAAGAAAAAAGATTTTTGAGCTCATCTGCTTGTAATATAAAAGAATGAAAAATAAGTTGTCCCAAACGTTTTTTCATTCGAGTCAGCTTCGCATTATCTCCACCAACTCCCAAAAAGGAAATTGTAAATCTTTATCGATGATCATAAATGTCAATCGACGTTGCATTCAGCCGTAAAATCAGCCTACGATCTAGGAAGACATGTTATTTGGCTTCCACGAAAAATAATCAGCCAGCGGATGTTGGCAATTTTTTGGCGGGTAGGGCCGAACATGATTCGACGTATGCTTAGTCACGCTTTTGTATCATTGTTTGTATAATTTACCGGACATCGTTCTATTTTGTCGATTTTTCGACACAGTTTGCCGATTGATTGAATACGTCATTTCATATTCATAAATTCAAATAAATTAAAAGAGTTCGATATGTTAGTTTAATTATTAATAGGAAAAAAAAAACAAAAAGTTCTCGTTAGAAATGTCTAAAGAAGATACCGAGCCGATGTTGATTTTCTTCGTCAAAATTGTTAATCCTTTGAAATTTAGTAATTTCATTTTGTATTTTATTCGACAAACGCAACAGACCTGAAACACATACACACCTACATACCAATCTAGTGTTTAGCATTTAATACATTACGTAATACTGACCGATCACACACACGACCGGTCGGGTCCTCGCGAGCGGCCGCACGGCCGCGTTACAGGCGGGCAAACGGCGAATAAACAATTCCATTACATTTATCAGATAATGAAAGGACAACGATAAAATTGCAATAGCGTGTAAGTGCGAGGGAAATCTGGAGGAGTCGTTGTCGTCGTCGGCGGGACGAGGACAGTCCCTCGTAGGATAAAGAACCCGCCGTGTCCTACTCGTTCTCTCCCCCCTGTCATTAATACCAGGCGACTGTTACATATGGATGAGAAAGCTGGGTTAGGCCAGGACAGTACGGCGGTACGGAACGAGACGAAAACGAAACGGGAACGTAGGGAAGCGAACTCATCGACTAAAAGCATCCCGCGGAAGGCCGAAGTCGTTTCGGTTTATTCTCGAATCTTCGCCGTCGTGGAAGCTCGCTCGGCGAAGAGCGAGAACGACGGCGACGGGGGCGACGGGAAGACCACTCGTCAGGAAGAGGAGATCGACGGAGATAAAGCGAGTGCTCTTGACGTTTACCTTCGGTTTGAATTATCCGCCGCGATCCCGCGTGGCCGAGGAAAAACGAAGTTTCGTCGTCCGTTGATCTGTCTTCTTGGCCTCTCTTTCTCTCCTTCTCCCCTCCTCTTGTCGCAGGACGTTGATCCTCGACAAAGGGGGACCGAGGAGTCGGAGGATACTTCCGTATCTTTAATTTGAATATGCTTCGTAAAAGATAATTACGATCGTCTCGACGATACCATGACGTTCGTTTGAACCATCGGTAATTTCTCTAACGGAGTTACTCGTGCTTTGCAAAAGCACAGAGTGTTCTGTTGGGCGAACACGTTTCAACACTGGGAGTAAGAGATAGTTAATTTCACCTGAATTACACTCATTTCCATCCATTTCTTCGCTAACGCGATCACGATTACCAAATACATTATTTTCAATCAGTCATATATCAATTGGTCATATATAAGACTTTCTTGCCAACGCTCGGCTACCGAGTTGTAATCACTTCACCTCCACTCCGTTTCGAAAGGGTTAAACGACGCACCATAACTTAAAACGTACCGACGCTCTCCAGAATCCACTCGATTCACTCGCGAGCGCTCTCTCTCTCTCTCTCTCTCTCTCTCTCTCTCTCTCTCTCTCTCTCTCTCTCTCTCTCTCTCTCGGCGTGTGAGACGATAAATCTGCGCGCACGCCGTATATCTTGGGTGTCCGGTCAAGGGGGAGTAAACGTAATATAGGTAATGTTCTGGCCGGCTACTTAACAAATTGCTACAAATTGCGGCGGGCGTTTAACCGTTCGTCCGTTCGTCCGTCCGTTCGTCTGAATCTGCGGCTTCCCATATTCCGTCCCTCCGCGCGTAGCCTTCCGTCCACGCGTACCCGGGGGGTTGGGCTTTGGCTTTCCGCGGCTGAACGATACGGTGGTGACCACATGGTGCTCCCATATGTCCGCACCACCGCGACGCCACTCACCCTAATTCTGAGCACTGTCCATCCGCGGGGTGCAACGACGTCTGGAAGATGGAATCACGGCAGAGGAAAAGGGAGGAAAGAGAGAAAATGGAAGGAGAGGTAGAGGGCTAGGGTGGATAGGCTTACGAGAAATCGCTCGTCGAAGGGCACTCATCTTCCCTCTCGAGCGCGAGCGTCGCGTTAATTTCGCCGTGAAGAAATGTTTGTTTGTGGGTGTGCCGATCTCATTAGGTCACGGCGGATTCGTGACAGTTCGTGGAGGAGTCGCACCGGATGCGCGGTTTGTCGCAAACATCGAATCGACGAAAGAAACGGCCGATTTGGCAAATGGTTATTATGAAAAACCTCTGCGGAGATTCCCCGCGAATTATTTCTATTATTTTTATTTGTCCCGAAGGCAGTGTAGGAAATTGTTTTATACGCTGTAAATTTTTATATTGTAAAGTTTTAAAGATATCTGAACACATACTATTAATTAATTGTCATAACATATAAATGTGGATTTCGGTACGAATATATTCCTCGGTTACGCAGCACAGTTTATCACTCGATAAAAATTGCCCCTGTGTGTGTGTTCTCGTGGAATACAGACGAGTAATTACACTTCTTTACGTTGCATTCCGCAACGAAGAGAAAGTGCTTGGATCACGTTGCAACGTGTTAAGTATTTATGTTGGCGGGCTTCTCGCAGCAAACGGCCTTCGGGCTCATCATCGTCAATATCGTCGAACGCAAAACACAATCTCGGGAGAGAGAAAGAGACTCCCTCTTTCTCTCTCTCTCTCTCTTCCTTGTGGGGCGAGTGACTCGTTCGTTTAAAAGACGTTACGGCCAGAAAGGCACCTGCGCCGGACACATCCTGGCGGGCGCATCATTAATCGTCGCTCGACAGCGAAGCGCTCTAATGGCGCTTTAAAGGCGATACCCCCGGGCCAATCAGTGATCGCGTGCCGACCATGGATCGGTCGGGTTAATTTCACGGGTATTTAACGCGGTTTCGCTTAACAATGATTCAATCAAGTCGGATTTATTTGCCCGGGATTCGGCGGTTGTCGGCGGCACGAGGCGCTCATTAGAGCTTCCCGCTCTGGAAACGCCTCCAAGCCTTTTATCGGACTGAGCGCGTTCATCTGACAATACCACCGCGCCTTTGTACGTCGCGCTGCTGGTTAGGCTGGTTACGCGTTCACTTCTGCACGGCGTCGACTAGAATACCGTAGAGTCAGTCGCAATCTCGCGCGAGAGTTCTACGTGCGACTTGCCCGAAATGCTGCGTAATAATGTTCGCAAAAGTTTCCAACCTAAGTACACGAGAGACGTAACAAAACGAAATAGTCAATTTTATTTTTTTATTTCAGTACATTTTTTATTTATTTACATTTTTTATTTAATGTACATATGTATATTTTTTATTTAAGTTACCCTTTATTTCCCTTTAATATATTTTTAGAACGATGAATTAATTTTTATATACCCCTAAATAATTACTCTGAAATTTTGTCTCTAAAATAGTTTAAAAATACAGAATATTTTTATCAAGCGATATAGAAGGAAATTAGCAGATAATAATTTTTCTTTATTCCGACACGTCTCTCGTCGAGATAAATTATGTGGTTACACTTGACAACTCTGTCGTGTTTCAATCGAAGGCGTCGAGTCAACGGCGTACCCTTTCGATTTATTTAAACCGCTTAAGACGACGCGGATGAGGACGAAACGCGTCATCCGTGCGAACGCATCGAACCGGACCACAAATTTGGGCGTACGCCGTCGGCCGCGCGTCCAAAAGGGGGCTGTACGCGACGCGGGAGGGACAGGAGAGATCGGTTCGGCAATTCGGAGCCCGTGCGAAATGTTGTCAGCCAATTTTCTTGGCCAGTGCCTCCGAATGCCGCAGATTTCCATCTAGGTCCATCCTCGGTAGCGCCGGTGTGTACCGGCGGTGGGTAAATACACCCTTTCCCATCCCCCCTGGAAGCGGACGCTCGTCGTCGTCGTCGTCGTCCTTCTCTCCTCCTCCCCTTCTCCTTCCTCGTTCCTCGTTCTCGTCCTGGTCGTCCACCTCACCTCCTCCTCGCCGTTCTGTCTTTCTCTCCCTCGTTGTCCCCCTCCCACCTTCCCCTTTCCCTTCTCATCCCGCGTGTCTCCTCGTCACGCCAACCACAACTGTGATTATAATTCGCAGCGCCCGCTCTGACAGAGCCACCCGTTCTCCGCTCGTTCTCCGCCGCCCCCTCCGCGTAGCTCAGGATCCACCCCATTCACGGCGCTGGACCGGGGATCGGACGCTGTGTAAAGGATTATGCACGCGGATTTAACTGATGAATCACATTGTCGTCTTGATTCGCGGTGGCGTTAATTTTCGATGCGGCACCGCGCGCCGCGCCGCCCCTCTCAAACGATCCACGCGTGAGCGCATTCGGGTATGAAGAGCACTCACCATCCATCCATCATACGCGCGGGAATATTATTCGTTTAATAGAGGATTTAGGGCAAATTTTGGTAGAATCGTCCTTTGAGACCGGCTACTCGAGTAAACCGCGAAAAGCCGATAGAAGCCGATCTAAGAGATATCGCGAACGCGACATGTATAAATGTAAAAATAATGGAGTATTTCTTGGTCCTCCTTCGTGGAGTCCCTCAGTTCTGTGTGTTCTGTAGTGAGAGCAGTTACACCTTGCTCCCATGCTTTATCTCATTCGTTTTCGACGATAGCTGAATTTTATTGTTCGTATATCGAGAGAAAAAAGTGTTTAACTCGACTGCTATAGACTAGTAGTCATTTTCGTTGTTGCTTTAATAGAAAAAAGAAAAACACTCTAATAGCAATATACGTGTAAAATTATCGTCAATAACACCATGACAGCGCTTCATTATAAAAAATTGCCTCTCTTGGCTATTTCAGTGTATAATTATAGTTACAGTAGCGAGTACTCTTCTCAGTGCAATATATCGTCACAGTTTCATCCGTGAGCTCTCGTTTACGGTTTACAACAATTGCGGTGTAAACGCTTCCTCGTTAATTATAATCGTGACACCGACTCGCGATGGATATCGGATTGCGAGGTGCACTCGCAATTGAATTTTCAGCCGCTTACCGCGCTTTTGCCATCAACGGTCGTGCATTATACCCCTCGGAAGCGCACTTGAGTAATATCAATAATACATCAGCCATTCATCAGCAAGCCGCGACAAATCGGCGGCCGCAATTAGTCAAACGGCCGTCGACGCGTATACAGAAAACTCGTCCCGCTTAATGCGCCGTAATGAGTATCTCGCGATTGTGGGAGGTTGATTTGTCGCTTCGTGGCGGCGATCACTCATCGGGAAGGACGTTTCTTCGAGAGGAAGAGAGACAGAGACAGAGAGAGAGAGAGAGAGAGAGAGAGAGAGAGAGAGAGAGAGAGAGAGAGAGGCGGAGACGGCTCCGAGCGAAATACCGGGTTTCGAGATTTTTCCCCATCCCTCATACGAACGGCACAAAGCCGTCGAGGCCGGGCAAACAGTTTCCATTCGTTCGGAAACGTTTCTAATCTGCCAACACGACGGATCAATGAGCGGCGGGCCGAATTAACCGTTTCCCGTTTCGACAGACCACGGTATATAACGGGGCTTATTAATTTTGCCAATAACGCTGCGAGGGTGCCTCCTCGGCACAGATGGCGTATCACGAGTCAATATACTTTTCCGCCACGAGACACCCTCGACGCTACTACCGCTGCCGCTGCTGCGGGACGGAACACGTGACGGATGCTGAATTTTCGTTACCGCCGCTAATCATTTCTTTGACCTGTGCTCGTCGCATATGGTTGTCCCGCTGACAAAACAATATCGCGCGAGAAACATTCTGCGGACTTCCGAAGTCGTAACTTCCGACGCTACTTTCCGATGTTCGAAGGCAGTGATTCGGGGAGAAGAGTTGTTAGAAAGGAATTATTAGACTGGGAGAAAATAAATTATTGATCTCATCGCGTCTGCGCCATAACGGTAATTTTACGATTATCAAACGCGCAAATGAATTAATTGCATTAATTGCAAGTTTCTGTATTCGATGGATAATTTCGTTAGGCATCGAGTGCTGCCTAACAACCTTGTCGTCGCGTTGTGTGTATTGCGATATTATCGTATATAAGAAAATGCCTACTCCCTCTGCCCGCAAGCGACGTTATTTATGTTGCCGGTTATCGCACGTGCAATTAACTGACGCGCGACATTTATGACTCCTGTCATCCTTCGTTCTGCATTTCGCGGTACTCGTCTCACGCGGCGAGACGCGACGCGGGCACGGCACGGCGCCTCTCGCGAGACGACGTTATTCCATAGCTCCGACGTTTCTTTCTCAGAGGTTACCGGGGATCATCGTGAATCTATATTTCACTTAAATACAGCGGTCCGTCCGCGCACGTACTTCAACGACATGCGGTGTACTCGAGCTCACCCGAGTAAACGACGAGAAAGAGGAGGAGGAGGATGTGGTGGAGCAGGAGGAAACGAAGAAGACGAAGAAGAAGACGACGAAAAGGAGCACGAAGAAAGGAGACAGCCGAGTTGGGTGGTAGGCAGGGTGGAGAGGGGAAAACCGATGCTCCTGCCAGAGTCAGGACACGATCGTGGACCATGGAAAAAGAGAGAAAAAGAGAGAGGGAGAGAGAGAGAGAGAGAGAGAGAGAGAGAGAGAGAGAGAGAGAGAAAGAGAAAGAGAGAGGAGAGAATAAAGTAACTTCTTCGTACCGCGTGTACGCGCCTCTACATGCAGGACATGAAGGAGGAAGAGGAGGATAAAGTGGGCATCGGGAGAGCGTAAGAGCGAGAGAGAAAGAGAGACAGAGAGGGAGGACAGAGTGAGGGAGCGGCGGAGGTGGTGTGCGGCGGCGAAGGTGTGGTAAAGGGAAACGGCGGAGAAAGGCGAGAGAGACCGAAGACAGAGACAACGCAGAGCGCCACGCGGCACGGCGAGATAGAGATAAGAGACGAGACGAGAGAGGAGAGAGAGAGAGAGGAGAGAGGACAATCCCCTCTTCTTCGTCGGGTTGACTCGAACGCCGGCGATATCTCGACCAATCAAATCACGCCGCGGGCTCCGCCTTTTATCATTATTTTACTTGTTTTCCCTTTACTTCACCCTCATTGGATGACATTCCCCGGGCCATATCGCGGGGGACAAAAAAGGCACCCGCTCGCAGAAGAGGACTCCATGCTTCCTCCCGATGTCTCTGCGTCCTCCGCTGGCTGGTACCCTCCGTTGGTACCCACCACGTTGGTCCAGCGGACCAGCCTCCTCTTCCTTCTCCTCCTCCTCCTCCTCCTCCTCCTCCCCCTCCCCTCTTGCTCGTCATCCTCCTTCAGGGGGGATTCCTCTCCCGTCGCTGACGCGCGGACTCTCGCTGTCTGTCCCTCGTGCACGTGCGAAGCTTATCCGCGGGGAACTTGTGCGTGATGCTGTGACGGACTTTGACGGGCGTCGCGGTTTGACTTTGAACCCTCGGAACACCTTTTCGGAACCGAGCCGAAAGCGGCCCCGTTAATTATCATGCCGAGCGTTTCGCCTTTGACTTTGACGAGTTTCAGGGAGAGACGGGACGAGAGGAGGAGGAGGAGGGAGGGAGGGAGGGAGGAAGGTCGCATAGTGAGATAGCCGCGCGCAAAATTCGCGAAAACTGCCGGACTTGATGGGCAATGGCAGTTTTTATTTGCTAATGTGCGCGAGAGGTTGTGGCGCATACAGTCTTTGATGTAACAATATCTGGCGATTTTTGCCGTTCGTCGTTGTCACTTGCTTGGGAGGGTACTGGCGGATCGTCTGATCAGCGATCTGAAAAATCGACTTGATTCCGCGAGTTTTGCGCGCTCGTGACGGACGACGAGAATCGCCGATGAGAATTGCAGACTGTCGCGGTGGCCGCGGGTAAAATTTGTATCGATTCGGCCATCGCGGCGGGGACGTGATTGACGGGATTCTCTCGTCAAGGATTACGCGGTTCGTTGGTCGAGACCGACGGTTTTGGGGCATGAGTACGTAGACAAATACACAGGTATAACGCACGTACCCGCGTCGTACTCGCCGATATGGCCGCTTCCCCAAACCACGAAACCTCAAAACCCCGGGGCACACGTCTGCAGCTTCTGCCGGGCTGGAATTATGGCGACCAGTAAATGGGGATAACTTTGAACTCGCTCGATAATTCCGTTAAATGGATGACGGTGTTCGAATCGCGGGAATCGATATCACCGGCGACGGGGAAGTGACGTTTTTGCTGTAAGCCTAGAGAAAATATTGTTAATCCTGTGAAAATTGTAGCCATTTCCCCGGCGCCAGCCGTAGGTATCTATTGTTGTTCTAATCAAAGAGTAGCGGATAGCACGAATAAGATCATCATTAATAGTACAATTTATATAGCGGGCAAATCTTTTTTGCAATAAGTGCTATATTGTGATGTTGGCGACGAAAACCAAGAGTAACCTTGTCGTGAAAATAAATTAATAAATTAATAAATTAATAACACACGTGTCACGAGCTAGATATACAAAGTTGACTCGGTCTTAAACACTTCAATTGTGTCGCGTGTATTAGTTGACTTATCGTATCAAAAATAAATTGGAAGATTAACTTAACTTTTTTTGCAGCAATGACAAAAAATACGATTGGCGGCGGAAAAGGCTATAATAATATAATACTCAGCGAGATTGATCATCTCTTTTTCTCTCGGTGCATTCTCGACGTTGACGAAGTCGTGAGCCGCGGCCGGCCGATAACTCACGGGGCATAAATTTTCTCGCGTGCCTCTCTCCCGCGGGCCCCGAAAAGGGAAGAAAAAAAGATTCGGTCGCACCTACGTACGTTTGATCTGGCATTGCGGCGCGCTGCATTGTATGTATATCGGACCGCGTAGACGTGGGGACGTGGAGGAGGAGGGAGGGCCGGGGACGATTGGAAGTCACGTGGAGATACCTGAGGGAACAATGTTGGCCGGGGAGGTTAGCGAGGGGGTGACGATAGGAATGGTAAAAGCAAGGGGACCCCGTTATGGTCCGGGTTCTCTCTCTCTCTCTCTCTCTCTCTCTCTCTCTCTCTCTCTCTCTCTCTCTCTCTTGCAGAGATCGTGCCGTTGATGACGACGAAACGACATGATATTTTATCACGCCCCGCTCACGTACGGCTTATCAGGCGTACGTGCTCGTTCGTATTTCGCGAGGTTACGCACATATATCGCGCGGGACTCGCGTCTAACAACCATCGATGTCACTAATGGTCGATGGTATTATAATTGTCGATATTCGCGTGTTTCTTGCTCTTTGCAAAACTGCTTTCTCCTCGCCCACGTATTTCCTGCTGGAAACGTACTTTCGTTCGTATGGTTCTTCATGTTTCTTTCGCGTCGGCAAAATTCGCTGAAATTTCCTCTTGGACTACATGCACTTGTGCTTATCAGTTCCACATAATTCAGAGATAACAGGGTAACAAAGCATTTTGAAAGTCTGATTGAAGAAAAAAGAAACAAACGCACATTGGGGCGGAGTTTAAAAAACTTGCTCCGTTCTACGTGGAATATTATATTCCTTCGCAATAGCCCGATGTCGGGGCGGTTCATGCATTCCGACGGAAATTTCGAAATTTTTCCGGCAGACGCTTCGATCGGTGCGTTTCCCATGGCGGGCGGATAGCGATTTGTTCGAAAAGCAATATAGCGGGTTATCACCGTTGTGGAGGAGCACGAGGCGAAGGAAGCGGATGAGCGCGCGGGACGAGTGGGGGCCCTCGAAAGGGGGAAGGCACGAGGGGTGCCCTTTTCCTGAAATTTGCATGAGGTATTAAAGCGCGGTGGCTGCGTTCACCAGCGGAGCTCCTGTTTGCCGACACCGAGTGCGGAGGATCAAAGGCCCTCTGCCAGGCTTACGTCTCTCTTCCCTTCGAGAATGAACTATGGGGAGGGAGAGGAAAGCAAGCGAGAGGTAGAGCGAGAGAAAGAGAGAGAGAGAGAGAGAGAGAAAGGGGGGAAACGGGTAGAGACATGGAGGGCGAGGGAGGGAGCAAGAGATAGAAGAGAACCTAGAGCAGTCCGAAATGGAGCGGAGGGATTCGCCGGCGGCCTTTGGTGTCGTGTCGCGTCTCTAGGAAAGCTCTCGTACGACAGCAAACTTTGAATCTTAGATATCGCGGCCTTTGTCGTTAAATCGTCGATCGTACGGCTGATTTCCCGCCCTTCCCTCATCCTTCCCTCCTGCCCGTCATTCGCGAGATTTCGGTTGTGTGTGTTACCTCCTGTCACACGAAAGATTCGACGAGATGCGCCGAACCTTCGCTGCTTGTGTTTACCCTCGTCGCCGGGAACTCGCGCCGAAATCCGTGGAATTTTATTACTTGCTGAAAAGTGCTCTCTCTCTCTCTCTCTCTCTCTCTCTCTCTCTCTTTCTTTCTCTCGGACACGCTCGGGAGTGGGGTTTATTCGAAACAAATTGGATATTCTCGAATCGAAGCCTCTCTGAAAAAGGCCGCAAATAATAACGGAGGCAGCTGGAGTCTCTCGCGGTATTAGCGTCGATAAATCCGATATTCCGCGCAGGATCCGGAGGACTCTGCTTCGGAAATAATGCCTGAATTTCCGCGGAGTTTCGAGATTTCGAGGACGATCGAGGCGTCGACCAGCGAGAATGGAAGCCTTGTTAGCGGCTGTAATAAACTCGTTAGCGCAGGACAGTCTTTCGATGTTCGCCCGCCACTACTACTTCGCGGTACGGAAAAACGCAACATGGCGCCGCGGCGGGTCCGTCCTCACGGCGGATAAATGATATTCCGAGGATGTTAACGCGCGTAATCATATTCGTGCTCGTATCGTGTCTTGTAAAAACGTTAGCTGGCAGTGATGTATGCCGACGAGGGCACGCATTGCATAAGTAAGGAGGGCCTTGAGCCGATTCTTCGGCTGACCGGGAAACTAGGCCCACGAAGATGTATAATACTCATCGGGAGTCTCTTTCATTCTCTGTCTCTCTCTCTCTCTCTCTCTCTCTCTCTCTCTCTTTCTTCCCGAGATAGAAACTTCGGTGACCGCGAAAGATGGATTGCAATCAATCCTCTTGAAGACATTCCCTCCCCCTGCTAAACAATCGTCGAGCCTCTCTATTTTCCGCGAATGGCGAAGACGACAGTCTCTTCCGGAGCTGCAATATTATTAATATACCGAGAAATTCGTACATGAACCTGTGACCTTGGTTGCCATCTATGATAATTTGCGAAAATACATCTCATCCTAGCGACACGCGAAATCGTGAGTGAGATTAACGATCAGTGTCGCAGAAATGGCAATTTTTTTTTTTATTATGAAACGTTTTCGATATATCTCAAGATGCTTATCCGTCACAAAATAATCATCTCGCTACGCGAGTTGAACGATGCTCTATTTATGTGATAACTCGAGGCGCCGACTGTCCGTCCAGAGATATTCCCTTCTTCGCTCAAATCGGTTTAAGTTAAGCCTAATTGTCGGACAGTTTCGATCATTTAAATTCGTGCACTCGCTCATCGCGTAAATTCTTCTCCCCCATCGCGAGGCACTATCGCGAGTCGTGTCCCGTTAACATCGCGGCCCCGGAATTGCTCGCTCGCGCCTCTGGACGCGCCGATGAAGTCAGCGTGTTCGCGGCATGCTCGACCGGGTGATTCACGAGGCGTAGGATCGCAGCGCGTTCCTCGCGACAGCGACGGGTGCCAAACCGCATTTTAGGCGAGCTCTCCACGGCATACCTCGGCTTCCAACGTAAGGATATCGTCCCGTTGTCGGTTGCTCGTCCTGACGGCCGGTAGGTAGGTAGGCAGGCAGGCAGGCAGGCAGGCAGGCACGGGAACACGTTGCCGGCACGTTGCGCTGTTACGGGGGGAATGCAAAAAGGTCGCGGCCCGGGCCGGCCTGCCGCGTTTTACAAATTATTCAATTAGCCCCGCGAATTAAAAGGTATGCATATTCATCGCTCTCTGATACGCGTATGCGCGTTTCCTGTAAGATACACACACAAAAAAAAATATATATATATAGGCACACACATATATATATATATGATATATATATTTTTTTTGTTATATATGTATATATATATATATATATATATGTACACATACACAGCTGCATATAAAACGGGCCGTGCGCGGTCCCGGGCTCCACCCCGAACGACAGCCGCGGCTGCCGACGCCGACGCCGACGTCACAACGCATAAACAATTCGGACTCGCGCACCCGCGCGTTAGACGCTCTAACGAACTCGCAGCTGCATCCGAAATGCATCCGTTTTGCCAGCGATGCGCGGATGAGGCGAGGCGAGGCGAGGCGAGGCGAGGCGAGGCGAGGCAAAACGAAGTTAGGCGAGGAGGGACCGCGGGGTGCGGACCGGCCGCGCGCGTATTCCTACGGTCGTGTCCGCGATGCAGTCGCGCCGGTATACATATATGTGTGTATACGCCGATCTCCATGCAGCGCGCGGTGCGTTTTTCGAGCTGGTTTGTTCGCGAAGAACCGGAGCAGCAAGGGGATGGGGGGAGGAGGATTTATACGACGTACGGTTGTTTTTCTTCCTTTCGGCCGACCGGCCGGACGTCCCGGAACGAACGTTCGCCCCGCTCGCCGCGTTGACGCCGCGCGCGGCCCGCGTATGTCGTTAGATCGCTCGGGATCCTTCGATCGACGGGAATCGATTATTCGTCATTCGACGTCGGACCCCGGAGGAAGTAGATATCCTTACAATGGAGCAATTGGATCGATGTGAGGATGTTATTCGTTTAATTGGACAACTAAGGAGGTACTTTGCCTCGGAATCTGTTTGTCGCCTTCTATTTGTCCCTAGACTGTCAAATTGTGAATTTTCTTTTCTGCAACTATACATACATACACAAGAGAGTATTATTGTTTCAATGAAATATTTGAAGCTTATCATACATTTTTGTAAATTAACTCGCGACTGATATAAGGTTATTATTCACTCAAGCGATATATCAAGAAGATATCAGTCTTGTATCTATATCTTTGTTCTCTGCTTATCCCGTAGGATGAATAAAATTATAAATTCTTTTCCTGTAACTACAAACTGGAATATTATTGTTAAAAGAGAATATTATAATGAGATATTCAAGGCCTATCTCAAGAACTGCCGCAAGAGCTTTACTTTTTAAAACAACTCGTCATTGACACGTCATTTAATTTTTACCGCGAATTCTTAACACACGGTGAATTACGTTCCTCGTTCCCTGTTGATCGGCGCGTTTGATTTTCAATTCGACCAGTCGCTCGTCAAAATCGCATCGTACGATTCAGCATGTCGTCGCTTCGAGCCGCGCGGACCTGGTCTTTCAGGCGTGTAACGAAATCGCGTTCTCCATTCCGCGTATCAGCGTCGCACGCGTCGTTCCGCGTGATAACCGAGCGAAACGTAAAGACCCGAAATTAATTGGCGACGCGCAGTGCGGCGCGGCGCGGTGCGGCGCGGCGCGGCGCGACGCGACGCGGGCGCGCAAAATCGCTGGGAGGCGAATGCGGTTGTATTATTATTTCTTCCGGTAGATAAAACCGCCGCTGTGTGTGGCGCACGCGACACACACAGCGGCGGTAGCGAAATAAAATATTGCGTACGAGCACACGCGCGCGCGCGCTCGAACTCGCGCTCACGTTCGTTGGGTACAGCGCCGGGCGGGCGGGGTCACGGGTCGGGGGTTGCGTTTAAAACAACGCCGAGAAATGCACATTTTAATCGTATCACTAATAGCCCGACGTTTATAAGCCTCGGTGTGTCTCATGAATACGCATGTTCCTCCCGGTGACAACGGTACAAAATTAATGAACGCCAGAATACTCCGCACCTACGAAGCCCCGACGGTTACGCCGGCTTGACTTTTTCCGCCCGCGAACGGGACCGCCCTCCCCGTCGTCTCTTCGAAATCGCTCTGCCGTCGGATGCGTTTCTTTTTGTTTCGGTAAACGTTTCTGCCACGCCTCGACGTTCCATGATGAATCGGATCCCGCGCCGAAAACTAAGTAGCCCGCACCACGAAACGAGAATTCTCTTGTCGGGGAGCTTGCAAATCACGCGTCCGCGGGCGACAAATCAGTTACAACGTGGCGATAAGAGAATGATTTTCCTTCTATAGTTTTTGCGCACGGATAACGAACGTTAATGAGCGGTGTTTCCGCCGATATCGCGGTGCGTCTGGAATAAGAATGAGGTAACGCTTGTAAGGAGCGTTTGACGGTGATCGATTAAACTCGACGTATCACATAACTCTCGTGCATGTGTGTGTGCCTTTTTCTAAATAAAAGAACGTCTCAATAATTTATAAGTCGCGAGGGAGAGAAGAAGAGAGGGAGAGAGAGAGAGAGGGAGAGAGAGAGAGAGAGAGAGAGAGAGAGAGAGAGAGAGAGAGAGAGAGAGAGAGCCATTCGTTTAATTATACGGTTGAAATTAAAATTTCTAAGATGCGTAAAATCGTTATGCAGATTCATTTTGGCAGCAACAAGAAGGCCGCGCGTTTAGAAAGTAACGTCGAATGCATATTTATATTCTCGTTAATGATGATCCCGATGAATGATGCGCCTGTATAAACGTTACGCGTAATAAGAGAGCTGTCGTCGCGTGTTGTGTTACGTCGAAGAGCGTTATTAATAAGTAGCGGGATAGGAATTTGCATTGATAGGAATTTATAGACGCGGATTGCGCGCGCGTCAAGCGTGCCTACGTAAATAGTCCGATATAATAATACCGATAATTGATACCTACGTAAGCGTCCCAAGCATAATTGCACTTAACGGCGGTCGTTAGTGAGCGCTCGCGCGTCTGAGAGCGATACGAAAATTCATAGAGGTGTGTCGCGAGTGCCGTGGCGCGAAGAAATTATTCGCGCGCGCGCGCGCGCACGTTGAATTAATTGCACCCGCGATTAACGGACGATTAGTGAACGAGGCCGTGACATTCGTGCTTTATCAATCCTGGCAATGTCAATTGCGAATATCCGACTGTTCGAGTGAACACTCGAGTATTCCTCGGATTATCCGGATTATTCGGCTGTCTGAGTATCTAGTTATTTATTCTCATTGTTATTTCTTCCTTACGAAGTAACTCAGATAAAACCAATACGGGAAACCGGATACTTTACGAAGTATTTAGTTTTTATATCAGTTGTATGTCAGATGTATGTCACAGTAAAATATGAAATATTTCGCGGTGTATTCACACTTTGATCCTTGATCCTATCTGTTTCGTATTTTTTTCGTAGTTTTGAATGGATGTAGTTCCTTCATGTCCTGAAGAAAATATACTGAAGTTCGAAAAGTGAGATAATTCCCCGGAAAAACAAAATACCGAAATTCGGGAAACCATTTTAGTTTCGGAACTTCGAGGTTTTTGTCTCTCGAGGCAATGCACGTTCACCTACTTTTACGCACGCAAATTAAAGAGAATATATTTATGCGAAGATAACAATGATTCCGTTAACATAAAATTTTCGACTCCGGTGCCCAGGTAGAACCCATGGGTTTGGATAGAGAACGGCTTTAATTGTGCTGATAGCGCTAACAAATACTCTCCGTCGATCGGTAGACGTCGCCGATTAGTTCACCGCAAGATCCGACCGCGACAGCACCGTTAACGGAATATAAATTAGCGCATTCTCGTTAATCCCATTTGCCGACCGGTAACACGCCTCGGATTACCGTGTATCATGGCTCTCGGATTCGTCAGCTGTGAGTCACAACGAGCCACCTTGACGACGTCTCACGTTCGCTCACGAGCGGATCGAGTCATCGTCGGGTTTCTGCTCATGCTAACGCGTATAAGTTTCTCTTTTTTCGACCGTTTCGTCGATTTCATTTCGCGCGACGAGCGGTGGCTTCGTCGTGCGAAAAGTCTCCTGCTACATTCTAGAGCGGACCCGTTCTTCTTGCTTTGATTCGACGTTATAACACGCGAGAGCGATCGTATTGTGAAACGATGTATCTCCCTCTCTCTCGAACTTCAACTCTAACCCTATCGCATGCGACGCGCATAGCAAAGCAAGAGGAAGCGGTCCCTCTCGAGCGGGCATTCTCAGACGGAAAGACAAGCTCGCTTCTTCCCGTAATGCGCACTCGTAACCTTCGTGCCCGTTTAATATGAGACACGTCGTGTAAGTAAATGTTACATAAAATAGCAAATATCGGCAAGGCTTACTGCCGTATTATACCGACGGCAGCGGGCTTTACTGCGCGACATATTCTTCGGGAAGAAGAAAAAAATAGGAGAGAGAGAATATAGGAAGGAGCCAAGACGGAGAAGAGGCCAAGCGTCTCGAGACCGGCAGATGTCCAGGATGTCGCTGTTGTAAGTGCCTACGCATCGCGCGGCGATTCCACATTATGTATAAATACGTGGTTCGCTTCCGTGACACCAAAAATGCGAATGCGAGCCTGCGTCCTCCGCTGGCTGGAGGAGCAGCTGGAAAACGGAAAGCTGCGCGGATCGTTATAACGAGCGCTTATCGTTATTCGCCGGATATCGTTATTCCCGTCGTCCCGTGGCGGGATTTATGACTTTTCCATGAACGGGCCACGCATAGGGGAATCCGCTTCTCGCGAATTTTACAGCAACACTCGGCCGAACGTCTCAGGACGAGCTTCGATCCGACTATTATTCTCTCTGAAGCGTCGCTCTGAAGAAAAAAAAGAAAAGAAAAGACGAAGAAACACACGTTCACGTGCACGGAACGTCGTACAACTCATGGAGCGCGATGCTAAACGCAAAAAGTTAGCGATCTCTACGGATCGCTTTGCGACGCTGTGTGCGATCCTTTCTTTTTCTTTACTGACGATTTTCTTTTGCGTGGATTCTCGCAGGAGGAAAGAAAAGCGCCGCGCGCGCGCGCGCGAGCGAAAGGGCGTCCCCGCGCGATGAACGAGACCGAAGATCCAGGTATTCCCGAGCGAGAAGAACCGGCGCGCGATCGGCGCGATTACGGCGGACTGCGCGGCGTGCGTGTGGAACGGTTCCATATATCTAGTCAAGCTTCGTGCAAGGTGCTCCGACGCGCCCGGTCTCGGTCTCAATTAACGCAATTATTCGCTCCCTCGTCTAATTACCTATCAAACGGAATATCACTCGCTCGCTCGCTCGCCCGCGTGCGCCCACGCTCGTCTCTAATGAACGTTATTAATTGCTTTATGATTTTCCGATAAAACGCGCCGCGCAATCAACTTATTATCCCACGTTGCGCGTTTCCGTTCTAAAAGGCGCCGCCGTTTTTTGCCCTCGCACCGCGAACCTCTCGAATTTCAAAGGCACGTGCTGCGCAAATGACGCGATAATCGTCCGGGAATAATCGCGCGCTCGGCATCGTCCAGCTCCGAGGAAGAAACGATGATAACTTAACTCCTTCGGCTTGCTGCCGACGGCCAGCGGGGGAGGGGAGGGGAAGGTGACGGTGATCGAGCAAGCAGGTGATAGAGCCGTGGAATTCCGTGCGAGACGAGGGTGACGCCGACCGAATAACAGCCGAGGTGTCCCGTCACGGGTACTTTTAACGCAACCGACCGGCCGCAACCGCTTCCCCTAATTTCTTATCTGCCCAGGCCAATTTGATAGATCGCCGATAGAGAAATAGCCTTCCATAAAGCGGAGCCAGCCTGTGCCGCGGCGGACAGGTGCACCGCGTCCAGCCGGGAGAGAGAGAGAGAGAGAGACGCACCTGACCGCGGCGGCGACGGCTATAACCGTTGCTGGCTACCTCGGCTGTCTCCGTTTGTCACGAGCATGAACCTCGTAATAGCGCAAGATAATTTCACCAATCACGAGATAATTAGGCCCCCCGCCGCGCGGCTTGAGCCAAATCACGATGGACCTGGATTGAAATTTTGCTTTCGACCCTGATATTCCGTTTAACGTTGATTTCATTCTCCGAAGCCTGCACACACCAACCTGTTTGGATTTTGTCTAACTTACAGCTTTGCCGAGAGTTCCTCTTGAGGGTTTGCACATGACAAATTGTGCCTTTTCTGTCGTTTATTTGTTTCATCGAGGCCTCGGCGATACCCGCATGAAATCGAACTTGCGGGGAAGTAAGGCGCTATTATGGCGCTATTATCACGCGTTATCTTTCTTGTTATAGTTGTCATTACGCGATGAAATGATCGATTTTATGAATTTATGATGATAAATTAACTCGCTTGTTGTGCGAGTTGATGCAATTGCAATCGGTAAGTGGCTCGAATGTTAACAAGCGAGTCGCAATATCGTGCTTTTCGATATCCTGTAATGCGGAAAATTGCGATAGATTTTATGTTAGATACGAGCATGTTGTATTATATTAGTCATGATCACGTTGATTGGCGACGCTTATCCTATTATATACGTTTCCCGGCAAAATATGTTGAAAACCGACTCGAGAACGAAAGGTGCTTTCTGTTGGGATTCGCGTGGCTTCTCCGTGACGATTTTGCACATGAGAGGATTCCGGACATTATCGCACGCTGATGTTGTAATGTCATCTCGTGACTATAATAAGTAACAATCTCGACGAGGAAACTTTTCGCGTACTTCGGAACGATACATCGGCCGAATGGTCGCTCCGTTGTTAATACGTGCACAGCACGGCACACGGTTTTTGAGCGAGCGTGACTTCTACGTTCCCACGAGACGTAGGCTCGACTTTTGTCCCATGATCGAGCAAAGCGAGCGAGCTAGCGAGCATCCTCCGGGCCGACGAGTTGGGACGTTCGTGCACGCACTCATGACGGACGGATGGACGACAGGCACGTACACCAGAACGTCCACGTGTATAGTACAGTCCCAATGGTGAGTGAGTACCCGTTTTCGATGTTTAGTACGATATTTCGAAAACGTCCGAAAGAGAGGCATTAGATACGCTTAATTATTAACTTCAAATCTCCAGTCGAAGAGCGAGAGGAGAAAAGTACTGAAGTTCCAATTTAATGTCGGACGTCGAGAAATGAAACAGGGAGAAGTATATGTTGGATTAATCTCTAACTTCAGATCGGGTACGACGGGTACGACTTAAGAAGCGAAAGGAAAAAGGAGTGTCACTTGAATCGAATAAAATAATTTACATTTTTTAAATTCCAACGATATAATAACACACTATCGCCGTGTCTCGCTAATTCACTATATAACCAACTGTGTATTAAAATTAAATTATTAATTGAAAAAGAATTAAGCAAAATAATTAAAAAAATTAATACTATACAGCCTGCAGAAAGCCAACGAGACGAGCTAACGAGCATACACGTCGCGAGATGCGTTTACTCGCGGCATCAAGTCAACGTGTCAACGTGCATTACATGTTAACACGTTAACGTACGCTCTACCGCCGTTGAGAAGAAGACGGATTATCACATTCAGCGGCTGCGAAATGCCCTCGCTGGAATTTCGCGAGGTTTCAAGACGAGGCGGAGATCTCGCGAACGACGTTATCCTCTCGCGACAGGCCGCGCGTCTCTTCGAGAAAGCGGACTCCTCCTTATCTAATATTTCCGCAAGATTCACGGCAAGATCATACTCGGGCGCGAGACAGCGCCGGGACTATTTGTGAGAGCGACTGTATGCACACGTGATAATGCACGCGCGAGCACAAAGGGCTCAGGCCTGTTGCGGCGGTACGTGATACCAGTTCCTACGTGGGTGCTGGACATTTTACGACTTTCGGCTCGGCCGCGGGAGAAGAACGAGCGGTTCGCGACGTCTCCTTCTTCTTGGCGGGTCTGCTCGCCGTGGAGCTCTCCTTTCTTGCCCCGGGCCGTTTGATTTCGCGATTGGGATCTCTCGTCGCATCGCGAAACTCCTGCGTGTCTGGCGCGTTTCCGCGGCGGCGGCGGCGGCGGCGGCGGCGGCGGTGGCGGAGGCGGAGGCGGTTACGATCCCTTGGGAATATCGGCGAGACGCAGCGGAACGCGTAATTAATTGTTTGCGCCGATATTATTATTATTATTGTTGTTGTTATTATTAAACACTCGTTATTTGTTATCTCAATGGGAAAAGCGTGAAAGAAACGAGGTACTTTCTTTTTTTCTCTCTCTCTCTCTCTCTCTCTCTCTCGCTCTCGCCTCCCTTCTTGCCGCCGCGCTCGTAAATCACTGCTGCACGGGCCAATTAAAGGAGGCGCGGCTCTTGGATTTTACCGGTGCATGGCCGGAACGCGCGAGCGCGTGACGTACGTACGCGCGCCGTTAAATTAGAAGAAATCGAGAGATCATTATTAGCACACGGAAGGATAGCCCCGATAGAATCGCGCATGAGCGGCCCGGATTATATATTGCCAACTGAGAAATGCAGTTTCTGCGGTGCTTTTTCGTCGTGCGTATATCGCGCGATGCGTTATCGATCCGCGTCACGTTTTTAATTCGCAAGCACCGCGACACGGAAAACGCGCGACGCGAAAGAGAGATCGCTTCGATCTCCGATCCTTGTCCATTATATTTAATTAATACGTATGATTAGCAAGACCGCCAATCTCACGATCGTTGTCAACGCGTACTCATTTATTAACTAATTAAAACGCGCGCGGACCGGGGCGAGGGGAGCTGTATATCAAACGTGTCGCGCGCTTTCTCTCGGATGTAAAATCCGAGGGATCTGCAGAATCGAGCGAGAGAAAAGCGAGAGATCTTTTCCGGGATACTTTGTTATAAGTCTATGAGTCAAATATAATAATTACTGTCTAAATTTATGTTGTTGAATTAATTTTTCTCAAGCTATCGCGTAAGCTTTTCTAGGCTGCTTGAAGAAATTTCACGGGTATTGATGACCGGCGCTGTGATACTTTCTCTTCGCGTTAAGTTACAATACAAGGAAAAACCAATTCCGTTAGCGTTAGTGAATTTTTTGTTGCTTGGGAAAAATGGGGGGACCAAACGGAAAATTCGGTTGTAAGAACAGAAAGATCCGTGCGGGGAATTTTTAATCAATCAATCGTTTTTAGCCATTTCAAGCAAGTTCTGAATTTGAACTCCGCGGTGAACGGAGATATTATTTCTCGACTGCGAATTTCCAAGTCTGTTTTCCACTCAGCTGCACAAAGGGAGATCTTTTCTTTTCGTGTAAATTATATATAATATAATTAATATATAATATAATATAATATAATATATATAATATAATTAATTTCTGAAAATTTAATCATATGGCAAATAGAGAGCCGAACAAATGACGTGAAAGTTCGATGTGTCTCGAATCATATTTATTTACCATATTTTTGGTGTTGCATTCAATCATAAGTTCAACTCTTTCAACGTGTTAAATTATATCTCTGCGGGTCCAACGAAATTCGTAATTTCGACTTCGTTACCTTTCGCGAACTGCTACTGGATTCTTCGCTAATTAGATTCTTCGCGATGCTGTCCGCGCTCGCGCGCGCGCACGGCGTCGTTGCTTGATTTTCGGGGCTGCTCCCTTTTATTCCGGCGGCTAGTCGCAACACTTTTGGGGTCTCGTCTCTTCCGCTCGTTAACCGGGGCGAGTCGGGGCTTATGGTAATTTAAAGTAGTCGTCCCCAGTCGATTCTTTCCTAAAGCTATTAGGCGATCATCTCGGATTATCCTACGATTCCGGGTTTACTCGGAACTCGACTTTTCTAAGTTTTCGCTCTTCCACGTCGCTCGCAGCACGCCTGCTTCCTCGCTCTTACACGCTCGTTCACTTTTCTCAACGAACCACTGGGATTATTCGCAGGATGTATTATGGCTCTGACGAAGAAGCGAAGAAAAGAGAGGTAGAGAGAAAGAGAGGGAGGGAGGAACAGAGGGGGCGAGAAAGAACACTAATCGTGTCAACGGGAACTGCGGGATACTCTATTCGTCCGGGACACTCGTCCGTGAGAAACGACGCGCAGTCATCGGATAGGCGTTATTCTTACCGATGCCAATTACCAACACGACGACTATCAGATCTCGACGGTTCGGTAATTACGTATTACGTCGGCACAATGTCGGCTTATTACCAACTACCGTGCGGTCCCCCTTATCTCTCGATTTCATTAGAAAATCATTTTCCCTCCCGGATTGAGCCGCGCGGTCGCGCGTTCTAACTGTACCGGCAGCGGGGTCGTTACCATATTATCATTACTTACGTCTTTATTATCGAGAAAATGCGACCTGCGCGCGACTCGCGCGGCCACCTTACAATTAGATTCTCAGGGTGTTATGAGGGCACCGCTATTGCCGCTTCGTTCATGTCTCGCTCGCCGGGGCCCCACGTGCGTGCGTGCGTGCGTGCGTACGTGCGTGCATGCGTGCACACGACGGACTATGGCTGAGAGATAATCAAAGGAAAATACAGTTAAAACTATCAATGTGCCGTCCTAACTGGTTCTAACGTAAATTACAATTACCGCGAATCCCGACGACGGCGACACGGCGATGATAAGTCATATTAATCGCCATTGGATAGAACAGCGTTGCACGACTCCGTTCGTTTTTCGATCTCGGTCGCCCTTTGGTGCCGTGAAGCGGGCTGTCTTTACGGTACCCTTTACGTTTCTTCGGACGAAATTCCGCTTGGGAGAGCGGAATGATAGCCAAACCACTTAAATTCGAGTGACTTTTCCATACAGAGTGAATCCTTTACTTTCCTTCAGCGAAACGTCGGACGAATATTTTCACTCAGAATTGAAGAGTGAACTTGGTGTACTCCGCACCGTTGCAAGAACAAATTTATTCTAATCAATTTAAATGTTCACTCTCGTATGAATTAAGAATCAACTTCGAGCTTGAGTTCGACGTTTGCTCTTATCATTCTTATCTCGACTGGCTCGACTGTTTTCATTATCGCTTGGAGGAAATTTTTACACGCGACTCCTTCTGAAATTTTACTTCAGGACATTTAAAGAGTGATGGTAACTCGAGCTCGCTATCGGGACGATAGCTCTTAAACTTTATTCTGAAATATCAAATGAATGTCTTCACTCCAAATTCAAGAGTGAATCCGACGTGGTCTTCCAAGTTGAAAGTCGATTCGATAGAATTTAACGTACTCTACTCTGTGCAGAAAACAATTCGTTGATAAAATATGTTCTCGTACGAGTTACGGATCCGCTCTAAGCTCGAACGAACAAGAGTTCACTCTGGTGATTTCGAGAATAGTAGTGCGTTTTGAGGAATATTCGGAGGGCACGAAATTCGCGTATGCAAGAGAGGCGACCGATCGATCGAGTTCTATCGGCGTCACGAAATTAACGCGATAAATCTGATGCCGCTTGAAATCTCGTCGTCGTTGTCGCCGTGACTTTTATAAATCGTTTGTGACGCGACCATGCTGGACGAACTTACGTACTCGGGCGAGCGTTATCCTGGGCAAGAAGGTGGTAGCAGTTTCCAGCGAGGCGCCCTATGGGGAGTACCCGACAGCACGGCGGAATAACTTTGCGCTTGATTTATACTTCCGACAGGCGTAACGAGCTTACGGCCAGACCGCGGCGCTACGCGTCCATCGTCTGCACAGAAAAAGAGAGAAATCAATAAGGTATCGCGCGGTCCTTGTTCAATGCGCGGACGAAACGGAAGAGCGGTATCCGCGCGGTATCGCGGTTGCGATTTCCGTCAACGCCCTTAAATCGAAGACGTGACGTAAATAAGGGAATGTGATCCTGTGATCCCGAGTGTCGCTCTGCGAAGCGTTATTTGCCACCAGATTATCTGGCTTTGATTTGCAATCTTTAAGAGCGGCAAACTCGGCGAGTTCGTGTGAGCGCGAAGGAATCGTTTTGGAAGTGCTGATTCGCGCAATAAATAATTTCGGAGTTTTCAGATAAAACCATGAAGGTAGTAGAATCCAGTTGCCCAGAAAATTCGAAATTATTCATTACGCGACAATTACAATATATAAATTCACGTCGTTCGAAGATGCCGTTTATTTTGAGAATTTTATCTCAAACATTCGTCTTTTTGCGGGTTGATATTTTCGCCGAATCGTCCAGAAAATAACGTGCGCGCTTTCACGACACCGTTTTCTCTAATATAAAAGTACAGAGTGCGTATAAGCAAAAGGTTGCCTCGTGACATCTCTTTTATCTCCGTCTCGTTTCTTCGTCACGTTTCACTTCAGGTAACTCTTCAGGTCCATGGTCCACCGTTAGAAGATGCTCAACGAGATAGTGGATTAGGACAGGATGCTCGACTCGTTGACTATCAATGACTCAGTTAGGCGTAGGTTGTATGAAGAATAATAATTAATGAATAATGATCGTGTGTGAAACGTCTCACGCATCCTCGCATCCTCCTCAGTGCAAAAGTCATACTTTTTTGCCAATTCCTTCCGATTGACCTGACATGTTTTCACGTCCAACGAAGGCGTTATTCCTAATCAGCCATGTGAACGGAGATTTTTTTAACACGTCGATTTCCACTGATTACTTAAGGTAAAATATCAATACCGGGACATGTACTTAACTTTGGATATTCTTATTATGTTGGTCTTTAAACACGGTCTTTAAACACGTTTAACCTTTCAATGTAAAATACATGTATATATTTTAGTCTCGTCGGTCTGAGGGACCGACCGGGCACGACGGCGTTTTGCGACGGGCGGTTTCGGACGCGGTAAAACAGTGAATGAAAAGATCCAACCTGAAGATTTGTGGCACGGCCACCGGTTTTCGTCCCGCGGCTGACGTACGTTATTCGAAGAAGAGAATCTTTCTCCCGCGAGGATATGTCGTAGGCCAAAGGGAGGACGACGCGTCGCAGAGGGCAGGGCAAGGGGCTGGAAGGGAGAGGGCTGAAAAGAGTACACTCGCGGAATACCTAACGACTTTGGGAGCTTTGGGATGGCGCGCGGGGCCTCCGGAGGGCCCGAGAGGTCCCAAAAGTCGCAACGGCGACGGGGGCGGAAAAGGATGAGTGAGTGAGTGAGTGAGCGAGTGAGCGAGTGAGAGAGAGAGAGAGAGAGAGAGAGAGAGAGAGAGAGAGAGAGAGAGAGAGAGAGAAAGAGAGAGAGGCCGGACGATGGACCCGTGGCGAGTACGGCGTTTTTTGCGCTTAACCTCCTCTCGTCTCGCCTTTTATTTGGGCCAGACGGGAATTCGGTTAAATGCATTGATTAAACTCCTGACATCGTTCGGAGTGGCCCGGTGGCCGCCGTGTCTCCGCGGGACGAGCTGGCCCTTTTTTGCCGCGGTCGTCCGTCTGTCCGCTTGTCCCGATTCACCCCTCCTCCCACCCTTGTCCGTTCTCCCTTTCATTTTTGTCCCGGCACTTGGACTCCCGCGGATCGCGTGTCGACGGAGGATTTAGCGACGTGAACGTTGTTTAGAAAATACCGCCGTGCGGACTGGCTCGTTGCGAAATTGCTTCGCGCTCCTGTCGCATCAGGACGTCGCTCGCGACGTCGGATCGAGCGCGGATTTGCACCTCCGCGAGGGAGGACGAAGATGAGAGAGAGAGAGAGAGAGAGAGAGAGAGAGAGAGATCGGATGAGCGATACGAGAGGCGTACAGCCGGCGCGGTCTCTTCGCGTATAAACAATCTATTAAGCGGCTAAATTGCGGCTCGCACGAGGGTAGATGATATCTATGTAAAGGAAAGAGAAAAAGAGCATTTAACACGTCTCTCCGGCCGTTCGATTCACACTTGTGTAGCGCGCTATCGATCGCATCTTGAATATCCGCGCGGAGCGCGATACCTGGCGCGTCGTTAATTCTTTATGCAAAATGTAAATATATAGTCCGGGAAAGTGGGAGAAAGAAGCGGCCGAGATTCAATTGACAGGCGAGCTCTGTCGCGTCTGTGCATCTCTGTATGTCGCACTGTGAGTCGTAGAACGCGCGTTCTACTCGACGAGTGAGGGAGTAACATGTGCGAGAAAAGAGAATAGAAATTAACCACGTCGTGATTGCCACGTCGATGTCCATTGATTATTTCAGTGCTCGACTCAACTTCGAGGCACCATAGACGCGCGGCAAACAAATACAATTCGGGATGCATATGTTCGCTGCGGCTCGTTTCATTGGCTCTCTGTCGACCATATATTTAATCTGTTATCCGCACTTGTTTACGTTTTACGCGTGAATTAGCGAGACAGCACAGTATCGGAGCGCCGGCCACCGTATATGTGTATATATTGACATTTTATAAATATAGGATTATTATTATAAAACATAAAAAAAAGCAATGTTGAAGATGGAAAATGGAAACGCGTGTTTAAATAGGATTATTATAATAGTAGAAAATTATTTACTGAAATGAACTTGTGGTGTTCGCAACTTTGTTCGTATATTTATCGCGTATCTAAAACAGATAGACGAACTCGTCAAAGTTGCAGAAATACGATACGAAATTCTTCTTTTTCTTTCTCTCTCTCTCTCTCTCTCTCTCTCTCTCTCTCTCTCTCTCTCTCTCCCTCGTGAAACCACTGTTAAAAAAAGCTACCGCTCTTTTCAATTGCCCCGGGTCTCTCACAGAAGTACGGAAAGGGCACACGCGCTCGTTGTCGTCCCGAACGTTCGTGTCACGAACGCGGCAGAAACGAACGCGTCTTTTCGCAGGTCGTCTTGTCCAGCGACGGGCAAGGTAAAAGTTTGGCATGCATCGCTCGCTCCTCGGAGCAGCAAAGAGCCATCTATGGAATTACCCTGATGATTAATGGTACGGCTGGCTCGAGGCACCCTTCCACCTTGTTTTCCACTCTGTCTTCTCCCCCCGCCGCCTCCACGTCGTTCTTTCTTATTCTCTTTCTCTTTTTCTCTCTCTCTCTCTCTCTCTCCTTCTTTGTCTTTCCTTTCTCCGCATGTCCGGCCGCCTACCGTCTACCCGCGGCCTCCGCCAACGTGCTACCAGCCACTGGCCCACCTTGGGCCCCGACGGGCTTCGGGGCCTCTGATGAGTCTCTCTCTCTCTCTCTCTCTCTCTCTCTCTCTCTCTCTCTCTCTCTCTCTCTCTCTCTCTCTCTCGCTCTCTCGCTCTCTTTCTCTTTCTCTCTCGCCGTACACGAGCCGGCGAACTGTTCGGTTACTGTGTAAAAAAGCGTACAATGTTAAACCCGCAGTTGCCCGTGCCGACCGTATCTCATCCATCCCGCCGCCCGCCTGCCCGCCCGTCCGTCTGTCTGTCTGTCTGTCTGTTCCTCTCTTCATCTTGTCTTCTCGGTTTAATCTAGATTAAATATTTAGATTACTTTGTATCAACGGTGAACTTCATTAAGATCTCGCTTGACTCTCCATTTTTATATACTTAGCCGGTACACACGGGACCGTGCTGCTCGCGGGGATCGCTACTCGCAGCGAGCGATTCTCTCCCCCTCGTTGAGATTTTCGATAATTCGACGCGCGAACCAGAGCGTCAAGGTGCGTGCACTGACATTCAATGAAATATCGACGCTTACTGGGGAGGCTTATCAATTTTCTTATGGTGAATGCTGATTATTTAGTTGATCTGTCATTTTGACAGCTGCAATCATCATATCATATATTATAACACACAGCATCATGGCGTTATAGACATGCTCAATTGTTTTATATATTTCAGAGATTTCGGTTCGGGAATCGGTATCTTAAACATTAACTCCCATCTACAACGCTAGGTGATTAAAAAATCTTAATTGCTTGAAATAATCGGGGCAAATCGATGATCAAAATTGACCAATCATCATACGTGTAATAACGAATAATTAAGCCGACTGATGGAATTTATTATTAATCGGTGTATGATCCATTCCATTGAAATAATCGACTTACTGCATGTTAGTTTTTATCATGTTAGCCAATCAAAATTTTTCGATCGATCAATGCCCACGATATGCCGTTCCCACCCAAACGATGCTCGGTCACCTGCGTCATTCAGGAAAGCGCGTTTCCACGAAAGTCGCCTTATCGTCGAGACGAAATCATCGGCGGTGCGAAGGCGTCACCGTTCTTTCGCGAAGTCGTACCGCTAACCGCGGACCATGGTGAGGAGAGAAACACGGGGAGGATGGGGAGGAAATCGTAGATAGCGGCAGCGGGGTATGAAGAAGGACAAAGAAGAGACTAAGAGAGAGAGAGAGAGAGAGAGAGAGAGAGAGAGAGAGAGAGAGAGAGAGAGAGAGAGAGAGAGAGAGAGAGAGAGAGAGAGAGAGAGAGAGAGAGAGAGAGAGAGAGAGAGAGAGAGAGAGAGAGAGAGACTGAGAGAGAGAGAGAGAGAGAGAGAGAGAGAGAGAGAGAAAGGTAGACGATATGACCCAGGGCAAAGTGGAGCGGCGAAGAACGTACGGAAAGAGAGGCAAGGAGAAAAAGAGGGGAAGAGCGAGCGCGCGCGAGAGAGAGAGAGAGAGAGAGAGAAAGATATAGCAGGCAAATTCGGGATTGCATGTCGGGGAACAGTAAGACCTCCCAAACAACCCCGACGGGGGCATCTTCCCTGGGAATAGCAGTGATTCCGGGGAAATGTGCAATATCTTCCGTGATCGGGTATTATTACGTCGTGATTACAGGTTTTGATCTAGGCTAGAAGCGTCCAGAGACTCGCTCCCGTCCTCCCTTCCTCCTGCCCTCTCCCTCGAGCCCCCTTGACCGAGCAGTGCCGCTTCGCTGCCGATATTCGCGACGGTGCAATGTCGATGATGCGGCCAAGACGAGCGAGCGTTCGAGGGAAATACGGGGACGACGGATTGTCCTCGGCGACTAGCCGTCGTCGCCGCCGCCGCCGCCGCCGCCGCCGCCGTCACGTCGTCATGCGATTCGTGACGACCGCCACCGAGAATCGCCGTGGGAAGCTACGTAGCTTCCATGGCGCTTTCTCTCTTCTCCTTCTAGCACCCATGCCTCTGCTTCTGCTTTTGCTTCTGTTGCTTTTTCTTCTTCCTTCTCCTCCTTCTCCTCCTCCTCCTCCTCTTCGTTGCAACGTGCACTCTCTGTGTCTTCCTCTCGATTACGAGCGACGGTGTAATGAACGACCTATGCCGCAATGGCGTTGCCGGTCGCGCTCGTTCCTCTTCGGCCGTTCTTCTAGGCACGGCGATAGACCCGCCACGAAAACGACCAGCCGGTCGATTCCTGTCTGCCGGTCCGCTGCTCATGAGATCCGAACGGATCTAACTGTTTTCGGATCGGAACGGTGGCACGGCGGCGGCGCACGATCGGGACACGCTCCAACTAGCGTTGCTTTATAATTGGAGTATGAGCCGCACGTATTCCTTCCTCGAGACTCCTCGAGGTGTTTTCTACAAAACTCGAAAGAGCGAAGAAACATCGCTCTTGTGCGATGTCAGTGCCGTCGCTCTGGATCTGAGCGGCTCTTCTCGTACCGAAGGTGAGTTAACTCTTCAACCAACGTAAATAGTGGGCGAATCTAGCAAAAGAAATGTGAAAAACCTAGCTCCTCCGGTCCTCTTTCCAGATAATAAATCGCGGGATAAATCCTCACATCGGGAGGAAAATATCCACCGAATAAGTTTTTCCTCTGCTGTATATATTTTCTCTCAGTCTAAGAAAGAGTGTGTAAGGGAGGGAGAAATCGCGAATTCGTAAATCCAAACTCCACAATCCTATCTTATTGACCAAATGCTATGGTGGCGTAACATTCCGATTAACGTGATCGCAAAGCATCGCGACTGGCATCGCCGCGAGAGCTCGATGTCCGCGAGCAAAGTCCTTAATCGCAGCAGCAGGAGGAAGTGCATCCGCAGAAGAAGCGCGTACAGGGCATGGAGGACGTGATATTGTGTATAGGTGCAGTTATCGTATATAGTTGCTCTAGAAGTCCGTCGAGAGTCTAATGACAAGCAGCACGCGATCGCGCGTCGCATGTAGGTTCGCACTTTAGGACCACGGACGGGATTGCCGGGGGAGACATTATAAAACCATGAGACAAAGGGTGGAACAAAGTTAAGTAGACGGTACAGTTCGGAAGGAGGGCGAGAATGAGCAAGCGAGCGGGCGAGGGAGGGAGGTAAGGTGGGGAAGAGCGAGGAAGAGGGCGATCCGCGGGGTGAGGAAAGGCGGAGCACATCGGCCCGCATTGCGGAACGATGCGCAACAGCTGCACCTGACACGTCATTTGTGTGGAACGTGTATCAGCACCGGCGATGGCTAATTATTATTCCACGTGCGCGAATGCATGCGCTCGCTCTCTCGCCTGCTCGCTCGTTCGTACGTTCTTTCGTAAGTCGTCTTCGGCGCGCGAGAAGCGGCCGAGGGACGACGCTTGGTGTCTCATTACGACGACTCATTATAACGTCGCGAATTAACGCGGAAATTAAGCAGGAATCTTAGCATGATGCGGCTGACGGGAAAAAGGACGTTTTATTCCAACAACGTGTCGTCTCACTTTTCATCTCGCTTGCTTACTCGCGAGGGAGAATGAAACGTCGCGAGAAATTTCGAAGGGCCCAGACATTCTTCATTCTCGGCCACTTTGACTGTCGGGTAGAGTTTACTCCTCTTTATATATTTATTTAGATTTATTTATATAGCAATGTTTCTTCTAAAAGTACACGAAAAGAAGAGAACGATTATGAATTCCATCGAAATTTCCAAGTCACTTTAGATTTTCCTTGTTATTCTAACAAAAAGGTAGTAGCGAGATATATGCGCATCAGACTCTTATCATTTTAACGTTATAACAGCGCTTACTGCAAGGACGGTTTCCCGGCTGTAATTATTGTACTTTACCGTGCAATCATCGTCACGAAACTCTTTTTCCTTAATGTACCCCAGAAAGAACATTTCCTGATTCCTTTTCTGTTTCTCTTACCGTAAACTATATGACAACTAATAATCAGCTGATAAGTAAAATAATTTAAAGTTTAATTTAAAGTTTATAATAATTTAAAGTTTAGTAAGTAATTAGTAAGTAAATAAAAAACTAAACGCATGGTCAACACGTCCTTCGTACTAATATTGCGCGGTCTTTCCTATTTTTACATTTTTACAATTGTATGTATTGAAATGTAGAACACAGCGATTAGAATCGCGGATTCTAATGATTGGATTACTTGTCGCTGTACACGCAAAATGTCGCCATAAATTATTTCTGACGAATTTTCAACATCGTTTATCGTGAACGTGTAAGGGAACGTTCTACGCACTTACCGCACGCCTGTTTGTTTTTTAAACGCACGAGCCGACGATTAATCGCAACTTTTGCGCGGTATTAAATCCGCTCGCAGTATCGCGCGCGGTAATGCGCGCAGTTACAATGTTAAGTTATGCCGCGATTACGCATTCCTTCATTTACTTGGCTGTGGTTGTTTCCTTCGAAGCTACACGCCGCAATAAATGTCACTTCCGCGGCGAGCCGTACTTCTGACAAGAAAGCTCGACGCGACGGACGGCCATAAATATAAATGAATCTCGTCATTCTTATTCACCGCGGTATTTTCAGCTCGATCAGTTGTAATAACGGGTATTGTTTCGCGCGCGAACGAGACACACGACGGTCCCATGCGTGACATAATCGTCCGCGAACGATTTACCATCGCCATAATCGCCCGTCGTATTTTCGATCGACGCTTCTTTCGTCGCTCCTCACTCCACTCGCTAAATCTTCTCAGGGAAAAATATCTTAAAAGCAAGGAATATTTATTGGATGTGTATTAATATAGCGTATCTCTTGAATCCAAATTCTTTCATTTAAATAGAATAAACGATTGCTTCATGAAAAGCTACGGTTTTCAGAAAAAGAGAGAGAGAGAGAGAGAGAGATTCATATTTTCTCACTTAAAACAAATGTTTCCTCGCCGTAATAATATAATATTATACAGTAGTATAAATAAATATGTTATTAGTATATTTTTTATTTGATATATATTTTTTCTGTCAACTTATAGCAGCGTTTACTGCAAAACTGGATCTCCTAACTGACAGTCACAAACACGAAACATTTTTCTCAACGCAAGAACGAACGTTTCGTAAAAGAACTCAGACTGAATCCTTCGTCCATAGTCGAGTGAATATTTTAATTTTCTTCCTGCGACAGTGGGCCATAACAGATTCCCTCTTCGGTTTCACTCAAATGCCACCATTCGGAATGGAGAATTCACTGTCATATGAGCGAAAAATTACACGAATTCGGCCGTGACTCGACTGTCGCTCTATGATTCGTGTGAAATTTCACTCCACAAAATTTAGGGATTAGATTCTCTCTTCGACCGTCAGAAACATGCCGGGGGAGAGTCTTCGGGAGAAAAATTTTCCGGAAATTCGCCATCGAGCGACGATTGGCGAGGGAGTAGGGAAGAGGGGGGGGGGGGAAGGACGAGATAATAGAATTATTTCGAATTTCTGCCGGGCAATCTGCTAACGCGATAGGCACATGGCGGGCCTATTGTGCCGGTGTCCGCGCCGAGGGACGTCGAATCACCCCTAGGCATGAAATTAAACCGTCACCTACGAGCGTCCCGCGCCCACGATCGCGGCATTCGGAGACTTCCGATGAAATTGTCCGTCTAATTTTATCACGGCGGGCTTTAAAATGATGGAAGGTCTCTCCGGGATAAGCCACGGCACGTGGGGCCGAGGGGAAGTCGAGGTTGGGCTTTAATAAAGAAGCCCGGCGCGGCTGGCTCGCGACGGGAGTGCCTGCATGGCGCGTCAACCGTGCGAGGAAACACGTAAATCCTCGAAATCCTCCCCGGGGACCCGCGAAATGAGCGTTCCAGGCACGATATTTGACTCGATAACCTGCGTCTTCTTCCTGCGCGCGTTTACGCGCGGAATCCACGCGCGATACGACCGTTCCCGGGGGTAAGTGGCGTCGACGATGACGAATTGACAGTCGCGAGCGGGGGAGGGGAGGCGTTACGTCAATTAAACTTCTCGACGTTCCTCTCGAAGCACCGAAGAAGTTCATTTCTGTGGATTTAATGCTCGGTTGATTCATGCAGGCGAATCTTTTCCGTAGAATACACATTCCATTCGTCGGCGTGTTTCTATTTGAAAGTAGAGTGCTTCGCTCATGTTTCACGCATGTAAGGAAGAAGATTATTGAATTGACTTGATATTCGATAGTGGAAATAGGTCAAATATTTATCTGGAAATGTTGCGTCGTAACTGCGAGGTCGAAAACAATCGTCCTTAAATCACGTCGTTCGCTTTGGCGACGCGAATTTGCAATTCGTCTGGAAATTTCGTTTTCTTTTCTTTCTCCTTTTCTTCGCACTAGCCTTGGTTTCCGTCGAAGGCACAAGTGCTCTCGATAAGCGTCGATAATACGCACGTAAGGCTCTTACGTAACAAGCTGCTTTCTTCAAATATCGAGCGTTACACGTGAAATGTTATGCTAAACTTCGATAACGAGCGTATTTTAACGTCCGTCCGTCCGCGAAACGCTCCGCGGAGATAACACCGTGAAATATCGTTCGTCATTTTATCCTTCGACAAGTACCGTATTTCTAATTTGACGTCGTACAGCGCATCGCCGCATTACAATTCGATCTATTGACGTGCATAAAGTAGTACAAAAGATATCCGCATGACAGTCCGCATTCTTTGAGGCCGCGCTATCGGCGAAAATCCATTTTCAACGAATCCATTTCTGGAATGTATGAATGGATAAATATTGAACCATTCGCGCGAAATATTGCGAGTGCCGGTCGCGCCTGGAAAGCTGTATCGCAAATCGCGCTTCTCGAACTTATACGCACGGCACGCGTATAAAAAAAATGTGCTATTAATTTCCCGACATATTGACGATTAAAATCCACGAAGCGGATCAAAGTCCGCCAGTTCTTTCGGAAAAACGGAACTCGGTGCCTCCGTTTATCATCGTCGAATACGTCGAGGTACAGTCGCGCACATCCTCGTCGCGTGCGCGCAAGAAACAGGTCTCTCTCGCGCCTCTCGGCCGCGTCGATTCCTGAAAATTCTCTCCTTATCACCGGCCACGTTCTCGTGCAATTTGCGCGGAAGCCATTTGCCAGGCACACGATGGGTAATTAGCGCGCGAAACGCCGATCCGCCGCGGATAACGCGCGGCCTTCCTTTTACGCAAGAGTCCGCCGCGCGCGCAAAAAACTATCGACCATCCCACCTTTATCTCGCGGCCGTATCTCGCGACCTGACCGACGGTCTCCGTTGTTGCGTAGGTAGGTAGGTAGCGGTGCAGCATGCAGAACAACGCACTCGCGCGTCGACTTGTCTCACCGATTATCAAGATAAGTGGCGCGCCGCATCGCGGGCGCAGCGCGGTTGCGTTTTCCGCCCGCGAGACATCACGCGGAAGAAGGAAAAGTCGAGCGAGCGAGGCTCCGATTGCCAGGATACGCCGCCAGCGATGCCGACGCACCTTATCCGCTAAGGTATTAATGACGATCTTCTACTTGCAGAACGGCCGCGATTTCTCAGCTCGACTCTGGTAATCGCTTTTTCCACTTTTCCGCTATGTCCGCGCTGTTTTCAGCGGAGATTTATCTTCAGGACTTTGTCTTGTCTGTATGTATTCGTGGGGGTCCTGCGGCTATCTTATTACATTTTGATAGCGCATTCTGGAGGTCGAAGGCTAAAGATCCTGATGCAAAACTGACGGAATGTTGCCTGCCTATTTTTCGGGTTCGTAAAGCGAATGGAAAAGTCGTCCTTTTGGCAAATGGAACTTTGAGAAGCCGAGTGAATAACGACTTCGGGTGATGTACACGATGTCTACTTTGAGCGAGATAAAGCTCATTAGGTTGCAAGTATGCCTGAAAAATTTATAAAAAAGGTCCTGGAACTTTTTCAACAGACCTCGTGTACTTAAACGAAAGTACAGATTTTCGACTGCAATTAAACTGCAGAATACGCTTTCGAAATGTTGCACGATAATTTCAAGACACTCTGTACGGAAATGTTAGTTTAATTGAGATTTCTGTACGTTCCGTATCCTCACGCCTATTTGAAATGGATAATTCGTTCGTACTGCACGGGAATAAACGCGTGAGTGCTTGAAAGCGTGACAGATTCAGGTATTACGAAACGTGAAACGAGAAAGAGGGGAGAGAGAGAGAGAGAGAAGAGAGGACATTTACGGCATTGTCGGAAACGATTACTTGCGCTCAAACGTAATTTCCTCTTTAACGCGCCGCTCTTAAGGTCTAACGGTCATTATCCTAGCCAAACACGGATCTTATCAAAGATGCAAATCGCATCATAAACGGCACTCGCGCGTACGGCGATTGCGACACACTGGAGCCTATGTATATGTATCGAGTGATATCGGTGATCTGTTTGTAACATGTGAGAGGTCTCATTAGAATGTCACTACGCGCAAGTCACTTTTCTAAATCGTTATCGCGTGACTGAGGATCGATTCTGGAAGGATCACACGAGGCATTAATTTCTTTCGTTCCAAGGATTACCGCGTCATCCGAGATATTTCTTTAGACAAACACCGCGGCAATGTACCTTTCAAATTTAAGTCTAAATCAGCTGCTGCTAGTTTTAAAGCTGATTTGACACCCGGAAGATGCCGTCGCAGAATTTACTTGAATTTTATAAGAGATTTCAAGTGCTGTCGCTATGCGAGGCCGATAAAAAAAGGGGTTGAGTAACTGTGAGTAACTCGCTATTCTTGCGAAAGATGTAAATTCTGTAAATTTCTGAATTTTCCAAATAATACAATAAAAAAACTTTCAAAACTCCTTTCGGTGAAATTCCACTCGGAAAGTAGAGCGATGGTGTGAAAAGTCGAGTGGCACGAGTTTATATAACTTTGAATAACTTTCAGCTTATGTAGAATGAACTTTCCGCCTTGAGTCGTCGGGCAAACATTTTCATTCGAAATTTTTGTTCTCTTTCTTCTCAAAGAACGAGTTTGTCCTTAATTGCTCAAGTAGGATCCTATTTAAGGGGATTCAAATTTGAGTTAAACATTCTAGCGATTTCACGAGCGGTATTTTCGCGATCGCTTCGAGTGAAATTTCACTTTCGGGGAAGTCTCGAGGGGTATAATACGTATAACCGTGTGCTGAAATGAACCAAAATGGCTGTACTCACGAGGAGAAAGATATCGCGCGATAAACGATATAACGCCCGCTTTCGTCGGGGTCGTCTATTTAGAAACAATATCGTTCTGACAACGTGCGAATTACGAGTCGCAGTCACCGTCTCTCCCGATCCGGAAAGAAAATATACACCATGCGGTGCGCAACCAGCACGGCGGAAGGTCACGGCGACGCTATAAAGAACCGAGCGGCGTCGATAGCCTCTGCGCGGCGAATAAAAACATAAATTGTAATCGCGGACGGTTGCGAGGGGGAAAGCGTGTGTTTCGCCGTTATGACTATAATTTGCTGGAATTCCAATTGTAACGGTAAAGCCGCGGCGACTTTGAGCCCGCCGTTGATTGCACGCTCATGCCGTGGTCGACGGGCACGCGAGGCGCGCGTTTCGCAATTTTCGTCTCGCGAACAGGAAAAGAGCACAGGCACAGAAAAAAGACGCGAGTTGGACGCGCTAATAAAGCAGTCGGATAATCCGCGGAGAGAGAGAGAGAGAGAGAGAGAGAGGGGGGGGGAGAGAGAGAGAGAGAAAGAGGAGAGGGATGAGAAAGCAACCCCCGAATGCGTTTCGGCGAAACGGCCCCATGGGCAAGATGGCGGCTGCACCCCCGTGACTGCGCGACGTGATTAAAACTAGCGTTCAAGCGACGCCGCCACGGCGAAACCACGGGGGGCTGATTGCCAGGGGGGCGACAAGGGCAGCCCTTGCCTTGTGCTTAGGCTAATTTATTGAGATGTCGTCGTACCATATCGAGTCTTCGTCGCCTCCGTCGAGGGCGAGTCTTGGAGCGAGCGCTTCATGAGTCCGTTGGCCGGACATTTTTGTCACGGCTCGGCAGAGTCTTTTTCTTATCCGGTTGCGAGAGATATCGAGCGCCGCGAAAATAAGGTATAAACCGCCGTGAAGGACTTTCAAGCGGTATCTACTACATACGAAGCTACATTAAAATTCACGCTCGAGGCTCTGCATTAAAATTCGGCTATTTATACCTTCCTTGCGTCGAGTCATCAATCGCTTCGCTCGTAGCGACGTGCTTCTTTTTTTGCAAGTCCGACGGGAAAGATAATGGGGTGCCTCCCGAAATTGCTCCGCACGTGGGTTCTCTCGCGAACGCTAAATTCGTATCATGCAAAATGCGATTCACTGTCTACTGTGTAAGGTCACACGTCGAGGTATGTTCTATTTTGACGATATCATCATTCGAATCTGTCGTATCGGATATCGCGATAAATATAATTGCAACGGTAAAGCCGAAAAACGGAGGATAACGTCGAGGATAACGAGTAAGATGATTGGTGAGGTCGAAAAGCCCGATAAAAAGAAGCATCCGCTGCCAATACGCGATAATCACTTATCTAAGTGCGCGACGTTCCTAAATTGATAGTTTCTTTTTTTTTATCATTATCATATATGCGAGTATCGCACGATACTCGTGTTTCTGACGGGTGACACGCCGATTATTCCACATTGACGTGCTGATATATTTTTCAGCGGACAATATCATTGATTTCGTTCCACCATACGTTTCCGCATATATTATGTAGTAAAAAAAACACATTATATAATATTATAAAAAATTTACATACACACAGAAAGTATGGATTTACGTTAAGATGCAGGCAGAGCTCATGAAAGAGAATAAAAAGATATGTAGAAATTTTCCATCATTTCACAAGTTAGCGCAGTAATTATTGAGATATCAATGAAAAAAACTTGGCGAGTCAACGCGCGCAATACGTAATACTTAGACGTTCATCATGACATTGTCTAGTATTAGCATCGACGATTGTCAAGAGATGATCGTAAACACATTCACACATCTCAGATAAGACTTGACTCATCGCATCGCGCGCAATGATTGACCACGTTACCTTCAATAATACCTTGACAATTACCGCAGTGGTTTACAAAATGACAGAGAATTTTTCTGCTCAGCTGCGTGATCTCTGTTCGCATACGAACGTTCGAACACCTAAATCCAGACCTAAATCCTGAAAGCATTACATACCTTAGTTATGAAGAGATAATACTTTGCGCGAATGCAACGCGCGTTCTTTAAAAATCACCGGTTTGCGTCCATCATACCACTCGCTCAAGTTTCCCGCACGAACATGCGCAAAAATTCGCGCATATTAAGCATCGAATCGGTCATGTGGGCGTATAAGAGAGCGGAGTTGAGTATAAAAATAGCGCACACGAGCGTAATCGCAACAAGCGATCGGCTGTTACAATGCGAAGAGGGGCTCCGCATAAAAGCTCATAATCTAAATTGAATAATACCGCTACGCATAAAGGCAGAGAAAGAAAGAAGGTGGGAGGGGGCGGAGAGTTTTAGAGAGAGAGAGAGAGAGAGAGGGAAATACAGCATTGCGGGGAATAATTATCCGCTCAATTACGCGGTGCAGCGCGATGTCGCGCCGTACTTGAGCGGCTCTAACGACTCGCGAAACAATCGCGCGCTATCGAAGCGACGCTTTTTCCTTCTCAGAAAAACGTAAATCCAAGGCGGACTCGCTCGACGCACGTGTGTGCGACGACATATCTTTTATCGGGGCACGCACGCACGGCGGCCGCGCTATCGGCCGCGCGGCCGCGGTATGCGGCGTGTTATATTTGCGGTGGCTCCTAACCACGACCCACATGCATCCACAATTTTTCCCTCTCGCGATTGGATACGGCACGACGGGGGGTTACCGCTGCCGTCTGTGGAAAATTCCAACCGGCGATTCCGTCGATTACACGCACTGCGACGAGCCGCTAGCGAGCCGAGCCTCGTATGCAGCGCGAACGACATTTGTCGCGCGGGAAATTTCATTCCGACCCGGCCGTTATCGCTGCCATATTACTTTCCCCGGCGTATTTCGCGTCATACGCGCTAATTGTACGGAGCACGGTGACGTCGGGCCCGCTCGCGGGGATTTACGACGGGCCGATATCTCGAGAGCGCGCCGCGTCTTTGTGCCGTCGGAGACGAGAGTGCGTATTTATTCTGTCCTCCGGCGTACGCGCCGTTTCCGGCCCGCGAGAATTATGTCGCGCGATAAGAAAATCCCAAGGAAATCCGAAGCGGCGTTTCTCCACGGCCGAGATCCTCCGCGAGTCTTTCTTCTTCTGGGCTATCGAGTTCGGCGAGTTCTCCGACCACTAAGTCGCCGAGTCGATCGGTATCAACAATCAACCAGCGCGAGATCGTCCGATCTTCTTTCGGAAAAAATTCAAAGACTCTCTCTCTCTCTCTCTCTCTCTCTCTCTCTCTCTCTCGATTTACATCGAGTCTCCGACGACGCGTCGTCGTCGCACGTTTACTCTCTAGATTTTTATTAGAGTTACTCGCATTCGCGCGGTTTTTCGCTCTCACGAATGACTTTGCTCCAAGCCGAAGAATAGTGAATTCCGCGAGTTTCATCATTGTCCGAGTAGAAAGTGAAGAATTTACCGAATCATTACTAATCATGTGTAGATAATCTTCGTGATCTGAAATTCCAGTTGAAAAGTGGAGCGACCACCGAAGACTCGCTCGACTTTGAGCGATTCTTCACTCGTACGGAGTAAACTCTCTACTCTGAACCGTCGGGTGAAGAATGCTGGGTGTCCCGCGCTGAGCAAGTCGAGTGGCGATATTTTCGCTCAACCGCGATTCGAGTGAGAACGCCGCCCCACGCTCGTTTCGAGCGAGATTCCAGATGAAATTTCGGCGGCTCGACGCAATCGGCCTCGGCGACGGCGTCGCTCGGACCGTTTTCATCCGCCCTGCTCTTCCCACGTCGCGAGTTTCTCCTGAGTGAGCATTCGCGCGAACGTGCGCTCTCTCTCTCTCTCTCTCTCTCTCTCTCTCTCTCTTTCTCTCTCTCTCTCTCTCTCTCTCTCTCTCTGAAAGAACCCGCCATCGCGTGGGTGGCAATGACACGTAATAATAACGCCCGGCAACGCATCGCGTGCGACAGCGAGCGAATCGGGCCCGGCGTGTTGGCGGCGTCCGGGCCCCCTTCGCCCCTCGCCTCGTCTCTCCGCTCCTCACCTCCTCGCCAGCGCTCACCTCGCTACGGTCCCCCGTCCTCTTCTTGACAAGCGGGTGTTTAATTGGCGTTGAAACCAACGGTGTGACGGGAACACACCGGTGTGCCGGTGGCGTCGCCCGAATGCCCGAATGCCTGAATCCCGCCAGGCTATACGCAGGCGGATCCGCCATCGCTGGTGCGTTACCACCAGGCGAAACCCGGTAATTACCCGCGGCACGCAACTTCGTACGTACGTACGTACGTACGTACGTAGGTACGTACGTACCACGTCGATGGGTGTACGACCTACGTGCGCACTGCGCGCTGTGTGTTCGCGCGCGGCTACCCCTCTCGCCCTTCCACCACCTCGTCGGCGCCTTGTTGTTGTTATTGTTGTTGCTGCTGCTGCTGCTGCTGCTGCTGCTACTGCTGCTGATGGCGGTGCGGTACGTACCCGCGTACGATTTCCGTTCGCGTTTGTTCACGGTGGCAGAGGGCGATGGCGGATGGGCGACGGACGTCGCGCGGTGTGCGACTTTCTCAGCGCTAGGTGTCACAGCGGTATGTGCAGCGAGCGGGGCAGGGGGATGCCGGATGCACGCCGGCACCATGATTTATATCGATCGGTTCCGCGAGAGAGCGAGAGAACAGAGAGAAGAGGTGATGGAGAGAAAGAGAGGGAGGACAAAGGGGAACACCGCGCGTGTAAATGGTCACGGCCCGCGTGCGAGTTTGAGTTTCGCGCGATTTCCTGAATTCGCGCTTCTTCTCGCAGGACCAGGAGCAACGGGGCTCGCGGGGCTCGGGGGACGAATAATTGAATCCCGCTCTGAACACCGGCCGGAGATGATCGAGATTCGACGCGAGATTCTAATTAACTTGGCGGGCTGTGTGAAAGTTCCCTCTTCGCTCCGGAACGGACGGGATGAGTGGATGGGGGAGTTATTCGGAGTACTTAGGCGCGTTTTGCTAAGATTTTATCGATGTTAATCGCCCGATGCTCGTCTTGGGAATTTTGTTTTCGAAAATTACGACATACTCGCGCGTGCACACACGCACACATACATGCTATACACGTGTAATCATATCGAGAGTGCGCGCAGAGTCTATAATTATCGCGTACGCGTATGAATGTGTGAATGCACGGTAAAAGTGCATTATTACGTTTATATTTACGTAATGTTACTTCGATTCCCACGTCACCGCGGCGGAAATTAAAATGCTATCGCGCGGCATCGGCAAACATTACATTACCGTTTATCATCCGATGCTGCGCGATACATCCTGCCCGACAATAATAATTATCACGATATCTCGCGGATAGGCGAGAAGGATAACCGACGTAATTAACGAGATAGATCATTGATTCAAGCCCGCCGACAAGAGTTCGAATCCGCGTCCTGCGTCGCTCGGCAATTACTCGAGAGAAGGAAAAAAAAAGAACGACGCGTATGCGCGCACGTCTATGGGAAAAGCGACGGAGTTAATTTTCGATTGCGCCGCGCTATCTCACGTAACATCTCTGCGCAGATGCGCGCCTTTAACGAAGGCGCACTCGCAATGGCGAAGTGCACATCTTCGAAGTGACGGCGTTTGCCATTGCGCAGGTCGTACGACAGGAAACGCAATAATTACTCGACTGCTTCTGCATTCTGACGTGCAATTATGAGCGAACGCATGCACGCGTACACACGTTCGGTGGATATGCGTGTGTGTGTGTGTGTGTGAAAGAGAGAGAGAGAGAGAGAGAGAGAGAGAGAGAGAGAGAGAGAGAGAGAGAGAGAGAGAGAGAGAGAGAGAGATTCCTACTCGCGACAGGTAGCGATAAGTGTTATCGTAAAGAACGATCGTTGTTCCTCGATGTCGCGACGACGACACTCGATGACGACGATGTCATCGACGAGGAAATTCTTTCTTCATACGGTTCAGCCGGTTAAACGAACGCTATTGCGCGGTGCAAAGACCATTAGATAAGCCACCATTTTGAAATGGTGCGACACGAAGCCTGATAATCACGGACGGTGTGCACGCTCGATGGAGCACCGCGCCTGTGCGTGTGTGTCCCTGTGTGGGTGTGTACCTGCGAACACCTACGTCCGGGTGGCCATGGCGTCTGTCTCGCGTTTATTTCAATATTACACACCGCCGGCAACAAAATAAATCGCGAGCGTCGGAGTAATTTTGTATAATTTCCGCATAATTATCATCGATCGTCGCGAACGAATTCGCCAACGAATTAATTCCATCGTTTATTTGGTAGGAAACGAGGAAAAAAGAGAGGGAGAGAGGGAGAGAGGGAAAATAAAAAGAAAAACAACAACAATCAACCCATTGTCGTTGCTCTCGAGCGAGCGTTAAAAACCGTCGAAAATCGGCGACGCGCGTCGCCGGCGACGGCGGTGGCACCGCGAAATTTTATCGATCGTCAACGCGTATAATGTTATGCCGCATAATAAGCGTAAACAACAATTAATCCGTCGCGTATCGGGCGAGCGCGAGGCAATTAATTAATCATCGTCGGCCGTCTAAATGCCGCGAATTCAAATCGCCGCGTAATTGGCCGTAAATCCTTACGACGACGCTCCTTGCGCTATTCGTTTAAAATCGCGACTCGACGAATGCGCCTTCCGACGCGGATTTCGGTCACAGACTCGCGTGCGTAAGAAAATTTACTTGTTTTCGCAAATTGTCGCAAATTTGTGAGAGAGATTCTCGTTAAATATTTGATCATCGATCTCTCCGCAAAGTCGCGCGTTTCGTGTCAAGTATGTGTTTCAATTCGCGATTATTGTACTCGTTTTCCTTCATAAATCAGCTGGCCCATATTTAGCCTTAGACGTATATTATTAATTTATTCATTTATTTTCTCGATGAAACATCGCTTGCGCATTAATTGGAATATTTTCCTTGAACTTCGTGTTCGTACTCTCAGCGCGAAAGACTTTAGCGTCTCGCATTCGTCGCTCCGATGATTTTATCGTCACGAAAACGCGCGTTGCGCATCGAGCGTGCCGCTATTTATAATACATATGCGGTTTTGAACTGAACGCACGAGCCAATCGTGGATGCGACTCGTGCGATCCTCCCGAGGAGGGATCGCACGCGTGCCACGGCGATATGCGAATTTCTCGCTAATTATTCGACACCTCAGTTGATTATCATAAATCTTATTGACACTTGCTCAGGCGCTCGCTTCACGTTCGCATTTGCGTTACCGCCGCAGGAAAGATTACTTTCGTCGTTCGCAGGAACGACTGCATTGTATTCTAATGATCATCTTTATTTGGAGGATGATACGCCTAATTGTCCTGCGCACGAGATTTATCACATCATGGGAAATATCGCTATTAATAGACGTGGCTTCGACGTGCCGCGTCAGTCGTAAGAAACGTAGCGTTCCGTCGCGTTTAAGAACGTCAACGTTTTCCCAACGATATTGCTCGCGTCTACTTTCGTCACACATTATTAAAATTATTGAACGTTGAAAAAGAAAACGTAGAACAATTGCAACCGAGATTAGAATAGTTGGAATTTGGGAAGATCGTGATGAGCAAATGTAACGAGACTCTTTCAAACTTGCATTAGAGCAAGTAATTATTCTCAAAAATGGTTACGACTTGTAGTTTCTGTAAACAATTTACAGTTGCAAAGTCGGAACGCCCGTTTTTGAGTATCTTACAGATCGTAATCTTACAGAATCTGCTTCGATCCGTAATAAAATTTTAGAAGAAATTCCACTAAGAATAAAGAATCTAGACTTTTAGGCTGAAAAATCACGAGATGACAATCGTTTTCGCACATTTTTTGCGCGCGGAGATGAATCACTCGTTGGCCAGGTGACTCGTTGTTGTTGTGACTTCTACCTGCGAATATCCTGAGAAAAATGAACCGGCGATCATCGGGTTTTATACGATCGTCGTTCATGACGATAGCACAGCGATCGGTCACTCGTTCTCCTTTGCCGTCGGCAAGCAAGCGCGCCTTTGCGCGGACTCGTCGAATTATTTAACGTCGTACTTAGCGTCGGTAGAAAGAGAGAAGGAGAGAAGGAGGGTGAAGAGAGAGGGAGGGAGAGAGAGAGAGAGAGACAGAGGGGGAGAGAGAGAGAGAGAGAGAGAGAGAGAGAGAGAGAGAGAGAGAGAGAGAGAGAGAGAGAGAGAGAAGAGAGAGAGAGAGAGAGAGAGAGAGAGAGAGAGAGAGAGAGAGAGAGAGAGAGAGAGAGAGAGAGAGAGGAGCGAAAGAGCTCAGTGTGTTGTGCACGACCGGGTGGTAGATTTATGGAGAGAAGATGCCCATGTGGGTCTCCATGTGTGCTTGTGGTACCTTTGCCCGATACATATACACCGCGAGCGAGCTGGAACGGCTCGCAAGCGTTTTGGCCGGAGGAATCCCGCCGTCGGCAGCCGCGCTAAATTAATGTCTACGTTCATGGTACGCATCTTTCTTATTTACGGAAACTGCGCCGCAAAATACCGTGATATTACGGCGGAAGGATGGGCGCACGCGCACGCGTGCGTGTGCGTACGTCCGGACAGTTTGGGAAGATTAATGATAAAAAATTTAGCGAGAGTCTCTCTTTCTCGAAGCCGCGTGATTATTCGGAAAAATGGTTACAGCTGGTAACTCCTGGTGACGGCTCGCGATTAAATTCGAAGCACACCGCGTGTTCTCCTGATTTGCGGAAGCGCCCTTTGACTCGATCCGATTAATGCAATTATCGAAGTTATCCTCGCGACGACAGGATCGCGCGAGTTCTCGAGAAGATTGCCGAGCAACACTTTAACGAGGGTCCCTCGAGTCTGTGTTAAAGCGAGTAATTGTGCGGCCAGAAATGGCCGCAGTTTGTAGCACTTGAAAACAATCACGTACGTCGTACGAATTTAAGGAAACTCCCTGTCACTCACTGTCGATTATCGCTGTTGCGCGCTCACGATGCGCGCTCACGGCGAAATTGCGCGAAATCGCGCTCTTTCGGCAATCGCGAGACAGTAATTGGAAGCGGTGATTAGTAAACAGCGATTTTATGCTTTTGACGATGCGCCGATTCGTCGCGGTCTCTTCATTATTGTACCGCTTGCATTCTATTCGGCAATCATACATCGTGTCTATTATTGCGCCATAAATTATAATTAGCGTAACGTCAACGCAATGCATTTAACTAATAAATTCATTGGCCATTGTGTGCAAATTAATGTATGATAATCTAGTAGATTTTGCTACTAGCTAGAATTAGATCAATCACATAGGAGGAGAGATGGTGTTTGACAGAACGACGGCGCGAAAAAGCGAACGAGAGACGTCATATCGGAATTGCTAAATCCCTTATGACTATTAACACGAATGCAGATATAAGTATCAGTATTCTGATCTGTTAATTATACGTATTATAAACTCCATATCGTACTTGATAAATTAATTATATTATAACGCACATTTCTATTCGCGCATAATTACTCGGCGCGAATATCAACATATGTCGTCATATATGTTGTATTATATATATATATATATATATATATAATATTTTATAGAGTTATATATATAACTATATTATAATTTCAAACACCCTCATTCTCTCTCTCCCGCCTAGGTGTCAACCCACGAAGAGGTGACTCACTTTTACGCACCGTCGCGCCGATATGCCGCAAAGTATGGCAAATAATCAAAGTGTGTACCTTATCTCCCGAATGTGTATACACGCGGTAGCCAGCGAATAAAAAGCCACCAAGTACCGTTTCTTCCTCGTTCTCGCGTTTATGCGTCGTACTCCATCGCGAGACCGTATAAGTCAGGGTTAAAAAGCGGTTATCCGGCCGGAGAAATGAAATTTCGCAAATTATCGAGACGCGATAATTCGCTACGGTCCACCGGTAACTATAGCCTGTTCGCCGGTTATCCGGCGAAATCTCGCGATAGGTCTCTCTCTCTCTCTCTCTCTCTCTCTCTCTCCCTTCGAGGTCTATTAATTACCTTTACTTACGGGGCCGCTGCCGCGCACGTTGCAGTCGCCAAACGACGAAGGCGGCGGGTCGAGGGAGGAGGGAGTTGGTAGGCAAGAAGGGGAAGGACGGTGGGAGGCTGTCGACATGGGGGTAAAAGGCACTTAGAGTAAGAGTGTATAAAGCAGGCGCACCCTCTGCTACAGGCGAACGAGCGAGCGAGCGAGCGAGCGAGCGAGCGACAGACGGGTGGCCCCTGTGTCAGGTAGAGTGGGGAATATTTAAAAAGTAATATCAATTACATTTGCATATTCACCACCCACCCACGACCCGCCACCGTCCGCCCCGCCGCTCTCCCCGCCGAGTTCGGGCCCACCCCTTATGACATAGGGGCTATGTGTTTCGCCGCCGCCATATATAGATCGATCGAGGAGGATCGTAGCAGCTCGAAACGAGCTCGATCAACAATAATAACACGCGCGCTCAGTGAGCTCGCATATGCGAAAGATAGGAACGCGCTTTGACATGAATTCGAACTTGTAAACGCGAACGAGATCCGACAGGGGAATTGATCTCGTAAGAATTGTCGCGAGAGGATTCTCTCGGATACGAATGCGTTGCGAAAGTCATCGGAGAAAAAAGGGTCGCAGTCTTTGATCTGTCGAGTATACAATAGAACGCGTGCAATTGCCCACCTGTAATTGCTTCTCTCGCTTGTAACTGCTTCAATCGCTTCTCAGCAGACGAGAAGTATTCATGCTTACGATACATGAAGTGTGTTTGGTCACGATAAGAGTGAACTGCTACGTCTGCGCGACCAGAGACAAGAGCGTCGACGAGCACTCTCGCCGATGGACGCGCATTGTTCTGAAAAATTAAAGCCTCGAAATGCGCAAAGTGGGACAATTTTCCGAAAAGTCGCAATCTCAAGGCTTCGAGTATCGAAGCCATTCAGCGAGACACTGCAGGCGCGCAATTGTCCTGGAATGTCGCAATATCGAAATTAGTACAACGAGGCAATTCAGCGCGCGACGGAAGCAATAATAACAATAACGATTTCCCAGCACATTGTCTCGTCTTATCGGATGCGTCATCGTCGCGGCGGGTCAAGCGGCTCGCGGCGAGAGCGTTCCGCGCGAATGTCGTCCTCGAGTTTCTCGCAAGGAGTGCGTCATATTTTTATGGAAACGAAGAATATTAAAGTGGAGCCGGCGGACGCGTCGCCTCTCGCTCTCTCCTCTCGTCCCCTCGCACCTCCTCGCCCGCTTGCTCGTCGTCGCGGTTTCGCAAGCTCGCACCGCGGGGGGAAGCAGCGGCGGGAGTGAGAGGGAGCAGGCGGGAGGGAAGGAACGAGTGAGCAACAGGGAGGATGATGGTGGTACCGGCGTGCTCACGGTGTTGTATCGGTGTAAATCTTTGTTTGCAGGAATTTACGTAAGGGCAAAGCGAGTCTCCCGGCGGCAGCGAGGCGCCGCAATACGATAATGCGATAACGCCTCCCTTCCCTCCCCGCGCGGCCTCTTCCTCAGCGCCACCGCGCCCCCTGCCCTGGCCCCCAACCCTTACCTACGGCTTCCAACCTCCTTGCCCCCTTTTCAGCAGGGATTTCGCCATTGTGCTTGGTGCCGATTGTTACTACGCGCGGGCGTTAACATAACAATACGCAAATATGCGCGGCCGCACTCCTCGGTTTTCTTATTCCTCCGTTCTTTAGATTTTTTTCTTCTCTCTCTCTCTCTCTCTCCCTCTCTCTCTCCCTCTCTCTCTCTCCCTCTCTCTCTCTCTCTCTCTCTCTCTCTCTCTCTCTCTTCCTCTCTTCGTCCTTACGCTTCTTTTCGTGTACTTTTCACGGCGGTGCTTTTCGCGTCGCTTTTTGCGTCGCTGAGGAATTTCGTTGTTGAGTCGATTCGCGCCGGCTGGCTCTCCGAGTGGATTCCGCCGCGCGGCAGCGAGAATAACGCGTAATCGAGAGAGCCATTACTTTTCCTCCTCGCGATTTCATTCGCGAGGGATTAGCATTCCGCGTGCATAATGGTCTGTTTACGCGAGCGTAAGCGCGGATATTCGCGCCTCGGCTGGCTGTGTGAGAGTCGGTAGGCAAGTCAATGGGCGCGGAGACGTGTGTGGTAGTCAGCGGCGGAAAGGTTACGACACTCTCTTCCATTGAATTTCGCCTTTGCGCGCGTCAAGTGGGGGAATTTATTTTTTTCGCAGTTTCCAGAAGATAAACTTTATCGGGTATCGGGATACCGGACGCGTTCCGAAGCTGAGGCAAAAGTTCTGCCGCTGCCGATTGTGAAAATCGGCTTGATCCGCGAGAGTCTTTCCTCATAAATGTTAAACAATATTAATAAGCGAAACCTCCACTGGTCTCCTTCGGAAGTTACAAATGCCAGACGAGGCCGAAAATGGGGGGGCCAAACTTTCGAGTCGGGATCGACCACGAACGGGTGACTGTCCTTTTTTAAGACGCTCGATCGTGGAAGGACAAACGGATGGGGAGAACGTGGCGGCGGCGGCGGCGAATGAGTCGAGCGCTCTAAACGTAGTTATCGCTGCCGTGCTGCCACGATTATTTTCATTACGGTATATACCCGGCCGATCGCTATCTACGTCTCTTCCCATTGTACGGCGGGGCTTAGATTTCATGTTTTTTCTTAATGATTTGAGCAATTAGCCACGCTGAGTGCCCTGACTTCTCGTTCCAGCTCGCTCCCTCGTCTCCTCCCTCTTCCTTTTAGCTAGTCCCCGGGATTCGCCGCGCGGTGAGTCCTCCCGCCGACGACGGAGAACACGAAGAAAAAATAATGGCGTCGGCTGGCTCGTTATCGCGCGGCCGGAGACGGTGCGCGCGTTATTATCTGCCAGCGCGTAATTAGAGGAGAACGATTTGCGCGCACGGGATGTACGCGCCGTGGAAATCGGTGGCATTGCTGATTGCACGCGGCAATCGCCGTAAACACCAGTTCCGATACGCCAGCGATCGGCGAGATGCGTAGGAAACCGCGTCTCTCGTCGCGACCGCTGACCCTTCGTCAGTCGGGAATGAAGTAGCCTGATTATTAAAAGAATCAGTTACTGGTAACGGAAAATGTTACTTTGACGATACAGTGACGTTGAAAAAGAAATTAATATCAAAGCTTCTTGAGATGAAGCGGGAATAATTAATCCTCGCGATGACCATTCCATGTACCCGCGGGCCTTTTAGGCGAATATCGTTTCCATAATTCGCGACCCGCGGATATCATCCGGCTCGTTCGCGATTAAATGAGCGATAAATCACGCGTGGAATTGATTACGCGCGCTTAAGATGCTTTCTATCTCGCTCGCCGGCTAAAATTGCCGGTTTACGCGAGTCCCTTCTCACCTGCGAGTCCTCCTTCTAACGCTCCGTGCGCATTCCTGATTTTCCGTTTCACACGCTCGATCAGCGTGTGTAGTGCAGACCTGTCTGTGTCTGTGTGAGGATGGCGCTGTCGCCGATGCGTTCCTCCTCAGACAATGAGGTAACGCGACGTTCTTACTTACGTGGCTTTCTCGATGCGGGAGAAATTGCGCGAATAATGAGCGGAGCCACGGTGCTGGTCGCGAAACAACCGCGTCGAGTGATTGCCCGATCGATATGGGAATAACGGAGCCGCGATTATCGACGTTTCTGTCCCTGACCGAGCTCCTCCTCTTCCTCGCCCTCCCCTACGGTAACGAGGTAATGAGATATATTCTTACGTTACTTTTTCCACATGCGCGTGCGAGCGAACGAGCGAGCGAGCGAGAGAGCGAGCGAGAGAGCGAGCGAGAGAGCAAGAAAGAGAGAGAAAGAGAGAGAGAGAGAGAAATTACACGAATAATTAGCGGGGCCACGGCGTCGGTTGCAAACAGCCGGCCCGAATGACGCTCGATCCGCCTGCAGGCTCAGGTGGCTCCGCTCTCTCGGAGTTTCCATTGTGCGGACAAGGGTGCATACATTACTTTTGTCGGGCCTCTCTCTACCCTCCTCGCGGCATCCACACCGAACCGCGGCAGGTGTTGTTGCCGTACACACCCTGTACACCGCGGGCCGAGTTCTAGTCGCGCGCGCTCACGCATCCTTGAATTTATCGCCCGTGAAAACTCGTTTTCCGCGTGCAACGTGACGCCGATTACCGCGGCGCGCAATCAAAAGCTTCGCGAAAGTGCCCGCGCGCGGTGCGAGTCGACGACGCAAACGACGGAGATCGTGGCGTGTATCAACGTCGATGACGCAGGTGGAGGAGGTGGTGATGGTGGTGGGTGCGCGTGGCCATATTTTTCACCCGATACTCGACAAATCGGCTCCAGGTGGAGACCGAGGAAGGTCGCTTTGACATTTTTCTTTAAGAATTACGGGACGTTTTAACTTCATATGCTATTTTGTTGGCTATTATTTGTTGGTCTTCGTGTTCTCAACGATACTACGACAGTGATATGAGCAAGATTTCAGCTTCGTTCCGCCTTCCGCTGTACTCGTTTCGTTCGAATCAAAATGACCGATCAATCCCGATCAGCGTGCGTTCAAAGTCCTTGCCGGAGAGACTGGAGGATTTAATTGGATTATTGAATGGACTGCTTTCGATGTCGGGTCTCCTTGTCGCAATTGACCACGTCGCAATCTTCAATCGCCATCCGATACGAGCTGAACGCGTTGGCGCGTCGACGGCAGTCTTCGAAAACGGTCGAGACACACGACGGGCGCGGATATCTCACGGCTGCAATTTGCGTGCCTGCGTCTTCGCAGGCACTCGCCGATTTATTTAGATTTGATAAAAACGTCGTCGCGCGCGTACGTGACGGCACGTAGCGCGTCGCCAGGTCCGCCTCCGACGGTTCTCTCCACCTTCTTCGCTCCGTCACGCTCCGTCCGCCTCGCGATGGAGCGATTTCGCGGCTATCATTTCGCGGCGAATCAGCCGTCAAGATTTATTCCGACGGCGAAACGTCGTGTGGTCGCGACGGCGTACGCGATGGCGTGACCGAGCGCCGGTGGTGATCGCTTCCGATCGGAGTCGCGAATGGACGCTGGCGATACGTCGCGCCTTGACGTCGTCGCAACACACGACGCCACCATGTTTCCCATTCTCTAATTGACACGTTGACTTCCATGGGAACCACCGGCGTGACGGCTGCTATAATATCGCGGCGTCTCGCTAATTTGCGTATAAAACGCGCAAGTATTTGCATGTAACAAATGAGATATATATCGCCAGTGGGAAGCCGATGGGTTTATTTACCGTCTCTCTGACGACTCGGACGACTCAGTCGAGCGTTGAAATAATCAACGGAGCGCCGGAGAGCGAATAGTCAGCGCGGCAGTCAGAGGATCCAATTGACAAATGAGAGATTCGACGAGAGTCTTAGAGCGAACGATATGACGACTGTCAAACTTGAAGCAGATCGTCGCGCGTCTTAGACTTATGTCGGACGAAGCGTAATTTGATGCGTCATTTCATCCTGGAGTTGTTCTCCCGGCATTTTCCATGTGCGAGACTCAGCATTTTCCCCGCTCGCCTCCTTTCCCCAGCGAAGCAACGTCGCGTCGGAGGAGCCGGCGATCGTTGTGCATTGCGTGAACCGGACCGAGGTAATGCTCTCGCGTCTCGGAGAAATCCGCCAGCAACGGCGCGTTTACAATGAAGAAAGCATAAAGCAAACGCACGCGATCAGTTCCACGTGCACAGACCCGCGTGTGCGTGAACTCGTCTTCCGTGTCCAACAAGCGAGCGCGATCGACGGTGCCGTTGGCAGGAGAAGCGTCTCAAGCTGCGACGGGCTGTTCGCTCGTGAAGAATCCCCGCGAATTCCTCCACGAGATACACGCGGAGGAGGCGCGAAGCAACCCGCATCCGCGCTACGGAGGATGCTACGCGAACAGTGTATTCATCGCAAAGGGGGACACGAAGGAAGACACCGCGGAGGAGAGCAAGAGAAAGGAAAGGCTAGACCGGAGAGAAGAAGAAGAAGAAGAAGAAGAAGAAAAGAGGAGGAGGACGAGGAGGAGGAGGAGGAAAAGGAGGAAGAGGAGGTGGAGGAGGAGGTGAAGAGAAGGAGATGGAGACGGTGGAAGGAGAGACGAGACCTAATATGGCTGCCACGTCCTCTGTATTCCGGTCGTAGACGGAGGAGAGGCGAGTAGCCGAGCGAGCGGGCGCGGCACCAAAGGCAACAGGCGAGCTTTCAATGCCAGTCATCTCCCGGAATGCGCCGGTGGAATACGCCTTGTAGTTTGTATTCCTGCATCGCGCAACGGACGGACGGACGGACGGACGGACGGGCGGGCGGACAGACGGACGGAAAGGCCTTCGAAGCGCGAGTCCTGCCGCAAGAAGGACACGGGGCCACGGCTCGACTAGCGGCGCTCCTCTCGAAAGCCGCGCGTTTTCGCCTAGGCACCGTTGCGCGGCCATTTTGGGCCTCCTCAAGGCGCCACCTAGCACACGCACGTTCGTTTCCCGTCACCTGGTCCGCGGGCGACGAGCGGGTTGGAGGAAGGTCATCGTCGTCGGTCGCGGTCGCGGTCGCGGTCGCGGCTCCGACGACGCGGTGCGCGCGGCACTCCTGCAGCGCGGATTTACTACTAGCTTAGCTCTTTCTCCACCCAACTCGGCGAACGTACCTCCTTATCGTGATACACCAGCAGCGTCGTGGATGCTACTGATAAGTAGATCATCGTTGATAAGAAACGTCGGCGAACGTTGACCTCCCTGTGATCCTTTCGCGGCACGTGGTCTCGCGATTTGCGCGCCCGAAAGAGAGAGAGAAAGAGAGGGAGGAGGAAGAGAGAGAGAAAGAGAGAGAGAGAGAACACGTGATCACTCGGATCGAGACCCCCCGGGGGGTCATTATGGGGGGAGGTGAGAGAGGCGACGGACACTTTGAAAATTCACTGAGAGACGTCGGAACTCCGAAACGACACGTCTCGTGGAAACGTTACGAGCGCGACGGCGACGTCGACGGCGACGGCGAAGACGACGCCGGATTCGCCGGCTGCGAGACGAGCCACGGCGGGGTTCCTAGCGGACAGGGAGAGGAATACGAACTAAGGGTTCTATATCCATCCGACGAGCGACGAGGAGCCGGGCCGAGTCGAGCATAGCATAGGGAGCAGAGCAAGGAACACTGGCACCACTCCTGGTAGGGGTAGCCGACGTCCGTCCCGAGTCTTTCCTCATCTGCAAGTCGTATAACCGAGCTAATTATCAAGTTAATATGGCCATTCTGTATGGAACCTCGCGAGAGAGTGGGTGGAAGCGAGATGCTAGCTAGGGGTGGCGCCCGGCGTGCGAGCGAGACGGCCGGAGGTACATTGATATTATAAGTTGCTTCAATCGCTGTATTCATTTGTAAACTAACCAGGCTAAATGTATTCACCACCGCGAGGCGGCGCGCCGATAGGCGGAGCCACGGGTACCCGGGCTACGACGGCGCCCTTCCTTCCTTCCTTCCTTCCTTCCTTCCTTTCATCCATCTACCTTCCTACCCTTACGCCGTCGGCGTCGTCGTCGTCGACTCTCTGTTCTCTCTCTCGCTCTCTCTCTCTCTCTCTCTTCTCTCTCTCTCTCTCTCTCTCTCTCTCTCTCCTCTCTCTCTCTCTCGTTTTCTCCTTTTCTCTTTCTTTTGTCTTTCTCTCTCTCCCTCGACGACGTCCTTCTAGTCGTTGTCCTCGATAGCGTCCTTCAATGGTCACCATCACCGCGCCGTGGACTCGAGTGAAACGGGTTTGAGAAGGTGAGCCCCTCGAGAGGCGAGTCGCGATGATCTCGTCTCTCCGAGGATGCGCAACGTTGGGAAATTCGGTATCTTTTCTCTGATAACGAAAGGATTTATACCTTTCTCAACATGGGATTTGTACTCCTCAGCTGTGTCAAATTTAAATTTGCAGGGGAGTACATTTGTCGTTTGCTCGTTGTCTTCGTTTTAGTTTGGAATGCTCTAATTTCTACTCACTGAATGGTATACCTGAATGGTTGGATAACGATGTTGGCACATCATGGAGAACGGGTAAAGTTGGTTCAGGACTCGTGTCAACCATGTGTTTCACGTTTGTTTCTTTTTCTGCAGGGGGAAGAGAAACACGGTAGAAATGAAATCGTAAAATGTTCTTCGGTTCTTCGGAAATCGGTTTAGGTACTATGGGATCCTTTTGGAACAAATATTAAGAGTACTAAAAGTACGAATTTCTAACATTAACCAAAGTTCAAATACCCATTCCTTTAGAATATAAAATTTCCATCAGACCTGTCCTCTCGGGAAAATTTTGGGATTACTTTTGCACCGTTTCTCTCACAAATGAAAATACATGCGAAACACGTGGCGAACGTGAGTCTTGGACAAACTTCACTCGGTCTTTCCAACAGTTTTCCTTCTACTTTTCTTAAATATCGGAGATGTAGCTTTTTCTGGGTCTGAGGGTCGATCTGTCGCGCGATTGCAACTCGGTGTCGCAGACCGGTATCGCACCGAAGTCGAAGGACATTGATCGCGACTCCTACGGATCCGCTCTTCTCCCGACCACCAGGCCGTTTCGAATCTGGCGACCGGCGCAGGAGAGCGGAGGCGTACACACTCTGTCATTACGTTTCATGTATTCAGATTTTTTCCCGTGAGCTCTGCCTAGCGCGAGCGAGCGCCGGCGTGTATTATTATTCCGGAGCAACTTTACGCCCACCTCTTTTGCTTCCCTACCTTTCCTCTTCCGCGATGACGCAGAGTATCGTCGCCGTGGTTCTGCCGCTTCGACGACGACGACGACGACGACGACAGAGGCGATGTCGTCGTCGTCATCGTCATCGTCGTCTTACGCTTCGTCTGGAGAACGGAGACCGCGGAAATATGAATGCATAAATGCATAAGAGCTCCCACCACCGCCGCCACGGCCACCACCATCTGGTCCTCCCGCCTACTTCATTCACGTCGTGATTCCGAGTTTCTTTCCTCGAGGACGCTTTCTGCCCTTCAACCTGCGTTTGTCGGAATTTTTCCCGTTCTCCGGCCGAGTTGATTTTCGACCCTTGCGCCGGCACGAGTCTACGCGCGCGGACCCGAAGAAAAATACCGACTGTTTCATCCCGACGAGTCTAGTTACATGTCTGAGGTAGCGGGAGGGACGACGCCACCGCGAAGGACGCCTCTTCACATTCAAATGTGAATCGTTGGAAATTTATCAGAGACGTTTGCGCCCTCTCTGATTGTCCGTCCGCCCGAAGTCGTCACCGTCGACTTGTGCGCATTCGCACAGGCAAAACCCGCACTGGCTAACCCTGAAGATCCCACAGCAACGATATTATTATGATAGCTACGAGTCGCTGATGCTCTCCAAAGTAAATAGCACGCTTGCATGCTCAGATTGTATTCCGCTCGGTCGGCGCGGATAGGGGAGGGGGGCTCGCGGATCTCCCCCGAACGGAAAGAGAAGACGCGCCGGTGGTGCCACGAGATTAAAAGACAAATTAGCATAATGTGTGCCTGCGCGCCCCAGGCTGCCCCCGCCGAAGAATTACGGGGTGGTCGGCCCCTCTAGTACTCTCCTAGTATCTCTGCGCCGCGCGCCGCGACTCTCATAATAATGAATCAAAATCTTTTTTTATAAGCTGCGCACTCTCTCTTCTTTTCTCTCTCTCTCTCTCTCTCTCTCTCTCTCTCTCTCCTTCTCTTTCTATCTCGCTTTTTCTCTTTGCTCCGGTGGAAACATCGGCCGTGCGTTTCAAGAAAGCGACGTTCGAGTAACCTTCTCATCTCACTCAGACTTCCCAACGCTCTTTCTTCCGGTTTTAATTCCTCGACCCCTCGCCGATTTCGACAGAATAGCTCCGATAGAAAAACAAACCCGACTACTTCCAGCGCGAAGCGTAACGCGCCGCTGCCACAGCGACGCGACGGCTCCACTTTTTAATCAGGCACCGTGCAACGTGCTCGTCTCTGTCTGGTTGGCGACCAAAAAGGACCCTCGACCGACGGTCGAGGGCGACGAGGGGGCGGGCGGGCGATAGAAAGCGGGTGAGAGAGCGGGGGTAGGTGAGGGCGATGTTGGCGGCGATGCAAATAGCGCGTTTAATAAAGTGTCGCGCAGCTGCCATTTGAATATTGTAGCATATTCACTTTTCTCATCGAGTCCGCGCGGAGGAGACGCCGGAGGGTCGGCAGAGGGGAGTCGTGGGGGTGAAGGAGAGCAAGAGGGAGGGTTGGGCAAGGTGGTAAAGAGAAAAGAGTAAGGAAAGGTGGCCCGGGAGGGGCAGAAAGTTGACGGTGAAGATTCGCGCGAGTCGGATGGGCGGAGAGAGCGAGAAAGAAAGAGATAGATAGATAGATAGATAGATAGAGAGAGAGAGAGAGAGAGAGAGAGAGAGAGAGAGAGAGAGAGAGAGAGAGAGAGAGATCATCGTGATGTCTCTCGGTTTGTACATGCACGCGCACCACGTGCGAAACTCGCACACAGACACGCAACAGCGGACACATATACACACACATGGCACATAGGCGCACACGTACGTGGAAACGGTGCGGCGCGAAGTGAGAGAATCGCCACCTTCTTCGCTTCATGCATGATTCAGCCGCAGTATCTCATTTCATCTGCTGCCTCCGCTAAACTATATCTCCTAATGGTAATGCTATTCCGCGGCACATATCTCTTTATATTACGTGGCCTGCTTGGCTGACTGGCTGGTTCACGGTTTCTTGGGCCGGGTATATCCCGACGAAAGTGTTACCACCACCACTAGCACCATCACCGCTCTTCGTGGCCCACCCTATCCTTTCAGACCCCGCAGCGGTGCGCGGCGTCTTTCCCCGTTTACCACCTTCGGGAAGAAGATCTACCCTTCTAGGTGCGAGAGCACCCTCGGCCTCCTCTTTTTCCTCCTCCTCCTCCTCGCCTTCATCCCTTCGCGATGTACGCGGCTCTTCCTCTTTCTCTCTTTCTCTCTGTGTACGTGTGTTTGCGCACGGTCGTCGGTGTGTTTGCGCCGCTCGGCCGGGTAGCTGAGAGCGCGTTCATGGGCGCGCCTCTTGAGCGCGGAGCATTGGGGAAGAAATAAAGAAAGAAATTGTTAGTTCTCGCTGTTTTAAATTACCATTTATTACGACACATAAACCCGACCGGGCCGGGAAGTCCTACCAGCGGCCATCTTGTCCCACCCTCTCGGGGTTTGGGGGGTGGTGGTAGTAGTCGTCGTCGTCGTCGTCGTCGTCGTCGTCGTCGTCGTCGTCGTCGGGAGATCGCGGTGGAGGCAAAGGCAGGGTCGAGAACATAGTCTATATCATCGTCTTCTGCTCTCCTTCCTCCCTCTCCGCCCCTCCTACCCTCCGTCGCTCTTCATGGACCCTCCACGTCGCGGCTCCTCTTCTCTTCTCCTCTCTTCTCTCTTCTTCCTGCTAACGGCAGCAGCCGGCGGTTTCTCTTTCTTTTTGACGGAGACAATCTTTCTCTCGGTTCGTCCGCGCGATCCTCTTCTTTCACTCGCCGTTTTTCGTCTTATATATATATATATATATATATATATATATATGTATGTACGTACGTACGTACGTATGTATGTATATCTTTCTCTGTACCGCGTAGGGTTGAAACCCTCAGTAATGATCATTACCTCCGGCACAGTGACAAGTGAGCCCGGGGAACCGGGCGGCTACGACTGCAGGAAATGGCCACAGATAACGCTGTCACGGCCATTTTTATATTATGACGAATGGATCATCTTTCTTCCGTTAACTCGGCCCCGCCGGGACCGCGAATGGGGAACACGGGGTGATAGATTTCGCGCAACTGTTTGCCTATACTTCTCTCGGCGAGTGACGGTACTTCTTGCCGTCGGTGGTGCGATCGTTGCTCGCGCCGAAATTCACTTCGACACCTTCTTCTGTCTCTCCGACCCCGGCGAGACTCGCGTTACATTGAAAAGATGAAAAAGTGTGTATTAAACGCGTGAGATAAAACAACACGTTTTCAACGACGGTGCGTGGATTTTTAGCGAGCTCAGCGAGGGAGCTGTGACTAACTGGCTGTGAAAACTGCGGTAAATTCAAGCATCGTCGGAAATCTCGCTCACCTCGGAAAACGGAACACGGAGGAGAACGCGCGTGAAAGAGAATGTCGTATAAAAAGTCGGCGAAATCACGATTCAATGAAGACTTCGGCCCGCACGACTGCCACACATTTAATATCATCTCTTTCCGCGGTAAGCCCTTGCGGATCGTCGTTCTCTGCCGCGTCTCTTTTTCCGCGTTTCTCGCGCCGCGAGCGACGATCGTAAAAGGGATCCCGACGCTCGACGCGAAGAAGAAAAAAGAGAAGGTAAAAGAGGAGAAGGAGAAGGCGTAGGAGGAGGAGGAGGAGGAGGAGGAGGAGGAGGAGGAGAAGGAGAAAATATCCGACTCGATAATGTTCCGTTTCGGATCTCGGTGCGCGGGCCCCCCGCCGGTGCGATGGCCTTTCTCAGCCCCCTCGCCACGCGGCAATAACGGCACCGGGCAGTCTTTCATATCGTATCGGGGAAGCTCGTCTATGTGGAAATGCGATCACTTAGAACCGGCCTCGAAGTATAATTCGCCCGCGTCTACGTGAGTCGGCGTGCCGGTTGGTTGCGTCCGTGTGAGCCAACAGATCGTATATTTTTTATTATTGGTCGATGGAGCCGGTCTCTCTCTCTCTCTCTCTCTCTCTCCCCCGGGGGTGCGGGGTGTTGGTGGAAACGACGAAGTGGTGGGTAGGAGGTTTCGATAGCTGACCACTCGACTGGATGTGGACGCTAGCTGGTCTTCTTTCCTTCCACCCTTCTTCAGCTCCTCGTGTCCTTCCCCCGTGCTCCCCTCCCCCTCCAATGTTACGAGAGGAAGCACGAGCCTGTGGTCGTGTGTATCTTTCGCTCCGTATGCGACGTTCGCGTGTGCCCATCTCCCTTTCCTCTCCCCCCCCCCTTCTCCTCCTCTACTCTCCTCTCTCGCTCTCTTTATATATATGCGGTGGACGGTGGACCGCGTATCTCTTAGGTCGAGGTCGTTTTATTGAGTGTAGACGACGGAGGAGCGATTCTCATGTTTTTACATCGAGGCAATTTTTCCATCTCGCCCCGTTGCCTTCAAGAACACGGACTTTCGACGTTCGGGACCGCCGTCTGGCTATTTCCGTCCCCCTCGGCCCCTTTCGCGCCCCCGCCATCCGCGCTCTTGATTCGCTCGGATCGGTCGGTCTCATCGGCCGATATCATTCGTCCTGTACGCGACACGAAATTCGAAAGGGACATCTTAAGCCGATGTCTACGCCCGGATCGCCACGGCGAATTTGCGAGTGGTCCGCGCGAACCGACCGAAGAGGGGGTACGCGACGACATTAGAAGCGTACGAGTTCCTCGGGGTGTTGCTTCCACGGCTTCCACTTGATCCTTCGCACTTTCATCGTCAAGCGTATTTCTTTTTTCAATTGACTCTGTTCGCGCCATTTGTTTCGATACTCAGGGTCCACCGTGGACACGCATGTCGATTATTTTGAAAATTTCAATAAACTAGAGTATTCGTCTGTACACTTGGAGGGAGAATTTTAATATTATTATTCCGAATATACTCAGATTTCGCTCGCGCTCCGAATCGCTACTTTCTCGCGGCTGCGTTCTCGGGCAAAATAGATACATACGATCGGTATGTCAAAGACTTAACAATTATAACACAGGATATAATTGCAACGAATAATTGTGACGGCTCCGTGCCATCAGGCACAGTTGGGGGTGGAAGCACGAATAATTTCGCGCTGGCGCTGGAAAGGGAAACATCGCGCCTTCGGTCTGGCGGTGTCTTCCGAGTGAGAGATCTCGCGAATCGTGCGGCGAGTTGATCGTAGTCAACTTTCTGAAATCTAATCATTTTGCGAGAGAGAGAGAGAGAGAGAGCGCGAAGAAGAGAGACAGAGAGGGAAAGAGGGGGAAGGAGAGAGACCACCATGGTGTTCTCCCGCGTACACTCGGGGGATGAAGCGGGACGCTTGTTTAATTCAATCGTCGGAGCGTGCAGCGGCGGACTATCCGTTATTAACTTTAACCGTAACCACGTAGTACATAAGAGCCGTCGCAGACATGGTTACTCCTCGGGGGTGGCGTAGCTCGCTGGTATGGCGGTCCTCACGGACAAGCCGCGAGGATACGCTCTTCTTCGCGGAGGAGCGGAGTGTCGAAGGTAGTACCTCTATCTGGAAGATTCCTTCCTGAAGGCTCCTTCGTGGAGTGGAGCCGCCGGTTGGCTCGCCCTCGCTTTCGGGGGGTGTTCGCTGACGAAGCCCGGGGATTGGTCTAGGACGATGGCTGTCCGTACCGTTCGCTGTCTCTCTCTCTCTCTCTCTTTCTCTCTCTCTCTCTCTCTCTCTCTCTTTCTCTCTATCTCTTTCTCGGTCCCTCTCCTCTGTCTCCTCTCCCTCGCTGGCTTGATTATACGTTGACCTAAGAAAATCAACCACCCACCACCGGCAGCAGCAGCAGCAGCAGCAGCAGCAGCAGCAGCAACGCCAGCCGCACGTCCTCGGCCTTCGTCCTTCTCCAACGGTGGCTCCGCCATCCTCTCGGCCATCCAGCCGAGAGGAGAGAAGCTTCGTGGCGCGGCGAACAAGCGAACCAGGTGCCCCGAGAATCTAACCTTCCTCTTCCATCGACGGGGGTTGCATCGCTACCGGAGCGAAGAGAGAAAGAGGGAATGAGAGCGGTAGGCGAGGGCGAGGGATAGAGCGCGAGGGAGGGAGGTAGGGGGTGGAGAAAGCGAGCGAGGGGTAACTCATCGCTTATGGATACTGATGACTCGCGCAATGAACTCAGACCGCGCTAAGGGTGGTACCGCTGCGGTAAACCCGCCGTTCTTCCCTTCTCTTGTCTTCGGCATCCATTCGTCCCTCTTATCCGCATCCCTCTTCTTCGATCATCCTTCTCCTTCTCTCTCTCTCTCTCTCTCTGTCTCTCTCTCGCGCGCGCGCGCGCTTTCTTCTGTACTCTCTTTTTACCCCTCCACTGGTCCTCCCGATCTTTCAATAACATTTTCTCTTTTTCTCGGGGGTCGAGGGTCGGGTGGTGGGAGGGGAGGGCGGGCGGGAAGATGGTGGAAACTGGGTACGTCTTATATACAGAACATGCGGGCGCTTCTTTGCGTCCGTTCAGCGGTCCCGTACTCCGTGTTTCGCGATTACGTTGAAAAAAGCGATCACGATGATGCGCGTCGAGTGACAGATGAGTTCGCTCATCTTGCCCGAAACAACCGTCAGTGGGACGCAAATTATATCGGTTGCCCATGACGTTTTAAATCTCTCTGAATGTCCTCGAGTGTGGTTCTTCTCGAAAAGTAAAACGACAGTCGAACCATTCGAAGTAGAGTGACATTTCATCCATATAAGGTGGATTTTCCTACTCTGAATGGTCAAGTGAATATTTCATTGGGAGAACCTCTGACGTGGCATTAAACTTGAATGAAGTCTTAACGTATTTATCAGGCCAACATTCGTTATGTTTAATATTGCGTGTGAGCTAATATAACGAAACGTCAGCTTTGAAAATGACAAATTAGCCGAGTTAGCAACAGTCATAATGTCGTCGCGTATTCAAATATGGAAGTGATAAGGAGAGATTAGCTCGGTAAATGTATCAAAGCCTTATCGAAGCTTAATGCATTTCGCCGCCATGGGGACAAAGTCATTCCGAAACACTTGCTCGTACAAATTGAAAACCTACTCTAAAACCTACTCTGCAGTTTATGCGAAATATTTATTCACTCTTGTGCCTCCGAGTGACGGTATATTTTCACTGTCGCATCGAGTGGCTCTCTCGCACATTTTCAGCGAGATTTCGCACGAAGAGATTCAGAAAGTAGACCTCGAAAGCAGGCCTCGCTTTTGCAAGATCCGAAACACGTCCGTCCGGTCTCGGCCGCGCTGCCTTATCCAGCCGGAGAACTTAAAAATTCTTCGGGATCTTGATTAAGAAGTAAAACAGAGAATACATAATACATCGTGAATACATAATACATTCGTAGTCACTGTGCCTGACGCGTAACACACGTCACGGCTGCAACATACTTTTCCCTTCGCCCAAAGCAACTTCGTTCAAACACCTTGACGCGCGGCCTCACGTGCGCATTAAACGAGCGCGATATGCACGGAATATCGCCGGACTAACGAGGCGTTACAAGCCGAATAGAGTAGAAATTTCGTCGCGACGTCGTCGGGGAAGTATCGACGTCGCTTTATTTTTTTTTTTTCCACCGCCTCCTCACGACCATTCGTTTCTATTACTTCGCGTTAAGGGAGCGCGGCCGGCCGGCCGGCCCGCTCGGTGGATCGGTCGCTCCACCGACGTTAGATTTATTTTCACTCCGCGGCTATTTTTTTTATGGACCCGCACGCGTTATAGACGCGCCGTTCGAGCTCCTGGAGGGAAGGACCTCGCTCGCACGCGTCGAATTCGCAACGATCGCTCTCGCACGCACGCACTGAATCATACGGCGGCCGCCGCGCGCGCGCGCGCGGACTTCTCGCGTGCGTGTGTGCGTACATGCGCGTATATATACGCGGTCGAGCGGACGGGACCGGTCGTATAATAAACCCATAAACACCCCCGTTGCAGGAGAAAAAGGGCGCGGGGTGGTTAACAGGGGCGAAAGACAGAGACGAGCCCAGCCGCGTCTGTTCTCCTAGAGAGTAATACATAAAATGCCGCGCACACGCTCCGACGTTAGCCGCGGGATACGCGCAACGATACATCGATCCGCCGGCATCTCGGGGATAAATCGAGAGACGGCCGAGCTTCGTCGTCTCGACGGGCTTATCCCCCCCCCCCCTCGCCGACGAGGAGGTCGCGTGTCCGCCGCATCTTGCTGCGCGAAGAGACAACTGAGCAGTCGTTTCTTTATTATATCCTTCCATAACGCTGCCTGTTTGTCGCCAATCAGTCTAAATTTTATTATTTTAGGTTAATCAGCGCCGTTTTACAAACTAATTAAAGAGACTGGAATATTCCGGTGCAAATTGAAACGCTCTGATTAACAAAGGCTGCTGACGAACGCGCGACTTAAATTCGTCGCGCCGACGGGTTCTTCCATTTTCGTGGGTTAGGTTAGGTACAAGCGACGAAGAAACGTCGGCAGCGATGGAAAAATGATCGAAGACGATTCCCGGGCCCTTCGAAGGGTCGAGCTGTTAAGGTCGAAATTCCGGCTGCTAAGTTACGAGCCTACGATAAAACGTCTGTGATAAAGGAACGCCCGATCGAGCGTGCCGTACATCAGTAGCAACGTCGGCCAGGAACGACCTTGTGGGCGCGCGATGCATGCACGTTGTATGCATCGTGCGGGCGGTATGCAGCACCGTGAGACTTCCTCCGCGGTGAAAGAAGACGGTGCGCGCGCGAGAAGGTGAAGAAAAGACAAAAGAAACACTCGCGCGCGGCGAAAGAGAAAGAAAGGGAGCGAGTGTGTGTGTGTGTGTGTGTACGGAGGAGAGAGAGAGAGAGAGAGAGAGAGAGAGAGAGAGAGGGGGGGTTAGGGTAAGGCGGGGTAGCGCGGGGGTAGCGTAGGGGAGGGAATTCCTAAGCACCCGGAGCGCAATGCTTACCCGCGGTAACGTTCAAGCGTTTGCCATAAGTACGAGACCTTAGCGCGCATCAAGGAAACAAACAGCTGGCGCGCGCAATATGAATTAAACATGCTGATTAATAATTAACAAGTTGCCGGCTCTCCTTGCCCGCGTGTATGCCGGCGTGGGGGAGAAGATGAAGGAAGGAGCTGGGTGCTCGTTCTCTCGCGGTCGCACCCGCGTGCGCGCGACTCGGTCGATTAAATCTTACGTCTTCGACACTCGCGACGAGAGAGGCAGCTGCCGCTATTGCGCTATTGCAACACGCCGCGGAGATAGCGCGCGGAAATGTCCGGCGTGGGTGAGAGTGCGCGGCTGCTCTCTCTCTCTCTCTCTCTCTCTCTCCTTGCCTCTCTTCTCTTCTCCTCTCCTTTCCTCTGGTCTCCTCTCCTCTCTTCCGGCCCGGCCCGGCACGCGCGAGTACAGGTACGGTAATCGATCCGCCATTGACTAGATTCTACGTCGCGTCTTTTGCATCGGGCATGATGAGTTCATCACCTCTCGCTCTTGCGGCTGTAATTTTTTCTCCCCCGAGCAGTTTTTACCGGCTACACACTGAAACACACTGGAAATTACAGTCGTTTTTGATCGTGGGAAATCGCAAAAACCATTCCGCGCGTGACTGAATCTCTCTCTCTCTCTCTCTCTCTCTCTCTCTCTCTCTCTCTCTCTCTCTCTCTCGTCTGGAAGCCGGAGGAAAACCCGACTGTGGGAACAGGGAAATTTTTGTAGAAAGTTTCCATTCGGTCTCACTTGTTCTCGATTATCTCGGGCGATTTTGAACGTGGCCGAATAAGACGAATGCTTCGCTGATCGCAACGACACGGATATTTCTCTTGCCGTCGTCGCCGAGTTTTCGCCTGGTTCAACTATGCGAGCCGAGTTTTTTCCCCGTGCATAGTTTCAGGGAAATGTCCCGCTTCTCAAATATCGGATCGCCTTCCGCGAGGCAAGAAGACGCAGCATGCTCGCTCATTCTTCGCGGTGGAGTTCGCGCGCGATTCTATTCGACATACTCGCTGCAATTCCGCGGAATATTCGCTTAATCAGCCGTATCGCGTGTAAATAAGCGTAGTTCGGCGTTTTCGCCGACTCGGCCGGCGCGGCGGTTCGGAATTTCGTTGCGATCGCGATGTATATAATTCGACTCAAAGTTGTCGAATCGGATTACACAGTCGGACGGACGAAAGGCGCTCGCTTTCGCCTTTTGGCACCGGCTAGTTTCTCACTTTCTCCGCTTCGCGCGCCTGCAAAGGTAACTCCTCGCAAAGAAGCGGCCAGACGGAGACGGCTGGTCGTTTACCGTAGTCTCGCGCCGGCAAGAACTGGGTTTAAAGTTCCGGCCGAATTAACGACGTGAAAGGGTTGCGCGTTCGCGCTCGTTTTCATATTTATGTTGCCGCGCTGAGTAGCCCGCGGCAATGCCACCACCGTCCATCTCTTCTCCTCTCCTCTCCTCTTCTCTCCTCTCCTCTTCTTCCTCCTCCTCCTCCTCCTGCTTCTCTCGCACAAATCCGATCAATTCTTCCCGCAAACCGGGAAAAAGTTGGCCCGCCAAGAAGAAGTCGGCGAGACGGAGGGTCCGCCGGCTCGCTCGCTCGCTCGCTCGCTCGCCTCTTCATGTTTATTAATGTCCCGTACGTCCGTCTATCGATTCGCTGTTTCACTCTCGTTCCTCTCGCGAGATAATGATACTGACCTACGCCAGCTGTCGCGTAACCGTGGATTTAAATGACTTAACAACGCGGCGGATAGCCGCCGGCAGCTCTTGACACATTGACTGCATACATTACTGTAAACGTCGCCGTCGACGCGATCGACGCGAGGAAGAGATTGAAAGGCGGCTGGCTGGCTGAGTGCGTTTAAGTAGAAACATGCGGGGGTCACCGGTGACTTTGGCGCAGTCCGCAGAGAGACGGGAGAGGATGTGTATATACGAAAGATTGCGAGACGCGCGCCTCTCGATGTGAAAACACGCGATGTGTACGACGCTTTGTGCACCAAAGCGGGATTCATCGCAAATTAAACAACGTACATAAGGCCACGTTGTTTATTCTGGCTGAAGAGAGAGGCCGCGGTTTTCCCGGTCGAAAAAGTCTCGCGCGTTCGCGCGAAATTTTCTCCAAAACGATTTCTCTCAGTGCACGGACTTTTTAAGCCGTAAGTGCCGGCTGTCTCTTGAAAAGCGCGCGGCGGTCTCTTATATAATTTAAACAAAATTTCCCAAACGATTCGCTGTGTCGACCGATCAACGCATCGTTTGACACTGTTGACATTACGTTCATTAACACTGTCGCGCGAGGAAACTCGTGTTTCGCTAGTCAAACACGGTTGATCTGCTGCTTCGTGATAATGATCGGGACAAAGGTTGGGCAATGTTGAAAGCAGCCGATACTTTAATAGCGAATAGTGAAACGACATGTCGTTACAGCCTTTCGACTTCCATACCCACTTCTAAGACACAAGTCCCCGAGCGGAAGCAAGCGGCAATTTACGATGTTAAAATGGCACTACGTGTAAAAATTGCACGTACATGATATATAAAAATCAATTGGAAGAATTCACGAAAGTCACGAATTCCCCGACGGAACTGTTCCGTGGAAAATCATTCGCGGGGGCGAGAACGGCTCAGCCTGCTTTGGAGTCGGACGGTTCAGGTACGCCGAAAAGAAGCAAGAACTGTCTTTAATTCGATCACTGCAATCTCGAAGATCCCGTAAGTCTGGATATTCCTGTCGAGAAGTCACGCAGCCTGGATTGCTCGAGGCTCGAATCTCTGTCCCTGAGGTATTATCGAAAGCAGCAGCGAGCGCTCCGCATATATACGTATACTCACGTATCCTCACGTCCTCGGCGTTCCACTCGAGCCGGAAAGATTTTCGATAAAACCTCCGGACTCACCCCTCTCGCGGACTCTCATTAATACCTTAAATCGCGACGAGGAGCCGCGTAATTGCCGCTCGCACCCCGAGCTGCCTTACATCCTACGGCGCGACGGCGCAGGGTGACGAGTCCAGGAAGTATAGTCATAATTGCGCGGGGAAGGGGGAACGGGGAGGCGCGAGAGAAGCGGATGGAGGAGCGAGGCAACGAACGACACGAGAGCCGTAACGCCGTAGTTGTATGGATTAATTAGCGATAAGGCTTCTAATGAGCGGCAGGTGAGCGAATGAGCGGCCGAACAACTAAGTAAGCCACGGCTCGCGCAGTCCGTTTGATGCGTGAGTTACGATGGTACACCGGGAATACGGATGCGACGCCTCGACGCGCACTCTTCCTCCTTGGACGGATAACAAGCGTCAGCCATTTATTTTTATAAATGCTGAAAATTCTCTTTCTCTCTCTCTCTCTCACACACACACACACACACACACATACACATACACAATTTGTCTCCATCTCATTCAATGACGTATCTCGCTGGCCCGCTACTCGAATTATTTCGCGCGTTTAATTTTCCCGAAAAGAGGAAAGCAAAGCTGCGCGGGGGCAACGATGATATTTCTCGCGGCGTACAGATATACGATCGGAATAAATTGCGACGCAAAACATCGGTATCGCCCTATGAATACTCAAAAGCGGCCGAGAACATACTCCACCCCGAGAACCAGATATGCACTTAACCGCGTTGCACAAAAACACCGTGCGGCCAGCGCAGGGTCAAACTTCGAGCTCGCCCCTAATTACGTCCGCGCGCACGCGCTTCTCGTTAACATCGAATTACATCGGCGGTATTCAACGTTAGACAACGCTCTGCACCTCCTCGCCGTGGTTCTTCCCCTTTCTCGATTGTCTCCCGACGACGACGACGACGACGACGACGACGACGACGGGCGTAACCGGGACCGCTTTCGTCGTCGTATATCCTGACGAAATTATGCGATTACTTTTGCAACGTGACATTACGCGAGGCTACAGGACCGGCGAACAGAAATAATGGCTGCGCGTCGCGACGCGACGATGCGTACGCGCTTATGGTGTACGCGCGAGACGGCCGTTGGACGGACACCTTAAGAGGGCTGGGGAGTCACGTCCTGTGAATTGTGGGCCACGTGACGGAGGCGTGATCGAGGTGCGACGTGATGGAACAATGCCATCGGAGCTCTTCGAGGAGGAATGCCGCACGCCGCGCCCATCTTTTCACGATCTGCTCGCGCTCGCTCTCTCGCGAGTCGCAGTCTTTCAACATCGACGACGACGACGACGACGACGACGACGACAATGAAGACGATTGACAATCGGGGCGATCAAGCCGCGGGGGGAACCGGTGCCTCAAATCGATCGAGAGAGTGATTTCGAACCGCGACGAAGTTTTACCGTTTGTCCCGATCGGAGGACGGACGGCGTCTAACGGGATCGCGAATTTGCACGCGCTCAACTTCCACCTCGCTCGCGACGCTCACGGAACTTGTCGCCGTCGTGTCACCGGCGTGCTTTGCGCGAAATACCGACGGCGAGATCGGGCGCTTTCTACGGCGAACGCGATCGGGAGAGCCGCTCGCGGCAAATGAAACAGCCTTATGATATTTCAGAGGCGAGGATCGAGATGTGGCGGTATGACGCAAATTCAGGGATGGCAAATTGAGAGATGAAAATGGGCAGGAGAACGAACGCGACAATTCTGTCAAATTCTGAACGGAATTATTGGTTTTTAGAATCGAATTTGCTTTGCAAAACCCGCAAATTGATTATGAACGAACATCTTCGAAACTGTGAGGTGTATGAAGAAACAAAAGATTTCGGACAGAAGCTTTATGATATCTCATGCTCTTTAAAATTTTGTATTTTTCCTAGTGTGCCAATTCTTAATATACCCTCAATTCTCATTCACATATTTTTGAAAAATGTAAGTGCAGAGTTCTAAAGTATTACTAAAATACCGCATAGTTTTTGCTTGAAAAAAATTTTTTCCATATATCTATTTTACGATTCTGCAGATATTTGTTCACAAGGAGATATTTGTTTCTTTTATCTTTATTATTCATTATATTATTTTTACCGATAATAGCGTATTTAAAAAATACGCGTTACCCCTGCAAAGATCTATCAAATTCGACGCGAGATGCTTTCGGCGTTCCCTGATCGTCGATGTAACGTGTGAGGCTATTAGTTCCAACCGGATTTTCGTCGGTACATGAAAGTCAGCCAATGTCGCCTTGTAAACCGTAGACATGTGCCTCTCCGCGGCGTCATTGGCCCCTAACGGGATCGAGAATTTCCATGCGGAGCTCGATAGCCGAGCGTACTCCAAGTGCTCGATTTACAATGCGCGGAGGTGTAAATAGAGTTTTATAACTGGTACGCGCGTCCGTCGCCACGCCGTGTTCCCGCGTGTAGTTTCTCTTAACGAAGTCGTCGCTCGTCGACACCTGATTCCCACAGAACGAGAACCTACCTTCCCACAGAACGCAGTTCTGCGACCGCCCTTGCGTGATTTTATTTTCACGGGATTTTCTTAGACTCAGCCGAACGCGAAGCGAGAACACGCATGGCCGATTGTCTCGTGTTCAAAGATAATCGTCGCAACTATCTGATTCCCCTCCCCCCTTTATGCTAATAGTATGTATTAAACAAATCTCTCTAACGTAAGAACAAAACTCGAAATCTGATTGCTATGTTCTGGCTGAAAATCCAAAGTTGATACTCCGAAGCCAATATCAATCTATCTCGATTCTATTGGGTTGGCAACTAAGTTATTGCGGATTTTAAATAAGAATGAAAATTCAAAATTTTAAATTTTTTTCAATGCATGTATGCGATACATTGAGCTTCTCTGCAATATCACGTGTTGTGCTATGACGATCTGAATCGATAATGGCCTTGATATGGGTCTCATCGACTTCAACTGGACGGCCAGATCGTTGAGCATTTTTCAATGAAAAATCACGAGAACGAAATCTGGCGAACTAATTTTGACACTGCCTTTCTTTCAAGACTTCATTCCCATATACGGTACATAACTTCTTGTGTGCTCGCGATGCGTTCTTGCCTTTTCGGAAATAATACAATAAAATATGTCTGAAGTGCACGTCTCGCTCTTCCATTTTTAAATTGGGATAAAAACAAAACTAAACAACTAATCGATATAATTTTTGTACTAAATGAAAGGTAGAAGTCCAAACAATAAGAAAAAAATATAGGTTAGGTACTTTGAACACGTTAACGAAACAAAAGAAAGTGTAAAATCCATCTGTCGACAAAATCCGCGATCACTTAGTTGCCAACCCAATATTTAACCTCCTACTCAGTTTTTTAAATTATCGATCAGCTTTTGCTAACTAGAATTCCAAATGGTTTCGTCGCAAGCACAAAAGGCGAGAGAAAGCGCGGCTGAAACGAGCGGTCGGATTCTCCGACACACGGCGACACGACGCGGTCGCGAATTACCGCCATGCGCCGAATTCGTCAGAGAGCGGCAAAACGATTCGTTAATGCCTGCCTCCTAATGAAGCCATCCATCGTCGACGTGCAGGTAGCTCGGCTGCCGATCGATGGTCCGTTTTCCACGGCCATAATGGACCGTGGCGGAGCATGGGGCTGCGAGTTAGGCCTGCCGTCGCAAGTAGGTACTGCCGTGCGTGTCACGCGCGTTATAAGAATGCGATAAGACGCGTGACAACACGCCATCGCCGTCTCACTTGCGGACAATACAAAATCCGTCGTCGTCGTCGTCGTCGTTATCTTCGTGGCGGTCGTCGTCGTCGTCGTCGTCGTCGTCGTCGTCGTCGTCGTCGTCGTTCCGCTCCGTTCCATTCCGAGAGACATCGGCGCGCCATTGTGTCGGAGCGACGTTCGACGACGACGGCGATGCCATACTCGAAGAGAAGCCTTGGGCCCTGTCCGTCGTCGTGACCTTATTCCACTAAAATACACGCGACACGCATACCGAATCAGCGTCAACCGTCCCGCCAATGGCGTCCACGTCTTACGGCCGGAGTGTCGACTCTTGCCGATCTCTCCGGCCGGAATCATCGTCGGTCCGAGTGAAAAATTCATTGCGATGAAAAACGACGGGAAACCATGCCCGGCATGCCTTCCACGTGTAAATGGGTGGTCGTTGGTTCGCATTAGCACCTCTTGCATGGCCGCTAATGATCTCCGATTACGACGATTACATACTCGTGATACTCGCGCCGGCTGCAATCGGCATCGCCACGGAAAATGGAGTGTGACTTCTTCACGGCCGAGATCGCGCCGATCTCCTGATATTCCCACAAGAACGTCTCATGGAGGAACGTGTTAATCATTTTCCGCCGAGGTTGGCTGGCTAGGAAGGTCTCGCAGGCGCTTCCGAGATCGTCTCGCCGGGGAGCCGGAAATGAACTCAAGACTACTTCCGTGCTCTTGATCGTGCTTCTTCTCGGAGCCAGGCGGAGGAATGGCGTCTTGTGAGTGTGTGTGTGTGTGTGTGTGTGTGTGTGTGTGTGTGTGTGTGTGTGTGTGTGTGTGCACGTGCGTGGGTGGGGGGAGAGCTCTTCTCATATCGCAGTAACTGATGACGTTTCGTCAGGCATCGGGACAATAAAGATTATCTCGATGGTCGAGGGTGTAAGAATGGGTGTTACCTTGTTACACGGTACCCCGATGCACCCCGATGTACTCACATACACAGTCGCTCGCACGTTCTCTCAACACACACACATACACAAGTACACACGCGCGCGCGCGCGCGCGCGCGTATACGGTCTTATTATCGCGCCGGTGCAATTAAAGAAGGAAGCCTAGAAATTAGCGGGTGGCGGACGTAGGTAAGTATAGAGTTCGCCGTGCTACGAGCCAGTGGCACCAACCACGAGAACTAAGGGGGATGGCTCGTTGAGTCTACGTGGAAGGAGAGGGAGAGAGAAAGAATGACGAGGGGAGAGAGAGAGGGAGGGAGAGAGAGAGAGAGAGAGAGAGAGAGAGAGAGGAGGAGAACGAAACTGCTGAATATGCATGGGCCAAACGGAACGGGACGAGGACGAGATAAGGGCCGACTTATTTTTCCTGCCTTTCATTTTGTACCATCCTTATTTTATTTTGGCGCTAACTGCTACCGCTACCCGCTACGCTACCGGAGATGGCCCCCGTTCCTTCCTCCCCTGTCCCCGACCCCACCGCCAGGTCCCGGTGAACAATATGAAATTCTCTCATCGTTACTCGATATCGTTCTACAATTTTATCGAAGGAGTGGCGCGAGAGAGCGGCTGTCGTCGCAACAGCGTCCGTCGTCCAGTTTTTCGACACCCGCTCGTTCGTAAGTTCGCATCAAAGTAGAGACGCGTTTACGCGACGAAAGTTTATAACGATACGTTGGAATGCAAGGAACTCCACTCGAGGAGACTCCGGGCGACTGTAAGACCCGAGAAATCCCGTGCTCGTTAGAGAGAGAGAGAGAGAGAGAGAGAGAGAGAGAGAGAGAGAGAGAGAGAGAGAGAGAGAGAGAGAGAGAGAGAGAGAGAAAGAGAGAAAGAGAGGAGCTCGCGCACTTCCTCGTAACTCGTCGCGCGGCTCCTCATGGGTGTTTCCCCGGAGCGCGCCAGCAACATCCTGAACAATTATTCCTGGCGAATTCCGAGGGCGGGCTAGAGCCAGAGTAAAATGTCGGGGCGGGAAGAACACTAATGGGGCATTAAATAAAAATATTCATTGGCGACCGGGTGTACCGGGCTACGGCTTGCTGTTTTATGGGGCTTAATTGTCGGCGACCGAGGCGCTCGTTTTATGATTCATTTATGAAGAAACGAACGACTCTTCTCCGCGCCTCGACCCAAATATTCGGCTATCGACCCAAATATTCGGCATATACGTAAAAATCTATTCTTAACGATTAAATTTCGTTCTAAGGAATTCAAATTTTTACTGTCGTGAGTTATCACTTCCTTTTTCAGTAAGATTCACATATGCGATTCTATTCTCGAATGACTCATGTATACACAATTCTACTTTCATCAAATCTTATTATATATTAAGATTCTTATTATATATTAAAATTCATTATTTTGAGGAAAAGAAGCCATGCCGCCAAACATAAATCGTTCGGTTGAAGGAACGACGGAACGTTGCAAATTGCTCTGAATATCTCTTGCAGGTCAAATGTCGCCTCAAATGTCGTCGTATTTTAGTGTCTCGCGAATTAACGAGTGCTTTAACACCGAAACTACTGACAGTTAACGTGGCTTGTCTCCGCTGGAATGATTAAATAAAGTAATAGGTAAAGGAAAAAAAAAAAAAAAAAAAAAAAAAAAAAACAACGTTATACATGTACATTGACAAAAAAAAATGTCATGCAGGCAAAAAACTTGCAAGAAAATATTTCTTTCTTTCTTTCAGTTTTGTGTCAGTCTTTCAGTGTCCATTAAAAATACAAGGTGTGTCGTTGTATAAATTTAGGTAATTTTTTTTTAAGACACCACAAGCCGGCCGCTTACGGCCGCTTGGTAGCTTCAGTGTCAACACACTCTTGCACGTTCGCGCAACACTTTTACACGCGTTTCGTCGGAGGATTTTATCGACTGCGTCTCGATCCGCCACATGCCGCCGTGCATCGCGTTAACCTCCGACCTCGTGCGCGCTTATGTGCACTAGTCGACAGCGTGTCGCGGCTGAAGCAGCCGCGCGCGATGCCCTCGTCGAGACGGGACAGGACGGGACAGGTTGACGAGGAGGCCGACGGATGTCTCGAAAATCGCAATTAGCATGCGCCTTGTCGCGTTGCGATGCGCCCTGCAGGTTATCCTTAACGCGTCACGACGCGTTGCGCCCAGCAGAACCCACTTCCTCTTTCCCGCGATGGCTGATCAGAAAAAAGGTAGTCATGAATATGCATCAAACGGATCCGGGGCACGACTGTTCGCCGGCATTTCGCACCCGGCCGCGACCGGTAGGGCGCCGGATCGTCCGAAGTCATCCGGCATTCCCGAGCCGTTTAGACTGGGTCGTGTGATTAAACGGGACCGCGCGCGCACCTTTCGTCCGCCCTTTCTCAGCTGCCCCTGTGTGACTGTTTTTTTTTATTTATTTGCTATTATAGTCGATACGGGTCAGACTAAACGTGTACAAGATCGACGTGTTAAGTCGATCAAGGATAACAACGTTCTGCATCTTTCGCGACAGGACGATCTTATTATTGCCAAGGACTCCAAGCTTGCGCGTATGCACGCGCCTTGAACTCGCGAGCCTTATATAACGCATTCGGCGCCGAAGATGCGGGAAATTTGCGCGAACGGTCCGACGAATTTTCGACCTCGCATGGCGCGATCGACGCCAGACGCGCGCGGTCAGATCCACCTGCTCCTCAATTTATAACGTTTGATATAATCCCGGGAAGACGGCTGTCTCGGCCGCGCATAAGCGCGCGCTTCGAGCTAACGTCGGATAATGGCAGATTGCCATTCGAGTATTGTTGTATTTGCATTGTACGGGCGGGCTCGCACGCCGACACGACCGTTTCGGTCACGGTTCGCCGAGGCATGTGCGTTTACAAATTGCTATCACCTGCCTGGGCGATTCCACGATGAATGTTCTTGCGATAGCGAGCTTACTGTTGGGTGTACAAATTAGTTCGGTCCGTTTTCAAAAGATGTCTCCGGCTGTTACGAATGGTTCATAGTGACTGCCGATTTTGGCGGTTTCAGAGAGGTTAGACATCTGCCAATAATATTCAGTTTATATCGCTTTGAGTTTCATACAAAAACCTTTTTTTACAGTGTTTTTTACAGTGTTGAAAATGTCGAATTTTGTGTTAACCAAGCATTTGCGGGAGGTTTTAATTTTCTGCTTTAATTGGAAGAAAAGTGCAGCTGAAGCCCATCGAATGCTTGTTGAAGTTTATGGTGACGCTGCTCCAACTGATAAATCATGTAGGGAATGGTTTCGACGTTTCAAGGATGGAGATTTCAGCGTCGAAGACAAGCCTCGCTCTGGACAGCCAAAAAAATTCGAGGACAAAGAATTAGAGGCATTACTCGAAGAAGATCAGAGTCAAACGCAAGAGGAGCTTGCAGAATCATTGGGAGTGACTCAACAAGCCGTTTCCGTACGATTGAGAGACATGGGATTTATTCAAAAACAAGGAAATTGGGTTAGGTTAAAAACTGAAACCGAGAAACGTTGAAAGGCGATTTTTCACTTGCGAGCAGCTGATTCAAAGGCAACAAAGAAAAGGTTTTTTGCATCTGATTGTAACTGGAGATGAGAAGTGGATATTCAACGACAACCCCAAGAAGAAAAAATACTACGCCAAGCCCGGTCAATTGTTGCCATCGACCTCAACATCAATACCAAAGCCGAACATATATGGCTCGAAGATCATGCTCTGTATCTGGTGGGACCAAAAGGGTGTTGTTTACTATGAGCTGCTGAAACCTGGAGATCCCATTACGGGCGATCGGTATCGGTTACAATTGATTCGTTTGAGCCGTGCATTGCGAGAGAAACGGCCGGAATACGAGCAAAGACATGATAAAGTTATTCTTCTTCATGACAACGCTCGGCCTCATGTCGCAAAAGTCGTAAAAAAAATATTTGGAAACGCTCAAATGGGATGTTTTACCGCACCAGCCGTATTCTCCGGACATTGCTCCTTCTAATTACTGGTTGTTCCGAAGGATGCAGCACGATCTGGCAGGTCACCGGTTCACTTCTTTCGCAGATATCGAAAATTGGCTCCAAACTTGGGTCGCCTCAAAAGACGAGTCATTTCTTCGAGATGGAATTCGAAAATTGCCTGAGAAATGGGAGAAAGTAGTAGCCGGCGATGGAAAATACTTTAATTGATCTGTTCATTCATTTTGTTTTGAAATAAATACATTTTTTAACACAAAAAAACGGACCGAACTAATTTGTACTCCCAATAGTACTGACTTTGCACAGCAACATTTTCTATGGAAACGATACATCTGATTGTAATTGCTGCGCTATGTGATTATTATTATCGTCATCACATCACAAATATGAAATACTTTAACCTTCGTCGCATACGAACGCACGATGGCTCACCTGCGCGCATTAATCGCGCTAATCTTCTGACGTTGTCAAGAGAACGCTATTGCTCTCGCCCAGGACGAAGCAATCTTGCACACTGCCATTGATAAATTTTCTATTATTCTGCCAATATCCGTATATTACCGTAAACATCTGCCGCGTGTAGGTGTTGGGCATGAGGGTAATTAGGCGCATGGCGCAATTGAACAGCAATAACGAACGAGTCGATGGAACCGTCCAAGAATGATATAAAGTTCTGTCGCTGGATAATCGAATGCGTTCGGGAGAAGCGCGCTGCATTTGAATTATTAACGACACCCGACAAATAACACACGATAAATAAAGTGAGCTGTTCGAGGAATGAAGGTAGCCGCGCGGGTGCCCTCCCGTTCCGTGTGCGGCAGGTATGAAATGAATAAGAGGCTCAGCCGCGAGCATCGAGTCGATTATCGGCGAGTTTTTCTTCTCGTCCATCCTCGTCTCTCTCCCCGACGACTCAAAGTATCCGTTTGACGTGAAGAAAAAATCAGTACAAATTTTCACTGCTTCAGCGCTTCAGCGCGGTCACTCCTCCCTCTCTCTCTCTCCCCTCTCTCAAATTATCCCAGATATCTCCAAGGTTACACACCGTTCTGAAAATGAAGCCGAAGCTCGCGCTTCACGCAAGCTTCTCGACAGACAGGATAGAGCACACGACAGCACAGAACACAGAGATAGGACAGAGACGGTGAGACGCGGAGGAAGACCAACGGCACGGGAAAGGCCAGGCAGCAGCGGAGAGAGAGAGAGAGAGAGAGAGAGAGAGAGAAAGAGAGAGAGAGAGAGAGAGAGAGAGAGAGAGAGAGAGAGAGAGAGAGAGAGAGAGAGAGAGAGAGAGAGAGAGAGAGAGAGAGAGAGAGAGCACCCCTTCGAGCGGCGGCCGGTGCCGCGCGGCAGGAAGGAAACGCGAAATAAATATAGCGAGGCGCAGCGAGAGCTTGGGAGCGGCACGCGGAGAGACCGGGCGGCAGGGTCCGGGGACTGGAACTGGAACTGGACGGCAGTCCGGCCAGAAAGATACATATTTTTAAATATTTTAGTCACGGTCCGCAATCGCCTCGTCACGCAGCCTTGCCACCTACTGCCTGCTACCCATTACGTACCTACTACTTACCAGATACGTGCTTGGGCATCGCCGCGGGTACGCCGTGCGTTTCTGCTTTCCTCGTAACCCGTCGCCGTTCTCTCTCTCTCTCTCTCTCTCTCTCTCTCTCTCTCTCTCTCTCTTGCTCTCTCGTCCTCCTTCTATCAGTCCTCCTTTTCTCTCTTTCTGTCTCCCGTTTCTTTGTATCTATCCGGTGTATTGCGGCGAACAACACGCGAGTTCTCCGTCCTCGCCGGCGTGTGTGTGCGCTCTGCGTGTATCGCCGTATCGCGCGGCTCCGCGTCCACGTGAGAGCTTTTACCGGTCGAAACACCTCGACCGCGCGCCGGGGGAAATGTAACCGCTGCAATCGTCTCTGCCTATTTGCTGACGTAATGTCGTGCTCGATTCGGGTGTAAACGTCGAAGACGGCGCACGTTAAAGTCCGCCGTGTGACTTGCTTCGCGATTTTTCACAGTGCGTCCGCACGGCTCGTATTCAGCAAGGCGGAGTTGAAGAGAAACGGAATGCAGATACTCGATCATTTTATCGAGTCGGCACAAGGGAAGAAAAATGTCAATGAACGAAAGACAGTTTCATCAGAGGAAAAGAGAAACGTTAATTCGTGTAACTGAATGGGGATCAGACGGAAATTCGATGACGAGGGACGTCTCTGAGAAAATTCGTTCTAACGTTCAGCTATCTTAGAAATGTTAGAAAACTGTCTTAGAAAAAGATTCGATCAGAATCGTTGAAATCTCAATCGAGAGATTAGAAACCTCCTCTACGGGAATCTCTCTCCCTCTCTCTCCCTACGACCGAGTTTTCCGACTGGAAAAATCCGCTTGGAAAAGTCTCTGTTCTTTTTCGCAGGCGACGGAAAATTCAGCTACACTCGCCGATCTAATTGGCTGATTGTTGCGACGCGTTGTCGCGAGCTAAACGCGTCATAATGCTACCGCGAATTAAGGTCTTTACGCTGGATGTTCTTATCCCGACGCTAAGTGCTCTTATTGTGACGATGCGGAGCGATTATTATGGACAGCGGTCTCGTGCATTATTCAACGCGCGCGTACAAATTATATACTCGCGAATCCATTACTTTTCAATCATCATGGCGAGAGCGTCTCTCGCCGCCTTATCGCGGGCGACATTTCGGCGGCGGTCATTCTCATAGAGCGCGCCCGTTTTTTATTTCATGCACCATCCGTATTGGTCTTCTTTTTTCCCCTCCTTTTTTTCTTTCTTCAATAAAATACCGGATATCCTCGAGTTGTCAGTTTCACCGGATGTCGTGCGCGTTTCGAGCGCGGTAACGCGATTCTTTTGTCTTGCCGCTCCGCCGCTAGCACTATTTTCAGCATAGTCAGTGGAAGAAAGGTTGCAACGCTTTTTTTTCTTTTTTCTTTTTTTTACGAGTTTCGTAACGCACCAGCCGAGCCGTCCAGTAGGAGAATTTGCTTCTCGGTAATACTCGGGAGATAAACTTTTTTAATTGGATACCGGATGCGTTCTGAAGTTTATCGAGATAAAAGCGCGGCGGCTTTTCTTCCGCCGACTGCATACGCCAGCTTTTGCATTCGCGGCTTTTCTTCGTCACTTCCGGCAAAACATCCGTTTCGTTCCACGTGGGAAGAAACAGCGACAAAGTTTCCGCCGCTCGTATTAATTTTGTGGATACGTCGATGAACGGAGAATCGTTTGACTTGAATTTAATGAATTTCTCATTCGACGCACTTTGATTGGAAATTGAAGGGGGGAAAACGCTAATGGAGTGAAACGCCAGACTTCGTATGAAAGTGCATCAACGGGGGGGTATAACTTATTACCCTTCGCGAAACTTCGCGATCCGATTGCGCATTAATCGCCCCCATTGTCGGCAACGACAATACCAAACAAAGTAATTCCTCGTGAACGTTAACGTAGCTCGGAGACAGTCCCGGGGATCTCGGCGGGCTCAGCGGGGATCACCGTGAAAGATCAAGCGACGAGCGAAAAGGTTTTCACGAGTGGAAAGTGAAAATCCCCGCTAAGGTGGGAGCGGATTCGTCCTTAAGTACGCGGGATCTCGCGCGGATCCGAGAAGCTCGGCGACTAGAAAGAGCGCCGGCCTGACACGAATTTAACGAGTAGACGCGTCATTAAGGGGGTTGTGGACGCGGGACTATAAGCCGAACGGGGGCGCCGCGGGAGGAAGGTTTGCGGGAGGAGTGTAGCAAGCTGCGGTGGAAATGAAGGCACCGTGCCTGGAAAAATGCGAGCCTCCGTCTCCCTGCATACATTTCCATATATCAACCCATCCAGCTACGCTTGGCGCGAGCGAGAGAGCACGGAAGTGCGCGCGCGCGCGCAAGAGAGAGAGAGAGAGAGAGAGAGGCGCCGAGCGACGAAGGAGAGAGCCTGCGCGTGGATAAGGGGACCAACGGAATAAATCCAACTAATTAGACGAGAAAAACCGCGGATTAATTACCCGTCGCCTTTGCCTCTTCCTAGCAGCCGTCTCTTTCCCCCTCCTCCCTCCTCTCTCCCTTTCTTTCCTTCTCTTGGCCATTTCTCCCGCCGGCCCTCGCGCTCTTCCGGCTGGCCGAGCGCGGTAAACAATTTTTCATTCCGTATTCGGCGTGGCGTCTCGTCCCTCCGACCCTTGCGCGTCCTTACTTAAGGTCCACACGGTCGTTACGTAAAGCTCCCGATCTTGTGGAAGTTATCTACACGTAATGTAGGCAATTGAGTGCAGAAATTAAATTCTCTCTCTCTCTCTCTCTCTCTCTCTCCCCCTCTCTCTCTCTCTCTGTTCGCTGATACATATTCTTTATCATTAAAAATTAATCCTGACGGTGACGTACTCATTTCGTGCTCGAGTGACACGTCTGTATATACTATTGAAGAAAATTGTATTCATCTTGTTCTCTCCTTTCAACGCGATCTCGTGTGTAAACTTTCGAATGGGAGAGGATACATCCTAGCACGTCTGCTTGGTGTTAACACGTTCGCTATCAGCGTCATCACGACGCTAATCATCGCGAGCGAGGAATGAAAGAGCGTCTCGAGGATCTCCATCCGCGTCTCCCTTTCGTGGTTATACCTTACACAAAACGCTGATTTAACGACGTCGAATAAAAAGCTCGCGTCACGCGCGCTTCTCTCTTGCTCTTGCAACGCAAATACCGGAACGAAAGCAAAAGTAAAAGAGCGGACCGGCAGAGGTGACGCGAGGCACATCAAGCGGGGTCTTTTCGCAGCAACTATATCTGTATATAGTGCGCATACAGGTACGCGCGCACACACACACACACACACACACACACACACATCCGCGAACAGCTACGGAAGCTTTCTCGCGGCACGGAGTGTTTGCGAGCCGTTCGAAAGCTCTCGGGTTCCACGCGGGTCCGCGCGGGGCGGAGGGACGTGGCGGCGGAAACGGACGGATAGAAGGCTGAAATGCAGATTTCGCGCGACTCTTGAGCCTCGAAAGCACCTCAGCGGCTCCCTTCCCTCCCCCTGCCAACCAGCTCCCCACATCGCTCTACTCTCATGGCTCTTCCTCTGCTCCTCCTTCTCTACCTCCGCTGTCTTCTTCTTCTTCTCACCCTCCACCCGCTCCCGTTTACCCTCTTTCCTTGCCACCCTCGCTTCACCTTCGCCGGTTTCTCCATCCTCGACCTTTGACCTCCGTCGTTTCTCATCTTCCCGGCGCACTCGTGTCTTTCGTGCCTCTTACCGCGGTCCTGCCACTCGTCCGCTGCCCGGCCCTCCGATTTACTCAGTGCTCAGACTCACTTTAGGGCTTCTGGGGTGTCGTCGAAAGAGAGGGAGAGGGCGGAGGGGGCGGACGGTTGTTTGGACACTTGGCAGGAACGCAGGGCTGTTCGGAGCTCTGGAAGCCGCGACACGTACGGCGAGCGAGAGATGCTCGGCGGATATAACCGGTTCGTTATATCGCGCCGAGTTTACCTGCAATTACGATACGCCGCGGACGCCTCGTCTCGTGTGATGCTTTATAAATCAAGCCGCCGTGATGTTTAGTCGATGCCCGGATGTCGCCCCCGTGCCGCGCGCGTATTTCCATATGTTATACGTAACACCGGGTCCCGCGTGGCGTGACCGCGGTGTTCTGATATAATCAAAATTTCGCGTTTTGACTTCATAAATTCCGCGGAAGCAGACGTTAAAATACGAGCCCCTTTCCGCGCGGAATTGTCTTAGGCGATATAAATTCAGCCCGAGATTTCTGTCAAACTACGCCCCGCCCCGCCCCGCCGGAGGACCGCCGGAGTCTGGCGCATCTCCGCGCGCGTTTTCCGGGGATATATCTGAGAGTCTAATAATTCATTTTATGGAAATACAGCCCCCGTCCGCGAAGGAGAACCGCCCGGTCAGAGGACACTGCGCGATCGGCGGCATCACGGGGTAGAAGAGGACCAAGAGGCGCTGGCAGGAGGGGAGGAGGGAGGGACAGCATATTTTCCCCGAAATTTAGCGTGGCCGATTTCGGGCCAATAAATCAAACTGACCAAGACGCCCGGGGACGGCCCGGCGCGGATCTCCATATCGAGATTCCTTAGCATATAGAGTGCAAGCTTGCGTAACCCCTCGGACTCTGCCGGCCGGCGGAGAGTTACTCCGGATGGACCGAAGGAGAGACGTTAGTCCGCTCTCCTTCGGCTCGCTACATATCCCTCGCCCTCGCGGCGGGGATGATGGTCCACGAGGCTGGCTGTTTTATGAGGCGGGTTCTGTGTGCGAGAGATGGCTCTGCGTGTGGAGGCAGCGGCGACGGCGGCGGCGGCGGCGGCGGCGGCTGGTTGACTGAATAAAAATTACGGAATATGTTGCATATAAAGTAAGTGAAAAACAGACCGAGATGATGAATTACCGCGGGAACAAGAGGGGGTGGCGAAGATAACGCCCAAGCGCCATCGATCACGGGCCATGGCCAGCAATGACGCGACCTCTTTTCTCCTCGCCTCGACTGCCGCCGCCGCCGCCGCCGCCGACGCCGCCGTCGCCGCTGCCGTCGTCACCGTCGCCTTCGTCTTCGTCGCGAAGGAGAGACTATCGTCTCTCCACTTCCTCTTTATTCCGATTTCTCACCCGATACGCGGAGGCTCTATCAATTTCTTACTTCCTGCCGGGAAGTCGACGCGTCGAGCGAGCGAGCGAGCTAGCTAGCGGGCTCAAATGACGCGCGGTTAAACAAAGAGCTCGTCGCGTTATTAATGGCAGTGTCGCTCGAATGGCAGCCTCCTTCGGCATCGTCGCCCGGTAAACTCGCGTCTCGAAGATATTGCGCAGGGATTAATTTCGAGATAAACTTCCGGGGTATCCGTCGCCGTGAACCTCGCCGGGAAGGTGCGCGAGAGCGCACCTCGAGCGCACTCCGATGGCGAATCCCGGACACGCATTGTTCCGGAAAGTTGCCTCACCGAAATCGGTACAGAGTACTGGAAAATAATGCTTTTCCAAAAGAAGAAAGAAAGTGATTTCTTTATACATAGTCTAGTATTGATTTTGGGGTCGCGCCTTGTTGGAGTGATCCCTACAACTTACCTGTCCTAAAAGGACTCCTGAAGTTGAGGTTTCAACTGAAGTAAGGAGATAAGCGAGTGACTAAATAAATGCATGCTTACATCTCTCCGATATCCTGGAGGAATATCCTGAGAAGTGGATTTCCGGATCATGATCTCTCAGGAAACTATTCCACTTTTCCGGTCGCAGTACGTTTCCTTGCTTTCAACCCATTTCAGATGATGGTCACCAACACTTGTACCGCGAATCCGTACTTTCGCGTATCGTCGATTCGCCGAAGCGCGATTCATACGAGCGCACTGCGAACCTGAGTGTGTTATTTCGACGCGCATAAGCTGAAGCTTCCTTTACGCGTATCTTGTCGTCCTAAGTCACGTCGTTCAACGGGTTTAAACGCGTTGAGTGATATCGAAATGCATCAAATGACGTGATTTCAGACGACAAGAAACGCGTGAAGAAAGCTTCAGCTTATACGTGTCAAAATAATAACACGCTCGGGTTTGCAGTGCATTTGTGCTGTTTCCTCTTTCTGACAAATCACATCTGATCTCCGCTGATACCTCGCGGATGGTGGTCGATCAGCAGCAGAGTCCAAACCTTCCACACATCCAGCTTAATTTCCATCCCGGTGTGCGAGCACATTGCACGAGCCGGCTGTCTCGTGAGCGAGCGAGCGACAAGCCGACGTATCAGATAGGTCAGCCTTCGTTTCGGTCTTTTTCCGCTGATAGACGTGCCGGGCGGTCGGCATGACGGTTACAGTCATGCCCCTTGTCTCTCTTTTCCTCCGCCAGTGTCACCCTCGGCAATCCACCCCGTCTGCCGGCGTGTAAAAGCATCTGACGCGCTGTCCCAGCGGGTTCTGGGCTCTTTAGATCGTATCACGGGGGTCACGGTGCTTATACGTCGGCCGCTAACATATTTTTAAGTAGCGACGATAGCGTCTACCGGACACGGCCAGTGCGGCGCGCACCGATACGATATAGCCAGCTTGACCGGCGACGACCGGTACGTATGGAGTAGGAGCGCGTTTGTCATGCGAGAGAGAGAGAGAGAGAGAGAGAGAGAGAGAGAGAGAGAGAGAGAGAGAGAGAGACATGGTCCGGTCGGTGAGACAGAGACAGAGAGAAGCCGTAGCGAGCGAGCGCGTGGGTACTTGTTACTTGCGCCTGCTCTCTACCAGGCGGAATGGCACCTGTCGCGCAAGGTGCGCCGCGCTCCACCAAACCTCTTCCTACCTTCGTTACGGCGATCCGCCGCGGGAAAAACGGGCAATTATACACGACGTAGTTGGGCGCGAGGGAAATTGTGAGTGAATCGCCTTTGGAGATCGACCGACCTATCGCCCAACGCCAGGAGGACGCGATTATCGAAAAATGCGGGCAAAGTGGGAAACTGTAATTGCTTAGGATCATGTCGACCTTTCTCTTGCACTTTACGCTATAATTGTTGAATCGGGCGTATTGAAATAATCAAGGAAAGGAGCTCGTCGAATTCGCTGGGAAGCTTGAACATATTTAACTGGGTTTTAATTGGGTTATAGTTTATCCAATTTGCGGGCAGATTTAGTGACATTACATTCCAGTTCCTATTCCCATTGACGGTTTAGTTTCTGGAAAGGTTAAAAGATAACCGCACAGATCTAATTGATAGACACCTGACGGTAACTTCTGTCCACTTCTATCGACACGTCGGCAAACAACTGTCCAACAGCAGTCGTCGTCAAGAGTACATTTATAATCATGACGTTCCAATATTTGTCGTGGCTTTTAATTTTACCCGTTACAAGCGATAATACAAGATCTTGAGCGTGTTTGAGATAAGCAGTTTGGGACGCATATTAGCCAACTTACTAAAGGGAGCGGACGTAACTGTCAAGACTTGTCAGAGACACTGTCGTCAAATGGGGCATTAGATAGTTCTCAGCTCGGTGAGTCTCGCCACGGATTGGACTTTTCGGCGAGCAGCGCCGCTTCGGAGCATCCACTCGCGATCGCGCGCGGCGAAAGGTATCTCTTACACGGCCGCTCGAGGCCTGCGTGAAAGTGTAAGTTTGGCATGGGCCTACGCGGCATGGGCGCGCGCGTGCAGGTGAACGGTTGCCGCGTCGGAGCAGGTGGACCAACGATCTTCGGGGCCAGCGTGGCCTACGAGGCGAACACGGCTGACCTCGACACCGGAATGGCGGTGGCGGCAATCGGGAGAGAGATCCGGACGAGGCTCGTTGCAGCTGCGGTTGATCGCTGTGTCCGAGGCCGCGTGTACACGCGGTGGCACACAAAGGCCACGTGGCCGATACCTGATGATTAACGGTTTCGGGGCCTTATAACGCGAAAATCAATTACAGCTCGTGCGCGCGCGAGATACGCGATGTGCCAGGCCTCGTCGGGAACGGTTGACGTCTCCGAGAAAATCCCGGGTGCCAGAAAAGTACACGCGGAGTTGACGCTCGGTGCTGTTCGACGGTGCAGTCCGGGTGGTTCTACGGCCGACTGGCCAAACTGGCGGATACGCACCGTAAGCGCTAAGGCAGCTGCGGTCCAAATTTTTTTCGCGTGTTTGTGTTCATGTGGGTATATTCTTCCGTTAACTCGAGCAAAAGTATCGGGGATATAGCCCCGATGGACACCTTCTTGTTCCGACGTGTCCCTTTGCGAAAACTAAATAATCCGCAGAGTATCTACATTTGTGGACTTTATTTGTGAACCGTAATACTTTGACGCACAGAATGACTTGAAAAATAAGTAAGAAGTGATTAGGAATTCGGGTGTCCACGTAATTTGAAAAATGCCTGGAAGACTCGGGTATTCGGGGTGGAGCCCACTAAGTGACACCTCTGTGACTTCGAAGATCTCGTGAGCCGTTCGAGAACAATTAATAACGACCCAGATGACAAGTAAAAAACATCGTATAATTATTAAAGCCATTCTCGTGCGTGTATCAAGGAATCCCAAGGGGTGCCGGCATTTCTTTAAACACCTGGCTCTTGCAATCGCATTATCGATACCTTGGCGCTCTCAAATGTAGAATTCCCGAGACGGAGGTTTCAATCGCGAGACAAGTAAGCGCGGAAACGCCTTCGTCTTCCTTCCTCTTTCTTTAGACAACCACGTGCGTGTCTGGATGTTTTTTCCACCCTCGGGCGCGATTCGTCCATTTCGAGCGAGCCCACAATTACGACATTTATGGCAAATCCACATATGGCATGTTTGCAAGCGTTCTCGCCCGCAGCCGAAGCTTATCATCCAACGACGCTTCCCGGTAAGCTCTCCGGCGAAGAGCCCGCATTCCCGACCGTCTTACCGCGAGGTTGGCACCCCGGACACGGCCTCAGGATAAGGTCCTGCGAGAGCTTTCCCTGAGATCCCTGCATTACCACGTGGGAACCCATATCCAGCCCATACGACCGCGAGGAGGAGGGTGCGGGAGGGATCGACGTCGGGGATGCGAACCCCCGAGTGGCAAGTAGATTTCTGCAGCAGCGCGATGGCCGCGAGCCGCGCGCGCGGATCGAAGCCCTCTTCTGCGCCGCGTTCGCTGCTCCACCCCCGACGAACGAGCTTTCGCGCGGTAAACGCGACGCGCTCCAACTTCCGGCAGCTGGCCTCTCTGCAGGCTTTCCGCGGAACTACAGTTCCGGTACGACCGCACCACCGGGCGTCGCACTACGTGCCGCAACGGCGATCCCTCCTTTATCGGCGCCCTCAGCGAGGCGCGTTTCGCGCGCTCCTCCTCCACGCGCGTCTTTCTATCCCTCGCGCGCGCGCGCGCGCGCGTGCATGTGTGTGTGTGTGTGTGTGCGTGCGCCTTCTTTTTTCTTCTCTTCCGCCACGGCAGACAAGAGGAGCGCGCGAGGCCAAGGGGAGAGAGACGCGACGGGAACGAAAGGCGACGGTGGCGTAGGGGAGGACGCCAAAGAGGAGTCGTCGACCGGTCGTCATAAGGAGAGATATCGCGCGAGAGATACACGGACGCGTACTGTCACGGCTGGCGCACTGCGCGCGCGGTCTAACGCGACGGCAACGTGTGCCGCTGTCATACCAATTAATCGCCGGGAGATTCTTATCGCCATGGGATGTTTTCAGTCACGGGCTTCAGCTCTCCCTCTCTTGCCCTCTCTTTCGCTCTTTCTCTCTCCCTCTCTCCCTCTCTCTCTCTCTCTCTCTCTCTCTCTCTCTCTCTCTCTCTCTCTCTCTCTCTCTCTCTCTCTCGATGCACCGACATCGCCGTCGCGATCGTCCGTGTCCGTGACGCCGCCGTGTACACGCGCGCGCGCGCGCGCGCGCGCACGCCTCGCGATTGTAATCTATGAAAATCGCGTAACACGGCTGTAGAAAAACGGGCTGCTTCGGAGGGGCGGGGAAAAAAAAATTACGGTGGTGAGTACAGCATGTATGTGTGTGTGTGTGTTGTCGCGATTGGCGGAAGTTCCGTCGCGCTGGACGCTTGTGCGCAACGAGTTCGCCGCTCGATAGCTCGCGGATCGATTTGGCGTCATAACCACGTCCGCCGCCGCGACGTGACGATGGCTACTCGCTAAGCGATACACCGAGGGTCACTTTAGCGAAACACGTCGCTTTGACGCTCGACGCACGTGTGTGTGTGTGTGTGAGAGAATGCGTATATGTGTTGCCTTGCCATTTGATAACCCGTTATTTAATAGCGCCGAATGCAAAAGGAAAAAATAAGAGAAAAATCGAGAAGAGAAACACAAGAGCGAGAGGGGAAGGGGGAAGGGGGCGCCGATTACGACAAATCTCGCCTCTGGTTGGAGCGAAAATTCTCCATGCTTCGGGATAAATTATGCCAACGATAACATTTTGACAAGTCGAACTATCCGGAAATCAGGAGCCGAGATACTTCCATCCCCATCCGGTCTTACTATATAACATGGTTGTAATAATTTTCTCGGTTCTCGCGTATTAGTTTTATTTAGCACCGTGGAACGAGGAAATCCCGCCAAGCGGCGGAATACTGAATTCACAAAGTGAGCATTAGACGGCCGCGCGGGACAAAATCATTCGTACGGAATGAAACGCGCCTCTCAATGTTGAGAATTTCTGAACCCTTGTTGGGAGAGATGAATTTTTGAGAATGTCTCGGACAGGAGTCCCTCTTTCTCTATTTCTCTTTCTCTCTGTCTTATTTCGGCGTATTACCGCTGTCTGATCCATGGGAACATCGTTTTGTATTCCGCAGAAGTAGACAACACGAGAGTCGACCTCGCGGCGTGTGTGAATGAAATTCAAGGCAGGTCGTCGGTCAGTCCGGTAGGTCGGGCGGGATCTCGGTTGTCCTTGTCCCGTTCTTGCGCGTCGTCGCCGAGGACGTGGATCGACGGGCGAGCAACAATGATACGCACGAGCGCGAGCGCGTGTGCGGGATGCGAGAGAACGTGGGAAGATCGCGCGAGAAAAATCGGCCGAGACCCGCGGCGGCAGGATTCGTATGACGACGACGACGACGACGACGACGACGACGACGACGACGACGACGACGACGACGACGACGCCTCGGCGAGAGACGCTCGATGATGAAGTCCCGCGACACGAAGTCGTTCTCACATATTTCGCCACGTACGCCACTGCGTAGTAGCATCGCGCCGCGTCGCACGACTGACGCTGATTAATCCGACGATGAAATCATCACGTATCGCGTAACAATGATAATCGTCAAGTGTAAATTAGAAAACACACTTTGGGTTCGGCCGCTTCAATCTGGCAGTTTACACCAGTCCGGATCAAGTCGTCAAGGCAGGACAGTCCTTTATGCGTCTTACCAAACGTTGCGATAGGAATCGATCGAAGAAAATCGTACGCGAGATGAGTTGGAACAAACTGTACGGGGAAATCTCTCTAGATAGTTCGTTTATATCTTTTAGCGACATCTTTTAGTGAACATCGGCAAAGGGGAGTAACATTTTAGCGTCACGCGCGTGAAGCTGGTTTGCACCTACCCCAAGAGCTTGCCAAGAACTTGTACCAGGCCCAAGCGTGTACCCTGAGCACTTCCAGCACATCGCGTGTGGTCATTGGTTAGTCTCTTCTCGAGTCGGTTTCTCCTCGCAAGTATCCCAAAGATTGGGAAGCGGTACAAGACCTTTCCTCCTTAATTTGGCTCTCACTTTGGTGCGCTCTACCAGCTAACGCTTTATGGCGTCATGCTTTATGGTAGTATTCAATGTATATACCTGCCATTGAATTTCAGAGAGTCTTTCACACGACTCGGGCAAGCTGATCAAAGTCGCGTTAAGTTTGAGGAAACCTCTTTAAGGGTTCCTCATTGGCAGGTGGTGGGATTAAAGGGACACGGTTAGCTGCGCGATGAACTCGCCGTTAGCGAGATTGTCCTGATCTTTCCAGCTGCAAATCGAGTCGGAATTTTGGCGAAGTTCGCGAAACGACCGACGCCAACAGGAGTAGTATCGCGGATGCACTCGCGGGGTGGGGGTGGCGGTAGACGGGGTCGGGCACGCGGGTAAAACGCACGACGGGATTTCGGTTCGCACGGCTAGCGGACGGACGGACGAGCCGGCAGCGCGAGAGCTGACAGCGATGGAGGAGGCGAAGGAGGGACGGACGCGGCGAGAGTGCGAGAGGAAGCGAGAGAACACGAGCGTGTAACCGGAGGGAAACAGAAATAGAAGCGCGCGGCGGATCGACGGATGGGCAAGGAGAGCGAGGGGGAGAGATAGAGAGAGAGAGTATCGCGAACAAGAGGAAGCAGCGAGTGATTGATTTTTGTCGTGGCTTTGCCCGACGCTATCCGCTATATCCGCGATTGTGCGGACCCGCAGGGGACTCCCGCCGCCGCCGCCGGCGGCCGCCGGCGGCGGCGGCAGCGGCGGCGGCGGTGGCGGCAGCTTCGTGCGGTGAAGCGACGACGGCGGGCGCCGCGACGCCGTCCACCGATTGGCGGTTCCCGTCCCCAGGGGCGGCGCTAATCACCAGACCGTGCAGCACCGTGAGTCTCTACTGCACTCGCCTCGAAAGCACTCTACCGTGCATCGGTGCCTCTGATATATACATACCTACCTACCTACCTATTCGCCGTATATGTGTACATATATACAAATATGTGTATGTGTGTGTGTGTGTATGTGTACACATGTATAAGCGACACGCGCACGCGTCGCGTGCGTGTGAGTCGCGGGTGCGCACACGTGAAAACGAGAGCGCACGCGAGCGAGCGAGCGATGTCCCCTTGCGCGTTAGAGCTCGCGAGAGAGAAAGATCGAGAGAGAGGGGGAGAGAGAGAAAGAGAAAAAGAGGGAGGGAGAGACAGACAGACAGAGAGAGAGAGAGAGAGAGAGAGAGAGAGAGAGAGAGAGAGAGAGAGAGAGAGAGAGAGAGAGAGAGAGAGAGAGAGAGAGAGAACGGCATCGTGGAGTCAGGAACAGGATGTAAAGCGACGACTATGACGACGGGAAATGGAATCGCGCGGCGATCCCTTTGTTCCCGAGCTGGAACGAGAGGGAAAGAACGCGGGCAGATAGGCGTCGGATAGAGCTTCGTCGGGATTAGATAGAGAGGCGATGGAGAGAGGACCTGCACGCGCGCGCGCGCGCGCGCGCACGCGCACACACATATACACACATATACGTACATATACACACGCTTGCGCGTCGCAGGAGCGAGGTGCATCCGTTCGATGCGATTCGATCCACGAATCGCCCGAGACCCGAGAGATAAGGCGGCCGATCATCGTCGGTGGGAATGAAGGCGTCGCGAGAGAGAGAGAGAGAGAGAGAGAGAGAGAGAGAGAGAGAGAGAGAGAGAGAGAGAGGGAGAGAGAGAGAGAGAGAGAGAGAGAGAGAGAGAGACGGCGCCTGCTTAGATCGAGCGCGCGCACCGTGTCGTCCTCGCGGAGTTCAACGTCGCGCGCGACATGGCACGCCGGGCGGACTTGAGAGATGATCTCGAGTGCGAGATAGCGCGTGGGATGCACGCTCGCTCTTTGAGAAACGCCGGGGAATCCAACGTCTGGTCGCTCCGACGTGAACGTGGGAGTCGCGTTCGCGAAATAAAGGTCGGCGGGGTTGCGCGAGGTGCGACTCGCATCGCGATCGGGGATGGAATTACTTATCGCCCGCCAGACGGTCGTTGGCCATTTGGCTGTACGCGGCTGATTAGGGAGAACTGCTACATTTATGCGCTTTCCTTGTTTCTCCGCCAATAATGGCGTATCCACTGTCCTCCTCCCTGGGAGAGATCGCGATATACGCGGGGAAGAAATAAATTCTCAACGGCGCTCGATAAATCGAAAATCTCGCTGGAACGCTGGAGAGGATTAATCGAGGTCGTTCCAGTTGCTTTCGCGTAATTGCGACTCACGCAAGAAGTCACGCGACACCACGGATCGTTAGCTCGAGTTCGCCGCTACGTTTGTACGCGAGGCGCGCTCGCGTTCCCTTCTTTTATTTTCGCCCTAATTCCGCGGAACGCCGCGATGAACATCTCGTCCGCGAAAAACTCGCAAACATGTTTCATGACATACGGCGCGGTGCCGCTTTGATACCTATCAATATGCAAATTACGTCGCTCGCGACGTATACATAACGTATGTTATGTAGGACTCGCGTTTCTCTAGATTCAGACTAAGATATTTCACCGATCACCGTAAGAGGGCGCTGTTAGGACTTGAGAAGTCGAACCTTCCCCGAGCGGGACGGTGTCGTATGGTTGTCGAGCAATAACTCATAAGTGACAATTCAGATAGTCGCGAAAGTACTGCATTTTTTAAACTTTAACCACGTTAAGTTTGTTAAATACCAGGTGACAGCTTTATCTAATACTTTTCATTGTATTTGTTGAGCCTTTTTTTACAAAAAGGCCGGCCTCGTTGCTCATTCTTGTGAATGACAAAAAACCCGCTCGTGAAAGTAATTTCACTATATTCCTATGTATTCATAGATACTTAGGAATAAACATAACCTATATCTGAAGAGTTTGGGTATTTCTCTCAATGACTATCTCGCTGTTTACTCGCGTCATGACGCCAAACGAGCACAGCTCATCATCGTCGAGCGAGTACCGTCCGCCACATCGTAGCCGTTTTTCTGACGACGCGACGAGCGAGCGGACGTTCGCGATTCCGCGGTTTTCAGTCGGTTGACGATAAACCACTGACGCTGATTTACGAGGACACGCGGTGGTGCGTCCGCGCGCTCGAGAGACTTGGCGCGGATCGCCACGACGATCACGGTGGCTGTGTAGTCAGGTGGGCAGGCAGGCAGGCAGGTAGGCAGGCAGGCAGGCAGACAGACAGACAGACAGACAGGCAGGCAAGCAAGCAAGCAAGCAAGCAAGCAAGCAAGCAAGCAAGCAAGCAAGCAAGCAAGCAAGCAAGCAAGCAAGCAAGGCAGGCAAGCAGGCAGGCTGGCAGGCAGGCAGGCAGCAACGATACACACCGTTCGGTGGCAATGTAGTTGATAAAGGCCGATAAATCGCGAGTAAAACGGAGTGATAATATCGCGACGGAACGGCGGAACGAGTGGTGATGGTGGTGGTGGTGGTGGTGGTGGCGGTGGGATCGTCGTCGCTGGAGGTGGAAGAACCGGAGGAGAAGTCGACGATGTGGTAGTAACAGCTAGTCGCGTTGGAGGCGGCTGGCTCTGGAGCAGGAGGGGCAGAGGAGTCATTTCTGCCTCGACGACGGCGGCTAGAGGGTGCGGCGGGTATAAAAGGGAAGGTGGTCGAGTCCCTCAAGGTGGGGAAGTCGCGGCTTCCAGGTGGGGGAGTACCATCGTAGGGGGATGGAAGAGGAGAACCGTGGCCGGTGACGGAAGAGGGGTATCACGTCTCCGCCGTCGCTTAGGTGAGAGACGAAAGAGCGAGGAGAAGCCGCCGAGGACAACGTAGGAGGGACCAATGGACATGCGCGGGTGTGCCGCGACACCACGGCGACCTTCTGGCCACCTCCAGAAACAAAATGGCTACCTTGCCTTCCAGCATCGCCGAGAGATGGCGACAGAGCCATGTCCACCTGCTTTTGATTTTGTTTAACCGCACCTGCCTGACGGAACTCGAACTCGAGTCCTTTGCCGACGGCACCGTCCGCTGCGGCTGCATCCCCTTCTTTCCGTCACGGAGACGCAAGCCGGCGGATTTCGCGACATTTCGCGGCGAGACCGCACGAGGAGAACGCGTTCTCTGCGAACTCGGGGGAATCCCCGAGATCGTTTGGGGCAATTCCTTATCACAGCGACATGTCCGCGAAGTGGACGTGCGCAATTACGCAGCCGGGATGACTATCGCGCGCTACGCTGGAAAGGGTTATCGGGTCGGTGTGCGCGATTCCTAGCGGCGCTAGTGAATTAATATCGGGTGGCGCGCGCGCACTCGTGGAGCGTTTACACGTAATCACGGAGCGCTCCTCTGCGGAATTATATCGAGCGAGACCGGGGAGAGCCTTATCGGGACTACCGATCGTGTGTTTGATTTACAAGATGCTCGAGAAACCGCTCGCGCTCGCGCTCACGCACCCGCATTACACATGCGCTCCTCTCCCTCCTTCTCTCTTACTCTCTCTCTCTCTCTCTCTCTCTCTCTCTCTCTCTCTCTCTCTCTCTCTCTCTCTCTCTCTCTCTCGGTGTAACACAGCGGTAGATAGTTATTCGATACACGGCGTTAATTTGTCGAAAGCATTCGCGTCAGTGCGCGAGAGTGAATATCATTTGAATGCATTAAGCATTCCTGCGTATATGCGTTCGCGTAGTTAAGTAGCGCGCGTGCACGCGTCGGCCGAGATCGCTCGTTCGCTCGCTCGCTCGCTCGCACTTTGGGAGAGATCGAGAGCCCATATTTCAGACGCGGCGTCTTCCGTGTCTGATTCGAAAGATAATCGAGTCACGCTTAAACACGCTTCCACTTTACACGCTTGCGTGCGCGCCCGCGCGCTCTTACAAGATAATTACTGCCGATGGTCACTTGATAAAGGAGCCGATCGGCGCGGAGCGAATTCCGATGTCAATTCCGTTCCGGCGAAAAGGACGCGTGTAATCACAACAGTGGGCGTTCGTTCATCAATGAGAGGCAATTAAAGCTACTATCCGGATCTGCCATCTACGTCTTGCTGTGCGAGCCGTCCCGAGGAGGAAAAGGGAAGACGGAGAGCACGCGGTGCACTTGGCGACATACTTCTCTCCGCAAAGAGGAGGGGAAAGATGCAAGAGGAAAAGATCAATCGACTGTTTTAACGGGCGCGTGAGGGGCGGGAGAGGGGGAGAGGAGGGTAGCAGCGGACAGAAGGGAGAGAGAAGGAAAAAGGAGATCAATCGACTGTTTTAACGGGAGGCCGAGGAGGAGACAGAAGAAACGATCGGAGAGGCGTATCTCTTAACGGTAACGCATGCAAGCAGTTCGGCGTACGTTAAAAATTCAGTCGAGAACCACGGGCGCACGTCAGCAAGAATGGTGATCTAAATTCAGTGAAATAAACATTCCCTGAGGCGCAGTGAACCCCGCGTTTCTCTTCGGGCGAATAAAAATGTCAGCACACGTCTGCGGCCGATGGCAACGTTAAGGTCGGCGAACGGGCGCGCGCGCGCGCGCGCGCCTCGTGCTCTCCCTCGTGCTGGTTACAAGGAGAGAATCGTCTCTCCATTTCTCTCTCTCTCTCTCTCTCTCTCTCTCTCTCTCTTTATCGCCTTCTCCGTCGCTCTTTCCGTCGCGAGAGACTCTCGCAGAAATTTTCGCAAGACGAGCCTGTCGGAGACATTGATTGGCGAGCGACGAGGCGCGCGGTCGGTCCGAGCATCGGTCGCTTCAGCGTCGACTGAATGTTTTTAGGACGGTAGATAGGAGCCGGAGCTCTCATGCATATTCAACGGCACTCTCAACTCCTCCGTCACAGGAGGGAAAGAACCACCCCGCGCGCCCGGCACACCCCTTCGGCCCCCTATCTCGCGATAGAGAGAAAGGAGACGGGATAGAGACGGAGCGATGGCTGCTCGGATATATAGACAGGAGAGCGACGGAGAGAGAAAGAGGCACGGGGGAAGAGAGGGAGAGAGAGAGAGAGAGAGAGGGGGGGGATAGAGATGGAGAGTCATGGAAAAAGAGAGAGCGAGAGAAAGAGAGAAGGACGCTGAGAACAAGCGGGAGAGGAAAGGAGTCTGTAGGGGTGCTCACGATTTCCTTCATATTCTACGTCGGCTTTTGTCGGCGGTCGAAGATAACCAAGCGACGACGTCTACCAACGATTCCGGATGACGACCGCGCGCGCACGAGATTATCCCAACTTCCCGTGAATTCCGTGGAATGATATTACAGGTGAATCATACCGTACCGTGCCGTACCGAATGACTTCCGCTATTCTTCTCCTCCTCCTCCTCCTCCTGCTCCGTTTCTTTCTCGTCGTCGTCGTCGTCGTCGTCGTCGTCATCGTCGTCGTTTCGTCCTTCGACCGTTGCTTACGCCGTCGTCGTTATTAAGTTCGCGCACCAGCGGATTCAGGTCAGCTGAGTGACGACGAGAACGAGGTGGCGGAGGTGAAGGCGGCGGAAAAGGAGGGAAGAGGAGGAGAAGACCGAGGGACGCGTTTCCTCGAGGCACTTTTCCCGAGATACCGGGGATTTTCGTCGCAACGGCCTGCAAGTTTTTGCGCGGTCGCGGGAGAATCTCCGCGCGCGCGCACGAGAGAGAGAGAGAGAGAGAGAGAGAGATCCTTAACGCAACCCAACGCCGAAATAAAGCGTCGGCTTTATGTCGCCCCGAGTCCGGCGCACGCTCGTGCCGGAGTCTCCGCGGCGAGGCACGTGAAGCGCTCGTACGTTACCGCGAGGAAGACGTCCAGATCGAAGAACGAGGGCGACCTCGTATATCCGCGAGGCGGCGGCGGTGGCGGCGGCGGCGGCGGCGGCGGCGGCGGTAGTTCGCGTGGCCACGATAGCGCGCGCCTTGACCTCGCGCACGCCGGTCTCGATCGCCAGCTCGCGATAAGATACAACGGCGGTGAGACGAAGCCGTAGCGGTAAAGCTACGTGTTCTTTGTGTCACTGCTGATGGCCGCGAACGCGCGATTGTCACGCGAGCGTAACCCGGCGATTGATGAAACCTTTAAACTCCGCCGTTTCGCGGAAAAATCGCGCGAGTCGGAAGAAAGGCGAGAGTCATCGCCATCCGTTGGAAATCAGTCGTTCAGCAGTGAAGAAGGAGAGAAAGCGGAAGCCGTCAAATTGAAAATAGACCACTTTACGGTAAAAGACGAAGAAGAAGGAACAAGGAGGCGAAGATCACAGTCAGCGATTCGCGCGCGCCTTGCGAGTGTAATTTCTCGTCGGTATGAAGCAGCGTTAAAAGCACATCGTCCTTCTGGCCTATAAAAATTTCGTCGCGAGTAAACTCTCGCTCCGGTTCGAAGAACCTATAAGAAAAAAACTCGATAATCCCTACGCGGACAGTTGCTCCGTTCTTTTTGGTCCTCCCTCTTCGATTTTCAACAAGGCGCTTTATGCGCGTCTCTTTCGCTTCGGGAGAGACGTTTGAGGTGAAAAGAGTGTCGGAGAGAGTTATCTGCGAGACGTCTGGCTGGACGAGACATCGGTGAAGGGAGTCTACTTCCGGATAATCCGATAGTTTTTCACCCGGGAAAGATTTAACGCCTCGCGGAGCCATCAAAATCCAGCTGTATATAAATATGGGACTATGCGAGGAGACGAGGAGAAAAAGGGGGAGGGAGAGAGAGAGAGAGAGAGAGAGAGAAGTAAGGAGGACGAATGAGACCGAGAGAAAGAGATGGAGAATGGAAGATGATCCGCCGGCAAGATCAGCCGTTTTGAAAAACCGCGGAGAAGGTTCGACGCGCGTTATGGGGACCAGCTTACGAAAGGGGGAAGGAAGTGTTCGGTTACGACGGCGATAAATTCGAACGGAGGATTTCGCGGTTGAGAACTGCGGAAGCGTTCTCGGCTATACACCGGCGGAGGCTGAGTCCGTGGCTTCTCCGGGGATTGATATCCCTCGTCTTCCCCTTTGATATCACCCTCGCGGCGGGCGAGCTTACCCGCCACCCCCGTTGTCGCCGCCGCCACCGCCGCCGTCGCCGCCGCCGTCGCCGCCGTCGTCGCCGCTGCCTCCGCCACCGCCGCCCTTGTTCATTCTGGTCGACACCCCCTTTGTGCGGGGAAGACAGATCGAACCACCCTGTTTACACTGCGACGCGATGATTTGCCAAATTAATTAGCCTACCCTGTGCGCTCTCTCTCTCTCTCTCTCTCTCTCTTGTGCGCGCGCGCATTTTCTCTCTCCGTATTTCTCCTTTCAATCACTGGCATTCTCCGCTGGACCGGGAGAAGAGACCGCGCGCGCGCGCGCCTTGGTTTGTGCGTTGAATGGCCCTGGCGTGTAAAAACCGCGAATAATCTTCGCCGCGCGGAGAAGCCGGGCTTTCATTAACGGCTAGAAGGATGGGCTGCACGGTAATTTCTAACGAGGCTGCGAGTCCCGGGATATAACCGTTCGCCCTCGCAAAAACCTTTCTTCTTCTACGCCCCGGCCGCGATGGCCGTAGGCGTGACACCGAAACGGGATCGTTAACACAAAAATGGAGAGTGACCCAATAAAAGAAGCGGAGACGCGCGAGACGAACGGCAGAGTCGCGCCGCGAGGGGTGTTTTGCGTTGCCGAGATGGTCACGGAGAGATTCTGCCTCGAACTCGTTCGGCTTTCGCCACGCTCGAAAACGAAAAAGAAAAAGAAAAAGGAAAAGAAAAGAAAAAAAAAACACAAATCCATCCGACGCGTCGTCGATTCTACGTTATTTTCCCCTTTCGTCGTTATTGCTTTTTTAACCCCAACAGATCCCCAGACGCGCGATTGACGACTCGCACGTACGAGTCACCCGCTTCGTCGTCGCGAGGCGGACGAGGCGGGGAGGCGCGCAGGTGCGAGGCAGGATCGCGTAGCGCAGGGTGAAACCCGCGATGCGGGTTGCGGGGCGCGAGACGACGTTCGACGATGGGCAAATTTTCGTGACGTCCTTTGAGGCATCACGACCACGCTGTCGACGGCCAGAGAGGAGCGACAGCAGCCGAGGACGCTCGTAAAACGTCCAAGAGTTTCTTTTTCGCGGCTGCCTCGTCGCTCCGGGCGTCGAGAGTAGGGGCGGTCCCGGCGAAATGAAATTAAACGGCTCCCTTTTTCGTGGTCGGAGCATCTCGTTGACGGTAAAAACGAGTGTGGACATCCGGTACTAACCCCATGACGACGACGACGACGACGATGACGGAGGTGGTGCTGCTAGTGGTGGTAACGGCGGCGGTGCAACTGCTGCCGTTGGACGGCTCCGAGCAGGGTGAGAGGAGACCAGTTCCTCGTTAATGCTCCCAGCACCTCCAGCTACGCCACCTCGGCCGGTTATATCGCGCTGCTTGATGCCCGGAGATCGCTCGTTACGCTCGCGCATTCATATCGCCTGCGATATTTATCAGCAGGCTTTCACGATAAACGCGACGCGTCTCACTCGCAGCCGCCACTCGTGATCGCCACTTCGCGGTGAGCCGCGCGCGCGACCCTGCGATTTTTTCACTCATCCCTCCGCTCCCCCCCCCCTCTCTCTCTCTCTCTCTCTCTCTTTCTCATTATCACCGTTCTCTTTATGATCGTGTCGCCGCGACGATATTTCAGACCATGTCGCGTTGTCCGCTTCGTGGCGGACACACCGGCGATGTTCGTCGGGCACGAAGCGAACGAAACAAAGATTCCCTCTCTGGTATTCTGGTAGGTCCACAGTAACGTCCGGGGTTTGGGGGGAGGGCAGCGGGGGTCATTATTTATCGTCAAGCTCGTACACGGGGATGGACGATTGCGACGGCGATCGAGATACGGTAATGCACGCCAGACAAACCGAGAACGGCGCGGTATACCAGCGAATCGCGGGGGTGAGTGGACGAAGGGGAAAGGGTGGAGGAGGAGGAGGAGGAGGAGGAGGAGGGGGACGGGCGCGAGTAATCAGACGGATAGATCGTCTTGTTTTCGTTCCGGAACGGCTCCTACCCTCTTTCTCTCTCGCTCGTCTCCCGCGCTCGCCTTCTTCTTGGTCTTTAGGCGAGAACGCGAACGACAATCGATACCTGGCGGAGAAGAAGCCGGAGGAGAGAGGCGAGCGAGAGAAAGAGAGCTGCGGCGCGGCTTAGAGAGGAGGAGAGAGCGGGGGTGAGAAAGCGGCTGAGAGGGCGGCAAGACGGAAGAGGAGCGGAAGGGTGGCGCCTCATATTTTGCTCATTAGCGTCAGCATCGTCGTCAGCGTCGGGACGCCCTCACTTCTCGCGCGCGCTGCGCACGGCTAAGGGTGGAGAGGGACCATCCATCATCTTGTCCTCCGTTTCGCTCGCGTACCGCTCTCCTCCTCCTCCTCCTCCTCCTTCTCCTCTTTCTACTACTACTACTACTACTCTTCGCTCCTCACGCCGGTCGGTTTCGATCTCTCGCAGCAGCCGCCGGCTCCTCGCCGTATCGACGATCCTCGAGAACGGCGCTCGCGCGATGATGACGTCGCGCTCGTTGAACGAAACGCGGGGTGTATCGCCGAGAGTAAACCGCTTGCCGAAGATTTGTATGTGCGGCGCATACAGATCTTCTGCAGTATCCGCTTATATTTCGGGCGGATATTTCGGCGCTAATAACGTCATTCGTAGACTCTAAAAATGCTCCGATGATGCTAATTGATGATATGACGTTGAAGTGAGCGAGGTCAGGTCGATTCGTCAGTAAATCGTTCCTTCATTCCTTTCGAAGGAAAAACCGGAGGTCCCGATAGTTTAAGAAATGGCTCATTGCAAAATAAGGGAGCAATGAAGAACGACCAATTACTTGCTGCAAAAGTCGCTATTGCGGGACTTGGGAAAAATAACTTGCCGAGAAACAGGACAATATTTCGCTCACAGCCCGCAGCGTGACAATAACACGAAGTCGACAGAATCGCTGCTGCAACGGATTAGTACGCGGCAGCGTGTAAGGGTCGCGAGGCGTTTGAGCGGAAAAATTCAGCAGCAACGGTTCCTTCCGCGAAAGCGGAGCAACAGCGCGGTCCTTCCGCGTCTTCGAGCCCGCTTTCCACGGGGGGGAATCATCGGAGCTGCACCTCTATATCCCCACGATTCCACCTCGCGGTGACGGATCGTTGGTTGCGTTCGCGCGGTGATTATGGAAATTCTCGAGAGTCGGCGCGAAACAACCATCGAAACGCGATTCCCGCTCTGCGCGATCATCGGATCCAGCGAATCCGTGCTTGCGAAATCGCTGTTAATGCGCGCTCGTTCTCTCTCTCTCTCTCTCTCTCTCCTCCCTAAATATGTACATCTATACATATTGGAGGTGTGGTGGTTGATCCTCGAGATTCGCGGCCGGCGAACGCGCGAGACGCGCGCGCGGTGGCTGCGGTTACCGGCAACCACCTACTTTCGCATGAAATCCGTTTTTAGCGACAGATCGTAAACCGATTTATGTGTACGACCGGCTGTAACGCCGATAGTAAACGGTAAACGCACGCGGCTCTCGGGCCCCTCGAACCGCCGGCGCGGTTAGTTGCCGCGTAAAGGACTTTATTACCCGTACCACCTCGCGTGCCACCTAGTTACGCTTCAATAGAAAAATCATAAACAGCCCTTTTTATTCCAACGACTGCCAACCCTCCGCCCGCGCGCGCGCGCGCGACTCGCCGGGCTGTGCCCCGGCCAGAGGAAGCACCGATCCTCGGCCGCGACATTTGTCCCCCCCTGTGTGTTTCCCGATCGTCGATCGATTTTGCCAGACGCGGGGGGCGCTTCTTCTTTCGTCTCGACGAATCTCGAGATACGTTCGCGGAATGCATCTTTTGAGAATTATTAAAATAACTCGTGTGTAACGAGTTTTCTCCTTTTTTTATTTTTACGTGATTGTTGTTGACGGGTATCGCGCAAAAGAGCGACAGCGCGCAGTCGTCGATGCTCGAGAGGGCAATCTGTAAGCTGTAATTTTAATACAAACACCGGAGCGAGAATCGCAGCGCGCATCGCACCTTCTCTCCCGCGAGAGAGAGAGAGAGAGAGAGAGAGAGAGAGAGAGAGAGAGAGAGAGAGAGTTACACTTACGGCTTTAAATTACATGCACGGCACGCGCATTATCCTCCGGATAGGCGCCTACGTGTTACAGATTATACTCATAACGCCGTGATTATTAATCGCGATGTAAATTGGCGTGTACGGCGCGCGCTTAGGATTGTTGTAATTAGCGCTCTCGCACATAGCCCCGGCCGTGTCGCGCGTCTTTGCGGCCGAGCCGGGCCGCCGCGCGTAATTGATGGCGATTGATCGGCGAGTAATTACGGACAATTACAGATGTTCGGCAAACGAGTCTTAAACGCGGCTGTCGCCGTGCAACCGCGCGACCGCGAAAGAACGGAACGTGCGCGGACACGGACGTGGTGGTGGTGGTGGTGGTGGTGGTGGTGGTTGCGACGACGAGTGCGTAGTTGCGGTACGCGCTCGACTACGACGGAGAGCTTCATTGCATATCGCACTCGCCGTCGTCGTCGTTGTCGTCGGTGTCGCGACTCGCCAACTTCGTCATAAATGCAGTCGACAGTCAATGCCGCGGCCCACGCGCGACGCGATTCGCGTGGGATAATGTGCCTCGTAAAACAGGTTGTTGCGTAAGAGAAATCCTAGGCATTCGCCGCTCGGGCGAGAATGTTCAAGCAAATGACGCGCGCGTATTCCAGATTTGCGGTGTTATTAGTCCCTGCATCGCGCGGCGCGACGCGGTAATCGCAGTGCCAAGCATTGACCTTGGCGCCGCACACGCGCGATAACCGTCTCTCTCTCTCTCTCTCTCTCTCTCTCTCTCTCTCTCTCTCTCTCTCTCTCTCTCTCTCTCTCTCTCTCATCCCCGCCCCGTACTCGCTATCTCTCAGTCTCTCTCTCTCTCTCTCTCGCCCTCTCTCTCTCTCTCTCTCTCTTTCTCTCTCGCCCTCTCTCTAGTTGTAAATTCTCGTCCGGGAAATTTCAGTAAAACACGCTTGTGTCCCATCGTGCATCGATCTCGTCCTTGAGTTATTCAGCTGCTGTCAATCGCGGGTTATTCCCGATGAAAGTTTTCTCGCCCGTCGTCAATCTGCCGGAGTTGAGGTATCACACGCGACCCCCCCCCCCTGCGACCGTCCCGATGCGCGAATCTAACGCGTCCCTTGCCGGGATTCTTCGCTGTGTGCCTAAAAGAAAAAAAAAGAAAAGAAAAAAGAATTGTCGGACTCCTTGTCGCGTGAATACCGGACTCTCAATTTCCTCGGTGCAGAATGCACGATCGATTTCGCTTTTTGTCGCAGGGCGGATCAAAGTCTCCGAATCGATCGTGTCGCACGTACGAAACGACGACACACACACACACACACACACACATATACACACACGTGGACGTAGACATACATCCACGTAGCGTGTAAAGAGGTGATCGTGTGTATGTGTGCATGCGTAACGGAGCGTGTCTCGCGATCGAAGTAGGCGGTCGCCTCGTCGTTCCATCCGGTGTTCTCGACTTTCGGTGTGCAGCGGCGGCGGCGGCGGCAGCAGCTTTTTATACCTGTCCCCGTCTCACGTCCGACGCTCGTCGAGTCGCCCGCGGACAAAACATGGACCTGAATGTAAAGTCCGAAAAACCGCCGCTGCGGACAAGCTGATTTTGTTGAAACAGAAACGGCGAGAGTCGAGTGATGTTTTTATAACGGCGGGAATCGAACCGCGCGCGCGCGAGAGAGAGAGAGAGAGAGAGAGAGAGAGAGAGAGAGAGAGAGAGAGAGAGAGAGAGTGCGTCGAGTTTCTTGCATACAATAGCGCAAAGTGGGCGCTTTTTTCTCCCTCGTTTTTCTCCCTTTTCCTCCGCCTCTGTCGTCGAGCGAGCGACACACCAGCCGATACACACACACAGTACGGGGATTTAAGATACACCCGCGTAAAAAATAAAATGAAACACCTTTTCTCTATCCGCGGTCTATTAACATAAATTTAATTTCACGCGAAAGAGGATTAACGGAACGTTACGGTCCAAATTCGCGGAACGTCCAGTCTCAAAGTCTCTCGGCGACTCTGATAAAATGTCACGTTCCCTCTTTCTCTTTGTCTCTTTGTCCCTCTCTCTCTCTCTCTCTCTCTCTCTCTCTCTCTCTCTCTCCCTGTCTCCCTGCCTTCCTTCCTCTCTTGTTCCTTTTCTTTCTTTCTCTCTTCAGCTATGTTTCGTCGCACGGACATCGGAATAAAAATTTACAGATTACTCTTTCCGGACATTAATTACTTAGAGCTTTTTTATCGCGGCGTCACCACCGCGCGCGCGGACGTAGTAATCGCTCGCACGCGGCACTCGACGAGATGGCTAGAGACGCGCTCGAATTCGCAAAGGAAGCGGATATCGAGCGACTCGATGAACCAGCCGGAGAGAGACTTCCGACGCAGTCGTCGCCGCTGATCATCCCGTCGAGTCGTCCGTGCGATCACATGCGAGGTCCCTCGTAGACGGAACGAGGTAAGAAACGGTGAAACGACAAGATGATGAAAGGCGACAAGAGAAGTGGTAAAAGATGAGGAACAAGAAGAACAAGAAGAAGTTGGGAAAGAAGAAGAAGAAGAAGAAGAAGAAGAAGAAGAAGAAGAAGAAGAAGAAGAAAAAGAAGAAGAAGAAGAGAAGAAGAAGAAGAAAAAGAGAAGAAGAAGAAGAAGAGGAGAGAGAAAGAGCAGAAGAGAAGAAAAGGGTGCGTGAGGATCTTTCGGAGTGCGGCCAGCAGGGCGCGGAGAACGAGCAGTGACAGAACGAGATGGAGTGACTAAAGGGAGGACGTGAATGCGTTGGAATGGGACATATACCCCCCCGTTATACGCGGAAGAGGGGGCGTATAGACACGGTGCCCATGGAAACGCGCAGGCGCCTTTCGCCGAAGACCCTCGGCCCTTCGACGAGTTCCCGTCTCTCTGTCTCTCTTTCTCGCACCCTCTCTCTCCCCTTCTCCTCCCGCCTCACTCACTCTCTCTCTCTCTCTCTCTCGCTCTCTCCCTCTATCGCGCTCACCCTTAGTTTCCCTCGTTCCGCCACTCGCCCTCCCCCCGCCGTCGTCCCTCTCGCCCTCCGCCTATCTGTCCATCTATCTGTCTTCGTCTTCATCGTTCCCCCGAACCCCGTAACCACCACCACCGCCGCCACCGCCACCCCCATAGCCACCTTCTCTCCGTAATACGCACTAAACACCCCATAGGCTGCGTGTAGGCTTTACCGGGGGGTGCACGCGTGTGTTTACCCTTCGGGCGTAATACCGCCCAGGCGTTTCGGCGCCGATAACGCCTTGGAACGCGCCGCGTGAAGAACAACGCCATGACACGTCGATCGGGACACGCTCGGCTTCCCCGATCAGGTCTCGCCCCATCCGAATGTCCGGAAGTTAACGACGCGTCTCGCATTCCCACGGACCTCCGAGGGCTGGACCTTCGGACGTGATAATACGACACGCACGTGTAGCAAATGCAAATCGATCGCGATAAATTCTTCGCTCGTGTTCGACTCGGGAAAGTAATTGCGCTTGTCCGAGCGCGAAAGTGCCTTTTTGCCGTTTGCCCGAGAGAGCTCGGCGGCTCGGGCGTGTTGTGTCTGCCGGTCTGTCTTTGTTCGTGAACGAATCGATTCGCGGCGTTCGTTCGGTTGGGCTATCTACGTTAATCGCCGGTATGTAATCGGGAACCGAGAAATGGGTCACTGTCGAAGGGTCGCAAAGTCAGCGCAAGTTCGAGGCAGCTTTTCTTCGCTGCTCTTCTCCGCCCTCCTCCGTCCCACCTCGCCCCCACCTCCGCGACTTTTTCAACGTGTACTCGAAAGTCGCTCATGCGCAGGATCACCAATTAGTTGGCCGATCGTTCGATTTGCCGAAGAAGTCGATGGTATACGTGACGCAAGTTTTTTCGCCGCCGCTCGTGAGGAGACGTCGGAGACGTCGCTGTGTCGTCGTTATGGACGGCAACAACGAATCGATTTATTATCGACTTTTTCCCCTCGTCTATCGCGACTCGCCAACGGTGCGGCGATCAAGGCCAACGGAATTCCGAAATCGAAACCGGTCTATAAATTCCGCGCGCCAAATCCGCGGGATCGAGTCGTTCTTTCTTTCGGTTTCTTTCGATCTTTCGATATTCCGAGTTCCTCCCGTCGCAGGCGCCGCGACGAAGAAGCCAAGAACTCGAAGCAACAAAAGGCTCATCGATCCCGAAAACGAGCGGAGCGGTCTTGCGTTGTGTCTTGCGGCGGACGTTTCCATGGCGCTGGTCGAATGGCATCGGAAGGTGAACGCCTCGCTGGAGAAACTCATGGCGCGAGCGAGCGAGCGAGTGAACGAGCGAGCGGGTGTTTGACTGGCGTTTACGGGCGGCGAATGCGTACGAAGCGTGCGTGAACAATGCCGAAGAATCTAGGTGCCACGGGACACCACCGTAGCACGTAAGCGAGATAGACCCATAAAAATGCTAATTCCTATCGACCGGGCGCGCGTCGGGCCGGGAGGCTGCCGCCATCGCCACCGCTCACTTGCATGCCATTAGCCCACAGACCTCGACAAACGTAACTCTGTGTTACATCGACGATGTACCTCCTCTCTGCTCCTCTCGCTCTTTGTCTGTTCATCCATCTACCTAGTTGTCCACCTCTCTCTCTCTCTCTCTCTCTCTCTCTCTCTCTCTCTCTCTCGCTCTCTCTCTCTCTCTCTCTCTCTCTCTCTCTCTCTCTCTCTCTCTCTCGCTCTTTCTTTCTCTCTCGTCCAATCTATCTTTTTCTCATCTCTCTCGTCCGCGTCATCCGTCATTCCGAATTGTTTCTCCCGACCTCACCTCGAAATCGCCGATTCGGCCGATAGATCGGCGCGCCGATCGCCCGAGATATTTATTCTACGTATCGCTGACGAAGTCGAGGTCAACTTTTTCGAGGGGTGCGACGGCGACTACGACCCTGTCGACGACTGCCAGGTCTGCGACGACTAGGACGACTAGGACGACGACGACGACGACGACGACGACAAGCGCGGCTACGACAGAAGCGAGACTAATCTCCGTTACGGGCCGTGGATCGGATCCATCAATCTAGATTATAATTAATTGATAGTGGGAGCCACCCCCCTGCGGTGGGTGGCAGCCACATCGGCCGTATTCCTATACGCGCCGGCCCGCCAGTGTATTGCACCGGGTATTAGGGGGTGCACAAGGGTGACTGTCGGTCTGTCTGTTGTCGACTCTTTATCGCGCCCCCGGTGAGTCGTCTTATGCATCTTTCATGAGGCAACCATCCAAGGGGTCCACGCCATCCGCCTCGTAGTAGTACGTAACCCGTACTTTCTCTATCTCCATCTTTCTCTCGTTCTCCTCTCTCTCTCTCTCTCTCTCTCCCGCCGCGCGTACGTACGTAGATATTGTGGAAAATGCGCGGGGGTGGAAGGCAGGGGGAGAGGACGAAGAAGCGGTGGTGTGCGTTTTACACACGAGATCGTTGATGTGTATTTACACATGCATACACCAGCGCGCCGGAGGGACGGTAGACGTTACTATAAAACCTGCGTTTACGTCAACCCTTCCGTTCCTCGATTTCGTCGTCGTCCTCGTCGTCGTCGTCGTCCTCGTCGTCGTCGTCGTCGTCGTCGTCGTCGTCGTCGTCGTCGTCGTCGTCGTCGTCGTCGTTGTTGTCGCAGTTCCCTATCGAGATCACGTCGCGACGACTCGTCCTCCGTTCGCAGTCTCATGCAACTTCGCTTTCTCTTCGCTTCCCCTACCGTCGCCAGCCGCGACTGCTCGCGCGTCACAAGTTTTCGGATTCCTCAATGCAAACAAAACGCGTACGCCGCGACCGAATTCGAATCACGTTACCCGCCGAGTCATTGATAGCTCGTTCGAGGACGGAACATCGTGTTTTACGGGCTTGTCATTTTACGGTTTCGCCCTCCGTTGCCCCGCTCGCCGTTCCTTTTAAGAAGGCTAAGGGTGAGCTCGGTTTGAGTGCCTCGTCGTCGAGTCTCGCGGACAGCACCGAGCGGGGGAAAGACGTTCCTCCTCTTCCTTGCTGCTTTCGACGAACCGCTATGAAATTAACAGTCTCGCGTAGATTCATCTGCCGAGATTTATCGGCGATGGAGCTGCCAGACAACGACGATGACGGCGACGGAGCGGAAGTGAACACTTTGCTAAACGTACCGCGTCAGGGCAAATTGCAGTCATCGCCCTGCGGTCTCTATCGCGGCAGCGTCGCGTGGAAGCTGCAATTATCTTATTAGAAGTGCGCAATCACAGTATCGTCCGTGTTGCCTTAATTTACGCGAGCTTTTTCCAAAGCGGACGCCGCGAATCGATACGACGTGGATGTCGTGTTCCCTCTCTTGCAACTTTGTCCTTTATTAAAAAGGAAAAATTACTGGTATTAATATAAATTAATATAATATCGTTAATACATCGGTAATATGAATTACCGATGAACACCATGTAGCCTTTGGTATTCTATCGTGCCAAGCGCGATGATGTTTTTCAATTGTATTGCCATTGGCGGTCTTACAGACGTTGGAAATGTCGCAGGGGTGCGCACAGAGACGCGCGTTTGTAAATATAATACCGCTGAAGAGTGATCGGAGAGATGTCTGCGTATAATTTCGAGCGTTCCACCTTCCTCCGTGCGTGACCAACTCCATGATTTACGCGAACCTCCGAAACTCCTCGAAGGGCCACTCGGAATCGCAACGAGTCGGCTCGCGGCGAACAACCCCCCCCCCCCAGCGCGATCGCTATATTTCTATCAGTTCGCGAGGCTCCTCCGCTGCTGCGATTCACGCGACGACCGAGCGAACGCTCTGCTCCGCGTCGCGGACCACCACGTTGCGGACAATTCCTTCCTCTTTTTTCCCTTCCCCGTCAGCTCGCGGCGACATCGGGGAGAGGTCCGTAAAAAATGAACACGTCGATGACGCAGAACGGACGAACGGATGCAGGCCCGCACACGGGCGAGGAAGATGATGGTGGCGAACGAAGAGGCGGCGGAAAGGAAGAAAGGGAGAGGACGTGCCAGGGGTGAAACGGCAGGGCGGCGGAGGGCGAGCGACGAGCAAAAACATATCCGAGAATACGGCCGTGCGGATGAGTTACCGCCTGGCAGATTCCACCGCAGCCGTTGCTACCCTCGCCGTAGGACGACGGCGCGAGCGGGGGTGGCCGAGGCAAGGAAGGGGCGACGGGCGACGGCGGACACGCTGCTGCTGGGAGGATATGGCGGAGGAAAGGACGACGGACGTAGCGCATTACGCAAACGTATCACGCTATGTGGTCCAACGAAAACAAACAGAGCCCGAGGCTCCGACCCCCTACACCCACCGCGTAAGCCATCCCCCCTCCCCCTCTCTTACTTCGTCGCCCGTTGCATAAGTAAATAGACGGCCGCGGCCGTTGTTCGCCAGGTCGTTGCTGCTCCCGTTTTCCCCTTCGTCTTCGTCTAACCCTCCGTTCCAGCCTACCGACGCGACTTCTCGGGGAAGAAGTCCTCCTTTCTCCCTTCTCGTTCCTTAGTCGCGCCGCGCTCGCGCCGCTTCGTTTCACTTTTGCGGAAAGTGATCGTTTACGACGATATGCCTGCTTGACTTCCGCGGATCGGAAGAGATTTTACGGCCTCGGCGGTGGACGGTACGGTATGCTTGCGCTCGTGATTTAGTCTGCCGGCTAAAGGTGGTGAGGATGATGATGACGACGACGATATGCGCGGGGTGATTTTCGATAGAGAGGTACGTTCTTGAAACGAGAATTCTTTCACGCGAACGTGGCGCGAAGTAGCGAAACCCAGTTTCGCAGTGCGGGATAAGGTGACAGATAATCTCCGCGACGTACGAACAGGCGAAGACAGTCTCAGGATGGCGAAGAATGGAAGGAAAGGAGAGGGATGGTGGGAGGGACGGAGGGGAGGGAGAGGAAAGGAAGGAGAGAGAGAGAGAGAGAGATGAAATTGCAGAGTTTTTTGGTTTCAGGCGTCGGTGTCGGTTGTTGGGTTGGGTTGTTCGGTCGCAACTCGCACGGAGCGAAAAAGAGAAAGAGGCTGATAGGGGAGAGAGTGAGAGATAGAGAGAGGGGGGGAGGGGAGAGAGAGAGAGAGAGAAAGAGAGAACTGCCATGGGCGTACGAGAGGGCGAAACGGGTGAAAAAGAGGACGCGCGACGAAAAGAGAGGGAACAAGAAAACGCGCGGGAGGGCCGACGCGGGAGAGAGGAGAACGGAGGGTGCAGCGAAGTAGAGAATGGTCGTGGGAGAAGGAACGAAAGGGCGAAGGCGAAGGGAGTAACGAAGAGAGCCAGGGAGCGCTGAGGGTCGACTGGGGGCCGCGGGAGGGACGGCAGGAGGGGTAGACGGCGAGCTCGCGGGAGAGAGCGATCGATGTTCACCCCCTAACCCTCCGGACCTCCCTCCCGCGACGTCGTGCAACCCCCGCTCGAGCGGTGGCGGCCGTCATGGCGGCGCATGCAAATCAGCATGGCGCCGAGACACCCTCCCGACCCTCCCCGACGCACCACCCCGTGTGTACGCACGTATGTATATGAGCGCGTCGTGCGCGCTTTCGTCTGTGTTAGGATGTGTGTGTGTGTGTATGTGTGGGTGTATGTGTGTTTATGCGTGTATGTGTGTGTGTATGTGTGCGTGTGTGGATGGGTGGCGGGACGCGTGTGCTCGTGTGCGTACTTAACGCGGATGTACGTTCACCAGCGGCGACGAAACCAAAGCATCGACCGAGCGACCGACAGACCGACAGACAGGCAGGCAGGCAGACGCGTAGGAACACGGGGTAGATATTCCGGTGTATGTTATGCCTGTTATGTCGCGCAGGCTCGTCCTTTCTCCCTCCCTCTCTCTCTCTCTCCCTCTCTCTGTCTGAGTCTGTGTTTCAGCGTATCTTCAAGTGGAAGTCATCGACAGGCGTACCCGTCGATTAACACACGAACGTGATTACGAGGGGAGACGGAAGTCTCCCCCTCCTTTCGATGACGGAAGTTCCGGCGCGTCGAGCCCGTTAAGTTGCGCCGAGAGAGAGAGAGAGAGAGAGAGAGAGAGAGAGAGAGAGAGAGGGGGGGGGAGAGGAGAGAGGATCGATGCCGAAACGTTCTCCAGCGGGAGACAAGAGAGTGCCGCGCGGATGTTGCGCGATAAAGCGTGCCGATAGATCTAATCGACGAGCCGCTTCGGCTTTACGATTGACATCGACGACGACAGATCGTGCCGATCTGCCGATGTCGGGATGATGATGACGCGGCGGGGTCACGCGAGCTCGCTCGGTTTTACGGTGTTGCGAGATTGCGAGGTTAGGTATTTTTACATTACGGCTATAAAACGCCGCGATTTAGACGCTGCGTTTCGGCGGCGGCGGCGCGGCGGAGCTCGCCGTTATGGCTCCTTCGTGTTGAGCTCTCGCGCGGCCTCCTTGTCCAACGGAATCCGACGGAACATGTTCATTTCTTTATCTATATGGACGCTTACACTCGTCTCTTTGGAACCGTGGCGTGCCACCTGCCGTTTGCTGTTTCGCGTGACGCACAATCGAGCTGCCGGATTTATTGGACTCGGGAGGAGGGGGGAGGGGGCGGCGGCACGAGTGGCATCGAGTTTTTGGTTGCATTTTTTTCGAGCTCGTATATACATATTTTCTTTATATTCAGTAAGATTATAATAATATCTCATGTTACTCTATGAACACATCGTCGTGTTGAGATTGACAAATGAGATCGGTGAGCACGGCGTTCAACTGTTTTCCTTATCAGCGCTCACATACATACATGCGATTGCTAATTAAATTAAAGCGCGATAGAAATGGTAATGATATCGAACGATAATATCTCGTGATAATGCATTCATTTGCGGCCGTCAGAGCACCATTTACGAGACGCTTCTTTCCTATCGAACAAAATCGTTTGACCAATGTGTAATTTTGTCATTATGTTTTCAGTATCTTCAATTCCCAGTTGAATCTGTACGTATCTCTCGATACGAATAATTCCTTTGAGATCTCCGGGAAAGAAGCATGGTCCGTTTTAGTAAAAAGAGAAAGAAGAAAAAAGAAACTTGTGAAAAATGTGCGAAATAATCGCGACCTTGAATGGCTTAAAAATGAGACATCACTGATGGACATCGTGGAACAGAGTGGCATAATTTTTGCATCCTTACGCTCATCGGAGGGACTCGGCGAAGTCGATTGATACACAGCCCGCGAGAAAGATCCTTGATGTAGATCCTCGATCGCGTGTTAAGTGTCCGTGGAACAACCGAGCGCGTCGGTTGGCGCGAAGGAGAGCGATAGGACGTGCGCACGAGCGAGCGAGCGAGCGAGCGAGCGAGACAACGGCGGCCACCGCCGCGCCGCCCGGCGCATTTGAATACGCGCGAATAAATGCATAATAATTAGGTCAGTTTTGCTAGTCAGCTGATTCCGCCGGCGTTGCCGTGCAGCCGAGGAGAGGGCCGAGGTTAGGCGCGCTCCCGCCGTCAACGTCGCGCGCGCGACGAGTCTTACTTTCGTCGGGCTGTAACTACCGCTCGCCGCGTTCCCACGACGCAACGCGACGCGCATGTGGGATTAACCGGGCGAGCGCGAGCGTCGGGTCGCGTCGCGTCGCCAAAAATGGCATCGTAATTCGCGTTTCAGAGAGGCTACAGTCGTGACGACAGTCACGGCGACCGGCGAAATCTCGCTCGCGACAGTCAATTGGAAATTCTGCTCTACTCGTACCCGAGGATCCCACTCGGGTATTCAAGAGATAAAGTCGCGATGACGTATATATGTTTATCGTCGCTCACTGAAACGGAGTTTCTAAAGGGCGGCAACTTTCGTCAAATGCGCTTCGAAAGAAGGCCGAGGAAATTCTCGTCGTGCAAGTCGAAGATTTCGAGCCGTCGTGTGTGCTTATTTAATTAAAAAAATCTATTTAATTAAAAAAAATGAAAAAGTATTGGAAAACGAGGTGTCTCCAAGCGTCCCGACGCACCTGTGAGGGCGTCTGTGCTAGGAGCACGAGCGACTTTGTGGGTAAAGCTTTGTGGGAAACGCATGAAACGCAAATCTTTCCTTCCCTGGTATACTCGCGATTTGTATTTCAGCATACGCGTATAATTTTATCACAAAGTCCACACGCGGCTTACACCGCGCAGCAGCGGCGAGCCGAGCGTCCGGCCAATTTCCCCGTCGGAGTCATTATCGCGCGGGGGAGGAAACGGGGGGCCTGGCCGAATGAAAAGCAGTATTTTTCGTGCACGGGTTATTAGTACGCGGGATGTGTCGGCGCGGCATGACCGAAAAAACACGTCGACAAGCACGGGAGGGGCGGGAGGCGGTGGGGACGGAGGGGAGGGGACAATGAGCGCGGGGGCGGAAGCGCGTGGAAACGTGTAGCGGGAGGGTGGCTCCGATTGGCGACGTAAAATGTCGGCCGCGAGGATTGACGAGCGGGCCGCGGATGGATTTTTATTTCGTTTTAATTATCGTAACGCCAGGTAAACGGCCGCCTCCTGTCATTTCGCCTGCCCCGTCTGCTTGTCCCGGACCCTGCCGCTCCCGGTTCCCCCCCCGCCCTCCACCCCACGCGAATGCGTATCCGCCACGTATTATTTTATACGAGCGGCCGCTCGCGTCGCCGAGTCGGTCTCGTACGCGAGCGCGAGTCCGCGGACTATTACGGTATTATATTTACGACGCGCGATCGACCTACGCGCCGCGAATGACAATTGGATAAGTGCGGCCGAAGGAGAGGATGTCCATCGCGGACAATGAGAATTCCTCGTCGTACGCCAGCGAACAGCTAAAATGTAATGATTTTACATTTCCATCGAGCGTTCCTCGACATTCCCCTCCTTGGCCGTTTTTGCAGAGCGCGCTTTGCGAAACCCGCCGCCCTTAGAGAATATCTCGGTACCACGATAAACGTATTTCATTGCTGCTTCTTCTTCAAATTTCTTGCAGTGGGATTCCGCATGAAGGAGGAGTAACCGAAGAAGAATAATAAACATGCGCTTGAAGCGCCGGTGAAAATACCGCAACTCGCGGAATCATCAGAGAAAGAGACGGAGGACGAGAGAGGTGTGTTTGAGATTTTAAATTGTAATATTTTTTGCGTTGTATTTCAAGCCAAAAGAGAAAAGTGAAAAATTCTCCACATTCACCCGCCCGAGCGAATTTCGTGCTGCCTCTTCGCTCATTCATATTTTCCTGATTGCGAAGTTCCCGAAGGATGAGAAATTCGGTATTCAGATTTTCAGCAGATTTGCATTAGGAGAATGTATAACGAGCTGAGGAAGTGGGCACGATTTTTAGGAAGAGACGTCCAAGAGGCGACACGCGCAGCTCCCAGATCAATTATCACGCGAGTTCCTCGCGCGACGATGTCGCGCGAATGCTCGCTTCGCGGTTTCCTCGATCGCCGGCCTCGGCCGCGAGTCGGTCGCTGCCCGCCGCCGGCCGGACACTTCGCCGGGAGGCAGCGAGAGCGGCGAAGGAAAGCGGAATAGTAGATGCAGAAAGCAGAGTTTGAGTTGAATTTGAGTCGCAGCTCGTCAGGCAGGGCACGTAGCCGCGGCTTGCGCAGCCCGCATAGCAAACGCCTCGGCAGTCTAGAACCGACAGTCTGTAGCCTCCAGCCTCGGGTGGTTTTATGCAGACACTGACCTTCGTCCCGGTCCCCCCCTCCCCTCTCCCCTTCGCCGTTCCCCGCCGCCCCTGCTCAACGCCCCAACGGCGCACATCGCGCGCGCGGCTTCGCCGACGTAACGGAGAAAGTTTCAAATTCGGGTGCAAGGCCACCGGAAACCGGGTTCACTCTCCTGCGTTACGGAAAGATCCGCTTCATTGTTGCGCGCTTCTCTCCTTCTCTCTCTCTCTCTCTCTCTCTCTCTCTCTCTCTCGCTCTCTCTCGCTCTCGACCGACCGACCGACCGACGTGCATCGCACACGCTGCATCCGGCCCTCGCGATGCATTCCGCACTCGACATTGAACGTCGAGTCCGCTGCTTATCATATTTATCGAAAATTGCACCGACGCGTGCACGCGCCTGCGTGAAGCTGTTTTAATGGCGCATCGCGGAACTTTCACGGCTCAACGCACATTCGCCCGGCATTCTTGCGCGCGTTCATTGATTTCCGTAGCGTAGTACAAGCGCCGAGTGGCGTTTCGAGCACACGGGGGAAAAGTAAGTTTATCGGGATAACGAGATGAAGTAGAATAAATTCTGGCACGTTCCAAGCCTTCCGACGAGATGACACCCGACAAGTAGGGCGACGATCAAGTCAGACCAAAAGTCGAGTAACTTCTCCTCTTTTTCAAGCGATTTTCCACCGTTCTGAATCGTCCGGTGGATATTTCGATTCAAAGCTGAGGAACGGGTCTAATATCGCTGCTGAAATAAGTTCGGTCTAACTGATTAAAATATCCCGTCGTATGAATCGACGATTCTTTCCACGTGCGAATTTGACATTCACTCCTGCGCGATTCCGAGAGAGAGAGAGAGAGAGAGAGAGAGAGAGAGAGAGAGAGAGAGAGAGAGGGAGAGCGACGGTATTTTCATTGTCGCTTCGAGAGCGAGATTGAGAGCTTTAAGAAATATGACATAGTATTTTTCGACACACTCTCGACGCTCGTCGCCTCCGATGCAATGGATATTATCGCCGATATTTTCGTTTCCGCTGCAATATGCCGACGAATTCGCGGCACGACGCGCGGACGAAGATTCGAATCGATCCGTATTCCGGAGTAATGTTCGTTAGTGGCGCAGTAAGACTTACGAGTCTGCCGGGAGCGATTACGGCGATGGTCGGATGGTACCGCGGTGAGCCGTCGCTAATCGAATCCATTCGACCCGACCGACGTCTCGGCCGCTGCCAAGTGATCGCGATAGTAAATGATTTCGATTTACTCCCTCGCGTATCGCCCGATGGACAGACAGGAAGGGAATACCGCCGATGTAAATGCGACGTAACGAGAGAGACGAGAGAGAGAGAGAGAGAGAGGCGCGGCGCTACATTGAAAGTTAAAATTCAAAAGCGACGAACCGCCGGCCAGAATAATCGCCACAATTTGCGGCGACATAATCATCGCGATAAATACGACGCATGATTTATCGGCGATGCTTTATTTATTGTTACACAGATGCGACGCATTCGTATCCGCGTTTGACCTCTCCTCCAAGTGTCATCCGAAAGCGAGAGAAAATTCGCTCGAGGTGACAGTGAAAACACACTGCGAGATCGAGACTGTGAATGTTTAATTTAAAGTTATAATAAAATACAGATTCTTAACTCACGTTGATAGAAAAATATATCTGAAGAATAAAAATTATTTATTCCATAGATATTAATAATATATTTATTTGAATTTAAATTGTCTCATTTTTAAGTAAAATAAACGACCGTTTTCACGAAAAAGCTAGTTTCGAGAAAACGTTCGTTTTCTTCCTACAAAAAAATATTTTCCAGTTTAAAGATAACTATATAGCAGCGTAAATAAATATATTATCACAGTATCCACCGAATAAATATTTTTACAGCTTTTACGAGAGAATGTTTCAGCCGACTTTCAGCGACCAGACACTGTCATTCTACCTTTTTCGGGCCTTGACATCTCGTTCAAGGACCACTCAAAGAAAGAGTGAGAGAGAGAGAGAGAGAGAGAGGAGGGAGGGGAGAGAAGTAAAATTACCAAGAGAGAAGAGAGAAAACCCGGCGATTTCGGGACGATCGCGCGTCGATTGTTGTCCGCGACGTCGACGCTCGCGAGAGCGCACGCAAGCCGTCGACGGCTATTGACGAGCTGCAGCGCGGGAAGGGCGGGGAAATGAGACAGACAGAAGGGGATCGGGAGTCGGTACGGTGTCTTAAGGCCGCGCGGTAGTGGACATCGCACGAGGCATTAGCACACAATCGAAGCGACGAATCCGAATGCGAATGCAGGACGTCGGTGGCGCGCAGCCGGAGGTCGGAGGTCAGACCGCCAACTTGGTCGTCCATTGTGTCGGCGGTCGTTCTCAGGTCCTTCCGACCATCTCGCCCTCCCCCTGTCCCGCCCGCCCTCCTTTCCCGTGTTCGCCATCGGCTACGCGAAGTCCGCGCCCATTGTTCCGCGGCTTCCACGCTTACGAATCAGTTTAGCGCGCAATACCACTCGGTCACCCGGGTATTTATTATTATTTCATGCCGACTGCCGAGAAGCAGCCGATGCGAAGCGGTAGCGATAGGGTTGGCAGGGGAGAAGGGGGCGGAGGAGAAAAGAGGGGAACGTATGCGCGCCCGTATGCCGATCGGACGTAGGAATTCGCTTTGTGCCGGCTAGAGATGCGCGAATCAAGAATTTTTATGTCGAATCGAATCGAATCGAATCTATGAAATTTCCCTCGAATTCGAATCGAATCGAGTGAAATCGAATCGAATCATATAAAAAATTTAACATGACTATTAAACACGCAGATGGAAGATTTTAATATGAAAGGGAACATTCATATTGTAATAACATCTTAAAGTAAAATGTATATATTTGAATTTATAATTAAGTTATTAATTATAAGTTAAGTTAATTACAAGTTGAAGGTCCAAACATACAGGCCCAGATGATCTGTTTTGTAGCTGATGCACGCAAACGATAATGTATTTCCCATTCAAATTATTCGGATTCGAAACGAATTGAATTACATTACATTCGATTTGAATTCGAATAGTTCACACATTTCTAGTGCCGGCCGCGCGCGTTATCGCGAGTTTGGGTTTTAACGGTGCGTACCGTGGCGAAAATTATTGTAGAGAGAGAGAGAGAGAGAGAGAGAGAGAGAGAGAGAGAGACGCGGGAAAGACGGGAATCTCTCCTGACTCGTGACGGGAAAACGCAGGATTTGATTCTGTTTTTATTTCCTCCGATAAAGACGGAGAGTGATGCATCGACGTTGCGCCGGCGACCTCACCGGGCCACCCGAGCGAGGCCGACGACAGGGAGAGGCCAGACGAGAACGAAATCCGAAACAAGAAGAGAAATACCGCGAAACGATCGTCTCGTCTCTTTGTCTCTCCGTCCGATCGATCTCGTTCCGCGCGCCGGGCCGATCGATAGGCGACCCGTCGGAGCGGAGTCGGATCGGAATCGGGTCGCCATCGTCGAGCGGCCGAATTCACGAGGTCCTCGCGCGCAAAAACAAACTGGCCGGGCCCGACTCCGCGGCCTTTTCTTATCAGGCTGCGGAGTAGTCCGTGGCGACCGCTCGCGGTCATACTCGCGGATCGACGCCCAACGAGTCGATCTAGACGAGCCTGTCGTTTAGATCGAGCCGTGCGTTCGAGGGACGGCTCGACTCGCGAGAGCTCGACCACCGTCGACCAAAAGCGCGACGGCTTTTTGCGTGGCGTTAATTGGCTCGCTCTAAAGCGTAAACACAGCGCGACTAAGGGACGAGAACGAAGCACTCGCGCCGTCGAGTGGGCCCGGCCAGTCGAATCCCGCCAGATGAGCGAAACGAACCGCCGATCGCGACGAGTAAAAACTCGTCGCCTGCGACGACCACGCCGGCCATCGATCGGCTTTCGGCCTTTCGGTGTTCGGCTCGAACAGCGGTGCTCGATCGACCGATTCGGCCCGCTCGCTTCGCAGCGTGTCCTCTGCGACTTTCCAGGAAGGATCATCGCACGTTACACCGCACTGCGCTGCTGCGCCGCCACAGCCGCGCCAATTTTCGCGACTTCACCCCTGACTTTTAACGTTGACCCCGACCTTTCGATCTTGCCGCGGGCCCGGCGGTAATGTTCGCGCGAGACACGTCGGAACTAACTTCGTTCTAATCGCGAGGCGAAAGAATAGCCTCAGCACGCGATGTAGCCAAGTCGTTCGACTCTTCTGATCGTGTGTGCGCTTTAGTAATTCTTCCATTCTAATGTTGAGGTCGGTTTTCAATGAGAAGTGACAACGGTGGTCCGTCATGGATCTGACCCCGACCGATCGATCGATCGATCGATGAAGGGGCATTTATTAACGGAAAATGAAGAAGGAAATACAGTATGGTGAATTTGTACGGTTAGAAAGCGCTGATAATTTAATCCCGCTTGAGGCCGCCCCCGTCTGTCAACGTGCGGTGTTTTTCCTCGAGTGCAAGATCAGCGAGAGTCATCGGAATTACATTCACCTTTTTATAACTGTACGCGGCTTGTGTCGGTAATTTTATATTCACGAGTTTTCCTGCTAATCGAACCAACGTCATCTTCTAACACTCGACCTTTTGCTATTCCCGTTAAAAAAAAAAAAAAAAGAAAAAAAAGAGACGCTATCATATATGGGCGTTTCGCCCGTATTCGAGCGTCGGGACGCATTATCTCGGCGCGACAACGGAAGCGCGGCGACGAAGACGACGGACGGTTCGACCCGGTCGACGCGGTCGATCCTCCGAGATCGCTTCAGCGCCGACAATCTTCGAGAGAGCGCGTCACCGCTCGTCGGCTGTCTAAACACACTTTAAAGATTTGAAAACGTAATGGCACCGGGCTTTGACCAGATTTGCATGTCACGGCCGCGCATCATATATCTGGATTTAGCGCCGGCTGCCGTCTCTCTTCCCTACTTTGGCGCGGTGCGACGCGCCGCGTCGCGTCAGCGGCCGGGGTTGGAGACGCGTAGGGGTGCCGGTTCGGGATCGGAGGACGCTGGCGTATGCGCGAAGACAGAGAGAGAGAGAGAGAGAGAGAGAGAGAACGTCGAGCTCTCAAATGGAAGACGCGGGGCGACGAGAGAGAGAGAGAGAGAGGGAGAGAGAGGGAGAGAGAGGGAGGGAGAGGGAGAGAAGGACAGAGAAAGAGAGGCAGGGAATATGAAAGAGAGAAAGTGAGAGAGGGACGGTCGAGGAGGAAGGGAGGTACATGTCAACGGGATACGCGGAAACATTAACACTGTCGGATTATCCAATGAACCGGAATGTGATTTACGGATCTTTCAGCGGGTTGGAGAGCTGGCATGAATCGCGCGCCGACAGAGCAATCGCATATAACACCTCGCGTTATTTAGTACCTCAGACTACGATCCTTTTTATCCCGATATCTCGATCCGCGCGCGTAACTATTATTTTCGTATATTTTCCTCTCAGGAGAGATAATCCCAATTTCACCGGTCAAGCGGAGAATTATCTCTCGATTATTCTTCCCTCTGTCTCGGAAACTCGCATTACCCGCGTCGCGTCCCACGCGTTCCTCGCGTTGAGCATTGCATCATCGTTCCTCGCGATTCACGAGTCGACATCGGTGAGCAGGGTCGAATGATCCTCGTCCTTCCAGCAGCGCGAGCTTTTTCCAGCAGGATGAAAGCTTAGCGAGTGAATCGTGCCACGACAGATTACAGTCGCGTATAACACGTCGTGGCATTTTGCGCCTCGCTGCTCCGCTTCTCAATGAGGAAACGCGCTTTAATTATCCGCGCCTATTATTTCTGTGTATTTTCCCAAGAGTCGCTCGATCCTCCCAATTTTGCCGAGCAAATGGAAAATGATTGCCTGTCCCATTTCTCCGATAATCTCGATTATTCTTCTCTCGACGTCGCTGCGTTACATCGCGCGACCCTATCCGACTCGTTATCCGGCCGATTCGCTCGCGATCGTCGATCGCGACTTCGCGAGCCGCAGTTTCCGGCGATGGTCTTCATTCCCCGAGCATGAGACTCGATCCAGGGATGGCGGATGCGGCACAGAGAGAGAGAGAGAGAGAGAGAGAGAGAGAGAGAGAGCGTGTAAGAGCGTGCGGCATGCACGTATACGTACGCAGGTAAGCGAGTACGCACGCGTCCACGTGCATAATGGGGGTGTATAATACGCGCGTGTGGAAGACAATGGGTGCATTGTGCAGGTAGGCAACGTATACATACATATATACGCTCACAGGGCGGCGCGCGGGGGTTGGGCGGCGGAGGAGCAAGAGGAGGTGGAGGAGGAGGACGACGTATAGGGCGAGCGTCGTTTGGGCATATTGACAGACTAATGATCGCGTGGAACAAAGGCCAGACCGTCACGTGGTCACGTGGTCGTGTGATGGACCGTTTCCGGCGCGGCGGAGCGCCGCGAAGGCCCGCGACTGCATTCAACCCCGGCGGGAGCGAAGCGACTGGCTGCGCAGCCGACCGACCGGCAGACGACACGCATCAATCAGCGGGAAACGGAACGACCAGATGTATCTCTCTCTCTCTCTCTCTCTCTCTCTCTCTCTCTCTCTCTCTCTCTCTCTCTCTCTCTCTCTCTCTCTCTCTCTCTCTCCGCTCCCGGTGTTATTCGCTCCGCACCGTTGATTTCGCGAGCGCGCACGGATAGCGTGAAAAAATAGACGACGCGCCGTGAGGCGGGCGACCGAGCGCCGGGAAAGTGATTTCGCTAATCCATTTGCGATCGTATGGCGAGGCTCGGCCCGACGACTGATGCTTGTGTCGGCGGAGAGCGAACGATAACAGTCACTCTCGTGGCCTCGTGATGTACTCGCATTAGGGAGTTGTAGCTTGCGAATTTATCCGGGAGAAGCTCCACTCGGCCAGGTTGGAGAAGGTTTTTGCAGATGTAAATTTACGTGTAAAAATTCTTGGGGAATTTGCTCGAGCGCCGAGAAGTCCGATTTCCAGTCGAAAAGTAGATCAATAGTTGAGTCGCTTGAATTCGACGGAGGAGATCTCCAAGTTGGGAGACGAGGCGTGATGTGTCGTGTTATGCTGTTACCCGAGGGGTGACTGGAGGAGAAGGAAGGCTTGCAATGCTTTCTTTTCCACGAGTTTTCTCACGCGTTCGTGACACAACAGAGGAATTTGTCCTCTTCTAATATTCTCAAAAGACAAATCTCCCTATATCCGGCGTCGGATGGGCTTTGAGGTTTGTACGGAGAGGGTCGCAACTTTTCTTCCAGCGACTGGACGAATTTCGCTCGTAAAAACGTGACGGCGCGGCCAAGTCAAGTTCGCGACGAGGGAATGCCGATGCGTTCGCACCGTTTTAAATTAGCGATCCGGGTGAGGATCTTAATGACGCGTTAAGTGACGTTTAAATTTGTCTGCGCGGAGACGCGGGGGTGTCGCGGTGGTAAGCCGCTCGCCGACGAACCCCTTTCAGCCGGTCGCGCAGGAAGGGTGGCGGTTCCGAAGCTATTTTTGATCCTTCGACAGGGAAAGGGTTGCGCGTCAGTTGGGGAGAGGACCCTTTTAAATGCATAAATAATGAGAAGCCTGTTACCGGAATGTCCGGCGATATTGGACCTGTAGTTACGCGTGCACCTGGGGTGGCGGGACGGCTTTTAATTTTTCCTTCGAGGTCCTAGACGTGGGAAACGAGAAAGCGAGAGAGAGAGAGAGAGAGAGAGAGAGAGAGAGAGAGAGAGAGAGAGAGGGAGAGAGAGAGAGAGAAGAGGGAGGAATGAAGGAGAGCGAGGTGGAGAGAAGAGCGAGAGGACGAGAAACAAAGGAAGAGAGAGAGAGAGAGGGTGGGAGTTAATTAATACGAATTGCCGACTCGAGGTCCTAACTCACCGAAGATTTCACTCTCGCGTTTCAACTTGTCTCTCGACCGGGTCACGCGACGGCGTTCTACGTTAACTTCCGTTTGATCCGGGCGTAAACGCGGCCGACGTCGCGCTCATTAAAGTCGTCGCTCATTAGCGGGCGTCGGAATTAACGAGGCTAACTTCGCCGACGCCAACGCCAACGCGCGCCACAGGTACAACGCGCGGATCCAATTTTCCGCCGACACAATGACGCGCCTTTAATTCAGCAGAAGTCGTCGCGGAAATATAGCCAGCCGAAAAATTCCCATACTCGCGCGCGGTTTGGATCTCTTCATCAGCTGCGCTGAGCAACGAGTAATTTCTCCGTGTTCGGTAGAGCGATCAGGTGGCATTTGGCGGTTTGCTGGCTCGTTTAGGCAGACACAGAGAGACGCGGTCGGTTGTCGGGAACCTCATTGCGGCGACGAACACGGCGTTGTGGCTCCCTCGAGCTCGCTGCTCCCTCCTGCCTCCCGTGCCCTTCTGCTCCATCAACGTATCCAGCTCCCTCGACCTGCCTCTCTCTCTCTCTCTCTCTCTCTCTCTCTCTCTCTCTCTCTCGCTCTCGCTCTCCCTATATATATATATATATATATATCTGCGAAGAGTGAGAGATAGCGTGGAGAGGGCGAAGAGGTTTCAGAGGATACACGTATATAGGCGGTGCAGCGCAGCGGCGGGGCGCGCGGGAGAGGAAGAGTGGAAGCCGCTAATGAGGCCGTGTGTAATTAGGGAGCTCTCGCGGCCTAATGAAGCGCTTACCTACCTTAGCTACCAACCCCCTTCGGCCCCTTCGTGCCTCCTACACACGTGAACACTGACGAATACCCGGCCGAGGTCACGACGTGAACATCGCTGCCCCGCGCCACAACGTCACGGTTCTTCTTCTTTCTCGTGCTGAAGCGACCAAGAGGAGGAGGAGGAGGAGGAGGAGGAGGAAAAGGAGAAAGAAGAGGACGAAGAAGAAGAAAATAAGAGAACTGCGACAACGACGGGGAGGTCGACGGGCATGAGGACGACGAGGACGACGACGATCGCTTCTCACCACCTTTGGGGCGATGATCACGCTTCGCGGTCGACTCGACTGCGCTAGGACGAGATGGAGCGAACGAAGGATGCTCGGCCGCCGTTGCAGGATAACGGAGAGTAGATACACCTCCGCACGACACGCTCGCATCTTCGACGGACCATTACAGGATTAAGCGACCAGGGATGTAGATGCTCGTCGGCGCAACAGCCTTCACGCTTCTCGCGGGGGTGCATTTTTTGAGACGACCAGTCTTATCAATCGAACCGCATCTTCCTCATAAGCAAAATTAATTTTCGCGACTGCATGCGGTTTGATCCTTTCTGACTGTCTAACCATCTCTGTGACTGTCGCAGGAGACCATCTCTCCTAGCGTCTTTTAGAGGGTTAGGGGAGGCGAATGTTTCTTCAACTATTACGAGCAGCTGTTTCGAGGGCAAAGAAGTCGATGGCGCTGGAAGGACATGTTTCCGCTCAAAACGATCGAGTTCCGCAGAAGGATGCGTCCCTGGGCGTCCAGGGGGGCTAAGCGTGGGCCTCTTATCTCTCAATTCACTCATCGGGAGCGAGTGAGCGAGATCCGCTTTTCTCCTCTTTCCACTGCCTCGTCTTCTCATCTTTACCTCTCTGTCTCTCTTTCCCTCCCGCTCTTCATCTTCTACGGTCGCCCGGTAAGACCGGGGGCCGCAGAGGAGCAAGAAGGTGGAGAGAGCGACACACACAGGGCTGGGGGAGACACGGCTACCGGAATCACGACTTAGCCTTCTCCACTCTTCACGGATCGGCCCCGTTATCTCTCCCGCCATTTGCATATTAAACTAACTCACAACTCGCGCGGCATATTTCAGGGACAGCGCGCGCGTCCGCTACGCGGGACAGAGGCGTCGAGAAGGAGAGCAGAGTCACACGCGTGGACGGAAGACGGCGCGCGATCCTGCGCGTGCGAGAGGAGAAAGTGGAAAAAGACTGTCGCCGTCGACCGAATCTGCGGCGGCCGTCTTCTTCTTCTTCTTCTTCTTCTTCTTCTTCTTCTTCTTCTTCTTCTTCTTCTTTTTCCTCCTCTTTTCTCGGCCGCGTCGCGTCGCGTCGCGTCGCGCCGCGCCGCGTCGCGCTGCGCGACGTTCCAGGTCGTTCTTTAACGGCCAACTTGTTTCCAATATGCATTGATAAACCTGTCGGCGCGCGGGCGCCTCGGATCGGCGACGCCGCGGTTCTTGATTACCGACCGGATTACTTTGTACCCCCCGGCCACTCATGGATCATCGGTACCCTCCGGGATGATCGCGGATAAATTGCTCCGCTCCTGCAATCTTCTTAGCATCCGGGCGATCGCCTATCGCGAGATACATTCGGCCGGGGCGAAGAGAGAGAGAGAGAGAGAGAGGAGAGAGAGAGAGAGAGAGAGAGAGAGAAGGGAGGGAGGGAGGCCGAGAAAGAGAGTCGACGCGGCGGTGATTGCGAGCGGGGCCTTGAGAAATCGCAGAATCTGACTTTGAGTTAGCGTCCGGAGTTAACTGGTTGTTCCGGTTTAATCGATATGCGCGCGAGTGAGCCGACGCTCCTCCGCGATCGCAAATTCGCGAAGGATGTGTCCCGCGACACGAGGAGTTACACGATATTCCGGCGTTATCGATAATTAGATCGAATATTTATCTTTAATTGACGCGCGATGTCCCCGGAGGACGGCTCGACCAACTCCCCCCCTGCGAGCTCGCGGAATGTGATATCTGTAAAGGAAAATATACTAACGCGACAACTTTCTGCCGCAATTCTTTTGCGGACGTCCCGAAGTTGGTCGTACATGGGAGGAAATGCACGAACTCGAGGTACGGTTCTCGCCGATACGCTTCTCCCGTAATCCTTCGCATCAACGTCTTTAGGAAAATGGATATTCCCGCGAATGAGATGTCTTTCTGAAGATATATTTTCTCTCCGGTGTCTCTCGGGGAAAATTCGGCTGACCTCCAGTGATACCAACAATTCGATCGAGTCGATTCGTCCCTAATTGACGCGCAACGCTCCCCGAGTTCTTCTTGTCGAACCGTACAAAAGCAAATATACGCAGACGCGAGAATCCTTGGCTGCAAATTTTGATGAACGTTCACCAACGAAATCAATCTTCCCACGAGCGCACGGGCTTTTCCCGTTACCCTCCAACCCGTTCTCAAGAATCCTGTCGACTGTCGGCGCGCTCGCGACCGCTTTCGCGACTCCGTCCGCAACTTGGGTGCGATTTTCAAAGGGACGACAAAGATGGACCGAGTCTGAGCCGCGGTGCGACCGATAGCCGATATGCAGATAGGACCGACGGTGCCATTATCCTAAGTTACGGACTGACACGCGCATATATACAGAAACTCGGCGACGGCGGCGGCGACGGCGGCGGCGGCGGCGAGGTCGTTCCACGATCCTCGCGCGCGCGTTATTCGTTCTTCCTCTCGCGGCTCTAAGTAGCCGCAGTTAAATCCTCCCGGCTCGCCTCCTCGAGGCGGAACTTTCGGCCCATTCGGACCTCTCGCAATACCGGCTCTTCCTCAAGGGACTGTATCTGGAAGCGGGTCGCGCGAGAGTGAGAGCGAGAGAGAGAGAGAGAGAGAGAGAGACAGAGAGAAAAGGAGAGAGATCCCGAGAGCCGAAAACTGCCTCGGCACGTCGCCGGCCCTCCGCCGGCGCGCATTATGCATTCCCGTAAACGGATCTCGGCCGTTTATTGAATGTTTACTACGCGCACGCAAATGCCGCACGGTTATTTACAGCGTGCCAGGAAGTAATGGGGCCCCGTACATCAACGGCCCGCTGGCGCTTACGTCGTTGGGGGGGAGGAACACACATATATATGTGTGTGTAAGGCGACGAGAGAGAGAGAGAGAGAGAGAGAGAGAGAGAGAGAGAGAGAGAGAGAGAGAGAGAGAGAGAGAGAGAGAGAGAGAGAGAGTTTCTCGATGCACGACAGAGCGAAAGGGCAGACGATAGCGATGATGTAATGCGCCGCGCCACTGTATTCGCCGTATCGCTCGTTTATAGATCGATACGAGCGAGAGCTGCGCCGCTACGACGACGACGTGCGCTATCCGTTACGAGACGCTGCGCGGTGCAACGGGTTCGAGTCTCTCCGACAGGTATAAGTAGCCTGACGTAATAATATGTAGTAGCGCTGTCACAGTTAGAGCTGGCCCGGATGTTTCCGTAGGCAGTTGCCGAAACTCTACGCGGCTACTACACCCCGCTGGTGGCCACGAAGGTACCACGAAGGGATCACGGGCCACGGGTCTCTTTTTCATCAGTCGGTCATTGCCATTTTCAATGTAATAACGAGAGCTGGGATGGAGGACTGCCGGGGCGTAACGAAAGCATCAGCGCTAGGAAACGCGGGTAGTTTGGGGACTGTCGTAAAAATAAAGCTCGTTGGGGATCCTCGTCGAGCAGCCCGTTATGGGTGTCAAGGTAGACACTCAATGAGAAAGCAAGGCTAACAAGATCCGTCGTTGCGTCCGCGTCGCTTTGCGCTTCTCCGAGTGTCTCCGCCGGGGTTTTCATTATCGGCGGCGGCTGGAAATACCGCCGCTTTCCACTCCTTTTCAGCGAGACTCCACTCCTGAGAAGTTTAGGGACTGAGGAACACCCTGGCGCTTGGGCAGCCGTGTTATTCGAGAGATGCCCAGGTATTCGAATATCTCCGGGTGATTCTCGGGGAACTACCCAAGCAGCGGCCGAGAGAGAGAGAGAGAGAGAGAGAGAGAGAGAGAGAGACAGAGAGACAGAGAGAGAGAGAGAGAGTCGGCTATCTGGAATTGACATCATTAATACGTGCTCGCGCTGCGGCGGCGGAGAGCCGCGCCCCGGCGTGTATCGCCCGTGTATACTTAATATCCGACGCTCTTCTGGCTGCTCCTACATTACACCTCGTTCTCCATCTTCCGACCGCTGGAACGCGGGCGCGTAAACATTACGCGCTCGCGCTCGCTAGCGCGCGCGCGGTATCTTCACTTATCTTCGGCGAACGACCCATCTCTCTCTCTCTCTCTCTCTCTCTCTCTCTCTCTCTCTCTCTCTCTCTCCCTCCCTCTCTCCCGCTCGCCGGCCTCGCTCATTACTATTTCCCGGTAATGCTGGAGAGCGCGCCTTCGTTATTCACCGTCGACGTTGCTGTAGCTGCGGGCTACTCCGCGCGAGAATGGTCTTCTCGGCGATTCGGGGAAAGGGGAAGAAACCTCGGCTGCTCGGCTTCACCACCGCACCACCCCGGCAACATCTTAATTCGCGATAAAGGATATTAGGACTGGTAGCGAACACCCGGGTGGAGCGACACCGCCGCCGCCGGCGGCCCTGGGACTGGAACTGGAACTCGGCACAACTGGATGGCTGCGAGACACGCAGGGCTCGCTCGCTCGCTCGCTCGCTCGCTCGTCGTTCCGTGTATCCATGGGTCGCGACAAGATTAGCATCGCTACTCGGTTACACGCGCGAAAGAGACACCCGGCCACCGGTACTCGTGCGCGGCTACCGTGCGCTCTTCTCCTCAATCATTACCAGCGCGAGCGAGCGAGCGAGCAGCTACCTGGGATCGCGATCGTTCCAGAGCAACGACGCGCGCGCGGGAGGCTTCGGGCGCCCGCTAATGCGTATCGTGGACTCGCCTATCGGCGATCGAGCTCCCGCGGAAACTCGTTCCCGTCTCATCGGCTGGGGAAGGAGAGGAGACGCGGCGCGCAGGCCACGCCGCGGAACCAGCCAGAGACGCGCGACCGCCTTAATGACAAAGTGTAGCAGATCTTATTATTGCTCGTAGCTGCGTCCTCAAGAACGTACGCGCGGCTCAGCTGCACTTTGTCCGACTTGTCGTCGGGCCCTTCTCAAGTGCAACGGCCGTGCGAGTTCTTCCGTCGTCGTCGTCGTCGTCGTCGCCGTGAACGCGAGTTCCAACTTCGGTTCCATTCTCGACTGCGACTGTCTGACATCTGTGTGGATTCCCGAGGACCAATGCGGGTTTCGTTTAGGTGGAAACTGCAATCCCACTGAGCGCTTCTAAATGACGGGAGACGCGCGAGTTGCCACTTGGTAGGTTTTCAAGAGGAGCTCTCGGCGAGTCTGATTAAACAAGCAAGCAAAAGTGCTCGGGACGGGCTTCGGAGTGTGAAATTAGCGTCGAATGGCACTCTGGGACTCGAAACCTGGACATTTCGATGCCTGTGTTCCTCGCGTTCCTTCGACGAGAGCATCGTCGCGAGGTTCCGCGGAGGAGGTGAACGAGCAAGTCCGGCTTCTCGACACCTTGCGCAGACGAGAATGCGTGGACGGCGTAATGTTTTCTATCTAAGTGGTTTTACTTTGGTGCAAGCAGGCGGCTTATAATTGCGCGATATTAATAAATATGCGTAACAAACGTCTCGCCTCTACTGCGCGAGCTGTCGTTCCGCTGACTTTGTTTTTCGGCAGATAGTCTTATCGCGCTATAGTATTCGTACATTTCCACTTGCTGTCGACCGACGTGTGGAAAATTCATTCGTAGGATTATCCCGGTACTGGCATAATGGAGAGTAGTAGAGTGTCAATTCCGGGTATCTCGTGCGCTAACCAGGTAATCGAGCGTTACCCTCGACTACCCGGATTATATCGGGCTGTGTAACAAGTAGTTTCGGATCTTCCAATAGATTTTCCCCGAGAGAGGAAATCCGAAATTACTAATTTTGCACAACCCACCATCAATTTCTTTCTATTTACTCGTCAAGTAATTCTCTGTACAGGCAAAAGCATCAAGGAAAAGCCGATGGGATATGGAATATTCAAAAATATTGTATTAGGATATGTGGAAATAAAATATGAAATGTCCAAAGTGTCGACTTTTACATGACTTTACCTTGACGTTTTATGTATAAAAAGTTTTATAAATAAACTTCTTCCCGATTACGAATTAAACTGGGTAAAGCTAATATTCTCTCTCAATAGACAACTGAGCTCCTGACTTTCTCTTCTCTCCCCTTCTCCCTTTGGCCGTGCGCTCCTCTTTCTTGTACAACGCACAAATTTGTGCACATAATGCGAGATACCTGCAAAAGTACCGCCGATCGAGGAATTATACTCTACCTGCGTCCCTCGATAACCGCAGCTCAAGTTCGCGACGACGACGTTGGCCTAAATATAGACGCGCGCAAAGTTCAACAGTCCTTGTCGACGCGGACGTCGCGGCGATTGTTTTATTTGACGAGCGTACATCGAAGGCGCATAAATCGTCTCCGAATTGTACAGCGCGCGCTTGTGCCGATGAACTCGACGAGACGGCGCGTCGATGGCAAAGGTAGACAGACGCGAGCTGGCAGGTACATGCACATAAGTATATAGTATAATACTATATACGGAGCGGAGATCGAGAGCGCGTGAGGAGGGAACAACGGGAGAACGCGAGCCAGGAGGACGGCGAGGGGCGAGGTGGATGAGGGAGACCGCGCGCGCGAGAGGGTGCGAGGGAGGGAGAGACGGATAGAAAGAGGGAGAGAGAGAGAGGGAGAGGGAGAGAGAGAGAGAGAGGGAGGATATGCCTATTAATGACGCACATGCGTTAACACCGGCACGCGTTCACAATATTATTTATTATTTATGCTAAGTTATGCGGAGCCAGTCCATGGATACCATAGGTTGGCCAGCGGCCACGGTCTGCCGTACGTCTGTCGGTACACCGTCATCGCCTGGCGTATTTATATCAATTACGTGTCGTTCCCGCGGCTCGGATTATTATGTAAATGGACGCTCTGTCGCGTCGGATGTCAACGATCGCGCGTTCGCGCAGCTCCATGAGCCGTCGAACGTTGTAAGCAGGCAGCAGCCGCCGTGCCTGCCAAGCGTGCCTGTTGTCGGCGAGCGCGCGATCCAGCAAGAAGCCGATCGAATCGCTCGAATCGCGCAAATGTGTCGGACGCTGGTCGCGTGCGCGCGACTCTCCTCTTTTCTCTCTCTCTCTCTCTCTCTCTCTCTCTCTCTCTCTCTCTCTCTCTCTCTGCCTCCTCCTCTCTTCGTTGTTTACGCGCGTGATAAATATGCGTCGCGATGCGGCGGATTGTCCGGTCGGTTGTTTCCTCTTTTTTTTCTCTCCTTTCTCTTTCCTCGCGCACCGCGCGGCTGTCGAAAGATGGACGCCGAGGCAATTCGGCGAGCCGCGGGAACGCGTCATCGCCGGGCGTTTAATGCGATGTGGGCAGGAATTTGTTAGAGCGAGCGAGCGAGCGAGCGAGCGCGAACGCGCGATGGAAATCACTCGGCGTAACTTCGCTTCATAAATACTGCAATGCCGCTAATATCGTTGCGAACTGTTACATATGTATTCGGATGTAATCTCGATTCCGCGCGCGCGCGGGCTAAAAATACGCCGGCGAATGTAAATATTTATGCGACCGCTGTTAAACACTTCTCGTTCGCAACGGGACAGGCGCGCGGGATTTCTATCGTTTGCCTTTTTTTCTTTCTTTTCTTTATCGAGAAACAGATATCTCGCATCGGTGTACCGAGTGGACAGGACCGAAGGGAAGGAAAAAGGCAAAAGGAAGAAAAAGACGCACGCTTCATGCGCGCATTTTTTCCTACGCGCAGACGGCCGAACCGTCCACGATCCGCTAGGAGGACGCGAGAGGCACTTCGTTTCCAGCGTCTGGAGGGAAGTTCGTTGCGAGAGACGCTTCCAGATGCGAAGTACAATACCAGAGAAGAACGACACGAGCGCGTGCAGGAGAGCTCGTGTGAGGAGGTCGAGGAGTCAACCCGGTGGAGTTAGTTCCTTCAGCGTCAGGTGGAGGAGACCAACCAAACGACAAGTGACTCAGAACTAATAATTATTTATAAGCTATTTATAATTTCGGGACGTCGCCGGTTAAAAACTTCAAACTCATTTCCTCCAGCAGTATTCACGGTTATTTTCAGCGGCGGGAAGAGGTGGGGACGAATAAACGTCGAGGAAGTCGTATTCTGAGTCTCCGGCGATTGCAGCGACGAGTAGTCGATCGACGCGTTCGCGTATCGATTTCTCGCGGGTATGCAGGTCCGAAAGACCTGTCAGAGAGGAGAGAATGAGAGAGAGAGAGAGAGAGAGAGAGAGAGAGAGAGATAGAAGGGGGGATGGGAGGAGACAGACAGAAAGATACGAGCAGATATGAGGTCCGGAAGCCTGTCGGTTGAACGACAAAGCGTGACGCAGGCGTCGGCGGCGGCTCCCGCGGCACTTTTCGGTTTTGATAAAACGCCTAAACATCAATCGGTCTCGAAAACTGCTCCGTAATTCGAGTTTAGCGAGAGCGGCCGGCGGAAGTTTCGTCCGCGGCCGGCGTGGCGCGGGCCCTTGGGGACGCCGGGGCAATAGATGACCGGTGCTGATGCGCGGAGGTCGAGCGGGACGGCGGGGCCGGAGGAGGGGGGAGGGCGAGTCGGGGCGCGGAGGGTGCGTGGGAGGAGGGTGATGCATCCGCTGAATATGTATGAGGCTCGCGACACCCCGTAGCACACCGAGAGACGACCCGAACCACCACTATCTGTGGGTGATAGTGGGTATGCTGTATGTCTCGCAGGGGTCTGCGGGCGAACTGCGTGCTGGAGCAGGAGGCGAGATGGCGGGTTCAGAGTCGGGGCTCCGAGGGGCTGACGGCGGCGGCGGCGGCGGCGGCGGGGTGGGCCTCAGGATGGGTGGGTGGTGGTGCTGTGGCTGCGAGAGCTTATATCGCAAGAACCAACCCCAATGGAAACTCAAGCCTCGGAGGAGCCTCACCCATCATGCACACTCCCGTGCTTACCGGTCGCCCGTGCTCTCGATCTCTCCTCGTCTCTTCTCTCTTTCTCGCCCCCTATCTCCCTCGCCCCTTCTCTCTCACTTATCTCACCGATGTCTCTCGCTCTTTCTCGGTTTTACCCCATCTCCCGTAACCTTCATCCTCCGACCCCCCGCCGGCCTCTTCCATAGCCCAACGGTTCCATCGCCTCCTACTCTCTGGTCTGGGTAGCACTCAGCTCCAGAGGAACCGTCGCGCTATCTTGGGAGACAAAGTTACGTCGTAATTCCTTCGCGAACAGATGCCGATGCGGTGCTAAGACGCCGGCTCTCGCTTCTCTACTCTTCCCTCCTCACTCTCTCTCTCTCTCTCTCTCTCTCTCTCTCTCTTTTTCTTTGGTGCGCGCGCGTTCTATGACTATTCACACCCGGTGAACGACGGATTTTGATTACTTCGAGTATTTCGAGGTGAAACGGGCTTCCGATAGCGCGGATGAGCGACGACGAGTAGCGGCCGGGAAATTTATTTGTTAACCGAGATAGATGTCTAGGCTTGTTTTATGTTCATAACTTTCACTCGTCGTCGTCGTCGTCGTCGTCGTCGCTCATTTCACGCGACCGCCCCCGGAATTGCCCCGCGTGCAATCGACGAAAGTTAGAGTGTCATTCGGTGAGGGGGTTGATCCGCCGATGAGAATGGTGTAATATATATGATCCACTAAATAGGGACGGCTGTGCGTGAGCGACGAATCCCGTAAGACAGCATGAGATATTGCCGGATTAGGGCGCATTATAGTTTTAAGCTCGCGCCGTTAAAAGCCGCCGGTTCTCATATTCTACGGATAATTCATTTGATGTAAGCTCGTTTAAAAAAGTTATCGCACCGTTAACGACGCGAGATCGGACGCTCCGTTAACTCGCGATTAATACCGCCACAAGTGGAGGAGCTGTTAACGATAGATTAAGCTCGAGACGAATTCGTCTCTTTCCCACTCCCTCCTTCTCTTTCGTTGATATATCAATACCCATCTCTGGATATTGTTCCAATTTCCCGGCGGTCTATTTTCACCAGAAAAGACCAGACATTTATTATAAAATGGGACGCGGCGATTCGACAAATTCGTCCTGAAACGCGCGGTAATTCGGAGCATCGATAAGAGTCGTCCGGGTGGACCAAAGACGTGCTGCTTACGATGGAAGCCTCCTCCTCTTTTCTTCCTTCCCACCATGGTCCCTACTCGGGGTGAAGATGTACGGTCATAACCCTTTTATTTCGCGCGAACTCGTGCGCGACAGCACGGCTCGTTGAGCGCCACTGTTTTTCCGAGGGTTGGAATCGTCGTTGCCGTGAGGGCGTGAGGAAGGGTTGATCTAGGCTTGAAATGCTTAACTCTCTCTCTCTCTCTCTCTCTCTCTTTCTCTCTCACTCGTTCGGTCCAGTGGGTGGAGCTGGGTAGCGGAGGATGAGACAGGAGGATGTCGGCGAAAGCGAGACGGAGAGAGCGCGCATCGCGGCGATAATAAAGCAGACCGGCCGCGCAATAAAATATATCCGAAGCAGAGGCGACGACTCGCTCGGGCAAAGAGGGGAAGAGCTTCATTACCGAGTCGAAGTTCATCGCTAACCCTTTAGGCCCGCGCGCTCCAACGGAGCTTCAGCGGAGGGTACGCTCCCGAGGTTGCCGAAAAATCCACGGATAATTAACCGCTCCCGCGGGGATCTCGGTATGCGAGCGTTCAATGAGCTCGGAATGCCGAACAACTTCTTTTATTCTCGCGCTCGAGGAAGCTCCGCCACGCCGGAGATGCGCGTTGTCGAGCACAATTTATGCTGTACAGGTACTGTACAGAGCTCGTAAAGAGCCTGCGAGGAGCGTAAGGAGAAGAGGCGATTGTATGCGTGAAAAGTGACGAGTGTGAAAAAAAGTGGAACTTGCAATTATATATATTATATCCTCCTTTTTTATTTTCTTTCTCCTGCTTTCGGCGCACACGCTTTCACGTGCTCCGTTAATTAGAAATTATTACTAGGTCGGCGATAAATATCATAAATCTCGCGATGAGAATGCAAATCAGATGCAAGGAGCGCGCGCGCGCGCGCGACAATGGCCTGCCATCACGGACGCGGGAAAAGCGGTATCAATCAATCGGCGAGTGAACGAGCGCGATCGAGTGAAAATTCGGAAAATACGACAAATTTTAATCGCGAGGATCGGGAGGAGAGAGAAAAGAAAGAATGAGTGAGAGTGAGAGAGAGAGAGAGAGAGAGAGAGAAAGAGAGAGGAGAAAGACGGTGGCTCGCGTGATAAATCATCGCACAAGTGGCGAAGCGGTAACTCACGCTTGAAGTAAGTAAAAAACGGGGAGAAGTCCGTGTTGAAGAGGGGAGGGTTTCGTTTGAGCGACAAACACCCCGGCAACGAGAGAGCGCGCGGCAACAAAAATCCACTGCGGAGAGAGACCCGCGCGCGAACTACGGCAAGAAAAATATAACGACCCGCGGAAGGAGGAATAACGCGCGACTTTACTACGTTCTAAAACTCCCATAAACCGCCGTACGTCAAACTTTTCAATTTTATGTTTCGGCGTTTCGTTCCTACCTCGTTTCGCCACTTAGAATCTTCCGCGGCATCGTCCTTCACTCCGACAGAAACGACGCTGCAATGACGAGAACGAAAAGCGCACCTTATTACGGGATATCATCGAACTGGTGCTACCCAAAGCCCGAGAGGGTTGATTATACCAAAAAAATAAGTTAGAAATGTGAAGTAACACTTTGTATGCAAGAATTTATTTGCACACGTTTCGACTCGACGAAACTGTAGGTTCCTATGGAGGAACAAAACGCCACATTTCATTGTTCACTCCACATTATGCAATATGATGACCAGGAAAATATTTATTTACTTATTTATAAATTTCTCTGTTGATTTTCACTTGTCGGTAAAAAAAAGGAATTAAATACATAAAATTTGACAAGCATCTTTGCTTCAAAGCAACCACCCCGCACGGACAAATGTTATTTCACATTTCACAACTTGTCCTTTTCTTTGCAAAATCATCCCTCTTCGGGCAATCAGTTCGGCCACCAGTTTCGGCGACGACCCGGTATAACACGACACGGGAGAAAAAACGATCGACGTTGAATTATCTATCATCCCCGCGTTCATCGACAGCGCGTCCGATCACAGGGATGCTCGCGTGACGCCGAACGACGGCGTGGAAACGGCTCACGATGGCCGGCTGTTTATCCGCGATCGGAGTTGCGCTCCTCCGCGCGTGCTGGTACATCACGCCACACGTTCCCGATAGATGTTATCGGCGCTCTCAAAGAAACACGATTAAACCGTCCTGGAAATCGAACGCCCATCCGCGTTCGTACGTTCCATTATCGAGAGCTGTAGCCCCCACGAGCACGAGGTGCCAAAGACGATCATGGTCATCCGACGCGCCGGCGACACGTCTCTCCGGGGTACGTTGCGTCAGCGCGCCAAGGATAAGCATCTAAATAGAGATGAGCGATCCTTTGAGCATATAATTTGGTTTCCGTTGCGGGGACAGCTGTCAGTTGGTCGGATGTTTGGATGCGAGAGAGAGAGAGAGAGAGAGAGAGAGAGAGAGAGAGAGAGAGAGAGAGAGAGAGAGAGAGAGAGAGAGAGAGAGCAAGGCAGTGAGAAAAAGAAGCAGGGGCAGAGAGGGGGCAGGTAGGGTGACGATGATCGTCAACGCCCGATGATGACGTTCCCGCGCTTTGATCGCAGATTATGTTACCCGCGTCGACGGCCAGGGGTGTCGGGAGGCGAGGAAGAAAAAAGTTCGTTAGGTTTCGACGAAATCGCATCGACAGGCTCCTGCCACGAGGTTTCGCCGTTGGAGGTTTCGACCGTCGATGCTGAAGAAGAGAGAGAAGTGAACTCTATCGTCACGCTCGATAATAAGAGGCATAAGAGTGAATGCTCCGCTCGATCATTTGTTATCAGCACCAGAGTGGATTCTTCGTCCGTGTGTTTCAGTCGATCGAAATGAATTGGTTCGAATTCCAAACTGAAGTGCAAACGGATGAAAGAAATGCGGAGAATACAAAATGCCAAAATTCACCGCCGCTGATCACTGGGGCCATTCGCAATTGCGCAATCGCGCTGTTTTAAGCGCGCAAGTTTGCCATAAGGGAACCCTACGTCACGATCCTGGAGCAAGCGCGGCCACCTCCCGGTGGTCCCCTAGAGTTCACACAGTTACAATAAGTACCTGCCGAGCGTAGTGAGCGCCGCCGAGTGGCCTGGAGCATTTGATGTGCTTAAGCAAATGGGGCACCCACTACGCGCCACCTCTGGCACAACGAAGCGTTACGATGGGACAGCGATACGACGGGACGGGGGGCCCGGGGTGAGCGGAGCAGAGGGCCAGAAGGCCGTGTGATGTATTTGTAAAAAGGTGTCGGGTTGGAACTAAGGAGACCCGCTCCAGCGGATGCCCCGAGGGAGCATAACCGGCGGCGGCGGCGGCGACGGCGGCGGTGTTGGTGGTGGCGGCGGCAGGGAGGTAACAGATAAAAGAGAATCGTATAAAATGGGGTGCGCCAACACCACGAGATAGAGAGAGCAGGGAGAGGAAGAGAGAGAGAGAGAGAGAGAGAGAGAGAAAGAGCGGGTGCACAACGTGTGCGAGGGACAGAGGTGCCTGTGGATGCCCGTCGATGCCCGTGGGGCACACGTGAAGGTGCGGGAACTCGGGGGACGAGCGCCAACGCCATTTTGCAGCTCTCCAAGTTGCGACGAAAAGAGCGAGACGGGATGAGATCGACGACGGGGGCGGGGAGGGGGGGGGGTGGGCGGGGGCGACGGCGAGAGAGAAGTTGAGAACGAGAGAGGGTCTCGGTCTGATCTGTCAAATTTCATTTCACGCTCCTGAGAGCGGGCGCGACCAGCTCGATGGAGCCAGATACAGATCTGCCGACACCTACCAGCGCGGCAGCGGCCCCTCGACCTAATCCGCCATTGTCGGGCACCCAGGAATCGTACGCTTAATCGAGAGAGAAAGAGAGAGAGAGAGAGAGAGAGAGAGAGAGAGAGAGAGGGGGGGGGGGGGGGAAAGGAGAGGGAATAATTAAAAAAAAGTAGCCCTTAAAATAAGTCCGGGGGGAGTAGAGCCCGGTACCAAGATTAGTCCTACATCTGTGTACACGTACGAGGAAAACGGTGCGATCGGAAAGTTACTTCTTCCAAGTCATCTTTCCCGAGCTGCTTCCTCGGCATATGGCGGTCGATGTTTCGTCGACGTGACTCGCGAGACATATATACGCGAGAGCAGACGGAACGCTCAAAGGAGCGCGAAGTCGGCCGAAATATTAAAACGGCAGGCAGAAGCGCGGCGCGCACGCGACGAGGATAGTCCAGGTTGAGACGAGCCTGTCTATCGATCGTCGAGGACCTTGATGCGTCGTCGTCGTATCGTACTGGCGTTCGTACGGTCGGTCGGTCGGTCGGTCTCATGCTGGAAGCTTTGTCACTCGAAGCACGTACTCGGGGCAAAGACCGACGCCGCAAGCTCTCCCCGCGTCTCTCTCTCTCTCTCTCTCTCTCTCTCTCTCTCTCTCTCTCTCCGGTTCTCTCTCTCTCTCTCTCTCTCCTCTTTCTCTCCGGTTCTCTCGTCCAGCCGACCGTCTCGCTCGCGCCCGCTCCCGCTCGCTCTTATCACCCTACCTTTCTACAACGCGCCATTGTGTTCCGCCACGGCGGAACCCTGTATATTCCTTGACGCTATGGATTTTCCGAAAGCGTTTCGTTGCTCCGCGCGAGCCTCGCCCCTTTCCTTTCCCGGCGCGCTTCTGTCAAACTTTCCGTGATAAACCGAAAGCCGAACTTTCCTCCCCCTTCTCCTCCTTCTCTCACTCTCTCTCTCTCTCTCTCTCTCTCTCTCTCTCTCTCTCTCTCTCTCTCTCTCTCTCTCTCTCTCCCTCCCTCCCTCTCTCCCGGCCAACCTGGCTCCAAATGACGTCGTAAGTATCGCCTACCGTCGACCGCTCGTGAGTTCACCCACCGGCGAACTTTCCACGATGAGTTTCTGGGTCGGATCAGAGATGAAATCCGTTGTTTTCTCCACCTCTCTCTCTCTCTCTCTCTGTCTCTCTTGCCTGGTGTAGCTCTTTTTGTTTCTTCTTTCTTTCCTCCGTGCGATTTCTGCGACATCGATTATCTCGCGCTCGCAACCTCCGCACGCGCGAGAGTCGGCGTACCATCCTCGTCCTCATCCTCGTCCTCGTCCTCGTCGTCGTCGCCGAGAACAATGGAAATTCTTGGTTCCGTGTGACGTCATTGTCACTCGTAAGGACGGAGGTGCGAGAACCAAAACGAGCGAACGAGCGAGCGAGCGGGCGAGCGAACCGACGGACGATTCGATTCGGTTATGCGGATGGAAGCCGATCGCATGAGTCAGACACCGCTGAATCCGCGGGATGCTAAACAATGCCTACCAGCCGGGCGACCAAAACCGACAATGGAACCGAGTGTCGGGGATGGAGACCGGCACCGCCGTCCTGTTACTAACGGCATTCATCTACCGTGTGTCCGTAACGTCGTTAAATTGTTTTTAGCCTCGCCGAGGACTCGAGGCGCGACTAAGTCCTCGCTGCCGGTAGCGCCAGGCAGCGTCCGCAATTTTCAGTTTACAGCGAGAATGCGATCGAGTGTAATATAAGTACAATACCACGCGAACGTGTCGCGTAATCTATTCACGATGTAATATCCCTGTGTTACGAGAGCCGACGAACCGATCCTCCCTCCCTCCCTCCCTCTCTCTCTCTCTCTCTCTCTCTCTCTCGCGGCTTCCGGATGCCGCGATACTCCGCACATTTTGCGCAGCTCCGCGAATTTCTCACGCTACTCTGTTTCTCTCTATCTCTATCTCTCTCCTTGCGCGTAGAATTCATTGTCGATAATCGTGCTGCGCCGGCAGGAAATAATAAAGCGATATCCGGAATGGCGGAAATATTACCGGCATATTAGCGAGACCCCGCGGGTGGTCGATGATGGAGGAGAACGAGAACGAGACAAGAGAGAAAGAACGGTGCCCATAACCGTACACCATACGTCGCGACGGCTCGGCGGTACGGAGCCTAACTGGAGGTCCCTGTTGGGCAATAACGCCCTTCTTCGTAACATAGTGGCACAATAATGTAGGTTCTTTATGCGAGTACAGGGCAAATAGATCACATTGCTGACTAATAAGCCCGACGGTGGTGTGACCGCGTCTCCCCTCTTGTCCCGTCTCTCACGTTTTCATTCTTTCTCTCTCCCTTTCTCCCTACTTCTCCGCATGTCTCTCGCACGCTCTCTCTCTCTCTCTCTCTCTCTCTCTCTCTCGCTCGCCCCCCTCCCCCCGCGCCTCATCCCGCCCTGTCCCTCGGCTCGGCCGGTAGTTTCCCGCTTTTTCCCGTTTTCTTCCGAAATTCCTGCCGTCTATCAATTGTGTTAGCCATAGACGTCTCTACGGGGGGGGGGGGGGCGGGGTGTCCGCCATTGTCATGGTAATGCGGCCGGCAATCGATCTGCCTCATTATGTCAGCAAACCCTCGAGAACGCGCCCGCCGGAGTCACACGAGACCCACTGAACTCTCCGTCCACGTCACCCTGTTTTTATGGGAAAAATGCGAACGCGGCGAGAGAACGCGGTGACCATTCCATTCGACGCGTGTCGAAGGTCGTGTCGAGACCTCCAAGGTCCGTGGCCAGTTTATCGAGGCTGATTTGTCAGCGGTGCTGCCTCCGGATACCTTTATGGGAATCGTTCCGATCGTCCCGCTGGGACTTTTAAAGTGCGCGCAGCACGCGCGGCTCCGCACTTTGAAATTTTACGGCTCGTCGATTCTCCGTCGATGATTCTGCCCGGCCGTCTCCCTTCCCCCCCCTCTCTCTCTCTCTCTCTCTCTCTCTCTCTCTGCCTCTCTGTCTCGCGGAAGTAATGGGAGCGGTTAGGGGCTCGATGTTAGCTACATTTTTCTCCACTAAACGTAAGCGTATAATGGCTGGTGACTCTCGCGATTCAGACACGGGAGATAAGATCTCGGCCGGGCCATCGGCACCGCGTTGAACGCGAGTCCGGAGAGGCTACGACCTATCACCGACCTATATTAAACTGCGGACTGGGTGAAGGGGAGGGGGGGAGGGGGTAATACTTCGAAACTCCGAGCATCTCGATTACCCGTCTAATTATCTGCCGAGTCACGATAGGGCAACCCCATCTGCCGAAGATGGAATTGCCGTTCCCATCGTCCTTCGAGTCAGCGGATGCCGACTACCCTCTAGCGAGAGGTCATTGTTACGTCGTTACTACCCTTTAGTACGGTCCTCCGGCCAATTTCGGTCCAGAACGATGGGCACGATTTCCGCCTCGTCGTCGTCGTCGTCGTCGTCGTCGTCGTCGTCGTCGTCATGGCCGACTGAAAACAGATTCGCCAAGAGCTCCGTGAAGCGTGAGCGAGAGCGCGGTAAGCTTGTCTCGATATTAACGAATGCGCGATTCTCCGCGCTTCGAGCCACTCGTTCATCAGGCGTGTTTCTCTTCGACGCGACGTGTCATAGCGGCGACGACGACGGCACACAGTTAGAAACTCTAAGCAAGATATAGGTCGTCGAAATACCTGGCAAAAGCCAACGCGCTAAGTCGATAATGCTCCAGCCGGAAGGCAGAAACTGCTCGATATTTGCGCCGCACGTCCGATGACAGTTAGTTAATATGCATAGTTAATTTCGTTTGTCTTCGGAGGCAGTCGTGCGAAAATACGCGAGTTTAGGTGTGAGCGTTGCAGTAGGCAGGCGGCGGAGCTAAGCTAGGCAGGCTGCAATCAATACTGTTTCGGCATTACGGTGGAAACACTCTCTCCGAAACAGCCTACGTTTCGCCTCGCGCTGCTGCGCGAGGGAGGAAGAGCGAATGGAGAGAGACAGAGAGAGAGAGAGAGAGAGAGGGGGGGGGGAAAGCAGGGAAAGACCGAGAGGGAGAGAGAGAGAGAGAGAGAGATAGCGAAATCAACCGAGGCAAAGAGGGACCGAGAGCGAGAGAAGAGAGGCGGGCGAGGGAGAGAGGAGCGGAGGGACACGGTGTTTGTCAAAGAGAGATAGGGAGACGAAGAAGGAGGCCCGAGAGGGACAAGGAGGCGAGGGGACCCCGACCACGTTTCGTGGTCCGCATACTGATAGGTCCAGTCGTATATACGGAGAGCGAGGAGAGAGACAGAGAGAGAGAGAGAGACAGAGAGAGAGAGAGAGAGGGAGGGAGGGAGACAGATAGCGAAAGAGAGAACGAGAGAACGGACGCGCGTTGGCAAAGCCCAAAACAGAGAGCTCTCGCCGTCTTTGGTAAACCCCGGGCTGGAAAATACCGGCAACGCTGCCATCGCCACCGCCACCGCCACCGCCGCCTCCACCGGCTCTCTCTGCTCCACCGTTGCCCGTTGCCGCGAACGGGTCCCGCGGGGTGAGAGCGAAGGGCTCTCTCGCTCGCGCGGAATTCGAAAATCGAGGCACACGCCGGCAACGATAAAACGGAATCATTTGCCTCGCTGCGAGAGCGATTTTTAGCCGGCCAGTCCGCGCGCGCGCGCGCGCGCGTGAGTTTCCCTGCCGTTTAAGCGCAAATAATCCGGTGCCGCCAGCGGCTCGGACTTCTTATATTATCGTCGCGGCTAAAGCTGCGACAGGCGAACCGTCCCGAGAACCGAGTGCGCTGCCTCCGCTACGTCCGCAGGAAATTGAACCTTCGAGCGCGCCGTTCGCAATAACTCCCCATTAACGGTACGTGAAAATACTCGCGCGCCGCCACGCCGTAACGGTGCGTGGACGCTCGCCTTGACGGACGTAAATGACGACGACGGCGCTTCAACAGTCGTCGTCGTCAGCGGTGAACGGTTGATGGGGGCCGTCCCGACGAGTGAGGCGACGTGTTATTTGGCCGAACGTTGCGCACCGCGAGGTAGACGCACAGCCGCCGGACTCGCCGCGCATGGTTCGACTACGTGGCGCGGCGGATCCTCGACGACGGGGCGCCGCCTTGCAATCGTGCGCGGAATTTTTTCGACGATTACTTTTTTTCGGAGTGCCCTTCCGAAAAGACTCCGGAGGAAACGAGAGCGCGAGAGGGGGCAGAAAGAGAGGGAGAGGGGGGAGAGAGAGAGAGAGAGAGGGAGAGGGAGAGAGGGGGAGAGAGAGAGAGAGAGAGAGAGGTAGGCGGAATAGAATAGAGCAGAAGAAGAGGAAAAATGAGCGAACAGGAGACAGGGCGGGTGGGGCAGAGGGGAAATGGGTGCCAGTTCATATAAACGGGCGCAGGTAGCCCGAAGCTATGGGGTCGAAAGAGGTGGAGGAGGGTCAGAGTCCCTCTCTCTCTTTCTCTTTCTCTCTTGTCCACGAGAGAGAGAGAGAGAGAGAGAGAGAGAGAGAGAGAGAGAGGGGGGGGTGAGAGAGAGAGAGAGAGAGAGAGAGCGAGAGAAAGCGTAGTTCGTACAGCCGGTAAGTGGGTACCCACTTCTGAATTGGCTCCCCTCGTTCCACTCGTTGGATCATCGTCGTTCGCCGAAAATTCGATCATTATGATTGCTTATGATGTAAATGATGCCCCGCGGCAGCAATTGTTTCCACCAGAGCGAGCCCATGGGGCTGCGGGTCCCGACACCGCACCGCCGTGGAGAGCCGGACAAGGCCACGGGACGCCAAGGAGTACAACACCCGTTGGCGTAGCTCGGCATGGCGGCGAGCTCGGGGAACGTACAAACGTACGCAAGTACGTGCGGGCAGGTGCTGCGCGACGAAGCTTCGTCGTCGGCTCGCGCGGTCTCGAGCTGCCCGAAGTCGGGGAAGACCGATCGGGAACGAGAGCGACCGCGACGCGCCCGCATACGGCGAGTCCCGCGTAGTTCCCGATTATTTCACGGACTCGGCATAATTTCCTCTTCATCCCGAAGACTCATCTCGACGGAGACTCGACAGTATGTCCGCCACTTAGACGTGAGCCAAATTTCGCCGAGAGAGCGCGTACGAGCAGCACTTCCCAGCCGGGCCGAGCGCGAGCTCGAGGATACGCTCGCGCTCGCGCTCGCGCGCGACTCTCGAGGAGGAGACCGCCAGGCAGCCCCCTTGGCCCAGGAGGGTCGAATCCCCGGCTAATTTGCCCTCGGCTTCTTTACGACCGTAATTTTAAATTCCGGCAAAAAAGCGAACTATATTTAGGTGCGCTCTCTTTTTAAATAGGGCCGGGTCGGATCGTTCCGACATCGACTCTGAGGACTCCAAGTCGAAGCCGGAGCCAATCCCGCGCTCTCCCCCGCCCCGCGCGCGCGCGCGAATCCACGTACGTAATATACACGTGGAACTCTCCCCCCTCTCTCCCGCCCTCTTTCACGCTCTCTGTCTCTATCTATCTCCTCTCCACACGTGAGTGACGCCTGTGCGTGTGTCGGCGGCCAGGGAGTGGGAGGGAGGGGGAGATACGCCGCCCTATTATAGTAATTTCACGGTACGATGTCTATTGCCGCGCGCTCCGGAGGAGCAGCAGGACTAATTTCATTAGGGATAAAGATCATCATTATTTCGCGACCATCCCGAAAATTGCCGGCGTGCCTCTCTCTCTCTCTCTCTCTCTCTCTCTCTCTCTCTCTCTCTCTCTCTCTCTCTCTCTCTCTCACTCTCTCTCTCCTTTCCGCGATTCGATTTTAGAACGCGAGCGTTTATGCGAGCGCCTCCTCCCGCCCGCCCGCCAACCCATCGAACCGCTGGACCACGCGGTCGGAACGCGTCGCTTTCGCCCACGAAACGGTGTTCGGTAACGCAGCTCTCGTGTCGCAAAGGACGACATCCTTGCGGAAGAAGGAACGCGCAGCTCCGCAACGTCTTCGGGCCGGCCATGCAATGACGAAATACCGGCGTCCGGACTGAAACGTTAAGACGGCGAGTGTGTAACGCTAATGTGTCCGCGGGAGGACGTCACGTCTCTCGCGCGGGATTCGTCCGATCGCCAGGAACGAATCTCACATCCGGTTGGACAGACTGATGCCGTGGCCGTCCATCCGTCCATCGTCGTCGTGCGCGATCGCGCGATAAATCGACAGGCGATCCGGCGTCACGTAACTCACGTACGCGAGAGCAAGCTCGGCAGTCGGGTTTTTCTCCGGCTGGCAGTCCGGTGTCCGGCGCTGACTGATCGAAGGAATCCTTCGAGAAAGGCGGGCGGGCGCGATCGCGCACCGAGCCTGGAGACGTTTCCCGTGGAAACGAGAGACGACGGCGCGCGTGCACACGCACACGTACACGCGCAAAAACACGTACACACACACACACACACACACGCGCGCGCGCGACGGGAAAGTAGGCGCGCCGTCCGACGTGACATTCTGACAGATTTTTATCCGCGAGTGTCTCTCTTGCCCCCCCCCCCGCCCGCGCGCAACAGGAAGCGTCGCGGGAGAGGTCCTGCGCGTCGTCGGTTAATTGCGACGGATTTATCCGTCAGACCGAGCGGCCCCGAGCGCGAGAACGCGTCCTCGCGAAACCGCCGAGGGCGGAAAAACACGCCGCGGAATCACGGCCGCTCGGGCGTAATACTCCGTTGAGTAACGACTTCTTGCTCGGCCGTTCGACGGATGTCGTCGTCGTCGTCGTCGTCGTCGTCGTCGTCGTCGTCGTCGACGACGTTGCCGGCGCCGCGACTCGTTGCTGTATCGACGGTGTATCAATAACGATTCCGGGCTTTTTCCAGCCGCGCGCTGCGTTAACATTATGTCCCCTCTTTGCGATATTTTTTTCCTCGGCTGGCCCGTATACTGTAGTCCTACGTGAATCGCTATCGAAGATGGCGGATAACAAAAGACAGTATAACACAACGGTATTTTTATTTCAAATTGAAGAATCGTCATTCAATGTTCTCCGCTATTTATTAACCGGAATAATCTGTGGGGGAAAGTATGCGCCATTCTTCATTTGTGGTTATGGTGGTTGTTTGCGAGTATCAAATATTTTTCTCTCAAAGATACATCGTTCATTTCCGAAAGTAATTTTCCCTCTTCGGTAATTGTCACGTGATGCGTTTTCACCGAGATGAAAATGTCGCAAGCTTCGGCCCCCTCAGCGATAAAATTCGCCCTAATCGACCGAGGGACCAACTCCTATGCGCCGAGAACCCACTTGACGATTCGTGTGAAACATTCGCTCGTTCGCGATTCCGCTCCAAGAAGTTTAAGGGAGAGACTATTAAAGCCCACGCGCGCGATTCGAACGCAACAATCGCGCCCGGTCCGAATCGGTTTCTCCATTCTCCGCTCAGCCGGAGCGCGAGCTCGCGAAGGGCAACGCGTTTCGCAACGCGTTGAACGTGCCGCGGGATCAGTCCGCCGCGCGATCGATGGCGTTTATGGAAACATCTGAGAAAACGGCCGCGGTTGCGCAACGTCATCGCGGCGAGCCGCATTCTTCGACGGAAACGACCGCCCGTGGGGCCCGTGGGGCCCGTGGGGCCCGCCCGGCGGCCGATATGAAACGAGTTGGCGTTGCGTCGCGCGGAGGGACAAGTCCGCCGATCAACGGTCCGTTATTACTTATTGCCTATCGCCGCGTGGCTATCCACCGGCTACGACTAATTGTTGCCTCTAATTGACGAAGTTCTCAGGCTCGAGAACGCCACATTCCCGGCAATGCCGCGCGCGAGCGGCGAGCGACGCAAGCGGCCGCTCGTTTCCCGTTCTTTCATCTCGCGTCGGCGCGCGGCTACGGCGCCCGGCGCAGGAGGGAAAAAAAGGAGCGAGAGAAAGAAACTCGCGCGCGCGCGCGCCGCGCGCGCGCGCGCGCGAACTCCCGCTTCGTTATCGTCGGGACTTCGCTCGGGGGTTGTACCCGGAACCGGAGCTTAAATCGCGATCGGAGAAAGGGTCGACGCGGCACGACGACCCAACGTTAGACCTCGTTAGATTTATCGAGGCTCCTACGATTATCCGCCGTTAAACGTTTTATCATTCTCCCGAACGTTCGATGGGGAAAAGAAGGCCGGCAGGCGACCCCGCCGCGCCGGGCGGGGCAACGCGTATCGATTTAAGAAGCCCTAGCGACAAACGCCCCGCGATTTGTCTTACGGCGTCAAATTAATTTGACGCGCCGCGCCGCGCCGCGCCGTCGAGGACCGCCGGCGAACGCGGCGGTAACGGCCGCTGCAGAAAATCCGCTTTACTTGTGTATTTCGACGCGCCACGCGCGTCGCAACGAGCGTGTTTTCCTCGTTGAAAAATCGCCAAGGACGAGACGGTTGCGCGACCGCTCGTAGATTTTACTTCAGCTATTTTTACTTCGTCTTCTTCTCCCATGAGCAAGGAAGTGACTTGGATTATCATTTCACGTAACGTTTCGATTGATATGACCTTCTATCCGAGAGAGCGAAAGAAAGAGAGAGAGAGAGAGGGAGAGAGAGGGATTGAGAGAGAGAGAGAGAGAGAGAGAGAGAGAGAGAAAGAATCGAGCACGACACGAAATGGGAGTCGGTGCGGCGAACGCGTCTACGTTAAAGCGCATGTGGCATTCAATTTTTTCGCGTGCGCCAACGCTTGGGGCGAGTCAGGGCGCAGCGGCACAATTACGGCGAAAGCGCAGAGTGTCGCGCGGCCACGCGTCCCGACGCGGCGGCGCGCGCGGGTCACAGGGTAATTAACCCCCAGCCAACGGCGCGATGTATCGCTGATTCTCGTCCGTGTCGCGTGACGGACGATCGCGCGGCGACTCATTACGCGATTATTAGTTATTTCCTCGGCGATTCCTTTCTTTTTTCTCCTCACAAAACGCGGTTCCGCAATTTGCCGCACACCGTGCACACCGGGCGGGGGTCGAGTGGCGGCGACGGGGGCGCGAAGCGAGACGAGCGCGCGCCTGATTAAGAACGCGAGATCAGCGCGATCGATTCTCCGCGCTGCGAAATGTCAACTCGCGCTGCTCTCGATTATCTCGAGTAATGCGATCGGTATCGCAGCTGTAATTATCTTACCGACGACGAGAAAAATTCAATTACGCGAGACAATGGTCGCGGAGAAAAAGCTTCGCGTGCACGCACGCGTTTCTTTTTCTCGGTAATCGGACGACAACGCGCAGCGCCGATGCAATTAGCGAGCGCCATCGGTACGTCACGTCAACGCGTCCATCGTTGGATAATGCTCGCTGGACAAATCGCAGCTGCCAGTTCCGCTCGCGGGAAGTCTCCTGAACGACTCGACCGGTCGACGCGGCTCTCTCTCCTTTTGAATAAAACTTTAATAACACTTTGATTACACAAAAGCATAATCGGCGATCGAGTTACCGAGAACACCGGTAAAAAAGATGTCATTTGAGACGCGCACACCTCTCACCTCCCGCCCCTTTCGCCGGCTCTCCGTTAGACTCTGGAATAAATTTCTCAAATGCGATGAATTACATACTAATTACGTACTCAGCGAGCGAGCCGACGAGACGCGGCCTGAATCAACGTGGCGGCGGCCCGCCACGTCGCGCGACAAAATTGTTCGACACTCTCTGCGATGTGAGAGAAAAAATAGCGGGGCGCGACTCGCGCTCGATCAGCTCGAGACGACTATATCGGGAGACATCGCGTCGCGTCAGTGTTCGTCTTGAGCTCGCGCGCCACCCCTATTCGCGCAGGAGTGCCGTTCAGGGTGCTCCTCCTCGTTTCTGCCCTCGCACGATCCCGAAGACAAGCTCGCGGTAGGTAAACGCGCACGCATTGCGGGCGACAGCTGTCAAATAAATGTTAAAAAAAAAGCGCTAGCCGGGCGAAATTTCGAGTGGGACGAGTGGAGGGCGAGGAAGGGTGCCTGCCTGCCACCCCTAGCGAAATACCCTTAGCCCGCGGGGCAAAAGGCTCCGCACGATTTTTCCAGAGTTCCGCTCTCCCTGCAACGGAACGGCCGGTCGATAAGTCGCCGTTGCCGACGACACTTCGCGCGGTCGTCGGCCTTGTTTCAAAAGCCGTTTAACGAATTTCCCCGCCCCCCCCCCTCCGCCACGACGCGCGCGGGCCCGACGAGAGAAGAGAAAAGAGGCCGGGGATGAGTCATCGCGTCGTCGATCGCGCGCCTGAAATTGCGCTTTGTTTTTCGCGCGTGTCGCATACTTTCGTGGAATTCGCTCCTCGAGAACGAATGATGGAACACGCTGTCGCGTAAATAAAGTTCAACTCGCAAATTACATTGTAAATTACAGCAGACGCGCGAGCGCCTCGCGTTCTCGGCGCTTTTTGCCTCTCGCGGATAGACACGAAATATCAGATTCTCTCCATGACGGGGCGGCGCGTCCCGCCGCCAACTTCTGATATAGTCGTCAGACCGCATCAATCAAATATGTCCTCCTTCTCTCCGCGAGCTTTGGCGGGCGGCCAAATTTCCGAAATAAAAATGCCGAGGACGCTTCGTTACCGCCAACGGAAGGCGACCCTTCCGCGCCTTTCGCCTTTCGCCGAGTTTAACGAAGTAACGAAAGCTAAAAGTCCCTCGACGCTGCCGGAGCGCCTCGTGGCGTTAGACGCGCCGCGAGGAAGGAAGGGTGACGACGCGGCGCGCACGCCGAGGGGGCGAATTTTCGAGGGTGGTTTCGCGCGTCAATGGTTTATTAAGAAGCACTTGTTTAAAGGCAGCCCTCCCCCTTTCAGATCCGACAGCCAATTCGACCACGACGTTTGTGTCACTCGGATATATAAATGGAGGGAACGGCCGACGGGGGGTGGGAGGGAGGCCGCTCGGCTGCGGGCTGCGCGAGCGGAGGACGCGGTCGAACCCACCCTCTGGCAATCCGTCGTGTCGCCGTAATTGAAGTTATTGCAATATTGTGTCCTGTCAGCCCCGCTGTCCTCGCCGTCGTTCTATTTCTCTCTGCCATGGCTCGCTTTTTTCGCGTCCATTGCCTCGGACGCGGTGTCAAGTTTGCGGGATCGTATGACGCGCGCGTCGCGAATAACGTTAATCTTCTTGTCGCGGTATACAACGGTGTACCGTGAAGCGTACTAAACCAAACGGACTTCACTCGCGGGCCATTTCGGACGGGCGCGGTTCGACAGAACCGCGCGTTTGAGAGAACGAGCCGACTTTTCGAGGATTCGATTCTTATTGCCGCCGTTAGTCTGCGACGTTTCTTCGCCGAGTCGAGTATACCGAGGGGTACAAGCGTGTTTGGTGTCGGTCCGGTGGCTCATAATTGTGTATGGCGAAATAGTGAAGTAGTCAGGAAAATTGTCTCATCAATGGCGATAAGCAAAATATAAGACAAATAGAGAATTTTAAGAGCTGGTTGCAAGATGCGAACAATTTTATTTAAGTCAGTTCCTCAAAAACCGTCACATCCCGATATATTAGTAAAAAATAGTATTAATACAAATCACTGCCAGGGTGACTAAAAGTTCTAAAGGATATCTTTCAGCGAACAACAGTCGTAGTGTATCGACCAATCTCGTCGACTGTCACCGCAAACTCGTTACTCGTCCTTCGGAGATTCGATTCTCGCCGAGACGCCAGGTCGAGAGTTCGCGATATCGCGTATCTCGTCGGGAGAAATAATCACCGATCCGTCGTGTCTAAAGTCCTTTTTGCGCGCATGTGAAAGAGAAAGAAGGGGGAGGGAGAGTGAGAGAATGTGTGTGTGTGTGTGTTTTCAGCGTAAGTATGGTGCCCAAGGCGAAGTTAACTTTATCCTCGCTTAATCGCCTTTTCGATAGGTACGAGCCGATCCCTTTGTTCAGACAATATCTCCGCGCGCGCTGCCCCCGCTAATGTATGCACCGAGCCTCCATTTCTCCCTCCGGGTCCTCGCGATGACTCCGGCACTCCTAACCCCATAGCCACCACCCCATACGGGAAGCGGCGGAGACGAGGGGGAGAGACCTCGTACTCGTTCGCCTTTATTGAATTTTGGGACCGTTCCAGTTGGAGAAGAGAAGGATCGCGCGAGAGAACGAGCGAAAGAGAGAGAGAGAGAGAGAGAGGAGGAGGGGGAGGGAAGGGGGAGAAAGAGAGAGAGAGAGAGAGGAAACGAGACGACGCCGCATACACGCGCTAAGCGAGACGAAGAGGGAAAAACGGCGCTGGATAGCCCGTGGGGTGCGAGCCAGAATTAATTCACATCCCGCTGCATTGCTTTTTACGATATAACTGCGGTTTGTTAGTCGTTATTCACGGTACGAATTCAATTTCATGTCCGGCACGGGATAGAAATAGAGAGGCAGCGGGCGGCGGGCGGCCGGCTTCTATTTCCGACGCTGCGCGAGAAACTTGCTTTCGGCACTCGACAATAAGCGTCAACGAAAGAGAGACTACGACGGCGGCGAGGGGGACGCGCGAAGACGTACGGATATCGTTTCCTAGCCCTATTTAGAGAACTCCCTGGGTTCGAGCAACAAGAAAAGCCAGAATGAAAAATTGCCTCAAGTAAATGCCTCGAAACGGAAGCGGCGCACGTCGATTGATGTATGTGTGTGTGTGCGTGTGCGTGTGTGTGAAATTTTATTTTTCAAAAAAAGTTCCTCGCTTCTTTTTTTCCAGATGTACCTGGGAGAAACTCGCGGGCAGAGACGGACAAATTGCCCTGGGAAAGCACGAGGAACGGGAGATCTCGCGAACGTAAGACACGTGCTGGTCAACACGTGGTCGTGCGTCACGTGGGGGCGGAGAGTGAAAAATCGAGCGCGGCGAGCGCGTGTTTCCCCATTTCGTTACGTTACGTTAAATTGCTCGCTGGAACGGCTCGGGCGAATGCTCCTCTCGACCGGTTACGGATGGCGCGATAAAACACGCTATCCGGTTAACGCGAGATACGACCAATTAGCTCGTGTGCCAAGTGTACGGATTTAAGCGGCCCGCCGGAGACACTGCCAAACGGCGATTTAAGCCGACATCTTGTGGCGAGGAGGAGCTGGAGGACGCGTGTATTATCTGTGCGCGCGAATTATGGTCTACGATATCGTTCTCATCTGTCCCGCGTTAAAAAGTACTTAATTCTCCCTTTCGGCTTTATCTCTGCGCAAAATTCTCCCTCGATTCTTCCGAATCTCTCCGTTCACATACACGCGTGTGTATGTGCGAGGCAATAAAGCATATGTATAAAATATACATAAAACGAAGGCTCCATCTTCCAAAGAGCCGCGCAGAATATCGCGATAATTCCCGAGCGGGGGGATCCCACGAAATCGCTGCGCAAACAGCTCTCTTCGCAAAAGTAGCAGCAAGATAACGCCAGACGTCCCGCCATCGAGAGATCGATATATTATCGAAAATGCGTGCCTGAGCCGTTTCGCGGTGGAAGAAAAACAGCCGACATAAAGTATCGTATATCCACTCACCCCGCGCGGTCATCGACGCTGTCGAGCAACGTCCTCTTCGACTTCGCCCTGTCCTCCTCACCCTCGCTGTCATCTTCCGTCTCCTCCTATCGCCGAAGAACCGTATACCATTTCCCCCTTTTCTACATCCCTCCCAATCACGGTTGACATCCCCACCGCACCGCACGGTCGGAGGAACCCCCGCGAGTCGAGAGGGGAAGGGGTACAGTCGTCGCCATGTGACCGGAACCACACGAAACACGCGAACGATACGCTATCACTCGCGACGCGTCCGAGCCACTTTCTTACGCGTTCCGAGCCGCACCGTCGTTCCATCTCGATGCGACCTCGTGGGGTCTTGTCTCCGCCGAACGTCCGCTTTCGCTTGTTCACGGCGAGCACGTGTAGCGGATTTTCCTCGCGCTTTGATCCCTGTCTCTCTCTCTCTCTCTCTCTCTCTCTTCTTCCCTCTTCTCTTTCTCTCTCTCCCCCCCCCCTTTCTCTCTTTCAGCGCTTTTTTTATTTTGCCCTCCCCCCTCCCTCATTCCCGCCGTTCTCGAGGCTGTTGCCGAGAAGTGTGCTTTGCCGGCGACTACTATCTGCCGCGTAGCGAGTCGACCGCGGGACTTTGGTATACTGGGAGTATGGTAAGTAGATACACCCCTGCCACCGCCGCCTCCGTCCCCTCGGGGAACCCGTGCGTTCTCCCGCTCCCTCCCGCCTGGTCCCGCCGTCGGCCGCCCCCGCTGTCCCGCCGCCGCAGTCGCTACCGCGTTGTCCTCTCACCACTCCCCTATCCCACGAACCGTGCTTTGCCGTCCCTCTCGTGCCGCCTCCACGCTTTGCTCGCGAGGCCCCAGGGACGTAGCAAGCACATCGGTTTATCGGAATGTCGCTCTTTTATGAGCCTACTCTCGAGGCAAACCTCGTGTGATGCCTCGTAACGGCGCGGGCGGCCGCGCTGCATCCCTCGCGAAAATGGATCGACCCGTCTTGCACGGATCGACCATACGGAGCAATCATGTGACGCCGAAACCGCCGGTTTGGGACACCCCGACGCGTCATAACTCTCAATCCGATCACCTTCGATCCGCGCGATAAATGTCAAGCCGCGTGCCGCTCACACGAGATCGCGGGTCGCGTATCAAGTCTGGTTAACGGGGTGGTCGCTGTCGCGCCACCCTGACCAGGTCTTGCCTGTGTCTACTTGACGCACCCCCCCGCCCCTCCCCCCTTCGGCTCGACTACTCGCAATCGCAGCACTGGCACCGAGTCCCGTTTGCACCGTATCATCACTCATTCACTATCATCAGGCGAAGACACCGCGAATTACGAGTTGCCGGAGAACAATTCTCCCCCGTTTGGCGGACGGCATTTTTCCATCATCAACCGCACTCGATGAATCACGGCAGGACTCAGGCGCCGCGAGAGGAGGCGCACGGCCCTGGAAGATCGCCACCACTACCGCAGACTGGCAAACGTATAAAAGACAGCGTTTGCATGCTAACATATCTATTATAATGGCGACGTTCGTGCCTCTTCGTCGCGCACACCGGCACGCACGCACCCTCGCTGTCGCGCTCCCGTCCCCTCTCAGTCGCTCCCCCACCCCCGCTGCATTCCGTCTCACTTCGCCGCGCGCATAAATTACCGCTTTCAAATGCAAAAGTATGAATGAGATAAAGTTTCCACGACACTCGTCTTTCGTCCCGCCGCGTCGCGTCGGCGGCCGCTCTGATTCCCTCCCTCTCTCGTCTTACGTCTCACTATCTCGCTCATCTCGGGAAACTGATTATACGCGTTACTGCCGGACGACGGACGATCGGTCGCGGCGCGATCCTATCATGCGCGACTATTTGCATCTCTTGTAAAGTCGTGTTTCTGTCGGAGGGAGTGAAATCATTTTTTCAACCTCCCAACCTGCGCCAGAGCGATCTGGTCGGATCTGGTTATCCGGGTACTCTCATTATTTATTTATTTATTTATTTATATTATCTCGTGTATTTCTATTTATTTATTTATATTTATTATTTACTCGTATTTACTCTTTACCCACGACACATTTACACGAATCATTGCTTATGTGAAAAAAAAAATCAAAATTCAGATGATAAAAATGTAGCAATTTTATAGGATTTTGCTAATCTTGTGTTAAAGTAGGACGAAATAAAATTTGAAAATATCTGGCGAAGTGTAAATACTCATTGTTTACCTTAATACCTTAAATTATTGATTTAATTCATGCAAAAAAATGTTCTACCCGAATGCAGAAATGCGCCGACGGTTCATGCCGACTCTCGCTAACTCTCGCGCTATATAAGAGATCAGGATTGAGAGCCCTCACAGGCAGGGCGAGACAATAAAACACAGCCGTAAAGTTCGCGGCTGTAAAATTGTTACTTTCAAGTGTCATTAAAGTCTTATAAGGAAGTTGCAGCGGTGCTTCGCGAGTCCCCGGTGTCGTCGTCGAGAAATAATGCGGAGACAGCGTGCCCGCGCCGAGAGCGATGTCGAGTGTTCCTTTTCGAGAAATTGGAAAGAAGCAAGCCCGAGTTTCAATCGTTCCTTCTCTTACGCCGCGCAAAAAGCGACATATTTGCATTGCCGTCATTTGTCTCTCTCTCTCTCTCTCTCTCTCTCTCTCTCTCTCTCTCTGAATTTCGTGGAGCGGAAGGTACTTTCATCCGAAGAGTCAGAGTCGAAATAGCAAGAGAGCGAACGTGAAGATAACAAGAGTGAACGTTTCAAGCTCAAGCTTAGGGCGAATTCCAACTCCCACATGAGCCAAAGTTTCCATCGATTACCGGATCGATCCACCACAACGTGTGACGACGCGCTGCATCAGATTCTCTGCTCTTCAACTTGGAGCGAAAACGTTCAGCTGGCGATTGAGAGCGAAGAATTCGCTCTCCACATGAGCGAGCAGTCTCTGGTATTCGAGTGACTCGACAGTCACAATCTACTTTTCGACCGAAATTCCACCTCAAGAAATTTAGAGAGTAGTCCCCCGCCCCCCTAAACTGATTGTAAACCGATTGCGCACGATTGTAACGAAGCCGCGCAGCGCTCGTTCCGCCGCATGCTCGGCCAAGCGCCACCCACGCTCGCGATTCTAATAGGTATGCGAGCGGTGTCCCATAATCTCACCCTCCCGTTCCGGGGGTATTCATTTATAGAATAATAATAATAATCCCGGAGCCAACGAGGTTCCGCTAATGTCGTCACGTTAGATAGTTACAGTCATCCGGTTCCGCAATAAAAGGGTTGACGTGCGCGCGCGCGCGCGCGCGCGCGCTGTCTCTCTCGCGCGCGCACGGAGGGAGATCACCCTTCGTCGTCGAAAATTCGTCATGAGCCCGCGCCGCCGGGCGGGGGATCGATGTGACGCGATGCGCGTTGCCGTGCGGTCGGGTGTTTACGTTCGCACGGGAAGCGGACGTTAACGGGAAGACGGGATTTCGAAGCCGGCCGATCGATGGGCGCGTTATCGCGTCGAATTGATCCGCGCGAGCGTAGGCGAGAAGTTCCGGGATATAGGGTATAAGGGATAGCGCGAGCGCGCTTCTGTCAACGTGCGCCGGTCCGTTTATGTTAATTAGGCGTGTGACGTCACACTGGCAGCCCCAACGACGCGCAATATCAACCCCTAACTTTGTCGCAAGCAACAAAACGTGCACGCGTATCACGGTCCCGCCGTAACAGCGCCCCTCCGGCCCCTCTCTGTCGCTACCCCATCCCGCCCCTGGCCCCCGCGCCGCCCCGGCGCGCCCACCGTCCGCCAGCAAGCCATCCAAGCGCCCTTCTCCCCGCTTTCCTCTCGTATCCTTCTGTACACCCTTTGTCGACGTTAACCCAAAGTGAACGGTCCTACGCCGCCCGTTGCAGCGCGATGGGTTTTAACTTCGGGGTGACTTACTCCGAGCGCGTTATCTATTTTGACAGCGCGGCTACGCTCGCGGTCTGTCGTGGGGGGCCGCCGATGTTGCCCGGGGGGGTCGCGGTAATTGTGTTTTAACTACGCTCTATATGCGCGCGATAGCCGCGGTCCGTCGTTCTTCCTCCGAGCGGCGCGGCGCGGCGCGGCGTGTCGATGCGCCGTTAAAGGGGAGGAAAAAGAGAGACCGAGGGCGTCTCGGGAAATAATCGTCTCGAGATGGCCGGCTCTTCCCCTTCGAAAATGCCTGATTACGCGTTGCGCTGCATTTCCGTGGCAAAATGAGCAAATGAAAGGGAGGGAGGGAGAGAGAGAGAGAGAGAGCGCGCGCGACGGATTATCAATTTTATTTCATTACGACACACATACTTTCTCTCTCTCTCTCTCTCTCTCTCTTTGTTGTTTTTATCATCGCGGGAGAATGCCTAACTTGTAAATCGACGATAAACAGCGTGCGCGCGGGGTGCGCCTGTATACACATATATACGTACATCGTGCCGCCATTTGCGTCGATTTTGTAAAACTACGGCGCGTATAAGCTATATACACGCGAAACATGGGCGGATCCTATACAATATGGCATTCAATTTGCGACGGATTCGCTGTCTGGCAACGCAAACAACCGCTATTGGGTTTCATTTAATGAACCAAGCCGGAGCCTTCGGAAGCATTTTTGCGCTGTGGGCACGGCTTAAATTGGACGTTCCCCCCTCGCCCCTCCCCCGCGGTCCCGCCGAGCCTCCCTTTCCCTTTCGTCCGCTTGCCTATCTTCGCTCATTTTGTATCTGCTTCCTGCGAGACTTACGCCTCGATGACTCGATCTGATACAGGAAGCTGCAACGTGGCCGCGCCGCTCGGCTCGCTTGATTCATCGGCGATCGGCGGAGAACGTGTTTGCGGAGTTAAATTATAAGCCATATCGAGGAGATCGATGCGACCAGGCGCGGGAAGAATATACACATTCTCGCTGGTCGTCCGGCCGATCGTGCCGCCGCGAGATTTCTCGCAGCAAAGACTCGCGCGCTCACTCATACTCGGGAATGATCGCGCAGCAGCGACTGTTTGACTGATTAGAGCGCGCTTGTCACTGCGCACAGTGGCGTGTGTACCAAAGCGGCTTTGTCTCTCGATGCTGAGCGAAGATGTTTACCCGAAGCTGCGGACTGAAGAGCTCGCTCGAATTCGAGCGACTCGGTTGTCGGTCTACTTGCCGCGAATGGAATTTCATACAAAGAAATTTTACGCAAATATTTCTTCGGAGAGAGAGAGCGAGACAGAGAGAAAGAGTGAGTGAGTGAATGAGAGAGAGAGAGAGAGAGAGAGAGAGAGAGAGAGAAGAATCATTTAAAACGTTCCCACAACGATCGAGTGCGTTTTAGATTGACCCTCCAATTTTTCGAATGAACATATCCACTTGCATCGAGTGAAAAGAAATTCGCGAGTGAAAAGTCACTCAAATTTGACCGACGGCTGTCATCGTACTCTCCGAGCGGAGAACGCACCCCTCGTTTAGCAAATAAAATACCCACTTGCCCTTCATTTCCCCGACTGTTTTCTCCGCCAGCGACTAAAGTCGATTGCTTTTCGGCAGGTTGTCGCTGTTTTTTCCTTTTTCACGAACACTGCGAGCCGGACACGCCAAGAAAACTCGGGGCTCGTTAAAAATATTACGGCTTACAGAGCAATCCTCTTAAAAGTGCTGCGTGGAAGTGCGCGGCCAGAGGACCGAGGCTCGAGAAAGATAAAGATAAAGATAGAGAGAGAGAGAGAGAGAGAGAGAGAGAGAGAGAGAGAGAGAGAGAGACAGAGAGAGAGAGAGAGAGAGACAGAGCATCGGCAGGGTAGCGGGGCAGGAGGAAGAAGGGGGTGAAAAGAGCCGGAGCACCGGTATCGGCGCCGTATCGTTCCACCGCGCAAGTGTCCGGTAAGGTAAGCGGATCCACGATAATCCGGATTACGTATTTGCCCGGTTCTCTGCCTCCTGCCATCTCGATCTCACGCCAGTCGGGGCCAAAGACGTATTTGCCTCGTGGCAACGTACCGTCTGCCGTCCGTAATCTGTTTAACGCTTTACGAATGGCAGGCCAGCCGGTCGTTTCGCGAAGCCACGAAAATGCGACGGTGGCGCACGTGCATCATTACTGGGATGTAAACGCGGCTACAGACGCATTCTCCCGAAAGAGAACGCTCTCCCTCTCGCCATCGTCGATCGCGAAAGATCGATATTTTCCATCTCAACACCAGCCTGGACCGGTCGGATCCCGGAGGCCCAACGGCGATTTTCAACTCATACGGTAACTTAAGTAAACTCAACGGCCTTGAAACACGACAGAAACCGTACAATTCGCCAGCTCGAAAACGGCACGCCTTCGGCCTCGCCCCGACGACGTTGCCGGAGAGGTCCCGATCTTACGTGAGAACGCGAAACACCTCGAGGGCCGCTTAATCGCTCGGCCAGAACGGCCGCCTAAATCCGTCGCGTTTCCTCGCTCCCTCGTCCTGCGCGACGCGCGGATACCCTCACGGATCACGCAGAGAAGCGCAATTTTTGCGCGGGACCAGCGCACCCTGTCATTCCCTCTCAGGCCGAATCCTTTCTTCGCGGACACGCGCGCGCGCGCGAGCGCGAGCGCGAACGAGCAGTCTCTCGACATCGACCGGTTGCGATCTTTAAACAGCGCCATTAACGATTGCGTGCACAGGCCGAGAGGGTCGCGATCAAATGAATATGATGAAAGAGTGGCGGCATTAGGCGAACGTGCCGTGCATACTGATTTGTGGCTGATTGATTGGACCCCTTTCCACTCGACAACGCTGCGCCACCGACCCCCCTTGCCCCGTCGCCCCGTCGCTCCGTCCACCCCCTTTGATTCCACCCCATGAGTGAGCCAACATCGTTGATAATATCAAGCGACCCGCTGGTACTCGCGAGAGCGTCGACGCGCCTCGTCGATGACGAATAGAAATTAATAATTGCGGAATAACGCCGGCAGGAGCATCGATTTTTTCACCCCCGTTTCGTCCCCGTCAAAAGAGCCACCACGAGTGATTTCGCTCGATTCGCTTTGATTCGCTGAATCGCGGAGCAAGTCCAGATCGGCATCGTCGTCGTCGTCGTCGTCGTCGTCGTCGTCGTCGTCGTCATCGTCGTCGTCGTCGTTTGGAGAACCTTGTGAACAGCAGCGGCGACAGAGTACTCGGCTAGTAATTTTCGAAATTAGTTAGATAGACTCGAAGACGCCGCGGAAGGTCTCTCTCTCTCTCCCTCTCTCTCTCCCTCTCTCTCTCTCTCTCTCTCTCTCTCTCTCACTGGCGGCAGAGTGGACGCGGAAGGACGATTATGCGAGTTAATCCCCGAGCACGACGGGGCGACTTGTCACGCGGAAGTCGGATCCGCTGGAAGAGCACGGCGAGGCGTTTCGGTAGCAACGACGGCTGCCGCGGCTCCGAGCTGCCTCGCCTTGGTTATCTTCATTGTCCCGTGGCCGGGCTCGCGCGAACTGTTGGGCTGTAACGTAATTGTTTTTGACGCGGTAATTTTACAGTGTCGTGCTTACACACACGCGTCGCGCGGCCACGGCGGCGCATATTGGCCACATCCGCGGCGAAGTGTCGTGATAACTGCTCCGTGCTTTTCCATCCCTTCCCGGTCCCCCCTCCCCCCCCCGGCCCCATCCGCCTTCCCGGCCCTTCCGTGAGCCTGAGAGAGCGGCTTCTTTCCTTTTTCGAGCGCGTCACAGCGCGCTCTGCGCGACAGCCTTCCACTGGTTCGCTCGGGAGCCATCTGCCAAGTCGCACGTCCTTTCCATCACGTCGACCAGGAACACCTCGAGGTGTGTTCCAACGTCTTGTCTTGACGTTCTCTCAGCGCGATCATCTTCCGAGAGTCATCTCTGTGTCTCCTTCCCTTGATCTCTCTCTCTCTCTCTCTCTCTTTTTGCCGACGGTGGAGTCACACGGCGCTTCGCTCGAGATCGTCGAACCAAGTCGCCTGGTTTCTGGTTTAATCGTTCCCGGAAAGTCTCCCCTCGTTGTTGCTGCCTAAATGCAACTTGCAGTGGCGCAACGTCTGCATGCACATCGCGAACATGGCGAGACTCGCTTAACCGCGAGGTTTTATAATTCGGTAGCTGCGACTCGGGATATATACTGCAGGATCCAACCGACTTTCCCGAGGGGCGCTTCCCCGAGAAAAAAGACCCTTAAAAGTCTCTTAAGTATTTCAAGGTGGCCGATGCAACATCGTGTCGAGCAGTATCGTTTAACGACGATAACGATCTAAATCGCTCCGACGTCCGTGTAACGCGCGCGGCTCCGCGGCGCACCACAGTCGGCGGGATCTACTTAAGTCGGCCGATCGGCGCTCGTCGCGTTGACAACGTCGCCGGGGCGAAGTATGCGATCTCTTCGAAAACGCGTTTCTCCCGTGCTCGCGCGAAAGCAGGAGGCAAGAGCGGCGATATCAGCAGCGGCTGTAACAGCAGCCAAAGCAGCAGAAGAAGAAGGAGAAGAAGAAGAAGAAGAAGAAGAAGAAGAAGAAGAAGAAGAAGACGATGAAGCAGAAGAAGAAGAAGAAGAAGAAGACGATGAAGCAGAAGAAGAAGAAGAAGAAGAAGATGAAGAGGAGTAGGAGGAGGAGGAGGAGGAGGAGGAAGAAGAGACGCAAAGAAGGACGAAGAGAAGAAGATAAGAACATCCGCGGGGGGATAGAGAGGGCAGGCGAGAGGCGTAGTAGTATACGTTGCAGGAGAAGCTGCACCGCCCGGAGGAAAGAAAGCGGTTCGAGTACTCTCCGTCTCCGTTCCGCTCCGCTCCTCGTCATTCCGCTCCTCTGCCTTCCTCCCCCTACATCTCCGACGTAGCCAATCACGCACACACGCGCGCGCGTGGTCATCATCCTCGCGATTCGGAACGTAAGCGTCGCAAAACGGGCGAAGAACACGCGCGAGCGCGAACAACGAGGGGACTCGAGAGGACTCTCTCCCTCCTTCTCTCTCTCTCTCTCTCTCTCTCTCTTTGCCTTACCTTCGCTCTCATCCCTCTCTCATGCTCACCGTCTTCCGTCAGAGCCTCGGTGGTAGCAACGGATATCGCGGAACTTTCCGGAGGACCCTATGGGAGACTCGCGCGGCCCGCAGTAGCCGGGAGCTACCAGCGAGACCTGAGCCGAGCGATCGGCACGACCGACGCGTCCTCCTTCGAATCGGAGGTGGTTTCAGGACCGGCCGCATACCAAGCGGAGTATCTCGCGTGGCTGCGGGCCTCGCGGCTACGTTCCGTCTGGACGAACGACCGGGGCGTCATCCGTGATTACTACTTTTGTCGGCCGCCGTCGCCCCCATCCCCTTTGCTTTTCGTTATTAACTATCGAGGGAGCGAGGGAGACAGGCAGGGAGGGGAGGGAGGGAGGGAGCAAGGCGAGCGCCGCTTGCTTGGTATTAGGATCCTATTCTAAATGCATGGCGAGCATTAAATGTGCGTCTATAATCCTTCAATGGAACGTAGTGGCGGTGGTTTAAGAGAAACTACTCGCGCTCCTTACAATTTGAGCTAGCAGTGCGGCGCGGCGGCCAGCTCGTAGCGCATTTTTCCGTTCTCGTTTGTCGCGCGCAAGGCGCGACAGGGAAACGTGGACGTGATCTCCACGAGATTTTCTCTATGCAACACGCGATATTGCTCGACTTCCCAAAGTAAATATTCCAAACGAACTCGCTCGACGTTCTTTCGGTTCCGCCGACTGGACGGCAGACTGAAGTGCAGAGGGTGCTGAAGATCGGATGAGCCCACAATGAGACGCTCAGTTTTCAAACTACCACGTTTCCGAGCGCATCCGGATGTGCGTGATACGCGTGCGCGTATCTGTATAACGAATGCGGACGAATCGAGCGACGCGGGTGATCGATAATGGGGGACGATTACGATTTCGATAAAAATCGGCCCGGCTCGCACGACGCGGCGACGCCTCCGGAGATCTGCCCGTCGACTCAACGTCGTCCACTCACGGCGGGGCTACCGGACGTCTCTCCGGAGACGTCTGTCGATGACGGTAAATAAGGGGTCCGCGCGTTTTCGGGCCCCGACGTGCAGCGGCAACAGGGAGTTAATCGCGCGCGAGTGAAGCCGGCGCGGAGCCCGCAGCGGCGATTGAGCAACGAACGCGTCCAAGTCCGGCTCTCTCTCTCTCTCTCTCTCTCTCTCTCTCGGACTCGACTTTATGATGTTACGCGCACACGCACGTGCGTACACGCTCTCGATAGAGGCAGCGAACGGCAGCGGTGGCAGCGTCGGAGTCAGCGTCAGCGTCAGCGTCAGCGGGCCCCGCGGGCAGCGTGAGATGGGGCCCGCGCGCGAACAGCGGCGTGGCGTGGCGTGGCGTGGCGTGCCGAGCCGTGCCGTGCCGTGCCGTGCCGTGCCGTGCCTCGTCTCGTCTCGCCTCGGTGCGACGTACACGCTCTTCGTGTTCCTCGCAGGAATCTCCGCGTGCGCGTGTGTACGTGTGTCGCGACGTGCACGTGCATCGCGCGCGCGCGCGCGCGCGTCCGTGTATGCGCCACGCCACGGCACAGCACGGTGCGGCACGGCGCGACGGCGGCGGCGTCGCGGTAGCCGCCTCGACGAGATGGGATTGCGCGATAGGCCGCGTGTCGAAAATAGAAATATAATCTGATAGGCTCATTGTGCCCCGAGCTACTCGCTGCTATCTGCCAGCAACTACCGACGAATCGCATCAGCTACCTCCGGACGCGGCGCGCCGCGTTGTCTCCCTGTTGTATCTGCGCCTGTCTCTCTCTCTCTCTCTCTCTCTCTCGCTCTCGCTCTCTCGTTCTCCGTCTGTCACGCTCTCTTTCTGCCACCCCTTTCATTTGCCCGCGCACACACGCCCGCCTTCGATCCCGTCTTCTTTCATCGACGGGTCCTACCTATATTACGACTTCCGTTGAGCGTCGCGTTATCTATCGCCGCGCGCGCGCGCGCGCGCGAACGTCTCTGTTTCTGCCTGTCTCTCTTCGTCTACCGCAACGCGAGCCCCGATGGGATCCGCCGTAAAAATGAATCCGCCGTTGCGCGTTAACGTTACGACCGCGTGGCCGCGTGATTTTTTCCCACCGAAGGCAAACGACGGGAGAAAGCGAGGAGGAACGGCGCGACGACGAAGCGGCGATTCCGCACGCGAGGCTCGCAAATATTCCGTGGCGCAGAGTGAGGGGGAGGGAGAGAGGCCTCAATTTGCGGGGAGGGAAGGAACAAGCGGAATGAAAAAAAAAAAAAAGAGAGGAGGCCGCCGCGCGATAGGACCTCCCGCGGTCTGGCGGCGCGAGGTTCGGCCGTAAAGCACGGTGTAGCGGGAGCGTGACCAATGGCATCGTGATCGTAAAGAAATTAGAGGGGCAGTAATGGTTTCCGGGTACGGTGCCTTCCGGTCGGCATACATCTTCCACGACCGGTCCGCGGATATGCGCCTCGCTATATCGGGTTAGCTCTCGCTGACCCTTCGCGGTAACGACGGGCCGGAAGAGCAGCATTTGTCTGCGTCCAGCGCGGCCGTTTTCTTCCGACCGATCGATCGCTGACGTGCGTGCCGCGCGCGCGAGAGAGAGAGAGAGAGAGAGAGAATGAGAGAATGAGAGGGGGCGGGGGCAGACGTGTATCGGCGGTTTCGGGAGCCTCGGCGGTTCCGGACGCTCGCCGTGTCGGCCACGTCGAGTCGGTCAGCCGGCGGTCAACGAGTCTCGCTCGCCGGCGGCAGCCCGCTGCCGCCGCCCGAAGGCCAATTGATTAAAATTGGAAATTAATTAATCGTCTTGCAGTCTTGCGCTTAATGTCGAGGAAGTCGAGATTTTATCACGGCCCACATCGTATAAGCCGCCCGCTCGTCCTGCCCGTATGCGTGCGTGTGAGAGTTGTGTCGCAATTAAGTCATGTCGGATAAAGAGATGTGTGTGGGTACGCCGGCTAATTACGGCGTACCCACTTTTCTGATAATTGACAGAGCCGGATAATGACGAATATCACGGCGGGGAGGGAGGGGGGGGAGGGGAGGGAAGCATGCGCTCCGTGACACGCGTGTGAACAAACAGCGACGGCGATTTTTCCCCGCGCTCACCGCGATGCGATGTGAGAGAAGTTCGCTCGACTTTCGGAAGACGAGCGGCGCGGACGGGCGTTGCACGGCTGACCGGCTCGTCAAATTGGCCCGTCGTGTATTGGCGCATGCATGTGTGAAACAAGACCCGAGCATGACGCTCCCCTGTCGGCGTGTATCTCCTTGTGGGAGATATCGCTTCGACTTCGAGGAAAAATCGATTCGGCGCAATCTCATTCGCGAGAATTCGAGCCGCAAAACTTGACCCGAAGGTGAACAATTAGCAGAGATTAAATGTAGTTGTGCGCGCGATGCGCAGGCAGATTCTGTCAACCACCAGCGGAAGGTCGAGCTAACTTTGTTACAATTTTAACTTCATTCGCGAGTTGCTCCTTCAATGAGTAAGCGCGGCACTCTGTGAGAGGAACCACTTAGCGGCTTGCTGCCGCTGCTCTTCTCGCAATAAATATCTCTCCAACAACGAATAAATTCCTCCTGAGAGTAGTCAACGTGGACTGCTCTCGGAGGAAGCAGCTTGGTCCCTCACGGGTTGGTCCCCCCACAGCCATTATATCCGGCCGATCTTCGGCGGCTTAATCGACTTGCTCCGGTTGCAACGATGCGAGAAGTACATAACCCCCGCCCCGGCAGCCGGCAGCCGGTAGCCGGTAGCCGGCAGCCGGCATCAATCGGCCGGGCGTACGTGATCGTTAGAATTTTCGTTTTCACGGTGTCCGGAGTAGCGCGCGTCCGCTCGTTGGGGACGTGCGAACGCACAAACAGAGATGCAATCAGCGGCGCGACTGCATCGAGTGCGAAACGCGGCCCCGGCGCGTATCAATATGTTTCGTTGCATTCTACCGTCCCGCGCGCGCGCGCGCGCTGCGGGGGAACAAGTGCGCATCAACATACGCCGGGGTTTGTTGTAAACGATTATCTCTGAATCGGCCCCGAATGACGGCCTTACCTGGCCGTCGTGTCGCGCGTCGTGTCGCGCGGATAACGAATTAATCGCGTAACAGGCTCGCGCATTTGCTCACATCCGGTCAGCGGTGGCGCGCGTTCAACGGCGAAAGGGAGACACCTTTCAGGGACGAAATCAGGGATTTCGCGGCCGAGCGACACAGCCTCGAATGTAACGAATATAATATAAGCCAGTCGAGAGCTCTACGATCGCTACGGAAAGGCCCCGCTACGAAGGGAGAGACCGGAGGATCCCAAAGGGTCCCCGAAATCGGCGGACAAAAGAGCGGACGCTCTTCGTGGCTCGCTCGAGAATCGCGCAATCGCCAGATAATCGCGCGAGATAACGGCGGATCCTCCCGCCGAGGCTCGACGACTGCTAGAAGAAATTGGAGGAGTGCTGGTTGCTTGTACGCCTGCACAGCCGGAAACGGAAATTATCGGACGGCACCGGGGGAGAGGCAGAGAGAGAGAGAGAGAGAGAGAGAGAGAGAGGTAGCGATTGTTCGAAGGGGTGGGGAGGGGGGACAATGGTGGTAGCGCGTATCCTCCCTCTCCCCACGGTCCGCCGCGGCAGAACGCTCCGTTGTTCGTTCGTTCGTTGTGGATGCGCGATTGCGAGCAAAACGCGAAATGGAACGGGAGCTTCCCGGTCAGTCAGCCGACCGGTCGACCGACCAGCTAGCCAGCCAGCCAGCTAGGCAGTCAGCCAACCAGTCAGCCAGTCAGCCAGCCAGCCAGCCAGCCAGCCAGCCACCAGCCAGCCAGCCAGCCAGCCAGCCAGCCAGCCAGCCAGTCAGCCAGCCAGCCAGCCACCAGCCAGCCAGCCAGCCAGCCAGCCAGCCCGTGTGCGCACTGATTGATCAACATTGTTGCCGAATTAGACTCCAGCGAGATGGGCATATTGATTGGCAATCAGTGTCGCCCGGCCACAACGAAGCCTGTCCGTCCGTCCGGGAAACGGTTTGCTAACGCAAACACCGTCGCACCTGGATCACCACGCTGTCGTTTTTTTTCGCAAAAATACTGTCGCCGGCGTTCCACCAACATGTTTGACGTCGACGTCCAGCAGCACTTTTGTCGTGTCCGGGCTCTTCGTTATCGCGGGATTGATTTCGCGCAGACGTAATGCGGCCGGAAATTGCGCGACATTAAGCGATCGAGCAACGGCTCGCGAGTCGAATCGCTATTAACGAACGGTAACACACACCGGTGACGGTATAGTTGGCCAACTGATATATCTCGCCGCAGCCTGTCATTTTCATATCGCAAAAATGCGACTTGCGCGCGCCGAGGTGGTGGTCTGGAATTACTATCGGCGGAATTACTATTAATCATTTCACTATCGGCGAAAATTATACGCAGGCGCGCGCGCAGCTGCTAAATATCGTTACCGTTGACGATAATTGCGGAAGAGTCGCGTTTCCCCCTCCCCGGCCGATGCACTGAGGAAAAAGTAAGTACGACGATAATAAGAATCACGATATTACTTTGAAAATCGTAAGCGCGTAAAGAAGAAGAATTTCGTCGCTGCGACATAGAGAGAAAAGAAAATTTTTTTTTTTTCACTAATGGCAGCCATGACGCCGCCGAGTTTTGCCGCAGTTTTTCGTCGCGGAGCGGAACAAAAAGGCAGCGATCGGCGGCGAAAGAGAACAATCTCCAGCGGATCGGGGCCGATCGTTTACCTCGCAAATCGACGCGAATCGGCAGAGAACGAGAGAGGAAGTGCCTCTTCCGCGACTCGCGCATGTGAGACCGGCGCTCTTTCGACGCTCCCAAGATTGCCGGTCGTGTTCGCCGGCTGCGAAAATCAGGCCTGCGAAATCGCCGTCAACGGAGGGTGGCGGAAAAGAAGGTTCGCGCGCTGCGAAATCGCGCGGCCGCCCAACGCCCGGAGCGCGTCGGCCGTCGTCCCCGATGACGATGACGATCGCGGCCCGCGCGGCTGACGGCCCGGAAAATCGGCCGGCGCGCCGCGCGCGGCCAGGCCAATCAGCGCGTGTACGGACCAGAAAATGACGAGCCGCGAGTCAAACGCGGCCATTCCGCCCATTCGGATGCACCTGGGGATGATGATGCGAGAGACAAGGTAGCGCGAATGCCTCGTGACCTACGAGCGTAACGCGGAATGCCACTTTCGAAGCCACCGCTCGGCGCTTTCATCGACGCGTTCGCGCGTACCTTTTTACGATCTTCGCCGCGGCGTATCGCGGAATCGTATCGCCGAGTGCGGCCTAATGCGGAAGCAGACGATGCGTTCCGGAGCGCATAGCCGCGGTCTTAAGACCGAGTCACGTATTAAGGGCGTAACGGTAATAGATGATGCTCTCGTCTCCAACCCTAAATTCAGCGTAGCGAAGAGAATCGCAAGTGGAGAGAAAGGGTTGAGAATCTCCACGTAATCGTGATTTCTGTTTTCCTGAACGGACAGAAATCTCGCTCGAAATTTCATCGCGCTCCTAACGCTCGCTCGATGACGCATGTTGATCGCCACGCGCGTGAATAATATTCTGCTCATTGTCGTTGGATCAATTCCGATTGGCTCGATAAAGCCGACAACAACGGACGTCGTCTGACGTCTTTGTTCGCTCGCTTCGAGGGATCGTCGTGTTCGGCTTGCGCGGTGTGAGGCTCAAGTACGCAATGCGCCGAAGGTTACCCGACTACGCAGGTTTCTGCGAAGATCGATCATGTCTCTATATACGCGGGACGCCCCAAAACTGGAGCACATGATACCTCCGCGAGCGCATAGCGGAAGTTTGATTAGAATCTGAAGCCGATACGGAAATGCGGAGGTTGATCTTTTTTATCTGGCGAATGGATGAGCTTCGCTCCTTGAATAAACAGCAGATTCTTGAATGATTCTTAAGCGAGATAAAATCGGCCGGTTATTAAAGCCGGTTATTATTTTTATTTTAGTTTGAAAATGAAGACATTTGCGCACGACACGACAGTTGAAGCTTGTTATCGGGTATCAACGTGTCGATATTAGCACACTGCTTAATAACGTGCATGATGCACACGAGAAAAAGCAACACGAGATAAAATCAGCTGCGCTGTGAAAAATGCATATCAGTCGAGACCGCGGAAATGAACGAATGACAGATGACAAATTGATCCGCGCGTTAACGCAGTTGTATAATCAACACGGTGTCGACTTGACAACTTTGACGACTGAAAAACCAGCGTGTCTCCCGATAATCTTACATGACGTTTCTGCGATTTCCTACTTAAGCTGGCTGCGGAAAGTGCTATTCTCAAACCTGATGGTGTCGCGAATAAGGATTCAGATGCGAATGAAAATAAAGCGCAAAACTATACACGCAGGTCTGCATGACTGCGAGTGAATTTCGTGGCTCGCGAGACCACACATCGACAATTCGATATTCCGACAATTATTTGAGCACGTAAAAGAGAGCACGTAATATCTTGTTTTTACGACAGAACGAGAACTCGTATCACGAAGAGCACACGTGTCGCTGATACTTTTGATACGGCTGTCCGCCGTGGCGTACACGCAAGAGAAAGCTATTAGCGATCGCTACCAGTGCTTCGTGATATTAGAAACCTCTGCGGTGGCGCGTTTATGAGTCGCGCATGACCACGGACAATGCCTAGCGGAAAGTCATTCGGCGAGCAATGTGCGTACCTTTTCTTGCGCGTGGAGGAAAGAAGCGTGGCCGCCGCCGCCGCCGCCGCCGCCGTCGCCGTCGCCGCCGTCGCCGCCGCGAGTGCGTACTATAACTGTATAGATCACGCATGCCGTAAAAATCGTCGCTGGCTTTCCGAACAACTCATCCAACGAACGCGGCCCGACGATAATTCTCCGGAGAAACCGCTGTTACGCGTTACCGGCTCCGCACCGGTGATTAAGCCGCAGGGATAAATATATCGCAAACGAGCGCGCATATGTTTTTCGCGCGGTGCGCCTCTTTTTGTATCCTGACGGAAGAATTTCTCTGCGTCTCGCGTTTCGAAACTCACGATAAGGGGAGAGTGTCGCCGGTCGCGCTTATTATTTTTGTGCGCTTCCAATAAGAAATTTAACGATCGCCGAGAGACACATGCGCTTGAAAGTGAAAGAAAAACAATTGTAAAAATTTATCTTCCGAGAATTGCTAGAAAATAAATTCTTAACGAAGGAAGAGTGAACTGAATTCCAATTAGGGGAGAATAATAATATCTCCACACGCGACGAATTTTTTCTAAATTCCCAGCGGGCAAAGTGAATCAATTTTTCCACGTGTCAAATCGATCCTTGTATTCCGATTATTAATAAATTCTCCTATCGAGTACAGGCTCGTGTCATAAAATCCATTGAAAAAAAAAAAAGCAAACTTTTCGAGAAGGAAGAAGCTGTCTGAGAGGAAAAAAAAAAATAAAAAGGGACAGAAAAGTGTTGCAGGCTTCCTATCTCGCCCACTCCTCAAACGAGCGATAACTATTAAGTCTTCGACCCCATCGACTCGTCTATCGTTATTTCCCGAGGACTCGCCGGCGACCCATCTCGCAGGTTCACCGCCGCGTGAATTGTGATCTATACCCGGCAGCGGTTAATACCGGCCGACCTCTACCTTTTAAAGGACACCACACGGAGGTGGGCGTAGAGGTCCGGGGCAGATTAAGATCGAGCGATCCTGCGGTCGATCCCGCGAAAGGATCTACGCACGAGCGACTCCCCCGCGACTGCTCGCCCTCCCGGACCTTCGGCCCTGGTATAAGCCTTCCTCTCTCGGTCAGATAAGCCTTCGGATTCGACCCCCGAGCTTGATCACCGATAGCCCGTGGTCCTAACGTACTCCGGCGAGACTAGCTAGCACCCAATTCCAAATCCTCTGGCACCCTCTCGGGCGAAACTGGCTGACGCCGACGGTAAAAGGGCCGATTCGAAGCGAGCGAGCGCGCGTCGTCTTTCCCTCCCTTCTCCTCACTCCTTTTTATGGCCTGTTAAATGAACTTCCCGTGCTCTTTTATATCGTCCAAGTTGACTCGCGCCTCGCGCTGCTCTCTGTTTCTCCTTCCTCTCGCCTCCTCCTCCTCCTCCTCCTCCTTTTCACCCCCTTGTTCTCTGTCTTTCTCTCGCTCGTGCTCGTACTGTTTCTCCTTCCCGGCCGATGCCGATTTACGAGCGGCTCGTGGATCGAGCTCGTGCGGGATTTTTGTTACGATCGCGTTCAGTAAGCTTACCCGCGGCTCTAATTACGAGGTACAGGAGAAGGTATGAGAGCGTGTGAAAAACAGGAAGGGCGTTTCGGACATTCAAATGCGACCTTTCGCGGTTTCTCTCGCGTGGGGGGAAATCGAAAAATGCCGCGTAACGATGTGCGCAATTTGCGTTTGTGTCGCGCGGTGTGCACCAGCGCGAAATTCGACACACACACACACACACAGGTAACCGACTGACGTGAGTCGAAAAGTGAAACGTCAATTTTTACGGTCGACGATTCGACAATACAAATTGCAAATAAAAATATGCAAATGCGCGGTGACAGCGCGTATGTCGTGATACCGCGAGGTTGCATCGCACGCGAAAGAGAGAGGAAGAAAGAGAGAGAGAGAGAGAGAGAGAGAGAGAGAGAGAGAGAGAGAGAGAGAGAGAGAGAGAGAGACAGAGAGAGAGAGAGAGAAGAAGAAGTATCTCGAAAGTCTCTCTCATTTCCCTATTTTCACGCGTCTTCTCCGTCTATCGCCAATTAATTCGCTTTTTATCGCTTAAGTAGTCACGAGGTGAACACCACCGGGCGACAAAGCGCGAGAACACGTACACCTCGGAGGCCTCGGAAGAAGGGTGTTTCCTCCGCGGTGGACTCGGGCGTCTCTCAGAGTAACGCGGGCAGGGAGAGAATGAGAGAGCGTGCGAGAGGGGCAGCCGGTAATTACCGCGGGCAGTAGCATCGGGGTACAGCGCTTCCTAAAGAAGCGGCGCGCGCTCCACACATCGTCCGGCATAGACAGGCAATTAAAGCGACTCGCGCGCGTAGGCTTTCTCGCGAACTTTCGGTAGACGCGGGGCGGCGAGGTCTCTACGCAACTACGTGCGGAATGCAGTTTCGTTCGCGGGATGAGGCTTGAGAAGCGGCCAGGATGAACCGGGTGGAAGACGAGCAAAGTGGATGGGGAGCGAGAAAGCGAGAAAGAGAGAGAGAGAGAGGGGGAGGGGGAGAGAGAGAGAGAGAGAGAGAGAACGGGGCAGAGAGGCAGAGAACGGCCGGGATGTGGAAGAAGAGGAAGAGATTTAGACCGCGGGCGGAGAAGAGATAGCGCTCGCGCGCGATCGCACGACGATGAGGGGGGCCGAGGGGGGTGAGCCCGAGTGGGCTGCCCGGTAGCAGTTTCCCAAAGCATCGCCATTAATAACCAGCGAGATTATACGCTGCTGTGCTGAAGCTGATGCTCTCCGAGCGTTGCTGCTGACCGCAACGTCGCTGCGAGAGACATCGGAAAGGAAGGAAGGCGGGAGGAAGGAAGGCAGGCAGAGAGAGAGAGAGAGAGAGAGAGAGAGAGAGAGAGGGAGAGAGAGTTCCCATTTAATATCGCTTACCCGTCCGTGCTAACGGCCCAGCCGACCATTTGCTAATTTCTTCGGTATGCCACCGTCTAGGCGGCCGCGAGAAGCCAAGACGACGCACGGGGTGAATTTCCATGCCGACGTTATCGCGAGGGTTGTACGGTGTATCCCGGCTTTCCACCCGGAGACGGAAAAATCGGGGACAAAGGTTTCTCGGGAGGAGGAGGAAAAAAGAGAGATCCGTTAACGATAAGCGGCTGCGTTTTCCAGCGAGCCTCGGGTGCATCGGGTCTTCCGAGAGGCCGCCGCGGCCTCTGTCGAAGCGGCGAAAGCGAAAGTGTCCCGTTTCCGCGAGGGAGCGCCGTCGCGCGTCGGAGGCGGCATTGCTCGTCGCTGAAACGCTGCGCGTATTTAGCATGTAAGAGGGAAGGTGGTCCCCCGCAGCGGGTGTAACACCGGTGAACGTGGAACGCGGCTGGATTGCATACCGCAACGCTCTAGTCCGTCCGCCCGCCCGCCCGCCTGCCCGCCTGCCCGCCCGCCCGTCTGTCCGTCCGTCCGTCCGTCCGCCCGTCCGACGTTCCTACGTCGAAGCCGGTGGCGGCTATTTGGACAGCCTGTCGGCCGCGCAGACGGTCGCTGGAACACCGGGGCAACAAACAGTACAATACAATATTACAATCCAGGCAACAGCAACATCCCACCGGCGCAGGTACAACGCAGTGACAGCGCAACATATCAACCGCGGTGTGTGCCCGCTTGTGTGTCCGTTCTCTTTCCTACTCACTCTCTTTCTCCCCCCCTCCTTCGGAGCCCGTTTCGTCTCTTTTCATCTCGCTGTGTTTCTCTCTCTCTCTCTCTCTCTCTCTCTCTCTCTCTCTCTCTCTCTCTCTCTCTCTCTCTCTCTCTCTCTCCCTCTCTCTTTTATACCGCGAGCATCTCTCTTTCCACAGGGCGCTGCCTACCTCTGCCTCCCTTCGCGTCCCTCTCGCGCGCTCCCTTGCCGCCCCCTCCGCCGCCGCGCGTTTGTCGTTTCGTCTCCGTTCGATCGCGTTCCGTCTCGGTTCCACCTCGCCGGGCGACTATATCTGATTGGCTGGATCATTAATCACCGGTGACCGCGCGGCAGCCCTGTCCCGTCCTGCAACTAAACTCGTGGAATCGAACTCACCGGGGTGTACGTGCTGCCGTTTTTCTCTTTGCGATACCTTTTTTCTCTTCCTCCGTCCTCTCTCGCTCTCTATCGCTCTCTTTCCCGCATCGGCCCCTGTTATTCCCCTCCCTCTGTGCCCTCGCCCTGACCGACCGCGAAAAATCCCGCAGTCACGACTTCGGAAGAGAAGAAACTTCGGATACCGTCGTGATTGAAACCGACCCGAATTTCCCGATCTCTATCGCGTTTCTTCTCCGGCCGTCTGCCAGCGGCGCGGCGGGTCCTCTCGACGTGGAACGTCGTTAACGTGTGCGTTTATCTTATTCCCGAATCTTCTATAGGTCTCGGCCGACGACGTCGCTCATCTCGACGAAGCTCGCAATGTCAATTTAGATCAATGCGACGCGAACGATTACACGACTTGGTGGAGGTGGCGCGCTGTTTGCAACGACCGACAATCGCGTGTCATATCGACGATCAATGAGGCATGACGAAATTACTTTATTATTTGACGCTGACTGGTGAATGGCCGTGAGCCGTTGCGTTTCCTCTCTCTCTCTCTCTCTCTCTCCCTCCCTCTCTCTCTCTCTGTCTCTCTCTCTCTCTTTGTCTCTCTCTCTCTGTCTCTCTTTTGCCGTCTCTCCGCTGGCTCTGGCTCTGTCTCTCCTCCTCTCTGCGGAGGTTAATCCGCGAGTCTTAATCCGGGCAGACTGAGCGGGGAAGCGGTTAATACGAGCACCGAGTTATGATTGGCCGACTAACTCGATTAACCTGTCGGATAATTAATCTATTCAAGATCCCGCGGATCGATAAGCGCTCGAGGAGCGGAGCGCGATGATCGACTTGCAAAACTTGGTCGCCCATCACCACCCACTCTCCTCCTCGGCGCGGCGCTCCTCGGCGTGTTTTGCTCGCGCAACTTACGATGTCGTCAGAGAATCCGCTTTTATCGGCGCCGTTACGCTCGCGTGTGCCGTCGTATTGAGCGTGAGCGTTTCGCACTTTATCTTGAAACGCGGCCCGTTTCGAACGATCGTCGAAATCGTCGCGGAGATCGCAGGACGATGATCGTTGCGCCCGCGCGCGCGCGCGCCTGCAGGGGAGGATCGCGGTTCGATTCATTTAACTCGATCGTTTACTCCGGACACTCCGGAGGTGCCGTAACTTCGCCGCAACCGCGCGTAAACCGCCCGTTCCTGCGTTCATCGACAGATAGCTTTGGCACTCCGGCGTGTGTCGTAAACGGATGGAACATCGACCGAGAGAGAAGCGTACGACGCTCGAACGTGTGTTTCTCATTATCGCGCTGGTTTCTCGCTTTCGGCTTCGCAACGTCGCACCGCGTCTTGTTTATCCCCGCTTATTTAATATCTTAACGCTTTATGAATGATTAAGTGATCGCGCATAGCGACCGAATCTAAGCGCGGTTCGAACCGAGGTTGGCCCTGTGATCTTTTATCGGGAATTTCGTGGGTGTAACAGCTCGGTCGAGCTTGCTCGCGCAAAGCTTTTTCGGCCCTTCCAGAGGAAGGCTCTCGCCAAGGAATTTACATGTGCGATTCAAAACTTGGAATCGCGACGAGGCTCTCCAGTCAACTGGAGCCACGACGAGCGGCAAATCGCGACGAGAAAACGATACGTCGGTCGTTCCGTGACTCGCGATCGTTCCTCGCGAGTGCTAGCAGACCGAATTACTATATTAATCTCGCCGAGCCGAGCCGAGCCGAGCCGAGAAATTTCGCCTCGCGACGCGCGCGCTGGGAGACAAGTGGGAAGGACGAAAAGCGGCCGTTCTCGCCAAAGCCCCGGATGTCCCGCGTCTTTCCATTAGAGGAGCGGCGTTTTTCCGCGGCAAAAACGCGCGCTCTCACGAGAAATGTTCTCTCCGCGGCGTTTCTTTCGCCCGGCGGACGGGTCAATCAATGTGATTCAGTTTGTCCAGTTAGGGAGACCGAACTCCGCGCGATACTCGAGAAGCAAACGCGGCACGGTAGGGTCTTAGGATAAGGAGCTCGAAAGGGAAAAAAGGAGAGGAGAAGAGAAGGAGAAAAAAAAAGCGTGTCGCTCGCCTGTTACGACAAATTGGGACCTGCCATCGTGACAAGCCCAATGTATCCTCGAGTGACCTCGGGCCGCGGCAGCATCGGCAACCCCGACCCGATCTATCGGACGACGCTATGACCCCCGGAATCTCCTGGGGACACCTCTAATAGCCGGATTATCTCTCCTCTTGTGTTTCTTCCGTTGCCCTCCACTCCCGCCTCCAATAAGGATAACGAGCCCGTCGCTCGCCCTTTCGTTGGGGCTTCCTCACCGTTCACTCGCTCGCTCTCGTTCGCTCCTTCGCTCGCTCTCGCCTGCTCCCGTCGAGCAGGTGGATACACGCTCGAGTGCGCCGCTCTTCTTCTTCCTCCCGTTCCGTCCCGCCGCCGCCGCCGCCGCCGCCGCCGCGCTTTCGCAGGAAATGCAATTCGCGCCGATGAGGAGCGCGCGCCAGCTACTCCTAAAATCCGCTGCAGCCCCCGCTCGGCTCGGCTCGGTCCCACCGGCGCAGAGCGCAGTGCACGAATGCAAAAGAAAAGGAGACAATTTCGCGAGAGGTGGGCACAGGCCGCCGCGCAGGCGAGCCGCGCGCACGAAACGGAGATTGGATTTCGTCCTGAGATACGCGGCGCTGCGCGGCGGAGAAATGCCGACGGCCGGCTTTTTAGCTCCTAGACACGCGGCCTGTAGCGTCGGGGTTATTCAACGTCCGCACGGTGGATGAAAGTTATTGATTTATCGATTGGTTCGTCAAGCGATTAGGAGGGTCCGTTGATTAATAGTCGACGTATGCCACAAGATAAACTGACGTACCCGGCGTTCATCGACTTCTTGTTTTTCCTCTCCTTCTTCTCTCACTCGGCCCTTGCACACGACCGTCTGCGCGCGCGCGCGCTCTCCCCCTCCTCCTTCCCCCCCCGCTTCCCTCTCTCTCTCTCTCTCTCTCACTCTCTCTCCGCTACCTACCTTCCACCCCGCTCGAATAACTCGCGTCATGTAAGTTATTTGTACGAGAGTCGAACCTCTAACGACCGTGTCTCGCGAGACGATCGATGTTTTTGCTATTCGCGCGCTCGCCGTATATAAAAGTCTTCGGGCTCACCTGCGCGGCGGCGCGCACTCCACCGCGCGGGACATATTTGGAGCGATTATCTGCGAGCGGAGATCTCGCGGGGCGGTGATAAAAGTGCGCGGGATCCTGCGAAAAAATCGCCGCTTTCTAGACCTCGAGTCGCCGTTGTCCCGCTCGGAGAGCCGCGGGAGAGACTTCGTCGCTCGATTGTCTCCCGCAAGTTTTAGACGCGACCTTCGCGATCTTCGCGGTCGCGTGGTGCGTGGACGGTGAAAGTCGTCGCCGAAAATCGCGCTGCTTCTCGCCGACGACACGAACCGGATCGCGCTCGCGATCGGCGTGCCGCCCCGCGCGAAGAAGAAGCCGTTCCTCGAGGAGCGCGCAAGGTGGTCGACGCCGCGCGCGCGCGCGCGCTCGGCGCGTACGTCGTTTCGTACCGTAATATCATTCCCGTCAAGTTTTAACGCGTTAAAGCGTGGAAGGAGTTACCATCCGGAGCCGTCTCGAGTGGCTCATTTGCTGTCGTTGCTGTCGTTTGCTGCCGACGGCGAGGCCACCGGTGGCTCGAAATCCATTAACGTTCGCTGCGCGCGCTCAGGAGGCCGACCAATAAATTTTATTAATACATTCGTGGCAGGGCAATAACGACAGGCGGCATTGTGCGCGAACGGAGCTCGAGAAGGAGTTGAGCGAGGGGGGGAGGGCGGCGAAGAGAGAAAGAGAGAAAAGAGAGCGAGAGGCGGACAGACAGAGCGGCCAAGGGAGAGAGAGAGAGAGAGAGAGAGAGAGAGAGAGAGAGAGAGACGGAGAGAGAAAGCGGCCACTCTTTCGCCACTGTAAAGTCCGCGAGTAACGATAATGGTAGCGTTTTGCGGCGACCGATAAACCGTTTCGTCTTCCGGGATTCTGCTGGGTAGCGGCGAGAAAGAACGCGCTCGTGAAACACGACTAATGCATTTGCAGTGCCGAACAGCGGTGACAGCGTGGCGACTATTACGCGAGAGAGAAACAGAGACAGAGAGACAGACAGACAGACAGAGAGAGAGGGGGGAGAGAGAGAGAGAGAGAGAGAGAGAGAGAGAGAAGGGAAAGAGGAAGAGAGGGAAAGAAAGGAAGCGAGAAGGAGAGAGAGAGAGAGAGAGAGAGATACATCGGTACTTTTGTACCCTCGAAGAAAGCCGGGGCGTGCGCGCGCGACTTCTATCCTCTCGCGCGATAATTGAGTTACGTCGCGCGACTCCGTAGCGAGTCACTCTCGCTACCTCTACTTAAGCCGATTAACAACTGATTACGCCAACGTCTAGTCGTCTGGAGTCTTAACTTCGGTTAAGTAAATTTTCCCTCTGCGTCTGTGTCTCTCTTTCTCGCGCGCAGCCGGGATTGCGATTCGGGGCAGGAGGGACACACGGCCGAGTGGAAATCTCAAAGCCTGGACGAACGAACGCCTCCGCCGACGACGCGGAGCGCGCGCTGTCGCGACTCGCGACGATGGATATCGCGCGCGCCGGCCACACACGGTCCCGTCGACTCACGCTGCGAGTGCTAATTCGTTACAACGCGAGCGTTCTCGCGAGCTGCTTACGGGCCGCCGTGCACTTGCGGCTTAAATCACAGGTCTCCGCCGTGCTCTTGCAACCGCCGCTACGCCGCGGCCGTGCGTTTATATACACTCCTCTGGAAATAAAGAACGCGTCGCCCCGATAATCTCCGTATAACGAGACTACCATTTAAGTATCAAATTCGGGCTCGTCCGGGCGTCCACGCATGCACACATACCGTCGCCCGCGCGTCTCGCGACCGGCGGCTTCCCGAGGGAAGTATGATCGGTTTCCAATCTGGCGGACGCCTTATTACAGACTGGGCCGGTCTCTCGCAGGCTGGACGCCATACGGTTGCACGTGTCTACGCGAGGGAAGAGAAGAAGAACCTTACCGGGCATATCCGCCGACCAACCAACGGCAGCCGGCGGGCTTCTGGTCGTCGTACCGCATGAAGAAGAGTCTCGAGACGCGAGAGGAGTTTTACCGGGGGGCCGCGGCGCGGCGGCGGTGACGGCGGCGGCGGCGGCGGCGGCGGCGGCGGCGGCGGCGGCGGGAAGACGAGAGGGGGACACCGGAGGCCGGGGCCCGCGCGTATGATATTAAACACTATAATTATTATTTAAATTCCAGTAGGATGGCTCCCGGTGTTGCTCGCTCTCTCCTCTCTCTCCCCCTTTCTCTCCCTCTTTCCCTCACTCTGTCCCTTTCCCCATCGCGGCTGTCCTCCCTCTCGCGCCTTCCTCGGCTCTCCCCCCCCCTCCGCGGCCCCCTCGTCCACCCGATGACCGCGCAGCCACCACGCGCTTTTTGCTCTCGCACACCGGTCGCCCCCCCTCGTCGAGACCGATCCTTTTGCTTTTTCAAAGTCGCTTTGCTCCTGCTCCGCCCGCGCGTAGGCGCGACTCCACGGTGTCTCTCGTCCTCTCTCGGGTCTTCTTCTCCGAGACCGAGACGGGAGAAAGAACGGTCGCAAGCATAGACCCGATCTTATAGCCATTGCCACCATGAGATGGTTTATTGCCGGGACCTGACCCCATGTAATCACTATAAACTATACCTTCTTCTCTTCGGGGAGGGCCCTTCCTCCGTGGCCCATACGTGCCCGTATTAGGTGCCATTACGCGCAGCGCGCGGGAGACCGCGCGCGCTCGGCCCTGTCCCTGTTCCTCTGTCGTCTTTCTCTTTTCTTTCTCTCTTTCTCTCTGGCTCTCTTTCTCCAGCCGCTCCGCTCCGCGCGTCGTCGACTCCTCGATCGCTTCTCTCTGTTGATACAGCGAGATGCCTTGCCGCGCCGGCAAACTTTCTTCCGCGTTTCGCGTTGGTCGCGCCGCGCAACGCGACGTTTCCCGCGAGCGGATTCACGTAGTAAGTGCGGTGCGATGAATTATCCATTGTCTCGTCGAAGCTCGGCACGAGATGATGAGACGAGTGTCCGGTGTCCGGGTCCCCATGGCGACGGCGTCAGAATATTCTTCGCGTTCATTCGCGGAGGAAAATCGCAATGACGTCGTGTGTCGCCCGTGCGAAATTTTTACGCTCCGCTTGCCCTCTGAGGGGGAGACGAAGGAATGTCAACGCGCGACGCTTCGAATGTCTACGGCGTCGCGTTTCCGGCTTCTCATCGGAGTATTTTCCATCTCGGGAAAGGGGCGGACGGTTAACGGGCGGGCCAACGCACACGGATGTGGTGCTCGAGGAGCGCAGCACGCCAGGGTCTACGACGAGAGCGAGCGCTCTCCGCTCTCAACTCGGTGCCCCCGACTCCGATGCAAATAATCTTCCTCCTCTCATGACCGAAGAAAAACAATGCGCCGGATTCAATACCGGTAGCGAGTCCGGACTGAGATCGTGCGTTGTGGGTGGGCCTCTCTCAACCGAGAGAGGAGCGATAGCAGCAGCAGCAGCAGCAGCAGCAGCGGCGGCGGCAACAGCATCGAGAGCTGCAGGGCCGGCATCGCACGGTTTCACGGTCCCGTGGCTGGCGGCTCCGTCGGCTTTTATGGGAACGCGATAGGCTCGATAAAGACGCACGCACACCAAAATCGCCAGCCGCGCAATTTTTCCTCCAAAGTCGCGGCCGCCCGCCGATACCAGGACGCCTCCTTCCGTCGTTCTCAACGCGAAATCGGGTTATCTCGGCGCGTTTATCGGCTTCGATCCTCTCTCTCTCTCTCTCTCTCTCTCTCTCTAGTGGCCCCTTTCTCCGTCTCCGTCCCTCTTTCTTCCGCTCTCGCGAGACTGTCTGGATGTACGCCGCTCGTTACGCCATCGACGTCCGCGCAACGCGCCGAATCACCGAACGGGCAATATCGCCCGTCGGTGTGAGAGCAGCTTTACTCGAAGGGGTAAAGCGTAGTAGCTACCGCTGAAACGATTCCTCCACGGTGGAGACCTCCGTACGGGCTTGTTATTATTTGTACTATTGTTGGCTCGTGACTTGCAACCCGGGCCTTACTCATGAGCCGCGCGCTCGGTCCGCCCACGAGAAAACAAACATCGATGTATTGCCCACCGCATCTCCGCGCGTTTCGTTTCCTCCCTGCTCGCGTCGATGACGCGGTGGCGAGCTGTCTACCTGCGGCTTCCACGAGCACAGCGGCGTTTTTCCCGCCGCGAGAGCGGGAGCTCTGATCGCGCTTCTTGTCGCGACGCGAGTGAACTCTGGAATGAGATAATTGAGGAATATCTAATGTGCGATGGTGTCGAATTGAATTCAACAGCCTCTTGTGGAAAAAGAAAACACCGAGCAAGCGTCGATACGAAGGAGAGGCATTTTTCGAGCAGGAATACGCCGAGTCTTCTTCTTATCGATGTCGGCTGAGGTTACTGACGTGCTCGCTAAGTACCGACAAATGAACTGTATCTATAATCTACGGGGAGAGAGAGAGAGACCGCTGAATCGAGCTGCCGCTTCGGCGCGGCGGCTCGATCGGATCGAGCGGATCACACGTGCGGCTCGTTAAAGAGGCGCGATTCGAGTATATCGGCGATGCGATAAGGATCAACGACAATGTTAAATTCAACGACGGCGACGGCCGTGCCGACGGGAATGATTTACTCTCACTCTCTTTCTCCGTCGTTCTCTGTTTCTCTCTTCCCTCTCTCTCTCTCTCTCTCTCTCTCTCTCTCTCTCTCTCTCTCTCTCTCTCTCTCAATGCGGCTGACACACTTTACCGCGACGGCAGCCTGTTTAGGAATCAACGTGGTGCAGGTCACCGCCAACTTGGTCGTATTCAATAGAGTATTCGCAGCGAGAGCCGGCGGCGTCGCTCGACGCACGACGAGGGAGCATCGCGGCGACCCGCTGGAAATCGTCCCGTCCGTCCGATTAGATCGTGAGAAAAACGAGCCGATGCGGACGCACGACTGTCCATGGAAAAACACTACGACGACGACGACGATGACGACGATCGTCGTCCTCGATCGATTCGCCCGTATGCCAGTCGATCGCCGATCGTCGGCTCGTCCGATCCATCTCGATCGGTGAATGTTCGAGCTTCTCCCGTTCGTTTGTTCGTTCATCCGTTCGTTCGTTCGTTCGTTCGTTCGTTCGTTCGTTCGTTCGTTGCCTAATGGTGGGATCGGTAAAGAGCGATTAAATCGCAGATTCCTTATCTCGCCTTACGGTTTCCACCCTGCTCCCTGGGCGGGAAGAGCCCCGAGGCGTGTACGAAGACGCGCCGCTTCTCGTCTCTCTTCTCCTCTCCTCTCCTCCTCCCCCATCTTCACCTCCTCCTTCTGACTCTCTGCGCCCTGCACGCCGTCGACGTTTTTCGAGGCCGGTATATACGTACCTCGGTGCAGAGGCGCGTCATTATACTCACGTCACTCAAAAGCTCCTCTTCTTCTTCTGCCCTGCCGGGGTCCGGAGTTATGAGAAACACGAGCCGCGAGGTAACCGCCGCCGCCGCCGCCGCCGCCGCCGCCGCCGCCACCACCGCCATCGCCTCGGTTCGTTCTTCGTCCCACCCCTCTCCCCCCTTCTACTCTTCTCCTTCTTTCTCTTGCTCCTTCTTCCTCTTCTTTTCTCTTTCCCCCTCGCCCCTCCGTATCGCCGTTTCTTCCTCTCATCGTCAGATCGCTCGGCCGCTTCGAACAATCATTTATAACCGCGCACGATAATTCGTGCAACGTGTCCCCGAACAAAAACCGCGATCGATAGAGGTGCCAGATAGCGGAGGGACGCTCCCGATGTCCCGCGGTCGAGCCTACAATGAGCGCACGGTGCGCGACACGGTGCGTGCTTCACGGAATTGGTGCGTGGAGCTCGGGCCTTATCTCACCTTCTTTCTCGACTTAATCTCGATTCCCGTTCCCGGCCCGGCCCGGCCCGGCCCGATACGATCGTGCATATCGCGTCATTGTTGACCGAATCGGTGATTTCCAATGTCTACGGATGGCTTTCCTCCATACTTCTATCCTTTCCCAAAGGACAGTATCGGTTCGCCATATTCCCCGCTGAGGAAATCTGGACGAACAACAACGATGAAGAGAGACTGAGAAGAGCAGGAATCCGCGCAGAAATTTTGCCCAAAAGCCGAAAAATTAACATCCCTAATCAAGCACACTCTGGATACCGCTCGGCATCTGCGGTATCCTCGAGTGATACCGGGAGGAGGACTCGGATAGTCGAGTACTCAAAATTGGCATTTTTAAAAGCAACTGTGCGTTCAGATGTCGGGTGCTCTTTCGTTGTCGCTATCGGATGCTACACGTGCGGGTTTGGGTAACCAAATATATAGATACGCTCGGTTTGTATTAACAGCACTAGGAAGGGCGGGGGGGGGGGGGAGGGCGAGGAGTATTCGAGACGAGCTGCGTTTGTCTGCTCGTTCGACCCGCGCCAGAATTCGTGGAAAGGCATATAATTTCTTCCTCTCCCTCCCTCCCTCCCTTTCTCTCTCCCTCGGCGCGATAGTCGTCGAAATAAGAGGAACATCGGTGTGACGATGTGTGACTAATAATAAGGTGCAAAAGGAAAGTCCCAGGCCGGTGCAACGCGTAGGCGAATCGAG